>NC_132870.1:10603750-11807500 GCF_048164855.1 Canis lupus baileyi | reverse complement strand
TTTTTAAATATAAGTTCATACTCTCAACTTCAACTGGGCCTTCAGCAAAGGTCAAATTCTAGATTAGTTACTTCTATTTCACCCCAGTTTCCCTTCAGTTTGTTTCTATCTGCCTTATATATTTAAAAAAAAAAAAATTGGGGGGGGCACCTGTGTGGCTCAGTGGTTAAGCATCTGCCTTTGACAAAGGTCATGATCCCGGGTCCTGGGATTGAGTCCTGCATCAGGCTCCACACAGGGAGCCTGCTTCTCCCTCTGCCTGTGTCTCTGCCTCTGTGTGTGTGTGTCTCATGAATGATCTTAAAAAAAAAAAAAAGAAATAGGAAATAATAAGGGCTGGAGAGAATCCCTGAATTTAAATGATAACGAGGAACACATAGAGGCCTGCAAACTGGCCACAAGATTAGATCCAAGGGAGTCTAAGCTCCTGTCATGGGCGCTGAAAGAGAACTAGAAAAAGGGAAGCAGGTTCTAGAAAAGGCATCCATGCTTGGTCCTCTTTCCAGAATGATTCTAATTATTCAGAATATTTTCATTGTTTCTTATTTGAAAAATAAAAACATGGAACTGTTGAAATAAATCTCTCAAGTCAAGATGGAACCAGTGCTGTATCAGCAAACTGACTTACAAACTCCTTTAACTGCTCCACTTGACCAGAAACACTATATATCCAGTAAACTAATCCCCAAACACCAAGCCAACTCTGAGCCATATAGTTGTTGCCTGCTATTTCTAAATAAAATTAGATATGCAACCCCCAATCAACCATGCCCTATTTCTGCACTGTGGCTTCCAATGCTTTAGAAAACTTGCCCTTGCTCAAAATCCTTCTAGAAGAGTGCTCCACTGCTTGTGATGCACTGTACTCCTAATCCATCGATTGTCTGTCCTTGAACAAAGGGTATCAAATTCTTTACTAAATTGTTTGTTTTGTCATTTGACAGAATGCAATGTAGAAACGATGAATATGGAAACCTAAAGATTTTATAGATCCAAAAATTCTTTTATTTTGTAACAAGTGCCTTGGGGTGCCTGGCTGGCTCAGTTGGTAGAGCATGTGACTCTTGATTGACTCTATCTCAGGGTCATGAATTCAAGCCCCATACTGAGCCTAGAGCTACTTAAAAAAAAAAAAAAAAAAAAAACAAGTGCCCTGAACTATAGCAAATTCAAAATCATAACTTTGTCTATTATAAAGTGAAGCACATACATTCTACTAGCTCTACATATACACATATACATGTTTATTCCTTCTAAAAAACAATATTCCAGAAAAGTACCTTTTGAGAGTGCAAGAGAATGATAATCTCCACATGTGATCTGAATTATACTTTTTTCTTGTAAAATGCATTGAAACCTGATGAAAGAAAATAAAATTTATGTCAATCACTATAATGAAAGTCACAACATCAATGTTAAATTTATTAATTGTATTTAATTGGAATTGATATAGTTCACTGATGAAATTCACTGGTCATTTCAGAATTGTTTACTTTAGAGCCACTATATAAAGCAGAGGACAAAATTCATATAAATTACCATTTTCCTATAAAAATTATGATTGCCTCTTGAGTAAAATTTAAATAATCTTTAATATAATTTTTTGTAAAAGAAAAAAAAGTTCCCTACCTTGCATGTTCTATGCTATAGTTGTACTCGAATGGTTTTCCATCTGAGGATAGAATCAGCATGTGCTCTGCTCCTTGGTCCACGGAATGTATCTTCATTTTTTTCCCTAATTTAATGCACTCTGCAGAGCAAATCCAACCAGGAATTATCACCACTCTGGTTATTACCCATTATCATTAATCATTTCGTTATAATACACTTAAAACACCCCCCAAAAAATTTCAACGAGACAACCTTGGACTTAACACGAACCTCTCTTTAAAGAAAAATTCAAGAATGAAAGCAGACAAACTAACAATGCTACTGTTTGACAACGGATTTTTTTTTTTCTTTTTTCTTAAGATTGTATTTATTTTTGAGGAGAGAATGAGTGGTAGGGAGGAGGAGAGGGAGGGAAGGAAAGAGGAAAAGGGAGGGAGGAAAAAAGAGAGAAAGAGAGAGAGAAAAGCAGACTGCCTCCTGAGCAGGGAGCCCACCGAGGGGCTGGATCCCAGGATCCGGAGACCATGACCTGAGCTAAAGGCAGATGCATCCAAACACCCCGGCCATGGATTTTTTTCAATTTGGGAAAGCATTGATTCATACTTTGTTTTAAACTGAATATAGGGCAGCCCGGGTGGCTCAGCAGTTTAGCGCTGCCTTCGGCCCAGGGCCTGATCCTGGAGACCCGGGATGGAGTCCCGCGTCAGGCTCCCTGCATGGAGCCTGCTTCTCCCTCTGCCTGTGTCTCTGCCTCTCTCTCTATGTATCTCATAAATAAATAAATAGCATCTTTAAAAAATAAAAATAAACTGAATATAGTTTTGGGGTGCCTGAGCGGCTCAGTCGGTTAAGCATCTCTCTTGGGTTTCAGGTCAGCTCATGATCTCAGGATTGTAAAATGGAGGAGCTTGGAGCCTGCTTAAGATTCTTTCTCGCCCTCTGCCCCTCCCCCCTCTAAAAAATAAAATCAAATAAATTCAATATAGTTTTAAAATAACCAATTATTGTTTTGAATTCCTGTTTAATAAATTGAGACAGAAATTGAATTTGAAGCGACAGAAATGAAAAATTCTATAAGAAAATAACAATATCTGGAGGACATAACTCATTTTAGAAAAAAATATATTGCGTATTTTGAGACCTACTCTTTCCAAATACAAAACAAATAATAATAAAACCTCTTAATTGCTCCATGTAGAAGCCAAGTTCTATATTTTTGAAAGGAAGAATTGTGTTTGAGGACTATTTTTAAGGAAGAATGGTGTCAAAAGAATTTTCATGGTCATTATTGCATATTTAGCCCTTTCTAAAAATTAAGAGATTTAAAAATTGTCCAGTTACCGTTTACTCTTATTTGTTCACAAAAATTAGATAGGAGATCTTGTTTTACTTTTTGGTTCTAACCAAATAGAAGTTATTCGTGTAAAAATCTCAAAGCACAAACCACTTCACATTAGAAATGCTATGAGAACCAAAATAGTTTGGTAATAAAGAAGAAATGGTCCAACAGACTAATGTTTTTTAGAGATCAGCATTTCAAATCACTGGGGGGGGGGGGGAGTTACTCAGGGGCGGGAGAGAGGGGAAAAAAAAAAGTTACTCCAAGAAAGTACTGGGTCATCAGACTAGCCATTAGGAGAAACAAGTACATCCAGATTCCTCCACCTCCTTAAAATCATTTTCAAATGCATCCAAAATTTTAATTTTAATAATAAAAGCTTAAGAGATGCCTGCGTGGCTCAGTTGGATAAGCCCCAGACTCTGGATTTCAGCTCAGGTCTTGATCTCACAGTCTAGAGTTTGAGCCTCCCATTGGGCACCACGCTGGGCATGGAGACTACTTAAAAAAATAAATAAAAGCTTAACATTGCTATAAAGATGAGTACATTCAAAAGAAAAAAAAAAAAAAACACTTGAGCGTGGAGAGCTTTGTAACACAAAATCCGTAAGCCTTCTGCATAGAAAAGCTTGATGAAGGAGGCTACAAATAACATCAACTAAAGTTCAGTTCGGAAAAATATCACTCCGTCTATGCCGGACAAAGGGCTACTATTCTTACTCAATATTCAAATTCAAATAAATAAGAGATTGACTCAATTTTTTAAAAGGCCAGTCTAAGGTGCGACCAGGCAGTTCACCAAAAAGGAATGCAAATGACCGATAGAAAAAAAAAAAAAACAAAAAAAAACAAAAAGAAAAGATGCTGGACTTCCCTCGAGTGAAAAAGCAAAAAACGACCAGTGAAATACCATTTTCTTCGCTCAACAGATGGGCAAAATTTTCAAGATTGAGAGTGTGGCCGTTTGCTTTCTTCCACCTGCAAAATCGGAGCCACCGTTCCTAACCTCACCACCTCGGACAAGTGCCGCTGAGCGCATCCTTTAAATCGTTTGCGTATCCAAGATCCCGCGGTTGAGCACAGGAGAACCATCCCCTCCAAAGGCTCACGGAATCGCAGAACGAGTAACTGAAAAGCAAGCGCAGACGCCACGGCTCCAGGCCCTCCAGGCCCTCCAGGCCCTCCAGGCCGACGGGCCACGGCTGCCGCGAGCGGCGCGCTCCGTCCGCACCGGCTACCTGCGGGGCGCCCCCCCCCCCACGCTGGCCTCGCCGAGGAACCGAGACCTCGGCCGCCCACACGCGTGACGCGCAAAAAGCCACCCGGCCCGCGGCGTCGAGTCCCGTCCGGAGCCGCCGCCCGCACCGCCCGCCGCCCACCCCCGCAGCCGCAGCCCGAGCCGGGGCGCCGAGCCGCACCGCCCGCCCCACTCACTCGGCTTCCTGACGTCGCTCCCCGCCGGCAGCTGGTGCACCTCGACGCCGGCCCCGCCGCGCTCCAACACCACCAGGCGCCCGCGCGAGCAGCACATCTGACGCGTCGCCTCGGCCCTCGGGGGCAGCGCCCTGCGGAGGCCCGCGGCGCTGGGGAAGAGCCAGAGCTGGGTGCCCGGCGGCTCCGCGGGGCGTCGGGGCGCGGGGCGCGGCCCGGGCGCCGGGCGCGCGCCGCCCCGAGCTCTCCTGGGGGGCCTGCGCTCCATCGCCGCCTTCCCGGGCTCCACCGTCGCGCGTCCGCTCTCCGCACCTCGGAGGAGGCCGAGCTCCCGAGGAAGCCCCGAGGAAACCGTCCCCGCGGCCGCGGCGCGCAGCCGGAGCGGGCGGACAGCGCGGCGGCGTCGAGGAACCGCAGCCTCCCCGCCCCCGCGCTCGGACGCCGGGCTCGCAACGCGCTGTGTGGGGGCGGAGCCCGCAGCTCCCGTCGGAAACGAAACCGCTGTCGGCTGTCCGGGGGCGCGGAGTAAACAGCGAGGAAAGGGAAACTGAGCGGCTCACGAATGGGCTTGGAAGGCGGCCGAGCCGGCGGGGTGCTGGCAGGTGGCGAGGCGGGCGGGCGGGGCTGAGGAGGTGCCCCCGGGCGGGCCGCGGCCGCCAGAACCGGACCTAGTGGCCTTCGAAGAAACCGCGCAGCTCCGCCGCGAGCAGCGGCGGCCCAGGCGGGCGTCCAGAATCGCCGGGAGTTCCTGCCGTAGGGGCCGCGACTCGGCCGGGCGCTCGGTTTCGGCTCCGCCACACGATCGTGAGGAGCAGAGCGAGCGCCGCGCGGCCGGCCCCTCGGCGCCCCGCGACGCGCCCCCCGCCCCGTCCGGACGGCGTGGCTTGCCGGTTCCGCAGCTCCTCAGTCCTGTGCAGCCTTCACGCCGGTGGGTTTGTTGTTGTTGTTGTTTCCCCTACACTTAGCATAGGGCTTTTTGGGGAGCTTTAACCTGTGGTGTTTCATTGGTCACCGGCCAGTCAGTAGCTGTTGGTGAGTGTTACCACCACACGCGGATACACGACGACCGGCGCTTTATCCACTCGCCAGGTCACCGGCATTGCAGTTCTCTCCAGGCTGGAGCTACAGTGAATGAAGCTGCTTCGGACCGTGAGCACGTCTTGGAGTGGATCAGTGTGTTCCTTTCTTATAAGTAAATACCTAAAACTGGGGGACGGCCGGGTGGCTCAGGGCGTGACCCCGGGGTCCCGGGCTGGAGTCCCCCATCGGCCTCCCCACAGGGAGCCTGCTCCTCCCTCTGCCTGTGTCTCTGCCTCTCTCTCTCCGGATGTCTCATGAATAAATAAATAAAATCTTTAAAATAAATATAGTGGGATTGCTCTATGGTATGGTAAATACATACGAATATAAGAAACTATCAAATCTTTGTGAGGTGCTGTGTGCCCTTTTTGCATTCCCTCCACCGCTTTATGGCCGTGCCAGTCCCTCTCTCTCTCTCTCTCTCTCTTTTTTTTTTTTTTAGGATTTTATTTATTTATTCATGAGAGACACACAGAGAGAGAGAGAGGCAGAGACACAGGCACGGGGAGAAGCAGGCTCCTCGCAGGGAGCCCGATGTGGGACTCGATCCCTGATCCTGGGATCACGCCCAGAGCAGAAGACACTCAACTGCTGAGCCACCCAGGTGTCCCCCTGCCCATCCCTCCATATCCTTGAGGACATTTGAATCGTCGTCTTTCTAATTATAGCAGTTGTGAAGCGGGAGAGCTAGGTTCTTGTCTCATGGAGTGGAAGAAGGAACCCCGCCCCCCCCAAACACATACACACACACACACGCGCACACACACGCACAGGAGAGTAAAGCAATAGAGTTTTATTAAGTGAGGATACAGAAAAAAACTCTTAGGACCTAAAGGCCAGGACAGGGTTGCCAACCTGGGCTTCCACTGACAGAATCTTTAATTTAGAACCGACCAGGGAGCTTGTGGCCTTATCACTCTTGTGATATTTTGGCTTGAGTAAGGACTGGTGGTGATAACATCTCTAAGGGCTTCTTTTTTAGGTCTGGTTATTCTTGTTGGTCACAGGTGACTGTCATACAAAAGATACCACCATCACCACAACCACCAGCCCCCCCCAACACACATACATCTAGGGCAAAGTGGTCAGTTTGTTCCCTTCTCTCTGGTTTCCTTACACCTCGGCATTTTGGGAATTTTTTTTTTTTTAAGATTTTATTTATTCAGGAGAGACACACGCACACACACACAGAGGCAGAGACACGGGCAGAGGGAGAAGCAGGCTCCATGCAGGGAGCCTGACGCGGGACTCCATCCCGGGTCTCCAGGATTACACCCTGGGTTGCAGGCGGTGGCTCAACCGCTGCGCCACCGGGGCTGCCCATTTTAGGGATTTTTTGAGTCTGATCTTGTAGCCCCCTTCCTATGTCTCCCACCTGTCCCTTACTCAGTTGCAGTGGCCTGTCTATGTGTATATCTTACTGTGGTTTTAATTTCCATTTCCCTAATGTTTAATGATGTTGAAGCATCTTTTCATGTGTTTATTAGTGCTAATCTGTCTCTTCTTTGGTGAAATGTCTATTCACATCTTTTGCTGTTTATTGATTTGCTTATTATCTCAAAGTTCTTTCTATATATTACAGTTCCTCATGTTATATATCAAGTTCTTTATTAGATATGTTTTGAAATGTTTTCTATCCATCTGTGGCTTGCCTTTTAATTTTATTAAGTGTCTTTGAAGAGCTGAAGTTTTTTATTTTTAATGCAATTTATCCATTTTTTTCTTTTATATAGTTAAATGCCTTTCCTTTCCTTTCCTTTTCTTCTTTTTTTGTCTTAGGAAATCTTTGCTTAACCCAAGGTTGTAAGGATTTTCTTATATATTATCTTCTAGAAGTTTTATTGTTTTAGGTCTTTGTTACACTTCAAATGAATTTTTCTTTATGGTGTGAGGTAGGATAGGGGTTAATTTTTGACCTTACAGATTTCCAGGTGTTCTAGCTAGCCTCCCCACCCCCCCTTGAATTACTATATGGTCCTTGTCAAAACTCTGCTAGCTATGTGTAATTGGATTTATTTCTGGAATTTTTACTGTGTCTCTTGGATCTATATGTCTATTTTTTTAGATTATATTTATTTATTCATGAGAGACACATACAGAGAGGCAGAGACATAGGGAGAGGGAAAAGCAGGCTCCCTATGGGGAGCCTAATGTGGGATTCCATCCTGGGATCCCAGGATCACGACCTAAGCGAAAGACAGACGCTCAACCACTAAGCCACCCAGGTGTCCCTATGTGTCTATTTTTACTTCAAGACCACACTGCCTTCATTACTGTAGATTACAATTAAGTCTCAAAATCAGTTCATTCAAATGCTCCACCATTGTCTTTCTTCAGTGTTGTTCTGGCTATTCTATCTGATTGTTTGTTTTGGCTATTTTAGGTCCTCCATATTTCCATATATATTTTAGGATGTTTATATCTACAAAACAGACTGCAGGGATTTTGAGATTGCACTAAATCAAATCATTTGGGAAGAATTGACCTACTGTTTATTTATTCCTTCGTCCATGAGTATCTCTCTCCTCATTTTCTTTTTTAAAGGTTTATTTATTGGGACACCTGGGTGGGTCAGTGGTTGAGCATCTGCCTTTGGCTCAGATCGTGATCCAGGGGTCCTGGGATTGAGTCCTGCATCGGGCTCCCCACAGGGAGCCTGCTTCTCCCTCTGCCAATGTCTCTGTGTCTCTCATGAATAAATAAATAAATTCTTAAAAAAAAAAAAAGGTTTATTTAAGAGAGAGAGAACATGTGCACCCATTCATGCTGGAGGGAGGGTCAGAGACAGTCTCAAACAGACTCCCAGATGAAGCCGGAAAGGAGGGGCTGCTCCGTCCTATGAGGCAGAGGTCAAGACCAGAGGCTAACCAAGAATTGGAGGCCTAATCGACTCAGCCACGTAGGTGCAACTTCCCCATTAATTTAAAGCTTCCCTAATGTCTTTCAGCAATTTTTTCTAGTTTTCACTGTATAGTTTAACATATCTTGTTAAATTTATTCTTAAATATTTTTTGGTTTTACAAATACTTTAAAAATTTTTAATTATAGGATTGTTAGTATGTGTATAAGTAGTTAATTTTTTTTAATTTTATTTATTTATGATAGGCACACAGTGAGTGAGTGAGAGAGAGAGAGAGAGGCAGAGACACAGGCAGAGGGAGAAGCAGGTTCCATGCACCGGGAGCCCGACGTGGGATTCGATCCCGGGTCTCCAGGATCATGCCCTGGGCCAAAGGCAGACGCTAAACCACTGCGCCACCCAGGGATCCCTAAGTAGTTAATTTTTATATATTGACCTTGAATCCTGAGACCTTTCTATACTTACTTAATACTTCTAGTAGGTTTTGTTTTGTTTTAGATTCCTTAGGATCTTCTGGAGGTAACCATATAGTCTATAAATAAGATAGTTTTACTCCTTCCTTTCCAATCATTATGCCTTTTCTTTTCTTTTTTGCCCCCTCTTATATAAACTAGTACCTCTAGTACAATGTTGAATAGAAGTGATGAGAGGCATCCTTACCTTGTTACTAGATTTACTAGGAAAGCATTTAGTCTCTTAACATTAAGTGTGAGATTAGCTCTTTGTTGGTTCTATCAGGTTGTAGAAGTTTCCTTCTGCTCCTAGTTTGCTAAAATTATCATGCATGAGTGACTATTGCATTTAGTCAAATTTTTTTTTCTGCTTCTATTGAGGTAATTATATGATTTTTCTTTGTCTTATTACAGTGAGATATGATAGATTTTTAGGTGCATTTCTGGACTAAACCCCACTTGGCCACAAGGTATTATCCTTTTTATATTTTTTGGATATGTTTGATGTGTTAAAGTCTTGGAAAGGTGTTTTGTGTTTCTGTTCATGAGACATATTTGTAGTTTTCTTTTCCTATAATGTCTTTGTCTGGTTTTGACATTAGTACAGTGCCGGTGTTGTACTTAATCAGGAAGTGTTCCCTCTCTATTTTCTTTTTTAAAAATTTTTATTTATTTATTTAAGACTTTATTTATTTATTTGACAGAAAGAGAAAGCTCAAGCAGGGGGAGCAGCAGAGGAGAGGGAGAGAGAGAGAAGCAGGCTCCCCACTGAGCAGGGAGCCTGATACAGAGCTCCATTCCAGAACCCTGAGATCATGACCTGAGCCGAAGGCAGAGGCTTAACAGACTGAGACACCCAGGTGCCCCTTAAAGATTTTATTTTTAAGTAATCTCTACACCCAACATGGGGCTCAAGCTCACAACCCCAAGATCAAGAGTTGCATGCTCTTCCAACTGAGCCAGCCAGGCACCCCTCTTCCTATGCTCTCTGAAGGAGTATGTAAAGAATTGCTACACCCTCTTCCTTAAATGTCAAGTATAGTTCATCCACTTGCATTAGAAAAATTTATGATAGGGCAGCCCAGGTGGCTCAGCGGTTTAGCGCCGCCTTCAGCCCAGGGCCTGATCCTGGAGACTCGGGATCAAGTCCTGCATCGGGCTCCCTGCATGGAGCCTGCTTCTCTCTCTGCCTGTGTCTTTGCCTCTCTCTCTCTCTCTCTGTGTGTCTCTCATTAATAAATAAATAAAATCTTAAAAAAAATAGAGGAAGCGTACTCTTAGAAAAGAAAAAAGAAAAAAATTTATGATGGAGTTGAAAGACCTGAAAAATATAACCCAAACGTCAAGTGCATAAGGATCCCTGAGATTTAGGAGTTATCTTTCCCTTAAAATTCAAATAGAATATATATGAGCTTTTATTCCATTTATTATAGAAACCATATGTGTCCAAAATAAATCTGAGGATTCACTGAGGCTGTAGGAAGGCCACCTCACATTCTAGTACCCTCAGTGAATTCCCTATCCATGTTCCATCTATCCTCTGACGCTCTTGCCCTCCTTCCACATCAGCAACCTGACATGGACTACACACCATGGTCTTTCCAATATAAGGCTTCCCTGTATGTTTGCCATAACAACAGACATTTATAGAACAGTTTGGCTGGGTGGCTCAGTTGGTTGAGCCTCTGCCTTTTGGCTCGGGTCATGATCCCTGGGGTGTCAGGCTCTCTGCTCCTCCCTTGTCCCTCTCCCTCTCCCCCTTGCTCCTGCTGTCACATACTCTCTCTCTCTCCCTGAAATAAAGAAATAAAATCTCTAGAGAAAAAAAAAAGAATAGCTTACAGTTTAAAATTTAATATAAAATAGAACTGGTCTACAGAATTCATTAGCCATTTACAGATCTACTTCTGTCTCTCTTTTAATTCATTCCATAGCCGTATTGTTAAGACATATCTCATGTTCTTCATTTTCTCCAAATACCAATAGACATGAGTTCCTGCTTGGGCTCAGTGTTTAACCAAAATGATATATACATTAAAAATGATTTTTGTAACACAGTATTGAGCCATAAGTGATTATTCAATGAATTCTTTAACATTTAGATTTTTCAAATAAATTACTCAACAGTTGGCTAAAATCAAAACTCTGGAGACCTTCCAGAATATAAAATATACATTTGCATGCCTCAAAAACATGTTGAATTATTTTTACTTATTCAAGCTTCAGCCTATCTTTCATATTTGCAGACAATGTTTATTAGTATACAATATTTATTTATTTATTTATTTATTTATTTATTTATTTATTAAGATTTTATTTATTTATTCATGAGAGACACAGGCAGAGGGAGAAGCAGGCTCCATACAGGGAGCCCAATATGGGACTCGATCCAGGGTCTCCAGGATCAGGCCCTGGGCCAAAGGTGGCACTAAACCACTAAGCCACCCGGGCTGCCCCAGTATACAACATTTAAAAAAATATGTTAGTTTTTAAAATTCAGTTTATTTTTAACTGAAAATTATTGTTCAGGAATGATTCAGTAGAAAGCAAACATTCTGGTAAATTTAGGGGTCAAGAAATGTGGATTCATTTTCAAAAAGTACTCTTTTTTTTTTTTTTAATCACTCTTGATTCATCATTTTGTTGTTTATCCCAACATTTGTCAACTAATTCCTCTCAACCCCTTGTGCTACTTAGACCTAAGGAAGAACAGAAGAGTGGAAGGCTTGAGACTCTGAGGCCTCACCAAAACTCTGTGGATCACTGTTGTTCTGTGACTCAGAGTGAGACAAATCCTTTGTTGCTGTTGATGGCTACTTGAAGGGCTTCCTCCACTTTCTCCATTGTAGAATACTGAGGAAGGTCCAGAATATTATGACAGGTCAGTGCTCTTGGATAATCTGCTTCACTGAAAGTTTCCGGACAGCGAAATTTGATTCCTATCTCCTGTTTGCCACTTAGAGGCAGCCTGTCATTTCCTCTAAGAAAAACTAGAAAGGAATAAACTTTGGTTAAGATACTTCATAGAAAGAGCAAAACATAAAATGAAAAGGAAGAAATTAATCACTTCATTCAGTACATATCACTGAGTACTCCTGTGTAGGGAGAACTACACAGGGCCATATGGACATGGAAAAATCATGACTTTTGGTCTTTGTCCTCAGTTGAGTTCATGGTCCAACTGGGCAAAATCACGTACATGAAACGAGAATAGCAAGATACGTGGAAGTGTATTTAGCTCAACTAGGAAGTCCTAGGTGAGGTGGAGAGCCTAATGAAGGCCTGAGACTGAGGGAGGCACCAGGCTGGGGTAGCAGGGAGACTTACAGGGGTCACATCTGGCTAGTTAATTCTCCAGGAAAGGAGTTGGGTAAGCTTTCGAGGTAGAAGGCAAAAGCCCAAGAAAAAGCCAGAGGTAGGAAGATGTAAGTAAACCTACTGAATGCACAGATAGTAGAATTAATGGGCTGAAGCAAAAGTTTCCCATTAAGAGAGAAGTTTAGACAGGTAGTTTGGGTTTGTGGAGAAGTAGGTTAGATTTGTGAAGTTGAAATTGTCCTACAACGTCCTTAGGAGCAACAAAAATAGCAAGAAGATGTATATCTCTGGAATAGCTGCAAAATGGGATGGGAGGTGGGAGACTACGCCATTAAACCTTAGGGTGCTCCCTGAGAGAAGTTCTTGTGCCACAAGGCCACAAAGTTTAGTGGTTCAGAGCCTTGGCTTTGGGTTTCAAGTCTGTTTCTCACATGCATCAGCTGTGTGAATATAGACAAGCTACTAAATGCGTCGTTTCTTTTCCTCAGATCTGAAATGGGGGAAAAATTAAGTTTCTACCTCAAAACATTGCTATTAGGATAAAGGGAGGTAACAGATATGAAGTGGTCAGTACAGTGCCTGGCATAGGCTAAGCACACAATAAATGCTCTTAGTATTATCAGTGGTCACTGCTATTGGTATTATTTCTAAAATAGTATTAGAGAAATATACATTTTGAATGTAAGAGTAAAGGCTTGATTAGGAGGCAACTAGCAATATCTTTTTTATTATCTTTTTTTTAAATGGGAAACCAGCTTTTATTTTATTTTTTTTTTAATTTTTATTTATTTATGATAGTCACACAGAGAGAGAGAGAGAGGCAGAGACACAGGCAGAGGGAGAAGCAGGCTCCATGCTGGGAGCCCGACGTGGGATTCGATCCCGGGTCTCCAGGATCACGCCCTGGGCCAAAGGCAGGCGCCAAACCGCTGCGCCACCCAGGGATCCCGGAAACCAGCTTTTATAAGAGGAAAGAGCATTGGTTTAGGAAGCTTTGCTGACTGGCTTTGCTGTTAACATGTGTGACCCACTATTAATAGTAATTCCATGGCAGGGCGCCTGGCTGGCTCAGTCAGAAGAACATACAACTATGGATCTAAGGGTTGTGAGTTTGAGCCTTATATTGGGTGTAGAGATTACTTAAATAGATAAAATAAACTTTAAAAAAGTTTAATACTGACTTCATGGCAAATATTTGCCTTTAAAAAGATATATAATTATAAATCCATCCATTAGTAATACTTACAGAGGAATTTCTTCTTTTCCTCCAAAGTTAATTTGTGGAAAGCTTTCCAGAACATCAGTATAGTAGGATGTGATTTGTGGTATCCTTGACCATATTGTGAATTCTTGGGAAAAATAGGGAGAAAACAGGTTTTTAGGGGGAATATACAGAAGTTGTTTGGAAGAACTGGGAGCACTTTAGTTATCACCAACCTCTTCAAAATATTTCCAGTCATAATCATTATTTCCAACCAGTGCTGTCATTAGTTCTTCAGGCTGGAAAAGTTTAACAAGTATTTCCTTGTCACAGACTTTGTAAAATCCTCTTTGAAATTCCTCATAAACTGCCTTTACAGAGGTGTTAAAAATGTAATCGATGCATGCAGAAACATATTCTTTCCTTGAGAGAAGAAAAAAATAAACCCAATAACATACATTACCGTTCACTAAAATATTCTCTATTTTGCCCTTTTTATCATTTCTATTGAGAAAGAAAAGTAAATAATTCCTGCATACCATACAGTGCTATATAGGCAGACAGAAGTTAAAAACATGTGGAAGGAACCTAGGAGTATGTAGAAGGATTAAGACTTTGTTTTGCTGCCATTTTCTCCAAGAGAGATACTTTTAAAACACCTAATCTGAATATATAATTCTCCATCTTAAAATCTTTCAAAGGTTTTCTTTCCACTTCCCTTAGGGTAAATTCCAAACTCCCCTGATCTGACTCCCAGCCTGACACAGCAGCCTCTTCCCAGTTGGCATTTGAATCTTTGGCCAAACTGACCTTCAGCTCTGTGGGCTCACTGTCTCTTTGGCAGTTAGGCCACAGCTTGCAGTGGTCCCTCTTTCCTTGGTAACTTCTGTCAACCATCAGAGTTCCATAGCAACATGACTTTCTCAGGGTTGGTTCTCTCTTGTCCTTGCCCTCCTCTCTTACAACATATGTCACTATGTAGAAATTATTTCTGCAAAAGTCTGTCTTTTCCTCCCACCATGATGAATTTTCTGACCACAGGGTTACTACTTGGAGATATTTCTACCAGATAGCCACCAGAAACATGAAAGTCTCCCACCCTTTGAACAGTTTCATGGACTCTCCTAGCGGACTGTCCTATCTAAATCAACCCCTGTCTGCCCTCCCCTGGAAACAATGACGTGCTGGTAAATGGTTAACAACCAGTTCTCTAAAGAGAAAAAAATGAAAGCAGCATTTGCCGGTTCTGTGGTGTAAATATTCCCACCATGGCTGATTTCATGCTACTAATACTTTAATGATAAACTCTCAACATTTTAGAAAATTTAACAATCAGAGCAGCCTGGGTGGCTCAGCGGTTTAGCGCTGCCTTCAGCCCAGGGTGTGATCCAGGAGACCCGAGATCGAGTCCCATGTCAGGCTCCCTGCATGGAGCTTGCTTCTCCATCTGCCTGTGGCTCTGTCTCTCTCTCTCTCTGTCTCTCATGAATAAATAAATAAAATCTTAAAAAAAATTTTAACAGTCAGCTCTCATAAGCAGATGGCAGCAGGCTCCAGCATAACACTACTGTAAATCAGACTGTGACTCTTTTGTCACAGTCCTCATCCTTATCTGACCTTATATTACATAATAATTTATTTGTAAGTGGTCTTTCTGCTTCACTGGAATGCAAGCTCCAGGTTTTGTCTGTCTGTTTCACAGCTGTATCTCTGGCACCTAAAATAGGATCTAAGGGACTCAAAAATTATTGTTAAATGAATAGTGAAAAGTTCTACAAAGGGAATATTTAATCCTAAGTCCTTTTTCCCCTTCTCTTAATCTGTAACCTTTTTTTAAAAAAATATTTTATTTATTTACTCATGAGAGACACAGAGAGAGGCAGAGACGCAGGCAGAGGGAGAAGCAGGCTCTTCACAGGGAGCCTGATGGGGGACTCGATCCCCAAATTGGGATCACGCCCTGGGCCAAAGGCAGACACTCAACCGCTGAGCACCCCTCCTCCCCACCAGGCATCCCAACCTGTAACCTTTTTATCTTCCTCAGAGATGAGGAGCTAAAATGATCATCTGAGAAGCTAAAATATATTGATAAATTATAGTGATAAAAAAGCATTTTATGTGTATTCATAGGAGATGTTCTAAATCTCAAAACTTACTTGTTGGTTTGGTCCACAGGTACAGAAATCCCATTTGGAATTAAATTAACATTATTTTTGTCCCAGTATATCTGTAAAGAAAATGTTCAGGTATCAATTCAATCACCTGCAGGGACCACTTTGATACGAAGATTATTTCTGAGTTAAAAGCAGTCAAAACCCAGCAGAATCAGAAAAAACAAAACAAAATTTTAAAGCCCCGCCCACCAGCAGATTCAGGAAAAGCTCTTTATTGACTTCCCCCTCAAATGTCTAAAAATAATTTAGTTAGAGGACCTGCTTCAGGAAGAGAGCTATCACCATAGGACACTACTATAATATGAATTAGGCATGGTAGACGCAGAGGAACCTAGCAAGGTGCTTTGGATCAAAGTCCTCTTAGTCTCACTGTTTCTGAGTAGCCCGGCAAACATTTGTTTATCCAACATTTACTATTTTTCATCTTCCTGTAAATTGCATGCCTTCGCTCTGAAGTCCAGGCCTCTACCCTTCTCCTTAGTTTAGAATGACATATATACCTCATTTTGCCTGTCTTTGGAATTTTCATATCTGTATGCATTCCTCGTAGTTCAAAATTCAATTTGATATTCTCCTGTTCATCTGCCTCATGTCATTTTGATTCCTAGTCCAACTAAAAGGACTTTGAAAGGGAGAATAAATTCTCCCTCCCCAGCACAACCACAATAGCATTATTCATTATTCCCATACATTCTAACCTAAAAGATTTTAAATAACTGGAAGCTAAATAACTATTTATGTAGTTAATTATTATTATGTAGTTATTATTATTATGCAGCATCTTAAATACATAAAAAAATTTTTAAAACCTACCCTAGTTTATGTTGTATATTGTCTTAAGCATTTAGTGGTTTACATTGTTCACACTGATTGCATAATTGCTATATTTTCACCTTGAGAGTATATAAACGTAACTATCAAAGAACGGGCAGGTAGGAGGAAAGTCTTATATAGTACAGAAGTAAAATTCCCTTCAAAAAAGGAATCCCAGGAGTGCAGGGTAGAAAATTTAAAAAAAAAGGAATCCCATATTTAAAGTAATATAATAGAAATTATACTTAAAAACAGATGAAAGTTAAACTATAATCTGGTTTGCATTGGTACTCACAGAAAAATATATGTAAAGTTCTTCAGTGTCATCAGCTTCATTATCTAGAATTTCTTGCAAATTCCTAATGAAAATTTTCATTTAAAAAGTTGTATTTAATTTAAAATTAAAAAATAAAGTTATATTTATTGATCTTCTAAAATTTCAAAAGTAATAAATGTTCAATGGAAAAAATCTTGAACAATATAGAAATGTATAAAATGCCACATAAATGTCCTCTCCTTACCTTCTTGCTCCCTCTTCCTAGAGTTTACCTCTTTTTACAGTTTGGTTGGGCCCCTGCTAACACAGACACTGCTCTGTCTTAATGGAAATTACAGAAAGGAGCCCCTTCCTGTAGACCAGTGATTCCCAGTCAGTGGTGATTTTGTTCCCTAGAGGACAGTTTGGCAAAATCTGGAGATTTTGGTGGTTACAATTAGGGGAAGGTCGCTACAGGAATCTAGTGGGTAGCAACCCCATAAGCTGTTAAACATCCTATAATGCCAGATCAGCCTTCCACAATAAAGAATGATCTAGCCAAAAATGTCAGTGTTGCTAAGGTTGAAAAATCCTGTTTTCTAAACAGGGCATACAGTATAAATCTAGGCAGTTTATTTTTACACTAATAGTACTTGACAAGAGAATCCTTTTTCCCAATCTGCCAACTCTGTATTTTATTTTATTTTTTATTTTTATTTTTTTAAGATTTTATTTATTTATTCAGGAGAAATACAGAGAGAGAGGCAGAGACACAGGCAGAGGGAGAAGCAGGCTCCCTCCCTGCAGGCAGCCCTATGTGGAACTCGATCCTGGACCCCGGGATCACGCCCTGGGCTGAAGGCAGACGCTCAACCGCTGAGCCACCCAGGCATCCCCCAACTCTGTATTTTATGAAAAACTTTAACATTTGTCAGTCTGTAAACAGAAAATGGACATCTCATTCCCATTTATATTTCCTCAATTACTAGTAAAGTTGAACATATTTTCATTTTTTGATTGGCCATATGTATGTACACTCAGCCATATATATTTCTGTGTGATGGCACATATGTATACATACATATATTTATATTTATACATCAGCAATACTAATCCTTTGTCTATCATATATGTTGCCAGTATTTTCCTCACAGGATATAGTTTGCCTTCTAACTTAGAACAAGTAGTTTTCAATACTTAAAAAATAAAGATGATATGCTGATATATTTAAATACATTAAATGACAAAATATGATTTATTAAATATAGCAAGTATGATTCTTATTAAAAATATTGTGTACCCAAAAAAATATATATATATATACACATATGTATTGTGTACCATTTCCGGGGTTCCTGTTGGCTCAGTGGTTAAGCATCCTACTCTTAATTTTTGGCTCAGGTCATGACCTCAGGTTTTGAGCCCTGTGTTGAGCTCCAGACTGTGTGGATCTGCTTGAGATTTTCTTTCTCCCTCTCCTCCTGCCCACTCGTGCTCTCTGTCTCTCTCTTTCTGTAAATGAATAAAATCTTAAAAAAAAAAAGGGGGTCCCTGGGTGGCTCAGCAGTTTGGCGCCTGCCTTTGGCCCAGGGTGCGATCCTGGAGTCCCGGGATCGAGTCCCACGTCAGGCTCCCGGCATGGAGCCTGCTTCTCCCTCCTCCTGTGTCTCTGCCTCTCTCTCTCTACGTCTATCATAAATAAATAAATCTTTAAAAAATATTTTAAAAAAAATCTTAAAAAAAAAAAGAATATCATGTACTGTTTCCATCTAGATAAATTGAAGATAGTACACCAGAGGTCTGTTGTAGGTTGAAAATCAAAAGAGCATTTGGCTTTTCTTTTTGATGGCGTACTTTATTATTATTATTTTTAAAGATTTTATTTATTTATTCATGGTTGACATAGAAAGAGAGAGAGAGGGGCAGAGACACAGGCAGAGGTAGAAGCAGGCTCCATGCAGGGAGCCCCACGTGGGACTCAATCCCGGGACTCCAGGATCATGCCCTGGGCCAAAGGCAGGCACTAAACCGCTGAGCCACCCAGGAATCCCCAGATGGCGTACTTTATTTTAAGTCAGGCTAAAATTCACATTCATCAAAAGAGTATACATTTATTGAAATTGAAGACCTTATCACTTTGTGTATGTGTGTGATTAACATCAGTTCCTGAAAAACTGAGACTTAACTATAGTTCTGGAAAAATATTACTTACTTCCCCAAAAGAGGACTGAGTTCTTTTAAATCTTGAAATGATGGCTTTTGGTCCAGAAGTTTCTTAAACAGAGCCAGTGGGAAAGGAAGATTGGCAGGATTTAAGTTGTATAGTGAGAGTCCACACAGTATCCCAAAAAGGAAATATCTTTTCTTCTTAAATTTAGACTGGAAAAGGAGAAGAAAAAAAAAATCCCTAACGTATTAGAAGTAATAAATAATGCAAGAGGATAATTAGTAAAAATTAGTTTTGGTTCTCTTTTCTAGAAGTCACAAATTAGAAACAAAATGGTTCAGGAAAATAAAGTTTGAGGTTCTTACACAGGCTTTAATACAATTTAAATTTCTTCCACAAGTTAAAATACAAAGGAACAGTTCAGAATATTAAGTGAATGGATTTATTTTTTGTTACTGACAGCATATCTGGAATATGAAAAAATAGGCTCAGATAGCCTTTAAGCCAAGGTTTTCATTATTTAATTTTATAGTCTTTGCCTTCAAATTCATGTAGAAAAAAAGACACCACAGAGGGAAGAGTGCACTTTATCTACACTTTCATTGTGCATCAGGCATGTCACTAGTGTCAGATGAGTGTGTCCCTTTGGTGATACTGCCCTCAGCCTAGCTGTGCTGACAGAGACAAGCATATGGGTCAGGGAAGGTGTTGGAAGGAAGAAGGAAAGAGTCCTAGTGAAATCGGCTTCACTCGTCTCTCTGCACTTTGTTTGTAGTCTCACATGAGAGAAAACACTGGCCACATCTTGCTAGGCCACCACTACAGCATAGCCAAGAGACCGCTGGCCTAAAATGCTAAATGCGTTTTAAACATTTATCCTCACAATTACTGTAAGAAGTTACTAGGGCAAGTAGATTGAGGCTATTAATTAAGTGGCGCAGTCATTCACCTGCTAACAGCAAGGCTGGCACTGGAATAGAAATCTTGGAATTTATATAAATTCCAGGAAATTCAAACTTCTCTATAACGACAGAAATCAGATCAGTGGTTGCATGGGCATGGATGGAAGGAGTGTGGAGGGTGGGATTAGAAAGGTTTATGAGGGGCAGCCTGGGTGGCTCAGCGGTTTAGCCCCACCTTCAGCCCTAGGAGTGATCCTAGAGACCTGGGATCAAGTCCCACGTCAGGCTCCCTGCATGAAGCCTGCTTCTCCCTCTGCCTGTGTCTCTGCCTCTCTCTTTCTGTGTCTCTCATGAATAAATAAATAAAATCCTTAAAAAAAAAAAAAAGAAAGAAAGAAAGAAAGGGGTATGAGGAAATTTGGTGGAATGATGAATATGTTCACTATATATTTTGATTGTGGTGATAATTTCATGGGTATATGTGTATATCAGAACTTACCAAAATGGACACCTGATATGTACTTCATTGTATCTCAACTATACTTCATAAAAGACGTTTAAAAGTTTAATATGCATAGAAGCACCTGGGAATCTTATAAAATTCACACACTGATCTGGGGTGGGACCTGAGATTCTGCTTTTCTAATAGCTCCCAAGTGATGCTGGAGCTCATGCTCTGTGGACCATATTTTGAGGAGTAAGGCTCTCTATGTGACCTAATTTTACATTATTATTATGGTTTTCATGTTGCAGTATATGGTATACATTTTTCTGTTCTGAAAAACTGTAAAAAAATAAAAGACTTACCTTCGCAGGAAACCACATGTAGGAACCCTCTTCAGGATACATGAACATCCCATATTCTATATTGGTCATCTCTTCAAATATACTGTAGAAGAACTCGGATTTTACCCCATATCCTATAGATCGAATTTCTTTAATAAATTCAACCTGAAAAATAAATAAATAAATAAATAAATAAATAAATAAATAAATAAATAAATAAATTCAACCTGAGGAAAGAGAACGCATAGGATCAGATTTAAAATATGATGCTTTGATCTTTGTGGAAAAGTTTCAAAATTTCTATAATCATCAGAATTCCTGGAATCCCATATCCCTTCAAGACCATACCTCACTGCAATCTGCTCTCCCTAAATTTCCTGCTGAGCAAGGGATGCCCTGAACCTATTCATTGTCAGATTATCGTGTGTGAGTCCTTTACACTGCCACATGACCCAAGTAAAGGGGGATTCTGGCAAGACAGCATTACCGGTGATGTTGACCAGAGGCTTGAGCCACATTTTGATGTGCTTCAGATCCCTGGTCCTTCTGTCTCATTGTCTGTAAAATCATTCAGATTTTACAACTTTGGCTCCAAACAACAACTATTTGGTTTCTCCTGCCTCTCTCCCCGCATTAGAACTTCTGATAAATTACCCTCCCAGTCCCCCTGGGTTTTAGCATCTCTGAAGGAACTGCCCATTGCCCTCGTGTGGGAAGCCATTATGGACTGTCCTTTTCTTTTTCTTTTTTCAGTTCTATTATTATTTACTTTTTAAATTTTATTTTACTTTTTTCAAGATTTTATTAAGTAAACAGCCAACATGGGGCTTTAAACTCACAACTCTGAGATCAAGAGTTGCATGCTTTACCAATTGACTGTGTCAGCCAGGTACCCCTTATTTACTTTTTAAAATATTTTTGAAAAAATTAATTTTTTTACATTTTCAATTTAAACACTATTCACACTGAATGTGTATGGCAGCTTAACCTACCCAAATATGAAGTTTGAGAAGCCAAAACTGTTCTAACTTTGTTAAAAATTATGCTGTAGGAACTGTCCTCCTCTAAAATTGACCTTCGGTCTTTGTGGCCAATACTATCCCAAATTTCCTCCTACCTCTCTAATTACTTTTCTATTTCCTTTCCTGGCCAATTTCTCTTTGTCTTTTTATTTTTATTTATTTATTTTTAAAGATCTTATTTTTATTTATTATTTTTGAGAGAGCACACAGGGAGGGAGGGGCAGAGGGAGAGAGAGAAAGAGTTCTAAGCAGACTCCCTGCTGAGTGTGAGCTCCATGCAGGGCTCAACCCCACAACCCTGAGATCTCATGACCTGAGCCAAAATCAAGAGTTAGACACTTAACCAACTGAGCTACTCAGGTACCCTACTTTTTATGTTCTTTTTTTTTTTTTTTTTAAAGAACCTTTATTTATTCATTCATGAGAGACACACACAGAGAGAGAGAGAGAGAGAGAGAGAGGCAGAGACACAGGCAGAGGGAGAAGCAGGCTCCATGCAGGGAGCCTGATGTGGGACTCGATCCGGGGTCTCCAGGATCAGGCCCTGGGCCAAAGGCGGCGCTAAACCGCTGAGCCACCTGGGCTGCCCTACTTTTTATGTTCTTAATGTAAGCATCACTAAACTCCACTAAATGTTCTCTTTCTCCTTTCTTAGCCTGAAAGATCTTATCTCTGCCACTGATTAACTGACTCCTTGGCCACAGACCATCATCTCATTTCCAAGGGCTCATCTTACATTCAATCCATATATCCCAATAAGAGATTAAGCTCATTTCCAGTTTTCTAATTTCTGCTTACATACACTGGCAAGTCTGCCTTCACTGTGGTCAAGACCCACACATAACTGGCCTTGACAACCTTGCCTTGTTCAGAGTCTATTTTTTTTTATTGGATCTACCTTGAAGTTAACCTTCCTTCCTCTTTGTCATCTCCTGTGGGCAGAATAATTTTCTATTATTTCCTCATAAAGAAGATTTAAAAGAAAGTAGATACAGAAGGAGATACACAACTACAAAGTCTGGCTTATAAAATAGTTTCTGTGTTTCCCACTTAGTCCCCAGGTGTCTGAGCCCTAAACTCTAAGTTCTGGTTTCTTCTCTGAGAACCTAAGTCTTCCTTTCATGGCTGATACTAGGAAAATCCACTCCTTTCTGGACAGAGTCCAGCTTTTACATAAAGAATTACTCATTATTCTATGGCCTCAATAGAACAAATGATCTGAGATAAACACAGTAAAAACCCTACAGGTACCCACAAAGAATGAAGTGAAAGATGACTAGAATTAGAACCAATATAGTAGATAGTCTATGACTAAAACTAGAGCCAAAATATAGGAAAAGTATCTGTTCTATCTGCTCTTGTTGATTGAATTAATAGCCCAAATGCTTTACCCTCCTTGATCCATGTCTGTTGCATGTGACTTTGCAGTTTCTCCTATTAAAGAGGCTGAGTATATTTCATCAGCCCTTGACTTGGGTTCAGACACATAAGTTGGTTTGACTAAAGCAATGTTAATTGTGTGATTGGACTTGCTATCTTACACCTCTCGCACTGCTTGCTGGTCCCAGGAAGATGAAAAGCACAAGAAGCAGAACCAAACTGCCCCAGCCTACCTTAATCTAGCCTAGACCAGCCAGTTCCTAGCCAACACCCAAACATGTAAACAAGTGCAGACAAAAATCTACAAATCTACCTAAATGAATTTAATCGAAATTAGCAGATCCTTAGCTGAATATCAGATGTCTATAATAAATTATTGGCATTTTAAGTCATTAAGCTTTGGGATGATTCATTATGTAGCAGTTTTGTAGGCCATGGTAATGAATAGCTTACACATAATTCCAATATTTAATTAAACATCCCGTAGCTTTTCTCTAAAAGGAAGTAAGGAATTACTATTTTTTTACTTATTAAGTATTCTCTTTGCCCAGCGTGGAGCTTGATCTCAAAACCTCAAGGTCAAGAGTCATATGCTCTTCCAACTGAGCCAGCCAGGCACCCTAGAATTCTGAAAACGTTTCAGCTGATAACTATAGATGCAAAGGCAGGCTCTTCCTTTGCTATGTTATACAAATGTTCCCCTTTCACATTAGTAAAAATGTCCAAAGAGACTTTTACTGTACCATGAATGCTTTATGGAGGTCAGTGTCTTCAGCTTGGCTTAACTGACGCAGAGCATCTTCAACTAGGTGACGTCGTCTGACTCTAAGTGTAAATGGATGGAGTTCGTTGTATGGAATCACTTGCCCCCAAGGCAGGTATTCTTTCTGCTTTAAGTCCAAAAAAAGGAAATATTTTAGGAATCTCATAGGAAAACTAGGAAGTGTTTAATATTTCAAATAAATGGAATCTGCATAGCATATACTTATCCCTCCTATTGCTATATATACTCAGATTGTAATTATTTAAGAAAAAAGGGCATCATATCTACATTACACTATGGAGGATAAAGAGATCACAGGATGTGTGAAACCATGGCATCTAGAAATATACAGGGGGTTAGTCACCATGGAGGTACAGCTAAGTAATTACAAGCTATCTTACTTACAGTAAACGTGATCCTTAAAGGCAATATAGTGGTATTCAATATGCTGAGACATTAATCTACCATCAGTATTTTTTAAGATTTTATTTACTTATTTATGAGAGACTCAGAGAGAGAGCCAGAGACATAGGCAGAGGGAGAAGCAGGCTCCTTAAGAGGATTCTGATGCAGGACTCCATCCCAGGACCCCAGGATCACGACCTGAGCCAAAGGCAGCTACTCAACCTCTGAGCCACCCAGGCATCCCTACCATCAGTCTTAAGAAGCAGAGTTTTAGTACCATAATCCTCAAGAATATAAGAGCAGTTTAGGAGTTCAAGAATGATGTTAAATTAGGGAAAATATCAGAGGAAAGACTTGCTCAGAGAAGATATACTCTTGTTCACTTAACTGTGGTCCATCTACCTGATTTGTAGCAGAGGTCCCAGAAAATATGCTGCCTGCAGCCTTACTTTTTACCTGTTCTCAGTCACCTTACACAGTACTTCCATTTAGCTCTTTTGAATTCTCAGCATTTCCTTACCACTCTAGTCTGGATCTTATTTCTGCTGAACTCCCCTGGATTAAAAATCTAGTGTTGGACTTGTCCTTGCTTTGAACTTTAACACTCATCTAGGGCTCTTGCTACATCCTAAGGGCAAAAAGTAGTATTAGGAATCATAAACCAGGGATCCCTGAGTGGCGCAGTGGTTTGGCGCCTGCCTTTGGCCCAGGGCGCGATCCTGGAGATCCGGGATCGAATCCCACGTCGGGCTCCCGGTGCATGGAGCCTGCTTCTCCCTCTGCCTGTGTCTCTGCCTCTCTCTCTCTCACTGTGTGCCTATCATAAATAAATAAAAATTAAAAAAAAAAAAAGGAATCATAAACCAATGTAGCTCTTTATAGGCCTGTCCCGCAAATCATGACAGCAAGACCGGTGGATAATAGCTATCCAATTCCAGGTTTCCAGGCTGAGTGCGGTTGCCCATAGCAGCACTTTACAAGCATCTCAGAAAGGCGGGCATGTGATTCCAGGCTTGGAAAAGCCTGCCCCAGACCTCTGCCACTACTTTATACTAAGAAATTATGTGATGCCACTAGATTTCTTGGCTTTATCTTGAAGACGTTTATTGTAAAGAAGTTCCAGGTTTGTAGGGAGATGGAACAAGTGCCATTTCTGGTCCTTCCTGATTGTAGATCATCTCCTCTTATAGCCCAGGAGTCTGTAGCTCTGGGACACTTCAGCAATACTGACTCCTGAGCTACATGACCCATGGCTCAGAGTGACAGGGAGTGGCCAGCAATATCCTCCAATGACTATAGCAGGGAGAGGTATATATGGCTGCAGTAGCCCCCAACCTTCATTCACCTAACCAAGAATTAGACAAGAAACCTGCATTTTATCTTATTTTCCAGTTCCTCTACTCTCATTCTCTATGTATTGGTTTCCCTTTTCTACATTTATGCATGTGAATTGATAATATAGCTTGGAGTTCACAATTTTGACTATGTCTATCATCTCTCCTTTGGAGGTTAGGGTTGTGGAGTCTCCTTTTTAAATTTTACTCATGGCAACCACAACAAAGAGTTTTCTTCTACTCAAACTTTTCCTAATGCTTCATGATATGCAATCTGCCTGGCTCGACTATACACATAGCCCTCACTAACCCCTCACTAAGAGTAGGTCCGTTACACAGAACATTGCTGGAAAAGAAAGTGCCACAGAGGGAAGAACTTGTTTAAAGGAAACATAATTTTCTCCCATTACCAGGATGTGAGGAAAATTTAAAAAGAGGTGGCTGGAAAACAAAAGAAGACCTGTCGCATTCAAATCTTGTAAACATGTTGATGACAGACACTAATAATAGTAACTAGAGAGAGAGTCTTTATCTGTGGAATGCTTTTAGCAGGATGTACCTTGTCCATCTACATTGCTTAATATAAATAAACCTGGAATTTATGGATTTATGGGGCATGGGTCATTGGGGAATATCACATAAGCTGTATAATTAATAGAGTATCACGGAAATGTTTTATAATTGGAGTGGCTCCTTTTGTGAATGTGATGTCCCAGACTTCTCCACGTTTCACCTGATGGCCTGTATCCTTTAAATTATTAATAAAAGTAATGGGTATGACTTCTGATTCCTGTGAGTCTTTAAAGTATAAATAGATAGGAACCTTTTCTGAGGAATAACCTAACAGGCCTCAGCAATCAAAATGTGTTTGGAGGGACGCCTGTGTGGCTCAGCGGTTGAGCTGTGTCTTTGGCTCAGGGTGTGATCCTGGAGTCCCAGGATCGAGTCCCTCATCAGGCTCTCTGAATGGAGCCTGCTTCTCCTCTTTCTTCCTATGTCTCTTCCTTTCTCTGTGTGTCTTTCATGAATAAATAAATAAAATCTTAAAAAAAAAACACACAAAAAAAACATGTTTGGAAAATCTTTAGTATAACGTCTGGGAGTGGGGTGACCACTCAAATACTTAACTAACGCTGATGGAGATAAAAGAGACAAAATAGCATGTAAATGTTATGTAGGAATATTACAACTACCAGAAAAGAAGCAGAAGGAAGAGAGTAAATGGAAAACAGAATAAACTCACAGATTGACTCATAGGTATTATCTGGGAATAAAAAAATATCTGAAGGAGACTGCCTATCAAGCTCCAAGCTCTTCAGCAGATATGAAATCCAAACACTAAGATCACAGTAGTAGCTAAAACTGGATAGAGGAGAGGGAAGGGAGAGAGAAAGAGCAGTTACTAGATCATTTCAGTATTTGCTCATAGAAGGAAAACAGTGGATATTATCTAAAGAAAGTGAGGACTCAGACATTATATAATAATGAGAAAAGCAAATTAAAATTAAACTGAAATATCATGATTAACCTCTCGAATTGGAATAGAGTACAAAGCTTGATAATAGCCTGCACGAATTCAAGTGTGTACATTGATGGTAGTAACATAAATTAGTATGACCTCTATGTACAATGATTTGGCAACATTTAATAATTAAAGAATTATATTTTCTTATATGAATATAGCCAAATGGCCTGGTGGATGAGGAAAAGTTCTTTACAGAATTCAGCTAATAACTTTGGAAGGAATGATACGATTAAAAATAACACCATTTTGCAAACTTCAACCAAAGCGATGGATAAAATTATTAAATAAAATGTTGATGGTAAATATTATAATAAAGAATCATGTGGTCACCACCTGAACCCACTGATGAATCTCAGCATGAATAAAAGTAAAACAACCCGAAACAATGCATTGAAGTATAGAGAGGTGAAAGAAAATTGAGCCTAGGAATCCCATTAAAATACTTCAGCTAGGGCAGGCCAGATGGCTTGGTGGTTTAGCACCGCCTTCAGCCCAGGGCGTGATCCTGGAGACCTGGGATCAAGTCCCACGTCGGGCTTCCTGCA
Organism: Canis lupus baileyi; assembly: GCF_048164855.1. Taxonomy (NCBI): domain Eukaryota; kingdom Metazoa; phylum Chordata; class Mammalia; order Carnivora; family Canidae; genus Canis; species Canis lupus. Next base: position 11,780,136 of record NC_132870.1, on the reverse strand, counting down.
TGGAGCCTGCTTCTCCCTCTGCCTGTGTCTCTGCCTCTCTCTCTCTCTCTCTCTCTCTGTCTCTCATGAATAAATAAATAAAATATTTTTAAAATTAATTAATTAATTAATTAACAAACAAATAAAATACTTCAGCTAAAATAGTAACAATCTCAAAACCAACAAAAGTGATAAATGGGGAAAGTGTGGCAAAATGTTGATGATAAATGGAACTTTGTGATGGGGGCTCATTACACATTATCTCTATTTTGTATATGTTTGTAACTTTGGATAATGAAAAAAAAGAAACAATAGAACATACATACCAGTATTTTCAAATGGGACTCAGCTTGTAATAATTGAATTTTGGATAACAAAGTAAAAATAAATGGAAAATCACTGAAAATAATGGGACTGGAGTTTTCTGCAGGTATCTAAAAAAATAAGAGGTAACAGTTTTAATAATTCAAAGGAAAAAAAACTTAATTCTTTTGCCTTATCACTTTAGATTGTTTCCCTCTATACTTTTTGGAATCTGTTTTTAAGAATTCAAATTACCGAGGAAAACTTTCTAAGAAAATGCATTTGTTTTCTGAGTGAAATATGTTTAAGTTTTCAGTGATCATCTAATTTAGCAATTCAGCATTATACTGAAGAAATTTTCAAATCTTGATTTATAAACAAGACACCTGCAAAGCTAATTAATGCATCCTCCTATAAAGTATGAAAATTTTCAGAAATAAAAATGTTAGTCTTACCAGGTTGTTATCCATAAACAGTCTTCTTTCTGCATAAAAATTCAACAAATTAGAGAGTTCATTTATGTTGAAAGTATTTTCTGGTAGTTGACAGTTAGCTGTGTTTACCTTAAAGAAAACATGACTTGTGAATTTTATTTTCTATTAATAAATGATTTAATCTATTATATATATGGCTATTATATAATTAGAACAGAGCTCTATAAACCCAATGCATTTGTCATTGATAAAATAGAGTCCTATAAAACTTGCAGTTTTTGATCTATAATTTATCCATTTTTCATAAATACCGTAAAAGATAACAGATGTTGGCAGTAGAGATTAGTAAACCAATTCTTAGGGCACAGGTTTACTGGAAACAATTTCTTTCTTTTCTTTCTTTTTTTTTTTTTTAAGATTTTATTAATTTGGGCAGCCTGGGTGGCTTAGCAATTTAGCACCACCTTCAGCCCCAGGGCATGATCCTGGAGACCCAGGATAGAGTCCCATGTCAGGCTCTCTGCATGGAGCCTGCTTCTCCGTCTGCCTGTGTCTCTTCCTGTCTCTCTCTCTCATGAATAAATAAATAAAATTTTAAAATTTTTTCTTAATTTATTTGAGAGAGAGAGAGTGAGAGGGAAAACATAAGTGTAGGGGGAAGAGGCAGAGGAAGAAGCAGTTTCCCCACTGAGCAGGGAGCCTGATGCAGGGCTCAATCCTGAGACTCCAGGATCATGACCTGAGCAAAGGCAGACGCTTAACTAACTCAGCCACCCATGCTTAACCAACTGAGCCACCCAGGCACCCTCTGGAAACAATTTCTAGGTTTTGGGAATAAAAGCACTGTAAAAATCCAAGGTACTTTTGAAAAATTTAGCCCTTTCTCCATTAATTAATGAATATTAATTTAGCACACACTATTTGTCAGGTGTGGAACAAAACATAAGCTAAAAATTGTCCTTGCTGACACACAAGTTACTGTCTGGTAATAGTAGTTGGCAAAATCTTTCTTAAATCCAAACAGTAGGGATCCCTGGGTGGCGCAGCGGTTTGGCACCTGCCTTTGGCCCAGGGCGCGATCCTGGAGACCCGGGATTGAATCCCACATCGGGCTCCCGGTGCATGAAGCCTGCTTCTCCCTCTGCCTGTGTCTCTGCCTCTCTCTCTCTCTCTCTCTGTGACTATCATAAATAAATAAAAATTTAAAAAAAATCCAAACAGTAAATATTTGTGCTTCAGATAATACAATCTCTGGTGCAACTATTCAACCCTGCCATTTTGAAACATAAAACAGCGTTAGACAATAGGTAAACAAGTGAGAGTGGATGTGTTCCAGTAAAACTTTAACAAAAACACAAGGCTGACCATGGGTATAGATTACCAACCCATGACCCAGAGTCTAATAGGTAAAAACAAGTAATCAGGCATGAAAGGTATTTTCTGATTGGGGAAGGACTTCAGGGGTTCAAGGCTTCCCAGAGGAAGCAATTACAGAAAATCAACAACCTAAATAAGCCTTTATCACATCAAATTAATCCAAAAGATACAAGGCAGGAAATAAAGAAACTAAGAATATAAATTAAGGAAATAAAGAACATGTACAGGGGAGAGAAGATCAACAAACAAAAAGGTTGGTTCTTTAAAAAAAAAAAAAAGGCAAAGAGGGCAGCCCCGGTGGTTTAGCAGTTTAGCGCCGTCTTCAACCCAGGGTGTGATCCTGAAGACCCGGGATCCAGTCCCATGTCAGGCTCCCTGCATGGGGCCTGCTTCTCCCTCTGCCTGTCTCTTTCTCTCTCTCTCTCTCTCTCTCTCTCTCTCTCTCTGTCTCTAATAAAAAATTTTTAAAAAAATCTTTAAAAAAAAAAAGGCAAAGAACCATTATAAGGAATGAAAAATGGGATAAACCTACAAGTTTTGATGTATGCTTTTTCTTAATGAAAGAAGTACATTACAAAACATCTTCAGGGGCATCTGAGTGGCTCAGTGGTTGAGTGCCTGCCTTTGGCTCGGGTCGTGATCCCGGGAGCCTGGGATCGAGTCCCATATCGGGCTCCCACAGGGAGCCTGGTTCTCCCTCTGCCTATGTCTCTTCCTCTCCCTCTGTGTCTCTCATGAATAAATAAATAAAATCTTAGAAAAAAAACCCTTCAGCTCTCATAAAATTTCTCACTTTTAAAATTTCCAATTTTTTTCTGCCAAACATTTTTCTTTTATACATTACTTTAAAAAAATGTCTGACTTCTCATGATTCTTTGTCTTCAACTGGCCATTCACAATAGCATCAGATGAAATGCTTAGAAAAAATTTAACCAAGGATGTGAAAGACCTGAACACAGAAAACAATAAAACTTTTTTTAAAAGGTTTGTTTGTTTGTTTATTTATTTATTTATTTATTGAGAGAACATGAGTGTGGAGATGAGAAGAGGGACAGAGAGAATCTCAAGCAGACTCCCTGCTGAGTATGGAGCCTGATGTAGGGCTTGATCTCAAGATCCTGACATCATGACCTGAGCCAAAATTAAGAGTTGGACACTCAACCAGCTGAGCCACTCAGGCACCTTGAAAACTGTAAGAATTGGGGATCCCTGGGTGGCTCAGCAGTTTGGCGCCTGCCTTTGGCTCAGGCCGTGATCCTGGAGACTGGGGATCGAGTCCCACATCAGGCCTCCGGCATGGAGCCTGCTTCTCCGTCTGCCTGTGTCTCTGCCTCTCTTTCTCTGTCTTTCATGAATAAATAAATAAAATCTTAAAAAAAAAAAAACTGTAAGACTTTGGTGAAAGAAATTGAAGAAAATACAAATAAATGGAAAGATACCCTGTGTTCATAGATCAGAACTAGTATTATTAAAAATGTCCATAGCACCGCACCTATCTATAGCCTAAATGCAAGCCCTCTCCAAATTCCAAAGGCATTTTTCACAGATACAGGAAAAGCAATCCTAAAATTTGTATGGAACGACTAGACTCTGAATAACCAAAGCAATCCTGAGAAAGAAGAACAAAGCTGGAGGGCTCACAATTCCAGATTTACAACAATACTATAAAACTATAGTAATCAAAATGGTATGGTACTAGAATAAAAATAGACACATAGACCAATGGAACAGAATCAAGAGACCAAAAATAAACCTTTACCCTATCAACTAACATTTGACAAAGAACCCAAGAATACTTAATGGGGAAAGGACAGTCTCTTCGCAAAATGTTGGGACAACTGGATGACCGTTTGCTTAAGAATGAAATTGGAACCATATCATATACCACTCAGAAAATTTAACCTGAAATGGATTAAAAACTTATACATAAGGGCAGCCCTGGTGGCGCAGTGGTTTAGCGCCGCCTGCAGCCCGGGGTGTGATCCTGGAGACCCAGGATTGAGTCCCACGTCGGGCTCCCTGCATGGAGCCTGCTTCTCCCTCTGCTTGTGTCTCTGCCTCTCTCTCAATCTGAATAAATAAATAAATAAATCTTAAAAAAAGAAACTTATACATAAGACCTAAAACTGTAAAATTAAAAGAAAACAGGGGAAAACCTCCTTGACATTGGTCTTGGCAATGACTTTTTTCGATATGACAACCAAAGCAGAAGCAACAAAAGTAAGTAAGTGGGACTACTAAAAACTAAACTAAACTACAAAGTTTCTGCAGGCAAAAGAAATAATAAAATGAAAATGCAACCAATGAAATGGGAGAAAATATTTGCAAATCATATATTAGATAAGGAATTAATATCTAAAATATATAAAGAACACATGCCACTGAGCAAACAAAACAAAACAAAACAAAGCATCTGATTTAAAAATGGGCAGAGGAACTGAATAGATGTTTTTCCACAGAAGACATATAGATAGCCAACAGGTACATGAAAATTACTTAACATCCCTGATCATCAAGGAAATGCAACCCAAAGCTACACAATGAGATATCCCCTCGTACTTATTAAAATCACTGTCATCAGAAAGACAAGAGGTACGTGTTGGCAAGGTTGTAAAGAAAAGGGAACCCTTTACACTGCAGGCAGGGATATTAATTAGTGCAGCCACTATGGAAAACAGTGTGGATATTCCTCAAAACATTAAAAATAGAACTACCATATGATCCAGCAATCCCACTTCTGGGTATATTAAAAAAATATTCATCTGAATAAATATATTCATTTCAAAGGAAATAAAATCATTGTCTCAACAGGATATCTGCACCCCCATGTTTAATGTGGCATTTTTTACAAAATCCAAGACAGTAAAACAACTTCATTCATTTATCCTGGATGGATGAGTGGATGAAGAAGATGTATATATACATTAAATATTATTCAGCCATAAGAAAGAAGGAAATCCTGCCATTTGTGACAACATGGGGGGATCTGGAGGACATTATTTTAAGTGAAATAAGTCAGAGAAAGAAATATAGGTATTTATGAGCTGAACTCAGAAAGTGGAAACAGAAAGTGGAATGGCAGTTGTCAGGGGGTGGAGGAAATGGGAAGATTTTGATCAAAGGCTACAAACTTCCAGTTATAAAATGAATAAATATTTTAAATAAGTATATCAAAGCAATATGTTGTACACCTTGAACTCTCACAATGTTATATGTCAGTTATGTCTCAATAAAGCTAGGTAAAAAGAAATATACTACTTTAGAAATATTGGTGCATTAGTCCTTCTGAAAAACACTAACTTTTATACATAATATTTTCTCTTGTTGGGATTGATATTTTGTGATGAATTTTTTTTTATTGTCATATAGCAATTTATATTTATAAAATCATCTTATATTAGCTAATTATTTTTAATTGAACAATACCAATTTAATTCTGCTCTTTTATTTAAAGTATTCTGGCTCCTCCCTATCTCCCATAATCATTAGGTTTATTAGTAGCCTAACTTTAAGTTACTTCTAAATTACTACCTTTAAATTACTTCTAAATTATGTTAATACTCTACTGAAAGTGCTGAATCATTCTCATTTTTGAGTATTTGAGCATCTAATATATATAATATGTAATATAGACTATATAAACTATATAATAGTGTAAAATATGTAATATATAAAACATGTAATGTATGACTAGAGTCTAGCCAATAAGCAAAACAAGCAAAATTTTGAATTGCAAAGGACTGAATAAAACATTTTCTATTTTTGAAACAAAACAAAAGAAGACTCCATTTTGCAAAGACCTAAGGGATTTAATTGAGTAAAATGGTATATATATCTCTTCACTTTACCTTATGCACTTCTTTCATCATTCCTAGAAGAGCTTTAAGATTGCAGTGACTCTGATTGGTTTGAGTCCTGTGATAGAACTGAGAGATGATGGCAGTTTTAAGCATCTGGACCAGTGTGTTGAGAGAAGATTCTTGCAAAGATGCCCAACACTGTTCTGAGGGGTATAAAATCACTAGGATAAACATGCATCCTCCAAAAAAATCCCCTAGTTTCTACTGGGTTCTTTAATGTATGAAATAGATAATAGTTTCCATTTCTGATGGCAAAACTCATAAAATATCTTAGGATATCATCCTAGACATTTATTACTCACAGATGTGAAAAAAAAGTGTTTTTCCCTGATTAAGTATCATTGGAATTAAAAGTACAAATTTAGGGCAGTCCAGGTGGTTCAGTGGTTTAGTGCTTGCTGCCTTCAGCCCAGGGCCTGATCCTGAAGAACTGGGATCGAGTCCCACGTCAGGCTCCCTGCATGGAGCCTGCTTTTCCCTCTGCCTGTGTCTCTGCCTCTCTTGCTCTCTCTCTCTCTCTCTCTCTCTCTCTGTGTCTCTCATGAATAAATAAATAAAATCTTTAAAAATAAATAAATATTCAAATTTAGGATTCTTAGAAATTTGCTAATAGCTTATATTAATATTTGACTACTAGATTTCATGATTTTTGAACTGAAAATTCTAGAGAGTATCTAAAAATCTGAAAGCACACATAAGAATATATACACACACGTACACACATATAATGTCACCAAGGACATTTTTGATCTGAAAAAATGCAATATTACCTATGTTTTCAGACATTATGAACTGTTGGTATATATGGATATATTTTTTAATTAACTCATTAACAATATAATATTACTTATCTCCAACTTGGATTTTTGTATCTTAATTCTCAGAAAACAAACCTATCAAATTTTAAAATAGCTAATATAATTAAAATACTATGACCCAGATGCAGGAAAGACAGATATATATCTTAGAGATTCCATAAAAGGACTCAAATAAATACACATGATACTCGAGTATATGATAAAGGTGGCACTGCGTATTGATGGGAATGAGACATCATTGAATAAATGTGTAGGGACAACTGAAAATTGATTCAGAAAAATTGTAATCAAGATAAGCTCCATATGGATTAAAGGATCTTTTTTTTAAAGATTTATTTACTTGACACAGAGAGAGAGAGAGAGCACAAGCAGGGGTAGCGTCAGGCAGAGGGAGAGGGAGAAGCAGGCTCCCCATGGAGCAGGAGGCACCAAAGCGGGGCTTGATCTCAGGACCCCAGAATCATGACCTGAGCCAAAGGCAGACACTTAACAAACTGAGCCACCCAGGCACCTCATGGATCAAAGATTTGAACATAAAAATGAAATAAAAATTCTAGTACGAACAGGCTTCCTGGCTACCTCAGTAGAGCATGTTACTCTTGATCTCAGGGTCATGAGTTCAAGCCCCATGATGGGCATTGAGCCTTCTTTAAAAAGAAAAGGGGGATACCTGGCTGGCTCAATTGGAAGAGCATGTGACTCTTGATTTTGGGGTTGTGAGTTCAAGCCCCATATCAGGTATAGATTACCTAAATAAGTAAAACTAAAAAAAAATTCTAATAGTAGTATGGGAATTTTTATTTTTTTAATTTCAGAGTAGACTTTTTGGAGTACGATCTAAACATAGAAACCATAAAAGAAAATGTTCATATACTAGACTTCATAAAAATGTTATAAAGAAACAAACGTTTTTGTTGGTTTTGGTTTTTTTTAAAGATTTATTTATTTATTTGAGAGAGAGAGAGAGAGAGTGCATGCCAGCAGGGAGACAGGCAAAGGAAGAGGGAAAGAATCCCAATCAGACTCCTTGCTGAGCATGAAGCCTGGCACAGAGCTTGATCTCAGAACCCTGAGATCATGACCCAAACCAAAACCAAGAGTCAGACATTCAACTGACTGAGCCACCTTTGTACCCCTTCATAAAAATGTTTTAAGGTAATTGTGCATTCAAAAATACCACAAAGTGGGATCCCCAGATGGCTCAGTGGTTGAGCACCTGCCTTCAGCCCAGGGCATGATCCTGGAGACCCGAGATCGAGTCCCACATCGGGCTCCCTGCATGGAGCCTGCTTCTCCCTCTGCCTGTGTCTCTGCCTCTCTCTCTCTCTCTGTGTGTGTCTCTCATGAATAAATAAATAAAATCTAAAAAAAAAAAAAATACCACAAAGGAAAAAAAACAGAGAAAAAGGATTTATAACTCATTTTTAAAAGATTTTCTTTATTTGAGACAGAGAGAATGAGCAAAGGGAGGGGCAGAAGGAAAAACAGATTCCCTGCTGTGCACTGAACCTGACACAGGGCTTGATCCCAGGATCCTGAGACCATGACCCGAACCAAAGGCAGACACTTAACTAACTGAGCCACCCAGGTACCCCAGATTTGTAACTCATATTATTGATAAAGAATTAATTGGCTTCATCGTTTAAAAGCTCCTAAATAAAAAAGAAAAACACTAACCACACATGGGAAAATGGGTTTATAAGGAAAAACTGATAGTTCTCAGAATATGATATACAATGGAATTGAGATACAGAAAAACCAGCACAATCTTATTCATAATGAGAAAATTAAAATTGATATTAAGAGATTCTTTTCTTGGGATCCCTGGGTGGCGCAGCGGTTTGGCGCCTGCCTTTGGCCCAGGGCGCGATCCTGGAGACCCAGGATCAAATCCCACATCGGGCTCCCGGTGCATGGAGCCTGCCTCTCCCTCTGCCTGTGTCTCTGCCTCTCTCTCTCTCTGTGTGACTATCATAAATAAATAAAAATTAAAAAAAAAAAGAGATTCTTTTCTTAATGGCAAATACCAAAGTTTGATAATACTGTAGAAAAATGTGTGGGCTGATGTTGTCATATTTGTTGATGAAGTGTAAACTGGTACATCCTCTGTCAGGGCTATCATTTTGCACTGCATGCAATTTACTTAGACTACCACGTGAATGGTAACCACTTAAAGTTGTGTCATTTGCCAAAATTTCTCAAAATTTTAAATGCACATATAATTTGATCCAGTAATTGTGCTTTCTGGAATTTTCCTTGTCTGTGTAAATTTATACACATATAAAGAAATGCCTGTTAACACTATTATAGTAGCAAAAATTTAGAGACAGCTACTTATAGTATATCCTCCCGATAGAATACTAATAAGCCATTAAATAGAACCAGGCAGTTCCTATAATAGAACAAACATATCTTTATGATATACCACTGAGTGGGAAAAAACAAGGTATCAAAAAATGTGAATGGTGTGCTACCATTAAAAAAAGAAAATATATTTCTCTATTTTTTTAATACATATCTTTCAAAGTTTACACACAAAAAACTATTTTCTATAACTGCTTTCTGGGAGAGGGACTGAGTGGCTTATATTTCACTGTATATACCCTTTGTACCTTTTTAAGCTTTGGAGCTTGAACATTAGCTTAAAATTGTAAAAGGACATCCCATAATATTGAATAAAATAAGAACACAAAATTTAACATTTGCTTTTCATCACTGATTTGTTGGGGAGGAAAATTTTCCACTATCCTTCAAGTTTCTTTTAGCTGGTCTAAGAATTGAATTGATATGAGACAGATTACAGAAAATCAAATTTAATTTTGTATGTGTGAGGGCTCTGTAAGTGTATGAGGCCCACAGGCAGTCTGGCAATTGAGGCTTATATGCCATGCAGAGTTAAGGAGAGGAGGGTAGGAGTCTGAGTCTTCAAAAAGAAGGAAGACACTTCACAGGAAGATGAAAAAGAGTAAATGTTTGGTAAACAAATGTTTGCTGGGCCATTCAGAAACAATGGATACATAGAGAAATTTTAACAGACTTTGCTAATCTCCTCCCTGTCTACCGTACCTAGTTCATATTATATTATAGGTACCCTTGGTGATAGCTCCCTTCTTGGAGCAAGTCTTATATCTTAATTCTTTTAGGCAGTTAGAGGGAAAGTCAGAGTTTCTTCCTGAGCCTTCTGTTTCTTTTTTTTTTTTTTTTTCTGAGCCTTCTGTTTCTTAAAAATAGTCTAGAAAAATCCACATGCTAAAGAGACATATTTTGGAGTGGCAAATTTTGCTTCCCTGAAGGTGAAAATACTTCAAGTTTTAAAACAGGAACAAGAAGTTTTATTTAAGTTTATTTATCTTGACTGGATTCTCTATGGTCATTAAACCCTGATATCAAAGCCATGTCCAAGTCTAAGAGTTACACATGCTTTGTGTAATAATGATTATAATAATATTATGTTAATCTTTTCAAACATTCACATACCACATATCCAAACATATGTGTATTTTTAAATCCTCTATCCAAAATTTGCTCCAGCTTTTACTTTAGTGATTCTTTATTGAGAGTACAGATAAAGTGATAAAAGTAATCAAACTTACTCAGGATCTTTGAAGATTGGTCTCTCATTTTACAAACAGCTTCTGCAAATGGAACCACCAGATCCATCCAGTTCCTAGGATCATGCATCACTGGACATTCTGGGAGCAGAAGGAAAACTAATAATGCTTCTCGGTGTAAAGAACAACATGGAAGAGCTCTGAGTAGATTATCCTTGAGACATGTAGTTATCTGCAGTTGAAAGGATCAGGGAAGGCCCAGCATATATTAGATACAGACTATAGTGAAAACCAAGCTATGGGCCTAGGGGTTTTGTTCCACAGTTTTCCAATGGAATAATCATTAGTTTTCCTCAAACTTATTGTTCAAACTCCATCACTCCTTGCATCCCAAATGCCCCTAAAGTATTATGTGAGAGCCATCCTCCCTATTTTATATTGGGGTGCATGAAGGAAATAAAGTGAAATCATATGTGCACGTACATACTGTGTGAATCATGGAGGTCACTCAATTAGATACTGACAGATGAAGGATCCGTACCCAGATCTATCTGACTTAAAATCTAACATGGCAGAGATAATGCCATATGTTCACCTCACCAATCCTGTTTCAATTTCAAGATGGCATTTCCAGCCTATCCTGCAGTTACGTGGGGCCATATGACTGAATTCTGGCTAACAGTATATGGGTGAAGGTGATATATATCACTTCCAGGCATGACCCCTGAAACCTCTCATGGAACCTTCTATACTCTTTCCTTATCCACCAACCAAATACAAGAGATCTGGAGGATTTCATGGCCCCAGTGCTTAGGATTCCAGACAGAAGGAGCCCAAATCACTCCTCAGTGAACCTGTACAGAGGTGGGAAGTTTAGCAGAATATGCCATTCTGGCATGAGGATTATTTTGAGCTGAAGGCAAATGAGAAAAAGCAGATAAATAAAAACTTAAAAAAAAAAATTTTTCCTTACTCCCTACAGCCCATTGACAAATCTTTTTTTTTTTTTTAATTTTTATTTTATTTTATTCATGATAGGCACACAGTGAGAGAGAGAGGCAGAGACATAGGCAGAGGGAGAAGCAGGCTCCATGCAGGGAGCCTGACGTGGGATTCGATCCTGGGTCTCCAGGATTGCGCCCTGGGCCAAAGGCAGGCGCCAAACTGCTGCTCCACCCAGGGATCCCCATTGATAAATCTTTAAAACAGGCAGAGTGACCTTCCTCTAGGGACTCAATTGCCTTGATGTTAATACTTTGCTAAGGGCAAAAGACAATCTTAGGCCAACCCTCAGGATCCTGTAAATCTACTTTTAATATATAAAAATTGCTTTAGAAATTTCCTTTATCTCTAAACCCCCCAAAATACATGTTGGCAGATACGTGTTGGCAGTCTTCCCCAAGCATATGACCCACTGATACACATCTGGAGGGTCTCATGACTAAGATTCTATTAGATGCTAATAAATGACCTTTTCCTAACAATAGCTAGCTTCCTAAAGGACTGAAAACCTTGCTTCCAAATTCCTTAGAGACTTAACGCTCTCCCTAACCCCCTCCCAACTTGAAAGTATATGATGGGCCACTCCTTAGAACCCCAGTGCCACTCTTTCTGCCCATGGGTTCTGTCCCTGTGCTTTAATAAAACCACCTTTTTTGCACCAAAGACAGCTCAAAAATTCTTTCTTGGCCATTGGCTTCAAACCCTAACATCTTTTCCCACATCAACATCTACTATTCTTTTTCATCTTGAAACTAAAAATTTCATATCTACTACATGTTAAAGAACACTCCCCTTTTCCCTTCAAAATGTAAGGACCTCAAATGGTATAAAGATGACTTTAGGGGCACCTGGGTGGCTTAGTCAATTAAGGATCTACCTTTGGCTCAGGTCTTGATCTCAGGGTCCTGGGATTGAGCCCCTGTGTCAGGCTCCCTGCTCAGCAGAGAGTCTGCTTCTCCTGGTCCTTCTGCCCCTCATGCCCTCCCCCTGCTCATGTTCTCTCTCTGGCAAATAAAATCTTAAAAAAAAAAAAAAATGACTTTAAACCAAAGGCATGTGTGATACAGCTGACACAGAAAGAAGCCTTCAGATCTTCCCTTATCTGACTAAAGGCAGGGCCTTCCAAGAGTGAGGCAGCCATAAATCCCCCTGGAGGGCAAATTTCACTGCCAGGAAAAGATCAGCCACTTGCCCTTGGATGAGAAATCGTGTAAACAAACATTAGCACAAGCCATCATACCTTCCATTTGGCCTCCGTACAGCCTATGTGTCTCCCTAAAAAGTCTATTTATTTTCTCTTGGAAACCTCTTCTCTTCCATTCCCTTTTCCCTATTAATTGGTATAGAAGCCCTCGACCCAGGATGCCTGGGGCTCAGTGGTTGGGCGTCTGCCTTTGGCTCAGGGCGTGATCCTGGTCTGGGGATCCAGTCCCACATCAGGCTCCCTGTGAGAGGCTGCTTCTCCCTCTGTCTCTGCCTCTCTCTGTGTCTCTCATGAATAAATAAAATCTTAATGAAAAAAAAGAAGAAGCCCTCGACCCTAGCTCTTCTAGCTCTTCGCGGAGCCTCTTCATCTGAATGCTCCCTGCAAGCACAGGAATAAAACTTGTGTTCTTTTCTCTTGTTAACCAGCCTATTGAAGTTTGCCGGCCCCCAACACATCAGCCTGAGTTGGTAGAGGGAAAGTTTTCCCACACGGCCCAGAATCGCAAAATACTAATCTGGAATAGACCTTAAAAGAGAAACTGAATAAATGAGGAGCCCAATAAAAAAGGTAAAGAGGGGATCCCTGGGTGGCTCAGCGGTTTAGCGCCACCTTCAGCCCAGGACGTCATCCTGGAGTCCAGGGATCGAGTCCCACATCGGGCTCCCTGCATGGAGCCTGCTTCTCCCTCTGCCTGTGTCTCTGCCTCTCTCTCTGTGTGTGTCTCTCATGAATAAATAAATAAAGTCTTAAAAAAAAAAAAAAAGTAAGGAAAATGTGACCCAGGGACACCTGGTGGCTCAGTAGTTGAGAGTCGGCCTTTGGCTCGGGTCGTGAACCCAGGGTCCTGAGATGGAGTCCTGCATCAGGCTCCCTGCGGGGAGCCTGCTTCTCCCTCTAAGTCTCTGCCTCTCTCTTTGTCTCTCATGAATAAATAAATACAATCTTAAAGAAAATGTAACCCAAAGAGGATAAGGGATGAGTAGAAGATTCATCTCAACTAGATTTGACATGGATCTCAAAAGAGAGAACCGCCTTTCCATTCCCCCAGTCCAGGTGAAGTTTATCTTGCTTCCAAAACAAGGCAGGAAACCACAAATGTTGGAGAGGATGTGGAGAAGGGGGAACCCTCCTGCACTGTTGGTGGGAATGTGAACTGGTGCAGCCACTCTGGAAAACTGTGTGGAGGTTCCTCAAAGAGTTAAAAATAGACCTGCCCTACGACCCAGCAATTGCACTGTTGGGGATTTACCCCAAAGATACAGATGCAGTGAAACGCCGGGACACCTGCACCCCGATGTTTCTAGCAGCAATGGCCACCATAGCCAAACTGTGGAAGGAGACTCGGTGTATCGACAGATGAATGGATAAAGAAGATGTGGTCTATGTATACAATGGAATATTCCTCAGCCATTAGAAACGACAAATACCCACCATTTGCTTCAACGTGGAGGGAACTGGAGGGTATTATGCTGAGTGAAATCAGTCAATCGGAGAAGGACAAACATTATATGGTCTCATTCATTTGGGGAATATAAATAATAGTGAAAGGGAATAAAGGGGAAAGGAGGAAAAATGTGTGGGAAATATCAGAAAGAGAGAACATAAAGACTCCTAACTCAAAAAAAAAAAAAAAAAAAAAAAGACTCCTAACTCTGGGAAATGAACTAGGGGTGGTGGAAGGGGAGGAGGGCGGGCGGTGGTGGTGACTGGGTGACGGGCATTGAGGGGGGCACTTGACGGGATGAGCACTGGGTGTTATTCTGTATGTTGGCAAATTGAACACCAATAAAAAATAAATTGATTATTAAAAAACAAAACAGAACTAGTGCTATTTTCATATATATGTGAATGGTTATTTACCTCTCAAATATTGTTTTTTCATACTGAAAAGAAAAACTCTATATTTAATGTACATTTACATGTGATTTTAAAAGTTCCAGCATCTAATACAGTGTCTAGAATATAATGACCTCATCATAAACACTAGCCCTCTCCACTATCACACACAGTCCCTCTGACACAACTTCCAACAAAATTAAACTGCAGTCATATTGGATCCTGTAAAGAAATTCTATTGCTCTACTTGTCAAGCAAAAATTGGCCATTACCACAAAAGAAATCCATTGTGTTTCTGTTAACTTCTTGAAGGTATCTCTTGCCTTTTTTAAGTCCACATCAATGGAAGTCGTTTCTGCAGATTCTCTTTGGATACAAGAGATGTAAAAAAGAACAAAACAAAACAACACATAAACAGATGGAAAAGAATATTTCTATACTCCATACATGTTTATTGTTTTATTAGTTAGCTGATATAAACTTTTTTCTTAAAGCTTGCCCCTTTCGAAATAATCAATTTACTTGGCACAAAAAAAAATTTTTTTAAGCTTATATCCTCCTAAAAGAGAGTAGGTAACAGCTTATTATCTCTAAAGTAGCTACAAAATAAATAAATAAATAAATAAATAAATAAATAAATAAATAAAGTAGCTACAAGTTGTGGGCTGCAATAATAGCAAAATTTTGTGTGCCGTATCTGAGAACTGAAACTACTCCCCCACCTGCCCCCACACCTTACCATCTACATCTACATTACTTTAGGATTCCACTGTTTCATTAGTGTGGCTTCACTATTCCAAGAGACCCTAGCCCAGGCAAATGGTTTGATTGTTCATTATAGGGACTTCCTTTTGTTTTTTTTTTTTAAAGATTGATTTTTTCTTTTTTAAGATTTTATTTATTCATGAGACACAGAGAGAGAGAGAGGGATGCAGAGACACAGGCAGAGGGAGAAGCAGGGTCCATGCAGCCTGACGTGGGACTCAACCCCAGATCCCAGATCCCAGGTCTCCAGGATCACACCCTGGGCGGAAGGCAGGAGCCAAACTGCTGAGCCATCCAGGGATCCCCATTATAGGGACTTCCTGAAAAGACTCATTAACTCCTCAATGGAAGGCGTTCACAGATAGTTTTTGCCCTAAGATTCTTTGAATTGCTTGCCTCAAAGTCATTGCCTTGCTGTTTCCAACTGTCCTGGATAATTGAATCCTTTCCAGATCCTAATCAAGCCCCCAGCCTTCCCCTCCCAAGTCAAAAGACTTGCCCTAAACCAACCTGCAAATTCTTGATAAATTCCAACTTGTCCTTCCCCTCAGTAACACTATCAAAGCTTTGTCTAAGTGTTGTGCTTTCCTGGGTTGTTTTGGTGATATCTGAAGAGGCTGCATCTGTCAAGTGACTTGTCTTTATAAATGTTCTATCAAGAAATATTGTATGCTTACTGAATTAACTCATCAATAGTAAATATTTACCCGGGCTAAAATAGTTATGCAAGTGCTCCAACAAAGTATTGTAAATCTCTCCTTAAAATATATTGTCCTTTGCAGTCTTTGGCATCTTAAGACCAAACCTTGAGGTTCATTACTCTTGGGAGGACACTTTTCCACTTTACAGAAATAATATTCTTAGCATGGAAAGTGTTATATATGCAATAAGGATTAGCCTGAGACTAGGGTAGGGAAGAAAGAGGAAACATTGTATGGCAGAGCCCCTGTCCCTCAGTTTCACCTGGAAGGATTGCAAGAAGAAGAAAGTAAATGGGAGAGGAAGAAGGCAGAGGGAAGCAGTGTCTTATTTCTCTTCTCTCACCTTTGACTGGGATATGCTGGGGATGAACAGGGATGCTTTTGGGGACTCTAGAAAGACACTGCCTCATGGGCTGCCAGTGGGAAGCCACAGCAGTCAGCTTCCCTGTATTTCTCTGGTTCTGAGGAGAGGCTGTTGGACTCAACAGCTCCTCCAGTCCCTTTGACGAGTGACGAAGAGTGTAGCTGGGTTAAGAACCAATGGAACAACTGGGGATTGCAGAGTCACCCTGCTTAACCGACTGAGCCACCCAGGTGCCCCAATCCCTAGTGTTTTAAAAGAAGGTAAATTTCATGTAAAAATTACCTTTTCTTTAAAAAACTTGCAGTCAGACAAGCAGGAGATGAAAATATCATTGCAATTTCACTGTAAAAGTAACAACATATGTGTTAAGTCATAATGATGGGGAACAGGGCTAGCTGAGGACCCGGGCAGGGCCGCACATTGACAAGTCCTTGAAACAGGCAGAGGGACATTCCTCTGGGGACTCAACTGCCTCGATGTTAATAGTTTGTCAAGGGCAAAAGGCAATCTTATCCTGACCCCCAGGATCCTGTAAGTCTACTTTAACGTATAAAAATTCCTTTAGAAACTTCCTTTCCTTTACCCCCCTAAGATACCTGTTGGCAATCATCCCCCAAGCACATGGCCCACTGATATGCATCTGAAGGGTTTCATGACTAAAGTTTTATTAATAAGTGACTTTTTCTCAACAATAGCTAGCCCCCTCAAGGTCCTGGAAACCTTGCTTCCAAAATTCCTTAGAGAGTACGCTATCCTCAAACCCCTCCCAACTGCCAGGTATATAATCAGTCACTCCTTACAGGCCCTGGGCAGCAGCTCTTCCTGCCCACGGGTCCTGTCCCCGTGCCTTAATAAAACCACCCTTTTGCACCAAAGATATCTCAAGAATTCTTTCTTGGTCACTGGCTCTGGACCTCACTTATATTCCAAAACTTCATCATAACGTATTATAAAGCATGCCTCCTCTTATGTCTAGTTATATAACTGATGACATGCAATCATTAATGAAATAACTACTTTCCTACGAGTCTTCCAGATTCTGGATATACTTTGTGTTGATAAATCTCACCCAAACCCTTCATGGTTGATTATACTAAATCATGGATTTGAATAAAATCCATCCTTCTGAAAACAAAAATTTATGGAGCCCAGAGTATAAACTATTAAGATATTAAAAAAAAAGTGTCTACTTTAATGAAGCCTTTGTGAGACACATGATTTTTTATTTATTCTTGCATTGCTCACACCTACTGAGGTTCCTGGGAATTGTATGTCCTCAATGTAGTTGTGTCAAGTGAATGATGAATTAATGAGGACATCAATGACTTTTTCAAACATCGAGATGTTAGGAGAGAATCATGATTAAAATGCAAATATCTCCATAGCAAAGCCATACCCTCTGTCTTATATTTAGGATAAAATGACCTCATGGTTTCAAAACAAATAAAAGTGATTTACAACTTATCAGACAGAGCTACCTCTTAGCCACTTCACATTCAGTGCGTTTTTTTGCTGCTATCCATTTTTCTGTCAAGGACTCGTTAATTTGGCTTATTCCTGGAAGGATTTTCCTGGGAACGTCTGTGGAACTGGTGTTCTTCAAGGAAGAAAAAAAAAATGATCAGGAAAACATAACCACATGCTGAGTAATAACACAGCAAAGCTTGCAGCACAAGTGGTAGGTAGGCCCCGCCCTCTTAGACAGTGGGGTTTGGTCAGAGGAGTTATGTCACAGACTGGCCTGGCTGTTCCAGTTCCTAGACTTGGTTACTTGGCTTAGTCTAGGCCTTAATTTTGTCATTTAAAAATGGGATGACACAAAATAATTGAAAACAGAGACTCAACCAGATACTTGTACACCAATATTCACTGTAGCATTATTCATAATAGCCAAAAAGGTAGAAACAACTGGTGTCCAGCAATAGCATCAACAGATGAACATGGTATAAACATGCAGAATAATCAGCCCAAAAAAGGGAGGATATTCTGAAACACACTGAAACATGGATGAACTTTGAAGACACTATGCTAAGTAAAATAAGCCAAAAGGACTATTATTGTATGATTTCACTTATATGAAATTGGCAACTTCATAGAAAGTAGATTAGAGATTACCCAGGGAGGGGGGTGGCTGTCACAGAATGGAAACTTATTTAAAGGTTACAGAGTTTCTGTTTGGGGTGGTAAAGTTTTCGAAATGGATAGTGGTGATGGTTGTACAATACTGTGAATGTGATTAATGCCACTAAGTTGTATACTTAAAAATAGTTAAAATAGAAAATTTTATGATATACATGTATTTTTAACCACAATTTGAAAAATAAGATAATAGGGGTGCCTAGATGACTCAGTCAGTTAAGCGTCTGCCTTTGGCTCAGGTCATGATCTTAGGGTCCTGGGATCAAGCCCCACAACAGGCTTCCTGCTCAGTGGGGAGTCTGCTTGTCCCTCTCCCTCTGTACTTCCCCCAGCTTGTGGTCTCGTGTGCTCTCTTGCTCTCTCTCTCTCTCTCAAATAAATAAATAAAATATTTTTTAAAATGAGATAATACCTACCTCTCTGGGCTCTTCTTAAGATTAAATAATATTAGGCATACAAAACCTGTGGATTATAGTTGGTATGCAAAAGATACTAGTTTTAGTATTTTTACTAAAATAGATTTTTAGATTTTTACTTTTAGATCAGTGGTTTTCAAACTTAACCTGGTGATCTTACTTAAAGCATAGACTGCTGAGCCAAACCCCACAGTTTCTGATTTAGGGGTGGAGCTCAAGAATTTGCATCTAGTAAATTCCCAGATGATGCTGCTGCTCTGGTACAAGGACCACACTTTAAGAACCATGGTTCTATACAATACTTGAAACCAAATGGCTCAGCTAGAAGTGTCAGAAATCACTGCCTAGGAAGAAAAACCTGACTTTTTAATATAGTTTTCCAAGACATTAATGCTCCACTTCATGTTATATCTCTGCCTCCACTGAACTTGTAATAAGTCAGGAAATTCTTTTTTTTTTTAAAGTAACTTCTATGCCCAATGTGGGGCTTAAACTCAAGACACTGAGATCAAGAATCACATATTCTATGAACTGAGCCAGCCAGGCACCCCAGGAGTCAGGAAACTCTTCATCATTTTAGTTTAATGCTTAAATAAAGACCTCTGGAAAAAGATAAGTAACCATGACTTCTGAAGCTCTCCTTCAGCTTCTTGATCTGGGTCCTGGGTGTCCCCTCTAGTTCAATCACAAAAAAGCTTTTATTCCCCCCCCCCCACCACATACACACACATTGCTTTTATTCCCCACCACCACCACCACCACATACACACACATTGCTGGAAATTTAGGACAATGAGGTGCTCCCTATTGGTACTTACATACCATTTCTTCTACTCTCTTCAAAATCCCAGCTCCTCTGAAGTAATCATTTCCCTTTGTCCTTGGCATGACCCTTCAACACTGAAAACTTTAGTACCTTGCTGTCTCCCTTGGCACTGCCATGTCTGTTGTCATCCTTCCTGTAATTCTTGGCAACTACGGAACTAATAAACATGATTTCCCACTTTGATCTCTCAATTCTTGATCTCATCTCCACACTTCCTCTGTTCCATCTCAACCACCCATGTCCTGGTTTCAAGCAGATGCTATTGATATTTTAGATCAGATAATTCTTTGTTGTGAGGGTCTTGTGCATTGTAGGTTGTTTAGGAACCCTGGCTTCCTTGTGTTGTGGCAGCCACCCCAACACACCTGCCCTTTTCCAGTTACTACAACTTAAAATGTCTCCAGAAATTGCCCAATGTTGCCTGGGGCAAAATCATTCCTAGTTGAAAACCACTGCCCCAGATCTTGGTGATACCCTATGGTTTATAATCATTGATAACTATATCACCTTCTAAATTTTCTATTAGAAACATTCTCAGGGCACCTGGATGGCTCAATCAGTTAAATATCTGCCTTCGGCTCAGGTCATGATCTCAGGGTCCTGGGACCAAGCCCTGTATCAGGCTCCCTGCTCAGTAGGGAGTCTGCTTCTTCTTCTCCCTCTGCTCCTCCTCTCCACTGCCCACCCCCACCTGCTCATACTCTTTCTCACCCTCTCTCTCAATAAATAAAATCAAAAGAAAGAAGAGAAAGAAGAGAAAGAAAGAAAGAAAAAGAAAGAAAGAAAGAAAGAAAGAAAGAAAGAAAGAAAGAAAGAAAGAAAGAAAAAGAAAGAAAGAAAGAAAAAGAAAGAAAGAAAGAAAGAAAGAAAGAAAGAAAGAAAGAAAGAAAGAAAGGAAGGAAGGAAGAAAAGAAAGAAAAGAAAGAAAGAAAGAAAGAAAGAAAGAAAGAAAGAAAGAAAGAAAGAAAGAAAGAAAGAAAGAAAGAAAGAAAAAGAAAGAAAGAGATTGATTTTCTCTTTTCTGGTCATCATACACCCTTTTCTGATTCTCTTACTTTAGAGTGAAACTCCCACTCCAACATTCTTTGGTGCTGGAATGAGTTAAGACTTTGGGGGCTATTGGAACAGAATGAATGTATTTTGCATGCAAGAAGGACATGAATTTTGGGAGTTGGAGGGGTGGGGAATATGGACGGAATATGTTCCCCCCCAAATTCATATGTTGAAATTCAAATCCCCAGTATAATGGTATTAAGAGGTGGGGCCTTTGGAAGATGACTGAGTCATGGGAGTGGAGCTCTCATGAATGGAATTAGTGCCCTTTTAAGAGACCCCCAGAGAGCTCTCTTGCCCCTTAGGACATAGCAAGAAGACAGCCACCCATAAACAATCACCAAACACTGAGTACACTGGTCCCTTGATCCTGGACTTCCCAGACTCCAGAACTGTAAGAAGTAACATTTCTACTATCATAAGCCACCTAGTCCATGGTGTTTTGTTAGCAGGCAGGGCAGACTAAGACATTTACTTTAGAGTGGAACCCGTTCCAACATTCTTTGAGGCCACTAGGATCTCCAATCCATTGACCCTATTGTTTGTTCATTATTTATTGCCTCCTTGTCCTTACCAAGCATAGATTCCATGGTCAGCACCATAAGAAGTCCCTTTCAAATACTTCCTTCCCTGTCATTTTCCTGTTGGACTTACCTAGCAAAACTCCATCTGTGATTAAAAATCAACTCGGGAGGGGCAGCCCTGGTGGCCCAGCGGTTTAGTGCCACCTTCAGCCCAGGGTGTGATCCTGGAGACCCGAGATGGAGTCCCATGTCAGGCTCCCTGCATGAAGCTTGTTTCTCCCTCTGCCTGTGTTTCTGACTCTTTCTCTCTGTGTGTCTTTCATGAATAAATTAAAAAAAAAAAAAACAACTCTGGATTATTCCAAAATTGAACCCAAGCAAAACTGAATCCAGTCCATTCGCTGGAGAGAATCACACGCAGCCATGTTGATTTCACGTTCTGTCCTACTACCGCAAATGTCAGATGGGCACCAAATAATGTTTCATAATTTCC
Source organism: Canis lupus baileyi (assembly GCF_048164855.1). NCBI lineage: Eukaryota > Metazoa > Chordata > Mammalia > Carnivora > Canidae > Canis > Canis lupus. Next base: position 11,758,488 of record NC_132870.1, on the reverse strand, counting down.
CACAATATTTGCTTTCTCACTCTCTGAGACAACTACTGCACACCTTCCTTTTATTCCTAAACATATAACACTCCTCATCTCTCTCATTCACTCCCAGATGAGGACCTTGCCCTGTGCCTCACTGAGAAAACTGAAGCCATTCATCACCTTTATTTCACCCCACCCTCACCTCCTCTGTTCCTTATTAGAAGAAAAATAAATATTTCTGCTCAAGCCCCTACATTCTACACAGATGGGATCCTGCCTCCCCTTTCCTGTTGTGGGACATTGCTTCTGCAATTCTTCTTCTTTTTTTTTTTTCCCCATGTATCATTGTTTTCTCCATCTGAACAGGATCATTCTCAAAAATCATGTCTGTGCTCATCTTGACCTCTTAGCAGTATTAGCCACTTCCTCCTTCTGGAAATCCGTTCTTCTCTTATCTTGATGAACCACCCTCTCCTGGTTTTCCCCTACCTCAGAAACTGTCCCTTCTCAATTTTTCTCCTGGCCCCTCCTCACTGTTGGATTCTGTCACATTTCTCCTTTCATTTTTACTCTCTCTCTTAAGGTGACCTTTTATCTATGCCCCAGTTTTAAATCCTGTCTATGCTTGGACAGCTACCATGTCTGTATTCCAGTGCTGACATCCTCCCTGAGCTCCAGATTTGAACATCCAGCTAAGGCTCCAGGTCTCCTCCCCAAGGATACTTCACACTGACCCCATCTCACCTACCCGCTTCCATCTCCTATAACTCTCTACCCTTTCTTACTGTGCTCTGCTCTTCTGACTCTCTCTCTGTCCCTCACACATGCTAAACTTCTCCTTGCCACAGGGCCTCTCTGCATGTGGTTCCCTCTACTTGAACACTCTTTTTAATTTTTTTTAATGATTTGTTTTTTTATTTTAGAGAGTGAGCAGGGGAAAGGCAGGGGGAGAGAGAGGAGAGAAGCAGACTTCACACTGAGCACAGAGCCTGTGGATGGGCTCGATCTCAGGACCCTGAGATCATGACCAGAGCCAAAATCAAGAGTTGGTCACTCACACAACTGAGCTACCCAGCCACCCCTGGAACACTCTGTCTTTGGATCTAAGAATGGCTAAGGTCTCTGTTTCAATGTCCCAGCCTCTGAGAGGTCTTCTTTAATCTTTCTTTCTTTCTTTCTTTCTTTCTTTCTTTCTTTCTTTCTTTCTTTCTTTCTTTCTTTCTTTCTTTCTTTCTTTTTCTTTCTTTCTTTCTTTCTTTCTTTCTTTCTTTCTTTCTTTCTTTCTTTCCTTCTTTCTCTTTTTTTCTTTTTTCTTTCTTTCCTTCCTTCCTTCCTTCCTTCCTTCCTTCCTTCCTTCCTTCTTTTCTTTCTTTTGTAGGTTTATCCATTTATTTTAGAGAGAGAATGAGAGTGCATGCACATGTGAGTGGGGGGAAGAGGGAGAGAATCTTCAAGTTGACTCCACCCTAAGAGGGGACTGCCCGATATAAGGCACCGTCCCATGACACATGAGATCATGGCCTGAGCCAAAACCAAGAATCAGACACTTAACTGACAGCCACCCAGGTGCCCCCTGACTGACATTTCTAAAGAAACCCACTTTTTCAATCTCACATGTCCTATTTAAGACAGTTTAATAATTTTGCATTTACATATTTATTGCCTATCTTTCCCTGTAGAACTCAATACCAAGAATGAGATCATGGGGACCCTGGGTGGCTCAGCGGTTTAGCGCCTGCCTTCGGCCCAGGCGTGATCCTGGAGTCCCAGGATTGAGTCCCAGGATTGAGTACCATATCAGGCTCCTTGCATGGAGCCTGCTTCTCCCTCTGCCTGTGTCTCTGCCTCTCTCTCTCTTTGTGTTTATCATGAGTAAATAAATAAAATCTTAAAAAAAAAAAAAAAAGAATGAGACCAACCTTGTCTGTATTACTTACTTTTATCCCCAGCCCTGAGAGCAGAGCCTGAGACACAGAAGTCAACTGCTGACTGGCTGACTAGATGGCTATGATAGAGCAACCAAGTACAATCTCCTCACCCTCCCCAGCAGCACAGAAACTTTTGCCTCTGACCACTTTTTTTTTCCCAGAGAATATGGCAAGAGTCTATATGAATGTCAAATTTAAAACATTCCTGAAAATAGAAAAAAGTACAAACTTGGGCACCTGGGTGGCTCAATCAGTTAAGTGTCCAACTCTTGATTTCAGTTCAGGTCATGATCTCAGGGTCATGAGATCAAGCCCCACATTGGGCTCCTCACTCAGTGGGGAGTCAGCTTAAGATTCTCTCTCCCTCTCCCTCTGCCTCCTCCCCCTCCTATGTGTGCTTTCTCTTGCTAAAAAAAAAATTATTCGTAAAAAAAAGAGGGGCAAAAAAAGAGGGGCACCTAGGTGGTTTAGTTGGTTAAGCATCTGCCTTTGGCTCAGGTTATAAACTCAGCACCCTAGGATCAAGCCTACTTAGCACATAGTTTGCTTCTCCCTTTCCCTCTGCCCCTCCACCCCCCACATCCCCCACTTGTGCACACATGCTCTCTCTCTCTCAAACAAATAATTAATTTAAAAAAAAAAAGAAAAAAGTACAAATTAAAGAAATAACTATGTACAAGCAGACCTCAGAGATATTGAGGGTTTGGTTCCAGACAACCACAATCAAGTGAATATCACAATAAAATGAATCAAATAAAGTTTTTGGTTTCCTGGTGCAGGAAACTTCTGCAGCTTCCTCGCCTCTCTCAAACTTCATAGAATTGAAGAGAGTTAGGACCTTTCCTGGGATCAGGCTTTGATTTTAAGGGAATGTTTGATCTTCTATCTAGATCACTAAAACTTTCTCCATATCAGCTCAGCAATAAGGCTGCTTTGCTTTCTCATCATTTGTGTGCTCACTGGAGGAGGACTTCTGATTTCCTTCAAGAACTTTTCCTTTGCATTTACAACTTGGCTAAGTTTGATGCAGTTTTCAGCCTTTCTCAGCTTTTGATGTGCCTTCCTCACTAAGTTTATTATTCCCACCTTTTGTTTTAAAATGAGAGACATGTGACTCTTCCCTGGAACAGTTAGAGGCCATTGTAGAGTTATTGATTGGCCTAATTTTAATATTATTTTGCTCAGGGAATAAATAGGTTAGGCCTAGAAGAAGCAGAAAGCCAGAGACACAGCGAGTTGGAGGAGCAATCAGAACACACATTTATAGATTATGTTCACCATCCTATATGGGCATGGCTGAAACAATTTCAACAGTAACATCAAAGATCACTGATCACAAATCATCATAACAAATGTAATAATAATGGAAAATTTTTAACTATTGTAAGGATTATCAACTGTGACACAGAGACAAGAAGTAAGCAAATGCTGTTGTAAAAATGGTGCCCACACATTTGTTTGATGTAACGTAAGGTTGCCGTAAAATTTCAATTTGTAAAAAATGCTAAATCATAACATAATATAACGAGGTATGCCTGTATACTTCTGTCTCCATACAGGCATTTCAGAACTCCCAGAAATATGATCATAAAACCTCTCTATCAAAAATTAGGAGGGTACTACAGTATGGTGAATAATGATATAAGCTTTGGAGCTGGATTGCCTGGGTTTAAATCCAGCTCTGCCACTTCTTAGCAGTACAACTTTGGGTAAGTCCAATTCTCTGAGACTTATTTTTTTCATTTGTAAAATGGGGGAAATAATACCAATTGGAGTTGACATAAGGATTAAATGTGTCAATCAACTTGGAGTATTTTAATTGGTCCCTAACTCATGATGACTACAATCAATATTAATGCTGTTATTATCATCATTAATCTTACTTAATATCAAACAGTAATAAAAGCAATGAACTTAGGTTTGGGGGTCTCATCTCTTAGGAGGAAGTGAAAATTACAAGTATTTTTAAAAGAGGCTACATCTCATTTTTTTTTTTTAAGATTTCTTCACTCATTTTTTTAAAAGAGTTTATTTTTTTTATTTGACAGAGAGAGAGAGAGAGCAAAAGCAGAGGGAACAGCAGGCAGAGGGAGAGGGAGATGCAATCTCCCCGAAGAGCAGGGAGCCTGATGTAGGACTTGACCCCAGGACCCTGGAATCATGACCTGAGCTGAAAGCAGATGCCCAACCATCTGAGCCACACAGGGGCCCTTTATTCACTCATGAGAGAGAGAGAGAGAGAGAGAGAGAGAGAGTGCAAGCAAGTGGAGGGAGGGGCCAAGGAAGAGAATATTTCAAGCAGACTTCCCACTGAGCATGGAGCCTGGTTGATACAGGGCCATCCCACAACCCATGAGATCTAGACCTGAGCCTAAACCAAGAGTTAGATGCCCAACTGTCTGAGCCACCCAGGTACCCCTAAAATTACAGAAGATTTTTAAGAAGCATTCTAACAGAGGATCTTCTTATGTTAGTAAAAAATCTGAATACATACAAGTGATAAAATGTTTCAAACATTGCTCTGAAATCTAGAGGAAAAAAATGCCTTTTATTCATTTTTGCTTATTTTTGTTTAAGAATGATTTTTAAAAGAAACAAAAAAATATAATACATACCTGATAGGTTGTCACAAAATTTGCATACGTTCCAGCAAAAATGTGTTTGACTTGAAAATCCACAAGGTCTAAAAGAAAATATAAATGCATGCTTATTCATTTTATTTTTTAAATTTTTTTAATAGATTTGTTTACTTGACAGAGAGAGAGCATAAGTGGGGGGAGCAGCAGGCAGAGGGAAAGGGAGAAGCAGGCTCCCCACTGAGTAGGGGAGCCCAATGTAGACCTCAACCCCAGGACCCTGGGATCATGACCGGACCCAAGTACCCCCCATGCTTTTGTTATTAGAAGTGAAAAAAAATAAATCTTTTGTTATAAACCCAAAACTGCTGTAAAAAAAAATAGATTAAAAAAAAACAAATATATTGGGGCACCTGGGTGGCTCAGTCGGTTAAGTATCTGACTCTTGATTTTGGCGCAGGTCATGATCTCATGGTCATGCGATTGAGCTCTGTGTTGGACTCTGTACTTAGCATGAAGTCATCCTGTCCCTCTGCTTCAGCTCCTCCTCCTCCACCCCACACTCTTACACAGGCTCTCTCTTTCTAAAATAAATAAAATCTTAAAAAAAAAAATATATATATATATATGTATGTATGGGGACCCCTGGGTGGCTCAGTGGTTGAGCGTTTGCCTTCGGCTCAGGGTGTGATCCCAGAGTCCCAGGATCGAGTCCCACATCAGGCTCTTCGCGTGGAGCCTGCTTCTCCCTCTGCCTGTGTCTCTGCCTCTCTTTGTCTCTGTCTGTCATGAATAAATAAATTAAATCTTAATATACACATATAAATATTAAGATTTTATTTATTTGACAGAGCACAAGCAGGTGGAACAGCAGGCAGAGGGAGAGGGAAAAGTGGGCTCCAGGGAATCCAAAGCAGGCCTCGATCCCAGGGCCCTGGGATCATGACCTGAGCTGAAAGCAGATGCTTAATTGATGAGCCACCCAGGTGCCCCTAAAAAAGTTTATATATTACCAAACTAAATTATTTATTAGCAATTTATATTCTTCCAAATGAATTTTGACCACAAGTACCCTAAAAGATTAATTTTTATCAGGTTACATATTACATGTATAAAAGATTAATTTTGATCAGGTTACATGTATATTCACTTAAAATTTAATTTTTCATGCACTTGTTTTAGAAGAGGGTTTTTTTGTGATTGTTTTTTATTTTAAATAATCTCTACACCCAGTGTGGGGCTCAAACTCACAACCCTGAGATCAAGAGTCACATGTTTCACTAAGCCAGCCAGGTGCCCCTAGAAGAAGTTTGATTAAATATATAAAAGTGTATCTTTCTGATCATTCATCAACTTGGAATCTTTTCCATATTACTCTAATCTTTAGAAAAAATTACTAAATACTACAGGAATCACTGCATAAGAAATGATGCATATTGTATGGGTTAAAAATAACAGTACAAAAAGAACCACAGTTCTATGTACTCCTGTGAAAAGAAAATAAATAATATATCTCCTCCAGTGGCATCAATTAAAACAAAATCATGAATTAGTGGGAACACTCATACCATCAGCAGAAATCAGGCAAGTAAAGTCAACGTTCTCTGTCAGAGCCTCTGGATGAGTTGGGCTGCTTTTGCAAGTTGGTTCACGACCAAAAGACACCACCTTTCCAGTAGTGTAGACATATGCAAGGGTATGGTAACTGCAAGAGACAGAATATAATGAAGCTCAACATATGCACACTTTTTGAGAAAAAAAAGGTATCTCCTAACACAAAATAACAGATTTATCTTATACTAAATACCCAGAGATTCCTTATCATAATATCAGGGTGAGAGGATACCAAATGATGTGGCTAAACAAATGGTAGGTGAATATTCATTTATTACTAACCTTAGAGATGGAATATTACTGATGGGTCTTTATTATGGTTTCTACCATTTGTTTTTTTTATTTATTTTATTTTTTTTTCCATTTGTGTTTTAAATGTAAGCTTTGTTATTTATGAATTGGATAGATAACATTCAGTGTCTTCATAATTAGGTTATGCAAATTATGAATGCATATGCAAATATATTGTCTTCTATTTGCATGAGATACTTTAAATTTTGTCTTTTCAAGGCAAGCACTACTATTCTAATTTTTTTAATTAATTAATTTATTTGAGAGAGAGAAAGTAAGCTTGGAGGAGGGTGTAGCAGATGGGGAGGGAGAGGAGAGAGAGAGAATCTCAAGCTGACTCCTCGCTGAGTGCAGAGCTCAATGTAGGGCTCAATCCCATGACCATGAGATCATGATCTGAGCTGAAATCAAGAGTCAGATGCTTAACTGACTGAGCCACCCAGGTGCCCCACCACTATTTTTATTTTAAACCCTCTTCCCAACCCCCAGCACCTAATAAGGCAGTCTGTATAAGTAGACTTCCAATAAATTCCTATTAAATAAATGAAATGTCTAGAATAAATTAGAAAAAATAGAAAAAACTATATAAATTAAATAAGTTAAAAAAGTTTTTATGACTACTACTATAAAAAGAGTAGTCACATATTTGGGGTTTTAAGGTTTGATAACACTGAGGAATCATTTCTAAGTAATAAAATATAATACTTTCTACTCACACTAAAAACAGACAAACAAAAAACTAGCCCATTACCTTCCACAATCTATCTGTGAAACTAGGCCATCAATTCCTTCTACGAGTTGTGGACCACTCTTCTCAGCAGTGGGGCTGTGTCCCAGCTGTCCATAGGTATTATCTCCAAATGTGAACACTTTCCCATTCTGTTTGAGAAAGAAGGAATCAGACTAATTTCAGATTTAAAAAAGTAACTAAAAAACTAAAGATTAAGTATCATCAGATAATTACATGGTAGCACTATGTGAAATACAAGCTCTGTATAAAGGAGAGGGGTCTTATATTTATTATATAAGATATAATCTTTTATTATTAAAATTATCATTTTATTGTTTTTTTATTTCTAATAGTAAATGTAAGTTAACTCATTAAATTTGAAAAATCATTGACATTCATGGTAGAATGAATGGAAGGACAATTCATTGGTTCAAGACAATGTTAATACGAACATTTAAGTATAGGGGTGCTTTATTTCTTTGAGCATTCCTCTGAAAATCTTTCTTCAGAAGGTTGTTTTTTTAGAGAGAGAGCACGCGTGGGGGGAGCAGGAGAGGTGCCCTTGGGATTCTCTCTCCCTAGCCTGCTGTCCCCTCCCCCACCCCCCTCATGTGCATGCATACTCTCTAACTAAAAGAATAATACAAATTACTTTAGATATTTATTTTATATTTTTAAAAGATTGTATTTATTTATTCATGAGAGACACACAGAGAGAGAGGCAGAGACATAGGCAGAGGGAGAAGCAGGCTCCCTGTAGGAGTCTAATGTGGGTTTTAATCCAGGACCTCAGGATCATGCCCTGAGTTAAAGGCAGACACTCAACCGCTGAGCCACCCAGGTGTCTTGATATTTAGTTTTTAAATATATATTTAGTTTTTAAATAAACATTTCAACCACTCAAATAGTTTTCAAGTCTATTCCTTATGACTATGGAAAGAATTCATCCCATTGGAATATACTATTTGGCCAGTACAAGAAGAGGAGGCAAACATTTACAAAGCAGGCTTGTAATTGTGCCAAGCAAGAAATGGAACAAAGTAGTTCTAGACTATAATTTGGGTTATCAAAACCTGTAAAAATTACTTTCTGTCTATAATAATTTTCATCTGTAGAACTACATTATGAATGAATAATTACTAAAAGGATTAGTTCCTAGATTAACAAAAGATTAATAATCTTTTTTTTTAATTTTTAAGAGTTTATTTTTGGGACACTTGGGTGGCTCACCAGCTGAGCATCTGCCTTTGGCTCAGGGTGTGATCCCAGTCTAGGGATCGAGTCCTGCATCGGGCTCCCTGTGAGGAGCCTGCTTCTCCCTCTATGTCTCTGCCTCTCTCTGTGTCTCTCATGAATACATAAATAACTTTTTTAAAAAAATAGCTTATTTTTAAGCAATCTCTACACCCAATATGGGGCTCAGACTTACAACCCAGAGATCAAGAGTTACATGCTCTATTGACTGGGGCAGCCACGTACCCCATTAATCTAATTTAGTGGGTATCTAAAAATATCTCCAAAAGCTGAAATTAGCTTCTGTCATAGGATCTTGAAAATTTCATGGCTTATATTTGGTTAATTTCTCCTCTTTACATTGAATGGATATGTTGAGATATTGATACACATATTGCTTTCAACAAGTCAGTAAGTGTATCTTGTGGTAACATTTCTTAGGAATTAAAAAAATAGCAAAACATTTTAGATTACCTGGGTAAGTACTACAGTGTGCTCATAACCACAGCTGATATAAATCACACCTAGATTCTTCAGAGCACTAATTGAATAAGGCTTGTAGCTTTGTCCTGATGAAAGAAAGCAGAATTTCTAGATTATAAGACTCAGATTTCATGAGTTTTTACACTTTTTAATACTTTTGTCAACTTATAATTCATTAACATTTTTTTAAATGAACACTTAGAAGTATCACAAAAGAGCTCTACTTTGGAAAAGAAAGAAAAGCAGTCCTATAGCATTTATTCTGGAAACTCTTCAATCTTCTGGAATGCCTAAAGCTATTCTCCTAAAAAGTTGTTTTAAGACCTTTATTCCTAATAAAATTGCCATTAGGTTTTTTCATTTCTGTCACATAGTAGGTGTCCTGCAAATACACAATAATAAGTTAAGAAAATAAGAGGACCTACTTCATGTTGACAAAGTTAAATGAAATGTGATGTAAGTACTGGCACACAACAAGTGCTAAATATATGTTAGCTGAATGTAAAGAATTGAACAGAGGAGGTATAGGGTTCATGGGGAAGATTTCACGGTGAGTTTGTTTAAGGGTTGCCAGAGGAACTGGTTGTTTCTCCTGCTAGCATTTGCTAATCCAGTGGTTCTTGAACTTGGCTGCACATTGGAATAGCCTGTGGAATCTTTAATAATGACCGATGCCTGGCTTCCATCCCAGACAAACTGATTTACTTGGTATGGGGTCTAACTTGGGCACTGGGATTTGTAAATGCTTTTAGAGTAAGCAAAAGAAGGGGCTTTGAAGATGTCCCTGTCCTTCCCCAGAGGCTGTGAATATGTTAGGTGATATTGCAAAGAGGAGTTAATGAAGCAGATGGAATTAAAATTGCAAATCTGTTGACTTTAAGATAAGGAGGTAGCCTGGGTCATCTAGGTGAGCCCAATGTAATTACAGGGTCCTTTAAGGAAGAAGGAGGCAGAAGAGTCACTGTCAGAGTAATGTGACTTAAGGAAGACTTCACCAGCCATTGCTGGCTTTGAAGAGGGGGGTTAGGAATCAAAGAATGCTGATGGGGACTCTAGGAGAAAAAGACAAGAAAATGGTGTAACGCGCATCCCCATCCCCGACCCTGCTGCCCTGAACCCTCCAGAAAGGAACGCATCTTGATTTTAGCCCAGTGAGACCTGCATCAAACTTCTGACCACCGGAACTAAAAGATAATACATTTGTGTGGTTTTAAGCCACAAGTCTGTGGTAATATATTAAAGTGGCAATCAAAAATTAAGGTGGCTCTCCAGGTGATTCTAATGTATCACAAAGTTTGGGAATCATTGCCCTAATCATTGAGAGTCCCCTTTGCAGAGCTGGTCTTCCAACTGGAAAGAAAGAATGATTTACTGCAAAGAAAATGACTATCTTGTTACCTGAGACATTATTCTTGTGGAGGGCCAGCTGCCCTGCATTGTTTCTTCCCCAGCCAAATGAGGTCCCAGAGAGAGACAGGGCGAAGCTGTGGGCCCCACCTGCAGCCACCTGAGCCAGCGGGATGCCGTCCAGGGACCTCACCCTCTGCGGGCTGGCTTGGGAGGGGAATTTCTTCCCCAGACCCAGCTGTCCATCACTATTACTTCCCCATGAAAACACTTGGCCACCTACAAAAATGAAGCAGAGAAATTCAGAATTGCAAACACATTGGAATACCAAGTTCAAGTAGAAACTACCACCCTAATTCTAAAAGTCTTGAGTAATTAAAATAGGGATAAAGGAGGTTAGAGTATTCTAACCAAAAGCAAGGTGGGTGGTCAGGAACATCCACTCCTCTTCTCCCTCCCAGTTAAGGTCAACTGTGTTCTTTCAGCTGCTCAGACCAGAAATCTTGGAGTCATCCTTGACTGTCTTCTTTCTTTTACACCCTTCAACCTAGCACATCCTAGTCTCTATCTTTAAAATGTGTCTGGAGGGACGCTTGGGTGGCTCAGCGGTTGAGTGCCTGCCTTTGGCTCAGGTCATGATCCCAGGATCCAGGATCCAGTCCCACATCAGGCTCCCTGCAAAGAGCCAGTTTCTCCCTCTGCCTGTGTCTCTGCCTTTCTCTGTGTCTCTCATGAATAAATAAATAAATAAATCTTAAAAAAAATAAAATGTGTCTGAATCTGACCACTTCTCACCTCTCCACTGTTACCACCTTTGCCACCAAGTCACCCTCACTTTTCTCCTGGAAGGTTACAATAGCACCCCACTGGGTTCCCACAGTCCATCTTTGTCTCTTCTCTGAAAAGCAGCCAGATTACTCTTTTTAAAAAAATATGTAAGGGGGCACCTGGACAGCTCAATTGGTTAAGGGTCTGCCTTCAGCTCAGATCATGATCCCAGGGTCCGGGATGGAGCCTGCTCAGCAGAGAGTCTACTTCTCCCTCTTGCCCTTGCTCCTATGCTCTCTCTCACTCACTTGCTTACTCTCTCTCAAATAAATAAAATCTTAAAAAAAAAAAAAAAAAGTCAGATTAAACCCTTCAGGAATCTGCTATCTTAAAAAAAAAAAAAAAAAGGAATCTGCTATCTTGCTCAATAAAAGGCCAATTCTCACAAGCCCCAGGTCACCAGTATCCTCCATGATATGTTTCAGACCTTATCTCCCCCTGGCTCAGACCTTTCCAGAGACCCTGCTGTTTCTGAACATACTGCTGAGCATGCAGCTACCTCATTGCCTTTGCGTCTAGATCATTCCTTTGGATCACGACCTTAGCATTATGTCTCCCTCCCTCCCTTCTTTTGGTCTCTACTCATCTTAAAACCGATTGCTTTGAAAAAAACAAAACAAAACAAACCGATTGCTTCCCTAACATCCTTTATAAAACAGAAAGATTCCTTTTCTCCACTCAGGTACTTGCTCCCATCACCTTACCTGGCCTCCCATTTCTTCATACCCTTATCTATGTTGTATGACATAATTATTTGTCTGTGTGTTTAAAGCTCACTTCCCCTATACACCCCCCAGAATATAAATTCCATGGAAGCAGTCTTATGTTTGTTCACAGCTATAGCCTCTCTGCTGGAAACATTATAGGCACTTAATAAATACTTGTGGAATGACCCTATGGAAGAAAAAGACCAACAACATTTTATATTGAATTTGACCAGAGATAGATAATTTACATGAGGTAAAAAATCAGTGTCTTCTAATGCTTCATTGTTTACCCAGAAAAATGTGAACATCGCTCAGATTTTTGTGTTATTATATCTGACTTTTCTTTTTTAACTCTTCTATAGTTATTTATCCCACTGAAAAGTATTTCTGAGGGCACACTGCAGAATGTCAAACTCATGAAGGTCTATGAGAACTCATAGTTCACCATAGCAAATGCACAGAGTACCTGGGCTCCATACAACCTTTATAGCCTGGACCAGTATAAAGGCAAATCAATACCCCAAGGAAATAATTCAGGCTATTTCAATAATTAAGAAGAAGGAAGTAAAGAAGGAAAAGAGACTAATATTTATTGTATCCCTGCTATCTGCTATAGTCTGTACTGGATATACTGTGTTCCTTCTTTCACAGAATTTTCTAAATGCCCCATAAGGTAGGCATCAGTACTCCTACAGATGAGAAAATTGAGACTCAGGTTAAATAACTTGCCCTAGATCAAATCACTGGAGATGGGAGGAGGGAGTTCTACGATTAGCCACAGGACTATGGTATGGTCTCATGGCCTGCATGGTACAGTGGTTAAGCACTTAGGGTTGGAATGTTAGCAGGTGTAGGTTCAAATCTCATTTCTATTTCTTAATGTGTGAGTTTAGGCAAATCACTGAAAGTCTCTGAGCCCAAATGTTCTCATTTCTAAAATAAGGATACAAACAATGTGCAGCTTCTGTGATTGTTAGGTGATTATATGAGATTACACAGGTAAAGCATTTCACATGGTAGCAGCACAGAAGGCTACCAGGAAATGTCGGCTATCCAGAGCCCCTATGGCCCTGCTGCAATTATGATTATGACATCACTTGAGGGATCTGCAAATATCACGTGTCTCTTGAAGGCAATCACAATATGCCACCCCAAAATCTGCCTCTCTGGCATAAGGATTATTTGGAACTGGGGACGCCTGGGTGGCTTAGGTTGAGGGTCTGCCTTTGGCTCTCAGGGCAAAATCCCGGGGTCCTGGGATCGAGTCCCACATCAGGCTCCCTGCATGGAGCCTGCTTCTCCCTCTGCCTGTGTCTCTGCCTCTCTCTCTGTGTGTGTCTCTCATGAATAAATAAATAAAATCTTTTTTTAAAAAAAGGATTATTTTGTGCTGAAGGCAATTGAGAATCCACAAATGTGGGGAAAATTCTCTGCCCTCCTCTACCCAAAAGCAAGTTACATATTTCCCTTTGTGAAGCTGTCCTCTTCTCCTGCATCAGGGTTGGGTCAGTGGCTCATCATCGGAGATGGAGAATCTTCCTCAACATAAGTCTTCACAAATAACTCTTAATAAAATAACTCTTATCTTCCATTAGTTTCTCACATGTATTTCCATGTCACTTCCCTATGATGGATCATCCTGCAAAGCCCAAATCTTTCCCTTGTTAAAAGGGTACATAAGCCCTCAAGTCTAAACACTTCTTGAGTTTCACTTCTTTTCTGTAAACTTCTATGCATGAAATTACTAATAAAATTGGTATGCCTTTTCTCTTGTTAATCTGTTGTCTCTTAAATTTGCTGGCTCCCAGGTACCAAACCAAAGAGGATAGGAGAAAATTTTTTCCACTGCAGCACTCTCCATTGAAACATTTTGACCGACTATGGTAGAAAAAAATGTAAAGTCATAATTTTGATATCTTTTCTTTCTTTGATCTAAGTAAAACAGACAAATAGGTCTTAGTTTAGCTGAGTTTGCTGGTATATGCAACAATTCAGCATAAAAGACAAAGTTCAAGATAAAACCATTACTCAATTCTGACTTAGATCAGGTCATGTGAACAGAAATGACCCTTTATGGCATTGATATGAATGAATTAGGCACTACTTTAGAATATAGTAAGAACGAAGAAAATAGAAAAAAAATGAAGAATATAGCTTATGAAATCTAAAAAGTCAAAAACTTCTAAATGCATTAAAATGAGCCCCAGTGCATTAAAAATCAACAGGCATCACTCATATTCAAAAAAATTACTTTGTAATGACACTTATAAGATCCAAAAAGGCTTTTTTTTTTTTTACCTTCTGATAATGCCAGAGAGTGGTAGTGTCCACAGGAAACTTGTTTAATTTTTATATCATTCAGAGTTTTTATCTTCCTATAATAAAAATGATACAAAATCTATTAATCCTTCTTTAGAGTGGCTCACCAAGTGAACGACAGATATTTAAAACGATCCCAGGTAATACATTTGGTTTAGGAAAATAACTTTTCTCTTCCTTTCCATTCTTTTCAAATAGGGCTATTTTAATCTTTTTTCTATAGAATAAACAGTTCTCTTGATGAGTACAGGTATGTAAAGCTGTTTGGTAGTATTTAGAAACAGCACGGTAATGGTGATTTTCCTGATTGGCATGTAGTCTTCAGTAATTTTAAGGAGTTAATTTTCTGAAACTGTTGTCAAACCAACAAGTCTGCATTTATCCATCCATCATTTTTAGGACTGTTGGTAACCTGGGTATATTTTTCCCAGAAATAACTTTATTTCCTTATTTTTCCACAGCACCCTTATTTCAAAGCCCTCCAACTATTTTTAAGGTATAGAGCAGAATCCAGTTTAATACAAGAGTGATTTTTATTAGACTTTTAATGCAGTATATCATGTACTAACTTTTATTCTATACTTATTGGCTTAAAAAATAAATTTCTTCATACACATATGACACAGGGTTTTAGAATTTATAGAACACTGTTATTTATATCACCTGATTTAAGCCCTATGCAATGAAGAAATGGTTAGATCCTATTAAATTGCCATTTGTGTGAATCAAAAACATAACTATCAGCAATTTCATATGGTTGAAATTCATATAGTAGAATTCAGAGTTCTAGTTTGCTCTAGGGAATCATGTTACATGTATCATGTTGTAGAACTAGACTCAAACCTTTGTCTTTTCATTCCAAGTTCAATGTTTGTTCCCCCCAAACCACAGCACTCTCTTATACAATTAAAAACTAGAAGAAGTAATAAAAAGTAACTTCCAAATATTAAAAACCATGCTTTTGAAAAGTCTTAAACATGTAATTCATGAACACACAATTCAGACTGCTTGTCATCATTTGTCCTAGAGCAAGCTGTTTGTGAGGATAGGATTCTCCCTACATCTCACTATATAAAATATTAGGATCTGTCTGGCTTAAGACAGACCAAAAGGTTATGTGGGGAGGAAATCTTTTCCTCTTCCAGTTTGGATCCAGTTGGGGGACATGCAAACTTACTGACAATAGAATAAAAGGAGAAAAAACAAATAACATCTATTATTTACATGTACATATGGGAGCTCCCAGTAATGGAAAATGTGTGGAATCACCTTGTATATATCAACTTAGCATAAGGAATGGTCTTAGGGCTTCAATAGAGGAGTATGAAAAGTTCCATAGGGTTTTTTTAAATGTTGACTGGGCACTCTGTCTTCACAGCAATTGGATTCATAACAAACTCATTTCAAGCTGTTTTTTTCAAGGAGACTGCTTTAGTCAGGTGGTTCGATAAGATTTCTTTCTGTATCTCCTATTTAATGTTTTCACTTTAAAATAACATTTATTTTCTTTTTATGTTTATTTTACATCTATTTTATATTTATTTACTGAGTAGGTCCCCACAGTTATTTCCAATACCTAAGAATTAGATCGAAGAGTCACGTGTTCTCATTTCACCCTGTCCTTCTCCTTCATAGGACTCTAATTAAGTAATCATTGGTGTTACAAGTTTTTTTCCTGCCTCATTCTCTCGGTACACTATCATCATTGAGGCTAGGGACTGTGTTTGTCATAACCACCTTTGTACCCTGATATCTTGCCTAGTGCCTAGCACATGAAAACTCAAAACTATTGGATGAATGAATGAATGAATGAATGGAAATACTTACATAGGTATAAGATTTGTTTCCTTAAATTCTCCAGTTCCCAGCTGCCCTTCAGAACCAGCCCCCCATGCAAACACCCTTCCTTTGTGACAGACAGCAAGAGAGTGCTCCTTTCCACAGCTCACGAGATCAACGTGTAGAGTTTCCAAGGCCCGAATTCGTTCTTCAGGAACAAAAACAGAACAAAATACCTCAGAAGATTATGAATTTAACAAGTTTAAGACAAGTTTATTTTCTTCAAAAAGAAAGGTCACTCAGATTTCTCATCTTTCCAACGCACACTAAAGTTCGGGCAGCCCCGGTGGCTCCGCGGTTTAGCGCCGCCTTTGGCCTAGGGCGTGATCTCGGAGACCCGGGATCGAGTCCGGCATCGGGCTCCCTGCTCTGTCTCTGCCTCTCTCTCCGTGTCTCCCATAAATAGGTAAATAAAATCTTTAAAGAAGAAAGTTAAGGCCTGACATCCACACGAAAGTTGTGAGGGAGATAAGCTCCATGCGTGTTTCACGGTCTGTGTGGAAATATGGTTGCTGTTTGTTTATTTATTTATTTATTTATTTTTTGTTAAAAAGTTTATTTTTTCGTGAGAGACACAGAGAGAGAGAGGCAGAGACCCAGGCAGAGGGAGAAGCAGGCTTCACGCAGGGAGCCCGACGTGGGACTCGATCCCGGTCTCCACGACCAGGCCCTGAGCCAAATGGCGATGCTCCACCACTGAACCAGGCGCCCCAATGGTTGCTGTTTAAAAGGATGAGTTTCGGGACACCTGGGTGGCTCTGTGGTTGCGCGTCCGCCTTCGGCTCGGGTCCCGATCCCAGGGCCCGGGGATCAAGTCCCACATCAGGCTCCCTGTCAGGGCCTGCTTCCCCCTCTGCCTACTGTGTCTCTCATGAATCAATAAGTAAAATCTTTAAAAAAAAAATACTACATATATAAAACTATATAATGACATGCTTTTTTTTGGTAAGAATTTATTTATTTATTAGTGACACACACACACACACACACACACACACACACACACACACACACACACACACAGGCAGAGACACAGGCAGAGGGAGAAGCAGGCTCCATGCACCGGGAGCCCGACGTGGGACTCGATCCCGGGTCTCCAGGATCACGCCCTGGGCTGAAGGCGGCCTAAACCGCTGCGCCCCCGGACTGCCCTAATGACATGCTTTTATAAAAGTAAATATATAATAGAAATAAAGCAAGAAAGAAATACATCAAAATATTAGTAGTTGTCTTTGGGTATTGGAATTACAGGCAGTTTCTTTTCCTGGGTTTCCATAATAATCAGGAAAGGTAAAAATGCTATTAGACTTTTTTTAATTTTAAGAAAACAGTTGCCCCGGGGTACTTCTGAGCGAGTTAGAGCTGTCCAGCCCCTAGCACCTGGGCAGGTAGCCCGGCGGCAGCTAGACGCGCGGGCTGGGACTGGTCTGGGAAGGCGAGGCGGGGGGGGGTGGGGCACGTCCCTTTCCAAAGGAGCGCGGTCCCGGGAAGTTTCACTCTCGGTTTCGCTTTTAAGATGCGCTGGAAACCGAAACAAACTGCGCTCCCGGAAACCGAAACTGACGAAGTCGCGCGCCGGAGCTCAGAGCCTCTCGGGCCGCGTCTCCGGGGCCCAGCACCGCGCCCGCCCGCGCCCGCGCCCGCAGCCCGGTCCCGCACTCACTGAGCTGCGCGGAGCGCGGCGCGCCCCTCTGCCCCAGCTGGCCGCGGCCGTTGTCCCCGCACGAGTGCACCTGGCCGTTGCTCAGCAGCAGCAGCGAGTGCCGCTCCCCGGAGGCCGCCTGTCGCAGCTCCACGCCCCCCAGGCCGACCCGCCTCCGGCTCACGGGCCCGCGGGGGCCGGGGCCCCACGAGAGGTACATCCCGCTCGCGTGCCGGGCGGCCGAGCGCGCCCTCGGGCAGCGACCCTGCGTGCTGGCTCGCGGAGACCGCAAAGCTCGGCGGCCCGGCCCGCTCTGACAGCTCGGTGGGAGCCCGCTCCCTGCGCCCCGCCGCAGCGCCGCCCTGCGCCCTTAGTCATCCCGGCTCCGGCCAATGGCCTTCGGGGCTCGGACGTGAGCGCCCACTGCTCGGCAGCGGAGTCCCGGGGTTTACTTCCTTCCCGGCTAAGCAGCTTACGCACGAGCTGTGGGACTTTGGGCAGGTTACCTAACCAGGCTGTGCTGCAGCCACCTCGTCAGTGAAATGTGGACAGCAACGCAGCAAACCTAATGTCAGGGCAATTCAACAGATAATGCATAATGCTAGAATGATGCTTAGGGCGCTTAACAAAGCATCCGAGGGCAGTCCGGGTGGCTCAGCGGTTAGCGCTGCCTTCAGCCCGCGGTGTGATCCTGACTGCGTGGAGCCTGCTTCTCCCTCTGCCTGTGTCTCTGCCTCTCTCTCTTTCTCTGTCATGAATAAATAAATAAAATCTTAAAAAAAAAAAAAAATAAAAGCATCTGAGCATCCACCCTTTTCTAGGCTGTTTTTGGCGCTGGAGTTGCAAAATCCTCAGGGTGCTGACATTCTCCTGTTTATAAAGAGGTAAATACCGGGACACCTGAGTGGCTCAGTGGTTGGGCGTCTGCCTTCGGCTCACGGCGCGATCCCAGAGTCCTGGGATCCAGTCCCACATGGGGCTCCCTGCATGGAGCCTGCTTCTCCCTCTGCCTGTGTCTCTGCTCTCTCTCTCTCTGTCTCTCATGAATAAATAAATAAAATCTTAAAAAAAAAAAAAGGTAAATACTTAGTATAATGTCAGTGGCAACGCTGAGAAAAATAACAAAGTAATAGAGGATGGAGGTAGAAGGAACTTGTATCTTTGTTTATTTATTTATTTCTATGTATGTGTGTATTTATTTGATAGAGAAGAGCCCAAGCAGGGGGAGGGACATGCAGACAGAGGGGAAGCAGGCTGCCCCCTGAGCAGGGAACCTGATGGTGGGCTCCATCCTGGATAGACATGACCTGAGCCCAAGGCAGATGCTTAACTGACTGCACCACTCAGGCACCCCGGAACTTCTATTTTTTTAATAAGACTTCAGGGGACACTTCTCTGATGAAGTGATATTTGTGCAGAGAGCCTAGGGCACATAGAAAATGAGGGAGTGTGTCAGCCTTGTATCTGCGGAGGGCAGAGGAGAGCAGTTGGAAGCTTTTGAACAGAGAAGTGACATGATCTGGCTTCAGTCTTAGCAGATTCATTCTGGCTGCTGTGTGGAATATGATAGAATAAAAATGGTACAAGAAAAGCCAGTTAGGAGAGGCTGCTGTGGGAGACCAGGTCTGAAGGATGACCTTGGGACTACGGCAATACCCTAGAAGGCAGGAGAGAACAAATAATCACATTCAGGACATTTTTGAAAGAGTCCACGGATTTGCTGATGATCTGGAAATAGGAGGAAAGAGGGGATCCCTGGGTGCCTCAGCGGTTGGGCATCTGCCTTTGGCTCAGGGCATGATCCTGGAGACCTGGGATCCAGTCCCACGTCGGGCTCCCTGCATGGAGCCTGCTTCTCCCTCTGCCTGTGTCTCTGCTTCTCTCTCTCTCTCTCTCTCTCTCTGTGTGTGTGTGTCTCATGAATAAATAAATAAAATCTTTAAAAAAATGGAAATAGGAGGAAAGAAAGAAAGAAAAGGATTAGGATTATTCCAAGGTTGGCCTGAGCAAATGGGTGAACAGTTGTTCTCTTTCCTGGGATGTAGAACCCTGCAGAAGGCTTCGTTTTGGGGCTGATAGATCAGGAATCCAGTCTGGTAATAACTGAAAGATGTTTCTTATAGAAAGGGTGGTAAGATCAACCATTTTGGAGTTGTGCAGAAAAGTCAAGGTGGAATCATAAAATTGGGAGTCCTCAGTGTAGAAGTGAGAAGTCAGTCATCAGGTGGTTGAATGAGATCACTCAGTGGGAGGTGCATGTGGCTAGCATGTCGCAGGGGACTGATCCTAGGAGAAAACCAGGAACATGGGGTGTGCACTAAGCTAGTGAAGAACGAGGGAATGATCACCTCTGCCCGTTGCCTTTTGAACAAGATGGATTGAGTGTTAATCTTTAGCTTTGGCAAAATTGAGGTCATTGGTGACTAAGTCAATGTTAACTATCATTGGCGTTACTATTTTCTTTTTTTTTCTTTTTTTTTTTTTTATTTATTTATGATAGTCACAGAGAGAGAGAGAGAGAGAGAGAGAGAGAGAGGCAGAGACACAGGCAGAGGGAGAAGCAGGCTCCATGCACTGGGAGCCCGATGTGGGATTCGATCCCGGGTCTCCAGGATCGCGCCCTGGGCCAAAGGCAGGCGCCAAACCACTGCACCACCCAGGGATCCCACTATTTTCTTTGTATTATTACAGCATCTACTTTTTTTTAAGATTTTTAAAAAGCTTTTATTTATTTATTCATGACAGAGAGAGAGAGAGAAGCAGAGACACAGGCAGAGAGAGAAGCAGACTCCATGCAGGGAGCCCGATGTGGGACTTGATCCCAGGTCTCCAGGATCACACCCTGGGCCGAAGGTGGCGGCGCCAAACTGCTGGGCCACCCAGGCTGCCCTATTGCAGCATCTACTTATATGCTTGCAGTTCCACTCTCCTGACTACTACATTTTAAGTTCTCTAACAATAATGATAAGTGTTTTTCTAGCTCAAGAGTGCCTGGCACATGGTAGATGCTAATAAATATGTATTGGACAGAAGGGTTCATGAGTGGTGAGAAATGAATATTCAGACTTTTGGTTCCATTTCAGTATGCACTGTATCTAACCTTTTTCTGAATAGTAATTTCCTAAGTATTTATCATTTTCCTCAGGCACAAATTATAAGAGTTTGGTATCATCAGCATAAGACAGCCCTCGGGAGGCCTGGGTGGCTCAGTGCTTGGGAGTCTGGCTTCAGCTCAGGGTGTGATCCTGGTTGTGGGGATTGAGTCCTGCATCAGGCTCCCTGCATGGAGCCGGCTTCTCCCTCTGCCTGTGTCTCTGCCTCTCTCTCTGTCTCTCGTCTCTCACAAATAAATAAAGCCAAAAAAAAAAAAAAAAAAAGGCCCCGAGTCCTCATTTTAAGTATTTCTTTTTTTAGAGAGAGAGAAGTTAATTTTTTAAAAGATTTATTTATTTGAGAGAGTATGCAAGCATGTGGGGCTGAGGTGGAGGTGGGATGGGGGAGGGACAGAGGGAGAGAGTCCTAAGCAGACTCCCCACTTGGAAGTCTGGGGGCTTGATCCCAAGATCCTGGGATCATGACCTAAGCTGAAACCGAGAGGTGGGCACTTAACCAACTCTACCACCCAGGCACCCCACAAAAGATATTAATTATCACTCATATTAGTATTTACTTTATACTTTACAAAATCCTTCCAACTATTTTACCTCATGTGTCCTCATAAGCATGGAATGAATAGGCATGAGAGAGAATACTGTTCATATTTCACAAAGACCTTAGGCTCAGAGAGTTTGATTTGTTTCAAATTACAGATAGGTGAGTAGAATAGCCCATGGTTTTTCCTTCCACCATGCAATTGTGTCTCATGAGCTTCCCTTTCTCAGAGAACAGTCAAGTAAAAAGGCAGAAAAACAGTAAGAATCCACTGTCATCATACCTTTAAAATCAATCTTTGAGAGTGCCTGGGTGGCTCAGTAGTTGAGCTTCTGCCTTTGGCTTAGCATGATCCCAGGGTCCTGGGATCGAGTCCTGCATTGGGCTCCTTGCAGGGTGTCTGTTTCTCTCTCTGCCTCTCTCTCTGTGATGCTCATGAAGAGATAAATAAGATCTTTAAAATAAATAAATAAATAAATCTTGAAAAAGTCAATCTTTCAACATTTTTCATACCTAATATCTCATACCAATAGCCTATTTTTTAAAAAGATTTTATTTATTTATTTGAGAGAGCATGCAAGCATGAGTAGGGGGAGGGGCAGAGGGAGAGAGAAAGAAGCAGACTCCCCACTGAGCAGAGAGCCCAATGAGGGACTCCATCCCAGGACTCAGATCATGACCTGAGCTGATTGAGCCACCCAGGCACTCCCTAATTTTTCTTTTTACTAATTTTTCCCAAGCAGTGATTTCTGGAAGACAAGAAAATGAGAAAGGGGAAAAAATAACATTTCCTACCGACCTACCACCTAATTCAGAGGGATACATGCACCTTGATGTTTATAGCAGCATTATCAACAATACGCAAATTACGGATGCAGTCCAAGTGTCCATTGACTGACAAATGGATAAGGAAGATGTGCATACACACACAATGGAATATTACTCAGCCATAAAAAGAATGAAGTCTTGCCATTTGTGCAACATGGATGGAGCTAGAGATGATGGAGCCAGTTTCTCTTACAACAGATTTCCCCATGTAAGTTTTGCAGCCACCCTGTAATGTCCGCATATGTCCTGCTATACAGATAAGAATGATTCAAGCCTCCGAAAATCTCAGTGGTGGCTCTCTGAAAATAGTAGGATAAATGAAGAGCTCAGATTCAAATCATAGCACCTTTCTACCAAACAACGCTGACTCAAAGGGTAGAGAGAAAGATGTTACAAAGAGAATGAGAGAGAGTATGAACCTTCAGAAGGTCATCACAGAGCAAACAGGGCTGAGGAAAGACAATAAACAAGTCAGGAGGGATCCCTGGGTGGCGCAGCGGTTTGGCGCCTGCCTTTGGCCCAGGGCGCGATCCTGGAGACCCGGGATCGAATCCCACGTCGGGCTCCTGGTGCATGGAGCCTGCTTCTCCCTCTGCCTGTGTCTCTGCGCCTCTCTCTCTCTCTGTGACTATCATAAATAAATAAAAATTTAAAAAAAAAATTAAAAAAAAAAAAAAACAAGTCAGGAGGGGTGAAAATAGACCTGAAGTCAATTCTTGAGGACAAGCAGGAAGGACTTCTGAGAAGAGGTAGGGATGCTGCAATTCTATTGCTTTCCTCTACCATCCTCTTCCTAGACTCACTTCTGCTTTAACCTCCATGCTTCTGAGTCCAATGTCCATCCTCTGTGCTCCTTAGCTAGGACAGCTCTTAGACTGGACAAATGGAAAGTGGAACACACTCCACAGATGAGCTCAGTTTGTGATTACATTCCAACTGTCATCGCAGTTACTGACAGGTACCTCCCTGGCAATGTCAAGTGGTTCTTCACAAATGGACCAATTAGGAGAGCCTGTAAAAGTCAGTGGGAGAAAAAACTGACCTACCTGTCAGGATGGTAAAATGAACAAGATAAGAAACAACATGTATTGGTGAGGGTGCGGAGAAGGGGGAACCCTCTTGTACTGTTGGTGGGAATGCAAACTGGTGCAGCCGCTGTGGAAAATAGTAGGGAGGCTCCTCAAAAAGTTAAAAATAGAACTACCCTATTACCAGCAATTGTACTACCAGGTATTTACCCAAAGAATACTAATTCAGAGGGATACATGCACCTTGATGTTTATAGCAGCATTATCAACAATAGGCAAATTACGGATGCAGTCCAAGTGTCCATTGACTGACAAATGGATAAGGAAGATGTGCATACACACACAATGGAATATTACTCAGCCATAAAAAGAATGAAGTCTTGCCATTTGTGCAACATGGATGGAGCTAGAGAGTACTATGCTAAGTGAAATAAGTCAGAGAAAGACAAAGAGCATATGATTCCACTTATGTGGAATTTAGGAAACAAAACAAACAAGCAAAGGGAAAAGAGACAGGAGCAAACCAAGAAACAGACTCTTAACTCTAGAGAACAAACTGATGGTCACCACAAGGGAGGGGGTGAGGGAGAGGAGTGAAATTAGGTGATGGAGATTAAGGAATGCATATGTTGTGATGACCACCGGCTGTTGTATGGAACTGTCGAATCACTATATTATATACCTGAAGCTAATACTATATTATGTTAACTAACTGGAATTTAAATAACAACTTGAAAACAAAACCCCAAAACAAAAAATCCAGACCTACCCAAATCCTGAGTTTCAGTTTCCTTATAGATAAGAAATGGTAGTTTTGATATTTAGTAGCTCTAGATGGCAGTATTAGTCAACTTGATCTCTTTCCTTTAATTTTTCTTTAATGGTAGCAACCATTTTTCATGGTTAGCTGACTTATGGTAACATCTCCTGTATAGGTCGTCTTACAATTATTCACAAGGATTTTATTTTATTTTTTAAAGATTTTATTTATTGATTCATGAGAGACACACACACAGAGAGAGGCAGAGACACAGGCAGAGGGAGAACCAGGCTCAATGCAGGGAGCCCGACATGGGACTTGATCCTGGGTCTCCAGGATCACACCCTGGGCTGAAGGCGGTGCTAAACCACTGAGCCACCCAGGCTGCCCATTCACAAGGATTTTAATGATTTTCTTTCCCATACTCATTGCAAGATATTGGTATTTAAATTACTTAGAAAAAATTTATACTCCTATATTATCCTATTATCACTATAATTGTCATTCTAACACATTGCATGGTAGCACTGTAGCAATCTCAGAGCACCAGAACATAGCCCTGAACTGGGAAGAAAGAGGAAAAGTGCCTCTAATCCTGGAAATGGTTGCCATTCAAGCCAGGGGCTTCAAAACATGCTACCCAATAACAAATTGAGGGCCGCCCAAGATCTCTATTTGAAACACAGTTTAACTTAATTTGTTAACCTATGAGAATTAGTGCAACTTTACCTGTAAATTGGGATGAGTTTCATCTGCATATAATAAAGTTGCCTAATAATAATAATAGTTTATTTATTTATTTTTAATAATAGTTTAACTACCGAGTAATGGTTTAAATACAGATTTATTTCTCTCACACAAAAGCCCTGAGGTAAGCAGACAAGGACTCATGTGGCAGTTCCATGATTTTTCAGGAACTCAGGCACCTTCTATCTGCTTCATTAGAGAACCTAATTTCCACCTCATGTTCCAAGATGACTGCTGGCATGCTAGCTGTCACAGCTTGTATTCTAAGCAGCTTGGAAGGAGGAATGGGTTGCTTCCCCAAATCCCATACAACACTTCAGCATTGCATCTGACTGACCAAAAGCACTTCACAGGCTCTGGTAGCACCACAAGCTGCTGGCAAATAGTTTTCCACTGAACCCCCTTTCAACCCAAATAAGGGATCCCTGGGTGGCGCAGCGGTTTAGCGCCTGCCTTTGGCCCAGGGCGCGATCCTGGAGACCTGGGATCAAATCCCACGTCGGGCTCCTGGTGCATGGGGCCTGCTTCTCCCTCTGCATATGTCTCTGCCTCTCTCTCTCTTTCTCTCTCTGTGTGTGTGTGACTATCATAAATAAATAAATTAAATAAATCTTAAAAAAATAAACCCAAATAAATTGAGGTTCTATTAACCAAGGAAGAAGGAGAGAAGATAATAAGTAGCAACAGTCTCTCCACAACTAGCAAGGAATTTGAGGTGTTTGGTGCAAATGTATGTGGTGGGTGTGTGGCCAGTGATGTCTGTCACTCGGGGCTCTGCCTCTCAGAAGGCCTTGAGCTTAGTCTAATGATTTGCTGCATTCTCTTGAAATTCTGAAAAACTTTATGTTTGAATTTGTGTTTTGTGAGTGAAATCTGGTGGGACACTAGAGTGCATGCAAGCAGAGGAGATGCATGCAATAGGTCTGCTCTTTCTTGCTGCTCTCTGTGCACATAGAGTTTGAGATGCACATGAACACAGAATTCCACAGGGTTCACAATGTGTGGGAGTTTGATGAGACTCAAAACTAGTATACGGTAAGCAGGTTGCATCTACAAATGTGTAGGGAAGGACACTGACAACTCCGAGAGGCCACACTTTCTGTTCCACCCAGAATTCGGCTTCCAACACAGAAAGAGGGCAACTGTGTTCTAAGAAACACAAACAAGAAACCCTATCACACCCTTTCTTACTCCTGTTGCTTCTCAGTAATAGCCCATTACTTATGCTGAAAATAATGGCATAGAATAGGAAAGACAGGGCAAGCCATAATTTATTTTATTTTCGGCACTTCCTTATCATTAGGCCAAAATTAGAGTGTGATAGTACATACAGGTATCGTGAGAAGTGGAATAAAATGGTTGAGCTAGTTTTGTACAGTATTTCGGCAGTTCTGATAAAGATGAAATACACATGTGCACAAAAGCTGTAAGATATGAACTGTGTAATTTCGATGGTTTTGCATTCGAATTACATGGTTAACATTTGCAGGGTGGCCTGGCTGGCTCAGTCTGTGAGGCATGCAACTCTTGCGCTCCGGTTTATGAGTTCAAGCCCCACGTTGGGAGTTATAGCTGCCTCCCAGCATGGAACCTGCTTAAAAATAAATAATAAATAAATGTAAATAAAAGGACATATATGTAGTGGAATCACTAAGTTATATACCTGAAACTAATGTTATGTGTGTGCCAATTATATTTCTATTTTAAAAAAGAATAGATGTGAAATACCAAAAACAAAAAACAAAACACATTTTGCACCTATGTATGGTGACAGATGGTAATTAAACATATTGTGGTGATCATTTCACAATATATACAAATATCAAATCATTATGTTGTACACCTGAAACTAATATAATGCTATATGTCAATTAAACCTCAAAAAAATACAATTATGTATGTGGCTTGGCTTACATTTCTATTAGACAGACTTGACCTGTATTGTCTACGAGACTCTTTATGGAAAAATTCCCCACCACAGGGCTTCGTTCAATGTCTCCTTCTTTACCTCCTTTTCTTCCCAGTTCCTCTTATACCCATAGAGTTTTTCTTGGAAGTATATCACAAAACACTTTCACACCCTCCATCAGAAAACTGCTTCCAGAAAAACCCAAGGAAAGCTGCCCCCAACCCAATGGAAGAGAGAAATAGGATCTAAATAACATCTAAAGCAATTTATACATAACAATCACTGCCACCCACCTTGTGATCAAAGCATAATTCACTTAAATCTTTATCACAGAGGTGCTTGGGTGGCTCAGTCCCTTAAGCAGCTGACACCTTTTTAAAAAGATTTTATCTATTTATTTGAGGGGGAGGGTGGAGGCAGAGGGAGAGAAAGAGGTAGACTCCCCACCAAGTTGGGAGACTGACATGGGGGTCAATCTTAGGGATTCTGGGATCATGACCGGAGGTGATGTCAGACACTAAACTACTGAGCCACCCAGGTACCCCAAGCATCTGACTCTTGATCTCAGCTCAGGTCTTGATCTCGGGGTCCTGAGTTCAGGCTCTGTGGTGGGCTCCATGCTGGGTGTGGAAACTATTTAAAAAAAAAAAAATCCCCCCACATCCATGTCAACAGAAGTAGGCTGTTACATCAGAAGCTGGAGATTATTTCTTCTAAGGCCCACTTGTTTGAAGTAGGGGTCTCATTTTGTTTGCTCATCAGTTTCTTCTGTTTTAGGAGTAATGCTAAGAACTAAAATATTCTTGTTGTTGGAGAGCTGACAATACAATGGTGTGACTTTGCTTTCTTATTGTAACACTTGCAGTAAATGGAAAGATTGACATTTGTTCTCATTTTCTCAGCTCCCGAGTAGAACTTTAAAATATTTCCTTCCAAATTTCAGGCTCCATCCAAATAAAACTCTTTCCTCGCCAATAAAAAAAACAAAACAAAACAAAACAAAAACAAAAACAAAAAAATCACTCTCTGTTTAAGCATTCAGTATAAGTAGCTTATAAAGTAACTTAAAATCCTTTCTCTAAAAGGGTGAGGGGTGACTTGTATTGTTTTTGTATTCATTTTCCATTCATTCATTTAATTCCCATTTACTGACTATCCCACTTCTACAAGACACCAGTTGAGAAACTGCATGGAATTTCTGCCTCTAGATGATTAAATCTAATAGACTCGATGAGATATGTACGCTAATAACTATAGTAAAGGCTATATATTATTTTTTTAATGAAAAAAAAAAAAACCCACATGCCCAAAATGGCATTACTTAGGTCAAGTCACCAAACCAGTGCTTAATACCCAACCTAGTTATTGCACTTTCAACCTCCCCCAGAAATGTAGTCTTAACCAGTCAGTCAGAAATTTTCGAATCAACACCAATAAAGTAATCTGTCACATGGGTGCTCTCAACCTCTCAGTGGAAATCAAGACCCCTTGTCCCCCATAGAAGGTGACCTCACTCCAAATAATCCTTTTTTTCTGTTTATGATTTCCTTGTCCTGCCGTTAAAAATCTTTCCTTTTTGCCCTCCAGAACTCCCCTCAACTTGTTAGATAGGACTCTGACCGATTCATAAATGAATTAATAAGGCCAATTAGATCCTTAAAATTCACTCTTTAAATTTCTGCTCTTTAACAATTATAAGAGTAACCTTCATGGTTGGGGAGTAAACAGAAGTATATAGGAACTCAGAGATGGGAGGGTCATTTTTGGCCAAAGAGGACAAGGTAAGTTTCATGGGGGGTGTGGCTCCTGCAAAGTACCATAAAGAATGTGAGAGACTTTACCTGACAAATGGGTGCAAAGGACTCCAAGCAGGAGTAATGGCATGAAACAAAGACACACAGGGGAGTATGGAGAATGGTTTCCTAAATCATATTCAAGCCTTGCCATGGTATGAATGGAAGACCAGGCTGTCAAAGTGAACTCTGTGAAGCCATGGGAAATCATTTTAAGAAGTAGAATGCAGGACTCAGGAGTATCAGAATTCAGCCAAATGTGGGACCTGGTTATTTTGTATTTATTTGTTTGTTTGTTTAAAGATTTTATTTATTTATTAATGGGAGACACGGAGAGAGAGAGGCAGAGACAGAAGCAGAGGGAGAAGCAGGCTCCATGCAGGGAGCCCAATGCAGGACTCGATCCCAGGACCCTGGGATCATGCCCTGAGCTGAAGGCAGATGCTCAACCACTGAGCCACCCAGGCGTCCCTATTTTGTATTTAAATAAAGGGGTGCCTGAGTGGCTCAGTCTGTTAAGCTGCCTTCGGTCCAGGTGGTGATCTTGGGGTCCTGGGATTGAGCCCCATATTGGGCTCCCTGCTCAGTGGGGAGTCTTGTTTCTCCTTCTGCCTCTCCCCCTGCTTGTGTGCTTTCTCTCTATCAAATAAATACATAGAATCTCATAAATACATAAATAAAGAGAAATTTAGAAATTTCTCAAATGCCAGTTTAACTCAACAAGAATTTGCAGAGCCATCTACCGCAAATACCAGGTCCTAAGTTATGTGTCCTAGAGCTCATACAGTTAAATATTTGCCTTTCTAACTTGCTGCCTTAAATGTAATTTGATAAATCATAGTATGAATTACACTTTAGTGGTGGATTTAAAATAGCCATTCAGTTTTAAAGAAGTATAGAGGTTGGGGAAAGGAAATAGAAAAGATTGGGAGGAAGAAAATGTTACACTTTCTGGGACAGCATCATGTCTTAGATTCTGCTACGTGTTACCTCACAATGCAGCAGGAATATTAGGAAGTTTGGTAGTGGTGAGGGTGGCTGGAGGGGCACACAGAAAGGAGGCAAATGCAGGAAGAGAGCTGACTCCCTTGGTCCTAGCGGTAACATTAAACCTCTTCAAATCCCTTTACAGTTACCTCTGCATGTTTCATTTCATTCCCACTACTTAGGCTCAGATGAGTTATTGAAAAGGAGGAATGATATTCCTTACCTTTTGTAATCCTAGCAGACTGCTTGCCCCTTAAGTGGGTGTCTAATAAACGGCTATTCCTTTTTCCTTTTCTCTTAAAGGAAAATGATCAAAGAGGTCTCTGTTCAACTGAAGGGTTTCATTTAGTAAATGGAAGAATCAGGAGTAGCAGGGGGTATGATGGAAGTGCATCAGAAGGCAGTGAGATCACAAGCTAGAAATCACGTGGCACAAAAATGCCACAGATCACAGACTTAGAGATAATCTGTACATCCAATCAAAATGAAGACCCCTTCCCAAATTCAGAGAGCATGTCTTAAAAATGTCATCAGTCCCATTTGAACATTTGGAGGTTGATTTTAAGAGAAGATATCATAATACTAGATCCAGTTAGCCCCGTCATGAGTATCAGGCTTCTACTCGGTACTCAGCCGTGGCCGAGGCACTCCAAAGGATTATTTACAGAAGATAACGAATCACATCTGAAACATAACATGTACACATGTAAACCAGAGGAAAACAGGGATATGTTAGAATGAAGAACTAAATGGGGATACTATGGTCAACTGCAGTAGGAGTTCAGAAGCCACTAGTGGCCGGTGGAGTCAGAAAAGGGATGCCGAAGACAGAAGGAAGGGCAGATCCCAGAGAGAAAAAGCAACGGGATCAAAAGCAGGCAGCAAACAATGAATCTGGTTTGTTTAGAGGACAGTAAGGAGACTGGCCTGGCTCTGCACAGAATGTGCATCTGGGGGAGGAGTGGAGGAGGAATGCCGGTGGAAAGCATGGGCCAAACCCAGAGGCCCTGAAAGCTTGCCCTCAGAGTGGTGAATGGGAGGTCCTTGAGCAACTGTAGAAAGAGAGAGAAACAGCACTTTTTTTTTTAAATTTTATTTATTTATTCATTCATGAGAGACACACACAGAGAGAGAGGCAGAGACACAGGCAGAGGGAGAAACAGGCTCCATGCAGGGAGCCCGACATGGGACTCGATCCCAGGTCTCCAGGATCATGCCCTAGGCTGAAGGCAGTGCTAAACTGATGAGCCACCGGGGCTGCTCAGCACTTTTTTTTTTTAGAAGATTTTATTTATTCATGAGAGACACAGAAAGAGAGACAGAGACACAGAGGGAGAAGCAGGCTCCCTGTGGGGAGCTCGATCCCAGGATCCTGGGATCATGCCCTGAGCTGAAGGCAGATGCTCAACCACTGAGCCACCCAGGCGTCCGGAAAAACAGCACTTCTGAAAGAAACTTAGGTTATCGACAGTTCAGATGAAGCCTTCCCAGTCTGGACTGCCATCCTGCTGTTTGGCCCATGAGCTAAGAATGATTTTTACATTTCAAATGATTGGGGGTGGGGGTGGGGGGGGTAGTATTTTGTGATATATGAAAATTACATTCACTTCAAATTTCTGAATCCATTCGTAAAGATTTACTGTGTCCGTTCTCAACCTGAGAAGTTCCCTGGGGGAAATCTGAAACTGTCCCTGTCTGTGGAGGGCAGGGAGATGGAGAAAAGAGCAGACTGCTTCAGATTGGTAGGTGGCAGGTTTCATAAGCAAAGGAACATCCATAAGAGACTTCAAGATGAGTAGATCTTTGCACCTGTCCACCAGAATCTCAGAAGTTTATCTAGAAAACTGAACTGGGTTCAGTCGCATATACTGTTCAAATGGTCTGAGCAACACATACTCTCTCAAGGCTGCATCCTTGTAAACCGGCTCCCGCTGTGGGGATGTGGTGAGGGGCCTCCAGCTGCCTGGCTCCCAGTCCTAGGTCAGAGGTCATGTCTTCTCCATAACCTGCTCCAGCATGTGAGAGCACAGCTCCCCTCACTTGTGCACTTATTACCTGTGGCTGCTTTTCTGTCCAGTGGCAGAGCGGGACAGCGACTATATGGCCTGAAAAGCCTGAAATATTTCCTATCTGGCCTTTACAGAAACTGTTCACAGATTCTTGGTTTAGACTGACGCTGGGAAACCGAGAGAGCATAAGAGCAGGGACTAGAGGTAAGTGAATGAGGCACACACGTTGGACACGATATTTAACAGAAAGAATGCCAAAAAGCCCAAATAATCAAATAACATTTAACATATTTCTTTTTTTTTTTCTTATTAATACAGTATTTGTCTTCCCTCTGTCAAACCCTGAGCCAACCACTTTCCCCAGGCTGCCTGGGGAGTATAGGAAAAGGAACATACAGGGCAGACAAGGGAGAAAGACCTATGGGAGGTGGAGACGACTCCTTCACATGGCAAAGAGGATGAAAAAGGCCACCATCAGGCAAAAGAGCCCCATGGCCTCCGAGAAGGCAAAGCCCAGAATGGCGTAGGAGAAGAGCTGTTGCTTCAGAGAGGGATTCCTGGCATAACCAATGATGAGGCTCCCAAACACAGTCCCAATTCCAGCCCCAGAGCCAGCCACCCCTACAGTGGCAGCCCCAGCCCCTATGAACTTGGCTGCTGTGTCAATGTCCCTTGAAATGGTGCTGGCTCAGAAGCTGCAGCTAGGAATAAGTGAGGTCAGGGGACGTGGGGCTGCCAAGCTGCTGAGGCTCTCCTCTGTCAGTGTCTCTGGTGGTTTTAGCACCACTGCAGACAGTGATGGGCTCAGCAGCTGAGAGGTGCTCCTGACCAAGAAGGGGGTGGAGACGAACTTTGCACAGGCATAGATTTTCGGGGGTTGAGGGGCTGTAGCAGGAGAGCTGCTCCCAGTGCAGAGACGACAGAGAGGGTAACACAATATTTCTAAATATTAAAACTAATGCCAAAATTCCACGATGATGAAGATATTAAAACAAATTTTTAAAAAGATTTTGCTTGTTGATTGGTAAGAGGCACACAGAGAGAGGCAGAGACAGAGGCAGAGGGAGAAGCAGGCTCCCTGTGGGGAGCCCGACTTGGGACTCGATCCTAGGACCCCCGGGATCACGCCCTGAACTGAAGGCAGACGCTCAACCGCTGAGCCACCCAGGCGTCCCCAGAAAACATCAAAATTTAAATGAAGATAGGATCAATAACAGTGCTGTGCTGTGCCATTTCAGAGACTGAAGCATAAGGAAAATCTGTAACTACAGAGAGTTTTGGCACTCCTGGAACTTTTGCATGGGAGGCAAGTGCTTCACTAAGGCCCCCCCCGTGGCCCTGATGTTACAGAGATAATCTGGAGGCAGTGAGCATGGAGGATTTAGGGAAAAAACAGGGTAGCCTAAGATATGGAGATTTAGGAGTGGATTTCAGATCTTAGATCTGGGATCTCTACGTTTTTTTTAAAAAGATCAAAAAATATTTTTTTTTTATAATAATCTCTACACCCAACATGGAGCTCGAACTCACAATCCTGAGATTAAGAGTTGCATGCTTTTCCATTTGAGCCAGCCAGGAGCCCCTGGGATCTCCACTTTCAAGGGAAAATTTTCACTCATTTTACCCAAAATAAAAGCCAAAGCACATGTTGGTTGTGCCAGTCACCAGCCCCTCAGCTCTCCAACCCCATTCCTAAGTATTCTCTTTGTTTGCTTCCCATTAACTAGCTGGACTTCTTACAGACCCTTCACCAAGCCAGGAGTGCTTCATCTCAGACACTTGCTCCTTCAGTCTCCCTTCCTGGAGTCCTCATCCTTGACATGTATGGGTCTCATGTGTCATGTGTCCTAGAAGCCTCTCCTGACCATGCTACTTAAGATTAGACTGATTCCTATCACTCAGTCATCTAAAAGAATGAAATCTTGCCATTTGCAGCCACATGGATGGAACTACAGTGTATTATGCTAAACAAACTAAGTCAGAGAAAGACAAATACCATATGATTTCACTCATATGTGGAATTTAAGAAACAAAACAGATGAACATAGGGGAAGGGAAGGTGCTGGAGGGGAAGATGGTGGGAGGAAGGCATAACTGGGTGATGGGCATTAAGGAGGGTGCTTGATGTAATGACCATTGTTATATGCGACTGATGAATCACTGAACTCTACCTCTGAAACTAATTTTTAAAAAAAAGCTTAAAAAAAAAGCTTAAAAAATTATACCTATTCCTTCACATCCATCCCTTCCCTGCTTTATTTTTCCATTGCATCTACCAACCTCTAAATACTATAGAATGTACTGATTTACGTGCTTATAGTTTCTCTTTTCTTGCCTGATCGCATGGTCTGTGAAGGCAGGATTTCTGCTTGCTTTGCCACCATGGAATGCCCAGTGCCCAGACAAGAACCACCACCCCATTGACACCTGAGGACTGGCTGAACAGATCCAGTAGAATGCATAGTGACAAAGGGAAAAGGAGAGATTATGCTCTTTTAGGGTCTAGGACATTACTTCTAACGGTGAACAAATAAGCTTCTTGCTTAAACAAAAGTGACAGAGTTGGAAATGTGAAAATTTTCCCATTGCCCCCTCTGACCTGTTGACTGGTCTTCCTGTACACTCATTTTTCCTGCCTCTTGGAATTCCTGATTTCCTATAAATCCCTAAGTGAATTGTTTCCTTTTTTCAAGGGCAGCTTTAATTGCAACAGCCAATTCTAGGAACATTTCTCCAGGAAAAGAAAATCAGTTATTTCTCTGTGTTTAACTATAAAAAAATCTGTCTTTTTTTCCATTGGCATTTCCCTTGTCTCCCTTATTATGCTGAACAGGAAAGTTCAGGGCTGAGGTGGATCTATCTGTAATCCAGTCTCCTCTTTCTGATTCTGCTAAGAATTAGTCTTAAGTCAGTCAGCCTGCTACTTAACACTTTTAACTGCTTCTTCTCACATTTAGTCCTGGCTTATTTTAGCAGGTCTGCAAAGTAGCAGCTGGTTGCCTGGCTGTCCCTAGGCATCCAAAAAGCACTATAGATAGACATGAAGGAGGAAGGAATAAGGGGCAGCCCGGGTGGCTCAGTGGTTTAGCGCTGCCTTCAGCCCAGGGTCTGATCCTTGAGACCCGGGATCAAGTGCTGCATCGGGCTCTCTGCATGGAGCCTGCTTCTCCCTCTGCCTGTATCTCTGCCTCTCTCTCTCTCTCTCTCTCTCTGTCTCTCAAGAATAAATAAATAAAATCTTAAAAAGACAAAAAGAAGGAAGGAATAAGCTGAACTTGACAGTTAAAGAAACAAAAGTCTGATACCCTACCTGCAACCTGTCCAGAGAATTTATCTCCCCACTACCCCAGATAATATACTTATGCTGGTAATTGCTGAAATCAGAATATCAAAATAGTTTTTATACAGAGGGAATAATCGATATATATATACTTTTCTAATACAGCTTTAAATATTCCCCCACTTTCTTAGCTATTGATTTTTACCCCCTCATACCCTAAAATAAATTTATTTTATTTTATTTATTCATTTTTAAAAAGAGTTTATTTATTAATGAGAGACACAAACAGAGAGGCAGAGACATAGGCAGAGGGAGAAGCAGGCTCGCTGTGGGGGGTCCGAAGCAGGACTTGATCCCAGGACCCCAGGATCATGCCCTGGGCTGAAGGCAGGCACTCAACCACTGAGCCACCCAGGTGTCCCAAATAAATGTATTTTAAAATAGTTACCCTGTCCATTTAATAGCAATAAGAGAAGTACATCAATCACCTAGGTCAAGGGTCAGTAAACTTTTGTTTACTGAAGGGCCAGATAGCAAATATTTTGGGCTTTGTAGTCCATATATTCTTGTCACAATTACTCAGCTCTGACATGGTAGAATGAAAGTAGCACAAACAATATATAAATAAATGCATATGGCTTTGGTCCAGTAAAATGTTAATTATACACTGAAACTTGAATTTCATGTAATTTTCCTATTTCACAAAATATTATTCTTTTTAATTTTTTCAACCATTAAAAAAAAATCCATTCTGAGTTCATAGGCCATACAAAAATGGAGGGGAAGGGGCAGACATGATTTGACTTATGGGCCATAATTTGCTTGCCAGCTAGCCCTTGACCTAGGTTTAGAAGTCACACAAGACAGTAACCTCAGAGAATCTATTCCATAAAGTAAGGACATATTTGTAAGTAAAGATATTTATATAAGGATGTTATTTACAACATTCTTGGATTGGCAGGAGAAAGAAGAAAGAAACCTAAATGGAATTCCCTTTAATAGGGTAGTGATTGGGGGCAGCCCAGGTGGCTCAGTGGTTTAGTGCCGCCTTCAGCCCAGGGTGTGATCCTGGAGACCTGGGATTGAGTCCCATGTCAGGCTCCCTGCATGGAACCTGCTTCTCCCTCTGCCTGTGTCTTTGCCTCTCTCTCTCTCTGTCACTTATGAATAAATAAATAAAATCTTTTAAAAAAATAGGGTAGTGATTGGGATGCCTGGATGGCTCAGTGGTTGAGTGTCTGCCTTTAGTTCAGGTTGTGATGGGATCCCCCATTAGGCTCCCTTCAGGGAACCTGCTTATTTCTCCCTCTGCCTATGTCTCTGCCTCTTTCTCTGTGTCTCTCATGAATAAAAAAATTAAAATCTTAAAAAAAAAAATTGGGGAGTATTGAAGATACTGTGGCAAATCCAATGGAATATTAAGGAGTCATCAAAAAGAGTGAGTTGGATCTATACTAGTAGTCTTGGAGGAATTTTCATGATTTATTTTCAAGCTAAAAGAGCACATTGGAGAGAAGTGATTTCTTTTTTCTGTTTTTACAAAATAAACAATCCCATTTTTGTAAAATAAATAATGAACCCCCTATCTACTTCTATGTATTACATTTGTTGAGAGTTAGGGAATGAAAAAAACATGGAGAGACATAAGATTCTACTTATGTAAAATTGTACATGGTATACATAAAAAAGACACAAAATTGTAATCAGCAAAATGTTAACAATGGCTATTACAAGATGATAGAATTTCAGATGATACTTCCCTTAAAATTTCATGTGTTCCTTGATTTTTTATAGTAAACGTATATTACTTATGTACTCTAGAGGAAGGATAATGCTATTTTTACTTCAAAGAAAAGAATTAACTGTAATGTTCATTAAATTGCCATTTCTTTTTTTTTTAAGATTATATATTTTTAAGTAATCTCTACACCCAATGTAGGACAAGCACTTACAACCCCGACATCAAGTCTCATGCTCTATTGACTGAGTCAGCCAGGCATATCCAAACTGCCATTTCTAATATTAAAAGGTTGGAAATCACCTAAAAATCTAATGGTAGGGCAGACACTGCTGTCTTTTGGTACAGCTATACCAGATTATAGTCGGGGCACCTAGGTGGTGCACTTGCCTAAGGGATGGACTCTTGATTTCCACTTAGGTCGTGCTCCCTGTCCAGGGGATCCAGTGGAGTAGGGCTCCACATGCAGCAGGGAGTCTGCTTAAGACTCTCTCTCCCTCTCCCTCGGCTCCTCCCCACTGCACTCTCTCTTGCTAAAAATAAATAAACAAATCTTTAAAAAAATAAAACAATGCTGTCAGTTGTAGAGATTGCTGTCTTTATAAGTGAATAGCCTAGTAATCTAGGCTCTCACATAACAGCTAAGGAGCTTAAGAAAGTCTTTTCACAACCTGGTGAAATTTCCCCATCTGTAAAATTGGAATAGTAATGTAATTTTGTTAACTCAGCAATTAACATATAGTACTGGCTCTTTATTCATTTTTATTTTTAGTACAGGCTCTTTAGATATCATCTATATAATAGTTATTTGGGGGTTTATATGGAATCTGAGAAATTGTATGCAATGAATATATTTTTTTCATAAAGATAAAATACTTTTGATTACTTTTTTTATTTTATTTTTTTAAAGATTCTATTTATTTATTCATGAGAGACAGAGAGAGAGAGAGAGGCAGACACAGGCAGAGGGAGAAGCAGGCTCCTCTCAGGGAGCCCGATACAGGACTCGATCCCAGGATCCCGGGATCTTACCCTGAGAGCCAAAAGCAGACATTCAACCACTGAGCCACCCAGGCATCCCTCTGAGGACAATTTGAGTAGTCTTTGTGGCTTACCCAATTGGATGAGAAGCTAACAGGTTAGGGTCACTAGCTGTGCTGAGGCACTGTGGTTCAGCACATGAAGGTGTGGGCTGGGGCATCAGACTACCCGGGTTCCAAATGTGGCTCCACTGCCCCTTTAATATTAAGTAAATTTATTGTCTCTCACCTGCCATATTGTCAGCTATAAAATGAGGATAATAATGGTATGGGAAAAAAAGGCAGAAGGAAATGTAGATAAAGTTAAATGTTTTTATAACCGGCAGGCCATTGACAAATACTTGAGACAGGCAGAGTATAATGTTTCTCTAGGAAGCTCCCAACTATCTTAATATTAATGCCTTGCTAGAGAGAAAAACAACCTTGGTTTGACAATAGCAAGGC
This sequence comes from Canis lupus baileyi, assembly GCF_048164855.1. Classification (NCBI taxonomy): domain Eukaryota; kingdom Metazoa; phylum Chordata; class Mammalia; order Carnivora; family Canidae; genus Canis; species Canis lupus. The sequence goes on along the minus strand of NC_132870.1, from coordinate 11,720,770 downwards.
CTCCAGTATCCTGTGAGTCTTCTTTAGCATGTGAAAATCCTTTTGGAACTTATCTTATCTCTGCTTCCCTAAACCCCAAAGTATATAATCAGTTGCCCCTCATAATCCTGGGGCAGTAGCTCTTCCTGCCTCCCAGGTCCTGTCCTGTGCTTTAATAAAACCACCATTTTGCTCCAAAGATGTCTCAAGAATTCTTGGCCATTGGCCCTATACCCCACCAACCTCACCAAACTATTATGAAAACTACATCAATAATAGCATTTACCTGAGAGGACTTCTTTTCTCTCATTAAGAGTCAATGAAATAATATGTAGTTGAACCCAGAATATGCAGGAATTAGGGGCACTTGAAAGAGGGCTCCAGCTGCTCCATTTGACCTCAAACTTTCTAGCTGAGTTCTTTCCAGCTAGTCTCTTGGGTCAGAAGACCCTGAGAGCGAAGCATCCCCTGATGGGAACTGAATCTATCCCCTCAAGCAGTAGGGACAGCCTAGAGCCTGCAAGACGCCACACATGATCGACTCCAAGACAATGATCAGTTTGAATCTTTGCTGCCTACCTGTACATACCTACTCACCTTTGCCCCACATTTTCCTTTTATAAACCTGGAAGTATCTGTGGCACTTTGAAGACAGTCTTTGAGATACTAGACCCCTCTCTTCCACTATTGGTCTTGCTGAACTAAATTCATTTCTTGTTGCACCACTCCTGTCCCTCCACCTTTGGTTTTGTCAGTGGTGAGAAGCCAAACCTGGTCTGTTTGGGACCCCCAGAACCAGGTGCTCTTGCACCCCTGCATACAAACCACACACTGACTTCCAGCATAGTTGAAATCTATGTAAAACTTTTGACTCCCTACTAATAGCCTACTGTTGACTGGAAGCCTTACTGAAGACATAGTTGAATAACACTTATTTATATGCTATATGTTTTATATACTGTAGTCTTAAAATAGGATAAGCTAGAGAGAAGAAAATGATATATAAGAAAAATCATAAGGAAAACACATTTACGGTACTGTACTGCATTTGTTTAAAAAAAAAATCCACATATAAGTGGACCTGCACAGTTTAAACCTGTGTTGTCCAAAGGTCAGTGGTATAGGGAATGACTAGGATGATGCCTGGTGATAGCAAACAACAACATTCAATAGATGTGAATTATTATTATTATTATTATTATTATTATTATTATTATTTTACCCTGTGTAGCACTCTAAAGAAGGAGCAAGTTAAAATGCTACAAAGCAGGACCAGGTTTGAGAAGAAAATCAAAGGTGCCAGGAACCGACTTCTCTGACATCTCCTAGTCAAGAGAGAACCTTAATAGCGAAATTCTTCTGCAAAGGTTTTTTAAGGGAGTGTTATTCATATGTTTAAGTTTGGCTTTATCAAGGGACATGGTTTTGGAACCATAGGTCAAGTAGAAATAGTCCTCTTAGGGATGACCTACACGTAAAGAAGGCTATAACCATCAACATCCTGGAGAAACTTAATAGGGTGTCTATGGTAAGTAGAGCTTCTTTGGGAAACACCCATTCTAACTTGCTTCCGCAAATGCTGCTCTCTGTCAAGGGGAAAGAAAGTGTAGACCATGGTAAAGCCCCATTTACCTTGGAGCTCCTGGAAGACTATGATGAAATTCATTTCCATTCATTCAGCTTATGTTTATTGAGTACTTACTCAGTATCAGATGCTAGAGGCCAGAGGATCTAACGTTAAGAGGGGGAAAAGATCCCATCAGTCCCATCCTGCCCTCATAGACTTGAGAGACAGAGAGAGACATTAATAATATGATCGTCAAAATAAATGCAAAAATATAGTAAGTGCTTATAAGGAAAGGTATATGTTGCTATGAGATCATATAATAGAAGGACTTATCTAGTTAATGAGATCCTAAAAGCTCCCTGGAGGGAGGAGGGGGAGGAAAAACGGGAGGGGAGGAAAAAGAAATGGTTAACCTGCTCACTTGACAAATGTTTTATTGATTTAAGAGAAAAAAAGCATTCTTGTCAATAACCTAACTTCCAGTAGGAAACTCCCAACTGTCTTAATGTTAATGCCTTGCTAGAAGCAAAAACAGCCTTAACTTGACAATGGCTGTACGCCTTCTTTAGCATATGAAAGTTCTTTTGAAAACCCCCCTTTTCCAACTCCCAAGTATACAGTCAGCCACCCATCACAACCCTGGGGCAGCAGCTCTTCCTGCCCCCCCTACCTCGGGTCCTATCCCAGCTTTAATAAAACCAACATTTTGCACCAAAGATGGCTCAAGAATTCTTCTTGGCTGCTGGCTCTGGACTTCACCAGCATTCAAAAACTGTGGACAGGGAATGGATGAGGCCAGTCAGGAGAGTGAGGAGCACGGAGAGGATTGCTCAATTTGCAGTGAGAAAGCCCAAGTTTTTCTTGGCCTTGAGTCAGCCCTACATGTCTTTTTTTTTTTTTTTTTACTTCCTGATCCACACCCTCGCCTCTGTAAGAGCAAAACATGTCCAACTGAAAGTCAGAAGGAGAAGCCTATCAAGAAAATGATATAGTGGTTTGAGTCAACCCTTGGTCATCTTCACCTATTTCCTTTTATCAAGTTTGAAGCATTCCTTCTACAAGGAAATAATTAACCTAATAATTCTGCCTCAACCCATTTACCTCCTCCATTTATCTCCTTAATGCTCAAAACACTTATTCTGTAGGAAATGAAAACTTAGACTAAGCACAGCCTGAAAGTTACTTGCCAAATGATGTGCCCAAAGGCTTGGAGGAATTATTTCAGTTTTTACATGTGCTTGTGTTATAGGTAGGGAGTAACTTGAGTGCTCAGAAAAGTTGGCTATTTTTATTATTAGTATTATTCATGAGAGACAGAGAGAGGCAGAGACACAGAAAGAGGGAGAAAGAAGCAGGCTCCCGACAAGGAGCCAATGTGGGACCTGATCCTGAACCCTGGGATCATGCCCTGAGCTGAGGGCAGACACTCAACCACTGAGCTACCGAGGCATCCCCAAATGTTGGCTATTTTAAACATGTTTTAATTACCAGAGTTCTTATTTCATCCATAGCCTGTGAGTTAATAACACCCACCAAGGGAAAATATACAACTAGCTCTTATATCATCTGTTCATGCTATTATTATTTTCTTAATAGAAAAATTTTTTAAAGATTTAATTTTTAAGTAGTCTCTACATCCACTGCTTGAACTTATAAGTCCAAGATCAAAAGTTGCCTGCTTGGGACACCTGGGTGGCTCAGCGGTTTAGCACCTGCCTTTGGCCCAGAGTGTGATCCTGGAGTCCCAGGATTGAGTCCCACATCGGGCTCCCTGCATGGAGCCTGCTTCTCCCTCTGCCTGTATCTCTGCCTCTCTGTCTGTGTCTTTTATAAATAAATAAATAAACTCTTAAAAAAAAAAAAGTTGCTTGCTTTACTGATCGAGCAAGACATGTGCTCTGATTCATGCTATTATTAAAATAGCTCTGTGGGGCAACTGGGTGGCTCAGTCAGTTAAGTGTCAGACCCTTGGTTTTGGCGCAGGTCATGATCTCAGGGTCATGAAACAGGGACCTGAGTCGGGCTCTGTGCTCATCATCAGGAGTCTGCTTGAGATTCTCTCTCTCCCAAATTAAAATAAAGTAGCTCTGGCACAGATTTACCTAACATGAGAGCTGTCATGGGATAAAAATCTGAACTTTAAAGGAAAGAGTACTATAACTCTTTTAGTTCATAAGCCATTGAAGATGAACATTACTACCAAAGTTCACTAGTGAAGTTTCTTTCTCCTTCTGACAGGGATTGTGAAGTATCTGAGCAATGCAGTGTTAAGTACCAGAGGTGAGCCATGCCAATATTTTCTGGACCATTTAACCATCAGAATCAACAAAACAAATACTTACAACTCCCATTTTGTGATGGTGTGGGTTGTGTTTGTTGAGGGTATACAGAATGAGTCAGACATCCAGCAGGAAACAGATGGCACACTCAAATGAAAATAGTCCCAATAGGTTGATTAAATGGGCCATTTTCAGAAATGTGGGAAGGGGAGAAGAGGAGAAAAGCAAACAGGACAGGGCAGTATCCTGGGGCTGCTCTCTGTAAGCTGAAGGGACACAGGGAAGTATTATTGTTAACAAAACCCAGAGAAGGTGATTCAAAAATGTTTTGTGGAGAGGGTCACTTTGAGAGGGGCTGTGATCTCCGGAGGTCAGGTGCAGCCAGCTTTAAGGGAGCCGGTGGGGAGTTCATTCTCTTGTTTCCTTGTCCTTCCTCTTTGTTGGGCCCCATCAGCTCAGCACTGTCTGGTCCACTCAGGTCAGTCTCCTGAGTCAGATGGCAGAGGGAAGAGTGTGGGAAAGGCCTGGAGAGAGAAACAGAAGAGTGAGCACAGAGAGGAAGACTGGCAAATAAATAATTAAAACCAGTAGCTAGAAGGTATGAGAGTGGGGTGGGGTGGTGGCAGACATGGTTTCCTATCAGGAAGCTGGAGAAGGTGACTAAAAAAAATATATGTATATATATCACACATTAGTTTTATGGCAATAGTAGTTATAAAACTCGGGGAGCCATCAGACTAAAGTTGAATTATGATCTCATGGAAATCTTGCAGAAATTAGGCAGCACTGTGGTACTTCTGAGGGCCCTTCCAGGCTTGTACTGTTATCCTGCGTTTGTTGAACAGGAAGTGAAGTAAAGTTAATGTCTTGGCCAACGTACTGAAATAAAGACGTGGGTTTTCTTTCTCTTTAGTAAAATGGATCATTGAAAAGCTATTAACAAATTGAAAAATCTGTATACAGAAATATATTATTCACAGCAAAGAGCAAATGCTGGCACAGTATTTCTGACAGTTGGGAAATAGTAAAAAAATATATGTTCAATGCAATGTTATGTGGAAGCAAATCATTATAAATACAAAGAATTATGAAACACCATGGAAACTGCAAATGACATGATGTCAGGTTAAAAAAAGTGGGATTTGGGCAGCCCCGGTGGCTTAGCGGTTTAGCACCGCCTTCAGCCTGGGGTGTGATCCTGGAAACCAGGGATCGAGTCCCATATCAGGCTGCCTGCATGGAGCCTGCTTCTCCCTCTGTCTGTCTCTGCGCCTCTCTCTCTCTCTGTGTGTGTGTGTCTCTCATGAATAAATAAATAAAATCTTTAAAAAAATAAAAGTTTATTTATTTATTTATTTATTTATTTATTTATTTATTTATTTATTTATTTGAGAAAGGGAGCACCACAAGCAGTGGAGGGGCAGAGGGAAAGGAAGAGGGAGAAGCAGACTCCCCACTGAGTGAGACTCCATACCAGGATCCTGGGATCATTAAAAATATGTGAAAAAAGACCTGAATCTGTTAAGAAACAAAATTCCACTGAGTTAATGTGAAGATCTAATGGTTTTATTAAATGGTTCATGAATTGGGCAGCATCCCATCTAAATAGGAGTTAGACAAGAGAAATGCCTCTTTTTAAAGGCAGAGAAAGGTCACACAAGAAAAGAAAAGAATTTATTTATTTTTAAGATTTTTATTTATTTATTCATGAGAGACACAGAGAGAGAGAGAGAGAGAGAGAGAGAGAGAGAGGCAGAGACACAGGCAGAAGGAGAAGCAGGCTCCACGCAGGGAGCCCGACATGGAACTCGATCCCGGGTCTCCAGGATCATGCCCTGGGCCGAAGGCTGTGCTAAACCGCTGCGCCACCGGGCTGCCCAAGAAAATAATTTATTAGCAAGGAATGTATTGTTTAGGAAAGATTGCCCTCCTACGGGGAGCCAAAGGGATATATCAGTACATTTCCTAGTATTGACTGGGAAATTCTATGCTGGCTGGTTAAAAAAAGGTTAAGGTGGGACTCAGAATTGCAGGTAAGTTAGGTATTAAGTCTTGATTTACTGACTCCAGGCCTTAACCTAAGTGATGCCATTTTGGGCCTGTGGTTCTCCTCTTAACAAATGAAATTATCAGAAATCAAAGCAATTTCATTAAGGTAGTAAAACAGTGGATGAGTATTTTCTTCTCTTTCTCTTTTTCTAAGATTTTATTTTTTTTTAATTTTTTATTTATTTATGATAGTCACACATAGAGAGAAAGAGAGAGGCAGAGACATAGGCAGAGAGAGAAGCAGGCTCCATGCACCGGGAGCCCGACGTGGGATTCGATCCCGGGTCTCCAAAATCGCGCCCTGGGCCAAAGGCAGGCGCTAAACCGCTGCGCCACCCAGGGATCCCTTAAGATCTTATTTATAAGTAATCTCCTCATCCAGTGTGGGACTTGAACTCATACCTCCGAGATCAAAAGTCTCATACCCCACTGACTGAGCCAACCAGGTACCCCTTCTCTTAATTTTTTAAGTTTTTAGTAATATATGATCACATTTATTTATATATTTTAACATGTGTTACATAACAAAAATTCAACCTAGTAAATTATAAAGATCTAATTGGCTTTATTAGTAGATTCATGCATGTGCAGCATCCCATCTAGCAAGTAGAAGGGAGCTCTAAAGGGCTACAGAAAAGGAAGGGTTGTTAGAGGTAGAGAGGGAGTGGAAAAAAGGAAGTTATCAGCAAAAACAAAAACAAACATTGTTTTAGGCAACGTTGTCCTCCTAAAGGGGAAAGGAAGGGGGTTTGTCAGTAAATTTCCTAGCACTGCCCCAGGAGTTCCCATGTGTTCTAGCTGAAGGTTACATTTCTTAGGGTTGACACTGCAGTTAGGTTAGGTATTAAGTTTTGGTTTTCTGACTCAGGACTTAACCCAACGTCATGTGATTGGGGACTGTGGTTTTCTTTTTAACTCATGTCAAATATTTAAGTATGTTTCATTTATTTGAGTTATAATTTAAATAAGCCGTTTTAAAATGCAGTAGAAGTTGTACCTTATGGGGGAACCTGGGTAGTTCAGTCGATTAATCATCTGCCTTCTGTTCCAGTCATGGTCCCAGGGTCCTGGGATCCAGCCCTGAGTCGGGTCCCTGCTCAGTGGGGAGCCTGCTTCTCCCTCTCCCTGTCAAATAAATGAAATCTTAAAAAAAAGTTATACCTTTTGGAGGACTGAAATTTTTCTACATCTGGATCTGAATGGAGATTACCTGGGTGTACGTATAATTAAGAAAAATCATTGAATTCCATATTTATGATTAATGTATGCTCATTTATACGTGTGTGTATACCTCAGTAAAAGAGTTTTTTTTTTTTTTTTAAGATTTTGTTTATTCATGAGAGACACAGAGTGAGAGGCGGAGACATAGGCAGAGGGAGAAGCAGGCTCCCTATGGTAAGCCCCATGCGGGACTCGACCTTGAAACCCTGAGATCATGCCCTGAGCTGAAGGCAGATGCTCAATTACTGAGCCACCCAGGCGTCCCAGTAAAAGAGTTTTTAGAATTGTAAACCGCAACACATTGTCTAAAGTACTCTGGAGAAATGAGGTTGACCATAATTCTACATTTACCTCTTTACATCTTATTAACACAACACAGCATGATATTCCTGATTTTTAATCCCCCAAACAAAAGGTTTTATAATATTCCTCTCTATCAAATCTTCTTTCCCAGAAAACTGTCTTCTCTGTATACAGTACCCTGCTATCTTTTTTTTTTTTTTTTAGATTTTATTTATTTATTTGAGAGACACAGAGACCGAGCATGAGTGAGGGGAAGGGCAGAGGGAGAGGGAGAAGCAGACTCTCTGCTAAGCAGGGAGCCGGACATGGGGTTCAATTCCAGGACTCCAGAATCATGACCTGAGCTGAAGGCAGACACCCAACCGACTGAGCCATCTAGGCGCAGCCCCCACCCCCCCACCACCACCCTGCTTTTTAAAGATTTTGTAGTATCTTGCTATCTTGACAACTTGGAAGGCAGTGCGGACAGCACAAAAAGTAAGCCTTTAGTCTATGATTTCAAACAATAGCAGTAGAAATAAAGGGAGTAAACATAGACTGAGATGGGAAGAAAACTGCTATCTGAAAACACAAGAAAAATGGGCTCTATTCATAGTAGCACTTGTTATTTTCACAGTACTTTTTAGTTGCAAATTCTTCACAGTGGGGACCTCTAGTAACAATGACCATCATTTGGTTCACAAAAAGTAGAGATGCAAGGAAGTAAAATACTTGTCAGAAATCAGCAATTCAAGCTGGAGCTAGAACACAAAGAGTTTTTGAAATATAATCCTGGGATTCAGATGTACCACCTCTTCTGAGCTTCTTTAAAAGGCTAGGTCTCAAGAATGTCAGTGTTCTTTAAAAAAAGTTGTCTTTTCATTTCAAGTTCCAGGCTTTTTTTTTTTTTTTTAGTTCCAGGCTTTTGATGTCCATTTTAATTTTTCACTAGAGAAAGTATGTCTGATAATTCAGTTTATGGGTAGCAGTCTCTTCCAAAGGCCATTTACCTTGAGATATTTCTGGGTAACAGATACGTTTTAATGCAAATAAAATGTAAATCTCAGGGCAGCCCGGGTGGCTCAGTGGTTTAGCGCCACCTTCAGCCCAGGGCGTGATCCTGGAGATCCGGGATTGAGTCCCACATCAGGCTCCCTGCTAGGAGCCTGCTTCTCCCTCTGCCTGTGTCTCTGCCTCTCTCTCTCTGTGTGTCTCTCATGAACAAATAAATAAAAATCTAAAAAAAAGAAAAAAAATCAAATACTAGGAATTGTTTTCAAGAACATAATTTATTTTCTATGACCTAGAAAAGAGACCACTTGGAGATGCAATGTGTCATCATAAAATGAGAAGTAGTATATCTTTTCCACTGCACCTTTGGCCTGGTTTCCAGTGTAGACATAAGAATTTTTTAATATGAAATGAACTATTGGAACTTCATCAAGATAAGAAGCTTTTGCACAGCAAAGGATACAGTCAACAAAACTAAAAGACAACCTACAGAATGGGAGAAGATATTTGCAAATGACGTATCAGATAAAGGGCTAGTTTCCAAGATCTATAAAGAACTTCTTAAACTCAACACCAAAGAAACAAACAATCCAATTATGAAATGGGCAAAAGACATGAACAGAAATCTCACAGAGGAAGACATAGACATGGCCAACATGCACATGAGAAAATGCTCTGCATCACTTGCTCTCAGGGAAATACAAATCAAAACCACAATGAGATACCACCTCACACCAGTGAGAATGGGGAAAATTAACAAGGCAGGAAACCACAAATGTTGGAGAGGATGTGGAGAAGGGGGAAACCTTCCTGCACTGTTGGTGGGAATGTGAACTGGTGCAGCCACTCTGGAAAACTGTTGGAGGTTCCTCAAAGAGTTAAAAATAGACCTGCCCTACGACCCAGCAATTGCACTGTTGGGGATTTACCCCAAAGATACAGATGCAATGAAACGCCGGGACACCTGCACCCCGATGTTTATAGCAGCAATGGCCACGATAGCCAAACTGTGGAAGGAGCCTCGGTGTCCATCGAAAGATGAATGGATAAAGAAGACGTGGTTTATGTATACAATGGAATATTACTCAGCCATTAGAAACGACAAATACCCACCATTTGCTTCAACGTGGATGGAACTGGAGGGTATTATGCTGAGTGAAGTAAGTCAATCGGAGAAGGACAAACATTATATGGTCTCATTCATTTGGGGAATATAAATAATAGTGAAAGGGAGTATAAGGGAAGGGAGAAGAAATGTGTGGGAAATATCAGAAAGGGAGACAGAACATAAAGACTCCTAACTCTGGGAAATGAACTAGGGGTGGTGGAAGGGGAGGAGGGCGGGGGCTGGGGGTGAATGGGTGACGAGGGGGGCACTTGACGGGATGAGCACTGGGTGTTATTCTGTATGTTGGTAAATTGAACACCAATAAAAATAATTTTATTATTTAAAAAAAGAAAAGCAAAAAAATTTTTTTAATATGAGCTTATAAAAGCAAGTCATTACTTTCCCATATTTCTCATTCTTCATGATTATTACACAAATGTTGGAAAATATTAATCAATAATATATTTTTTAGACTAATAATATTTGAAGACTCTAAATATGTCAAGGTCAATTTTTTTGTTTAATTTCTTTCCTTTTTTTAAAAGATTTTATTTATTTATTCATGAGAGACATAGAAAGAGAGGCAGAGACACAGGCAGAGGGAGAAGCAGGCTCCCTCCGGAGGAGCCTGATGCAGTACTCAATCCCAGGACCCTGGGATTACAACCTGAGCCAAAGGTAGATGCTCAACCACTGAGCCACCCAGGTACCCCTAAAATGTAGACAAGTTGGGAAGAACATGTTTAGATATTTTGAAAGATAAGTGGTCCCCAGCACTGCAGATTCACACAGTTCTGCTATCAATCCAGGCTTGTTAAATGCTCCCAATCCAGATGATCCATTAGCAAATGATGTAGTGGAGCAGTTCTTTATTCTAAAGTCTATGTCTTCCTCTGTTAGCTGCTTAACCAATGCAATTAGATCATCATGAAAAGGGGCAAGGAGCCCATAAAACTAAAATAAAACTACCTCTTCCCCTCAAAAAACAAAACAAAACAAAAAACAGAAGAAAAACACCCACAACCCCTGCAGTTAAGCCTGACAACTACCTTCATTCACAGTGCTTTACAGTTAAATCCTGATGGGGGAAATGAATAAAAGCAGAGAGGGGCCACCACTTTTAAACATTTTCATGGCAATCCAGATGATACTTCTGGTCTCCGCTCATGCTTTACAACAGTGAATCAGGACTTTTATTTTGTAATGTTTCTAAGACTGTGTCCATTAAATGCTAACAAAAAAGAAATGAGGTCGTGGCAGAACAAGAGAAGTGATGCACACGTGATGATCAGATCGATTTTAAATATTATTAATGGCATATAGCCTAGTCCATGCTCTAGTTGTTTCCATGGCTTGGGATTCATTGGCCTTCTGCTGCTCCAGGAAGAGCCAGGAACTGGTTCTGCCAGCAAATGCTGGGTTTCCTTGATACTTCTGTGGGGCAGCCCCCCCATCTTGTCAGAACCTGAGTTCAGCCTCTGGTCTCAGCAATGTGATGATTTGATATATATATGTATATTGCAAAATAAGTTGGATAATACTTCCATACCTTCACATAATTACCTTTTGTGTGGTGTGTGGTCCCTGACTTCTTTTTAAAATAAAGGCATTACTTAACATGCACACGACTATACAGTTATATAATTCAAAAAATCTTTTCACCACATGAGTAGATAAAATATAATTTGATATCTATAATTCTAATAAGGTCATATATTTTCAGAGACTTAGCAGTGAAAAAATTCAGCTCATCTCTTCCCTAGTAGTCTGCTGTTCGCCATTTGAGAACAGTCTACAGGTTTCTCCAAAAAGATAACTTCTGCATTCAGAGAAGGGGAGTTCCCCTCACTACTATTCTGTTACTTCCTAAAGTCATGAGCCTCAAACTTGATGGTTCACAATTAGTACCTGGAGTTGCTTGTGAAGGGTAATAATATGCCACCCCAAAATATATCTATAGGGGTTTGGGATGTGTCACCCCAAAATATGCCACTTTGGCATAATGATTCTTTTGGGCTGTAGGCATTTGAAGACGGCACATGCAGGGAAATATAAAGATTTTCTCTCAACTCCCCTTACCTGCCTAAAGACAGAGCCCCCAAAAGGGACCCAATTGTTACAAGTCTCCTTCTTGGGAATTTCACCACTCAGAAAGAATGGACTGCACTCACAGAAGAGGAGACTAAAAGTTGACACCAAACCCAGACATACCTTATCCTAAATGATTATACTTTCCATCTTCTAAAGGCTCACTTATCTTTGCTAAAAATAATTTGCTCTCTCCTCTAAAGTCTATATCTCTGCTCCTCTTTTCCTATTGAAATAGTAGATAAGCCTAAATTCTAAAGCTACCTCTGTGAGTTATACATTTTTCTCTGGAATCTCCCATGTGTACATGAGATGTGCATGTTAACATCCTTCTGTTTTTCCTTGTTAATCCATCTCTTATACAGTGAGCTCAGCTAAGAATTCAGAAGGGTAGAGGGAAAATTCATTTTCTTCCCCTCTACTTGTTCTAAGGCAGATTCCTGGCCCAACCTCCCAAAGAGTCTCATTCAGTAAGTCTGAGTGGGACCCAGGAATATGCATTCTTAAAAAGTCCTGAGAGATTCTGATGCAGGTGGTCCTTAGACTACTCTTTCATGAACACAGCCTTTGGTTGTTATAGCAGGGCCTATATCCTTAATTAATTAGTCACCACCTAAGGATAATAGGTAAAACTACCCAAAGACATACACAAACATGCACTGGTCTTGACCAAAGTTTACACTGATAAAGCCTTAAGATTGGGGTTGAGCAGAATGCAGGACATATGTTGGAGCATCCCATGCTTCTGAGCCCTGTTCTAACCAAATGCAAAGCAACGTTTTTGGGCTACATGATTGTCTTGTCTCTCAGTGTAGCACTGGAGTAGGAGGAGGAATCAATTCTTCATTTGCGGATACTTCATTACACAAGAAGAAGCAGGGATTTTTTTTTTTTTTTTTAAAGACTCTTAAGATTCAAAGATTCTTAGAATTCCTAAAAAGATTCTAAAGAGTTAATGTTCTCTGGGTGGCAGTAGACCTTCGTATAGGGCCGGTATTTGAATTCTTGACCCCCACTAACTACTGTTCTACAGATTCTCCACCAAATGATATTTGGGCTCTACAGGGCCCCCTCAGGAATGGGGAAGCTCAGGAAGCCCTGAAGCAGCCATGTTGTACCTCTGATGGCCCTAATTGTTAGAATTCTTTATTGCAGGAGAACTTCAGTGTAAATTTATTGGCTCCATTTTTGCCCTTGTTCCCACCCAATCCAAGTATTTGAAGATAGTTTTGTTTTCTACTCTAAATCTTCCTCTCCCAAGATAACTTCCAGGCTCCTTCAGTTGTTTTTCATTTTCTATGTTTTCAACCCTTCACACCTGATTGCCAGCATTTGTACAGCTTACCAATATCCATCTCTATATGCCTCATACAATGGAAGGCAACAAGATTGATGAACAGAAGTCTTAAATGTAGTTACTGATTTGCAGCAGCCTTCTTAGAGAAAGTATGGGGAAAGAAAGGAGTTTCTCCTAATTAGTGTAACTATCATTTTCATTATGCATCCATTCATTCAATAATTGTATGTCAAGTACCTACTCTGTGCAAAGCACTGGCCTGGGTATTGGAGATTACCAAAAATTAAAAATAAAAAAGATAAAAGGAACTCCACTTGAGAAAGCAGGTAAAAAACATTATAACAGAGTAAAGAGGGCTGGAAAAAAGGTAAGCACAGAAACTAAAATAGAGGGGATCCCTGGGTGGCTCAGCGGTTTAGCGCCTGCCTTTGGCCCAGGGGCGTTCCTGGAGTCCCGGTATCGAGTCCCACGTCGGGCTCCCGGCATGGAGCCTGCTTCTCCCTCCTCCTGTGTCTCTGCCTCTCTCTCTCTTTCTATGTCTATCATAAATAAATAAATAAATCTTAAAAAAAAAAAAAAAAAAAGAAACTAAAAGAGAGTCTCTTAACCTGGAATGTTAGGAAGTGTGAGAGTCAGGGAAGTTTTCCAGGAAAGATGACATCTTTCCTCATCTAAATTGACTTAGCGTTCATTTCATGCTCAAAGGTATATAATGACTGCACTCATAGAAGGATTTAAATCACACCCATTCAAATGAAATAAAGAAGTCCAAACAGGCCTGAGCATTGTTGAGAAATTATATTTGTGATAGTTAGCATTGGCAGAGAGAGTTAGGGAAAGCCCAAGACTCAAAGTTGTTCGCTCACAGTATGAAGTGGTAGAGGGCAATATAAAAAAAAGATAGATGTCAGGACTCCTGGTGTAAACCAGACAGAGCCAATTCAATTTAGTTTAAATTAGAAAGAGAGTTAATTGGCTTAATACTTGCAAGTTTAAGGAGGAAGCTTCAGACAAGGCTCTATCCAGGCACTCCATGGATATCCTCAGGATGTTCTCTTTCTCATCAATCTCTAGGCTCCACTTTCTTCAGTGGCTTCATGCTCAGGCAGCTCCGTGTCGACTTCAAGCTACATTATTCCAGTTTAACAATCCCGATAGAGTTTACCAGGGGCGCCTGAGTGGCTCCGTGGTCTAGCGCCACCTTCAGTTCAGGTTGTGATCCTGGAGACTCAGAATCGAGTTCCATGTCGGGCTCCCTGCGTGGAGCCTGCTTCTCTCTCTGCCTGTGTCCCTGCCTCTCTCTCTCTGTGTCTCTCATGAATAAATAAATAAAATATTTTAAAAAAAGAAAGAGTTTACCATAACAATAGGATTGACCCCGGGTCTTGGCTTGGGTTGCACACCTCTGAACAAATCACTGTGGCCAGGGGAACTCCTTAGGCTTTGAAGGCTGGCCTGGTCACATTCCCAACCCCAGAATCGGGAAGTAGATTAACTCCAACTGAACTACATAGTGTAATACTTGGAAGAAGTAGTTTCTTCAGGGAAACAAAGAAAATGAGATGTTTTTAGCAGAAGTAGGACTAGATACCGACCATTCAAAAATAAACACACAGGGATTCCTGGGTGGTTCACTGGTTGAGCATCTGCCTTCGGCTCAGGCTCAGGGCGTGATCCCGGGGTCCTGGGATGGAGTTTGGCATCGGGCTCCCCACGGGGAGCCTGCTTCTCCCTTTGCCTATGTCTTTGCCTCTCTCTGTGTGTCTCTCATGAATAAATAATTAAAATCCTTGGGATCCCTGGGTGGCGCAGCGGTTTGGCGCCTGCCTTTGGCCCAGGGCGCGATCTGGAGACCCGGGATCGAATCCCACGTCAGGCTCCCGGTGCATGGAGCCTGCTTCTCCCTCTGCCTGTGTCTCTGCCTCTCTCTCTCTCTCTCTCTGTGTGTGTGACTGTCATAAATAAATAAAAAATAAAAAATAAAATAAAATCCTCAAAAAACTCAAAAACAAAAATAAACACAAAAAACCAGTTGTCTAAATCATAGAGATTAAGAGAAAAACACATTCATGTTTTTGGTATTCAGTCAATTGAGCCGCTCGATTCAAGGTTTATTGAGTACTGAGCACAAGGTCTTACGAAAGATGCTAAAATAGCCAGACATAGCTCCTACCCTTTAGGAGAAATTGCCTAGAACTTTGTTCTCAAACTTCAGTATGCATAAGATCCCTTGGGGGAACTTGTTTAAAATGCCCGATCTGGGCCCTCCCTCAGGCTTATGAAATGAATATTTGGTACTGGGGTCTGGGGATCGTTATTGTTTTTTTTTGTTTGTTTGTTTTTTGTTTTTTGTTTTGTCATAGTTTTAAAGCACATGATTCTAATACAAGTGATTCCTGCATCATACTTTAAGAAACAGGTGTCTAGATGGTGTTAATACATAAACATACACGCAGAAAAATGATGATGCAAGGCAGCAGTGGAAATATTTGAAACTTTCAAAATTGCATGTTTCAAGAGTTTTTTTTTTTTTTAAAGATTTTATTTATTTATTCATAGAGACAGAGAGAGAGGCAGAGACACAGGCAGAGGGAGAAGCAGGCATCATACAGAGCCCAACGTGGGACTGGATCCAGGGTCTCCAGGATCCCGCCTGGGCTGCAGGCGGCGCTAAACCACTGTGCCACCAGGGCTGCCCTGTTTCAAGAGTTTAGAGCAGGCAGGGCTTAGTCTTCGTGATGAGAGATTAATGAAGATTTTGGTGGACAGGGAGATATATATTCAGGGTTTCTTCTCCCTCTCTCTCTCTCTCTTTGGTTTATTTATTCATGAGAGACACAGAGAGAGAGAGGCAGAGACAGAGCAGAGGGAGAAGCAGGCTCCCCGCAGGGAGCCCGAGGTGGGACTTAATCCCAGGACCCTGGGATCAGGACCTGAGCCAAAGGCAGATGCTCAACCCCTGCGCTACCCAGGTGCCCCTATATTCAGGGTTTCAATAGGCAGATGAAAGAGCAAAATATTTGAAATGAAAGAAATATTGTGAGCCAAAGCACAGACGCTTTAGATGCCTAGAAATATTAAGAATTGCATTCTTGGTCAGGTGCCGGAATGGCTCAGTTGGAAGAGCATATGACTCTTGATCTTGGGGTCATGCATTTGAGCTCCATGCTGGGTGTAGAGATTACTAAAAAAATAAACTTAAAAAAAAAAAAAGAATTGCATTCTTGGTAATAAAGCTATAAAAGTAACTTAATGCCACTGAATTGTACACTAAAAAGTGATTAAATGGCAAATTTTGTTACATTAATTTTACCACAATTTTTTTTTTAATAAGTTAAGACAAACTGGTGGAGGAATTCCATCCATATTGTGGAAAGCTGGCTTGAGTCTGGAAGTCCTGATAGTTGGAATCCTCTCAATACTTAAAATACAGCAAAGGATCTGGGTCATGGTCTTTATCAGTGGGAATGATGCACAAATATTTGCCCACTACTTTGGCACAGTCATCAGAAATGAAGCGGGGCCCTGGCCATTGAGCAATTCTCCTGCTGTGCCAGAGAGCTGTAAGCCTTCTCGCAGGGGTCCCAGGGCAGGAGCAGGGCAGCTAGGGTAGTGAAAAGGTACTTGAGGGCTCAAGGGAGCAGCTGCTTTACCAACTGAATTGGAAGTATTTTAATATTTTCAGTCATGATATGACTGTGTCAGTATAAATTGACGGAACACCATCAACAGTCATGGGTGTTTTGGGCATTGTGTTCCATTCAGCATTGATTTAGCTACAGAAAAGGTATAAAGAAGGCTAGATTTCTGTTTTCTTATCACTTCTCACAGAAATGTATTTCCTCCTCTGAAAGTGTACTGTTCCTTTTTTTTTTTTTTAAGATTTTATTTATTCATTCATAGAGGCGCGCGCGCACACACACACACACACACACACACACACACACAGAGGTAGCGACACAGGCAGAGGGAGAAGCGGCATCCATGCAAGGAGCTGGACGTGGGACTCGATCCCGGGTCTCCAGGATCACGCCCTGGGCTGCAGGTGCACTAAACCGCTATGCCACTGGAGATGCCCTGAAAGTGCACTGTTCCTTCTCTCCAACCTTCCAGCCTTCCAACTACCCCCATATACACACTTCTAGGCTCCCAGTTCCCACAAATATACTCTGATTTCCTTCCAACAGTTTAGTCTGAATGTGTTCCAAGTTCTTCCTTATGTTCTCAAGCCAGTCCTCCAGCACTTCCTTAACTCACCTACCCAAGCTTGTTCTTCTATATCAGCTTACCTGACAACCCGTCAAAGAAACAGACCTAATAAATTAATATGAAGATGATTTGCACTTAAAAAAAAAGATTTATTTATTTGTTCATGAGAGACACAGAGACATAGGCAGAGGGAGAAGCAGGCCTCCTGCAGGGAGCCCAATGCAGGATCTGATCCTGGATCCTGTGAGCCAAAGGCAGGCACTCAACTGCTGAGCCACTCATGCATCCCGATTTGCACTTTTCATAAAGATATATGGAGGCATCTGTGGTCCAGAGTGGTGAACAAATCTCTGTTGCTGTAATTTCCATGAGAAGGTTGGTGGCGTAGGAACTGTTTTTGAGAATGGAGTCATGTCTAACATTTCTCAAAAGATGCCTTGAGGATTTCCACTCATGGATGACATTTGGTACAGCTACCCCTCAAATATTTTTGCCCAAAGGAGGCAGGATGACTAAGTAAAATAACATCCACCAAGAATCTCAAAACTCCAGTAGATTACAGCCTCATTTTGCTAACATGATCTCAAATGTGTTGTTGGTATGTGCTGTCTCGAAACCTTTACCTTCTCAAACATTTTCTGGAGAGCAGTGAAACAATGGGACTAAAAAGATGAAGTGATTAAATGAAATGAGATGTCCTAAATTGGATCCTGGAACAGAAAAAGGATATTAGTGGAAAAACTAATAAAATCCAAATGGAGTCTGTAGTTAATAGTGTACCAATGTTAATTTCTTAGCTTTGGCAAATGTGCCATGATTATAAATGATACTAACATTAGGAAAGCTGGGTGAAGTGTATATAGGAAAGATTTGTGCTATCTTTATGTCTTTCTGTAGATCTAAAATTATCACATAGTAAAAAATTTATTTTTAAGAAAGGTGAAGAAAGAAGAGAATCTAAGCCATGGTTAGCCTCTATTCAAGGAATGTCTGTATTCCAACAATGCCCTTGGTATAAAATCTTCTTCCAACTCGTTCACGGTAAAGTGAACTGGCATTTCAGTGTTTTAGCAACATTTCTTCATACATAGTTACTAAAAACATTGTAAAAAAGTAATCCAGAAAAAAAGTTAGGCAAGAAATCATTAACAACACTTTAGAGAAAATATATGTATATTGATTTGGAATACAGATACGAGAGGGAAAAATTAACCTCAAGAAATGCTTTTGTGTTGGGGTGCTTGGGTGGCTCAGTTGTTAAGCATGATCCTTCAGCTCAGGTCATGATCCCAGAGTCCTGGGGTGAGTCACATGGGGTTCCCTGTTGGGTGGGGAGCCTGTTCCTCCCTCCCACTTGTGCTCTCTTTCATGTACTCTCTCTCTCAAATAAATAAATAGAATCTTTAAAAAAAAATTGCTTTTGTGAAAACTTGAGAATTTCATCAAACCATCATTTGAGGTACCTTGGGTAATGAGTCTGGGAAAGGGCTGGGAGACTTATGTGTCTTACTAGTATGTTTGTATTGCATGCCTTTTTTTAAATAGTGAGAATTATTTTTACATTTTAAAACAAATCTCTCTCTATATATATATTTTTTAAGATTTTTAAAAAAGATTTTATTTATTTATTCATGAGAGACACAGAGAGAGAGAGACAGAGACACAGGTAGAGGGAGAAACAGGCTCCATGCAGGGAGCCCAATGTGGGACTTGATTCCGGGACTCCAGGATCATGCCTTGGGCTGAAGGTAGGCGCTAAATCGCTGAGCCACCCAGGGATCCCAAGATCTTATTCTTAAGTAATCTACAACCAACATGGGGCTCAGACCTCCAACCCTGAGAGCAAGAGTTGCATACTCCACTGACTGAGCCAGCCAGGCACCCCAACAAATGTATATATTTTAAATAGCAGTTTATATACTATGAGAAAGAAATAGCTATGTTTGTTTGTTTTTTTTTTTTTTTGAAATAGCTATGTTTGAAGTGGAACACCAGAAACATTGTGTTTATAAAATAAGAGAAATGCAGTAATCAAAAAGAAAGAAAAAGAGGGAAGGTAATATAGAAGGAAATATGTACAAATGTTCATAATGCTTATATATGATGGTAAGATGAAATTTTTTGACTTCTGTATTTTATATTCTCTGTAGTCCACATGTAGCTTTTCTTTTTAGCTTTTCTTTATTAGGAAAAATAAAAATAAAAATTACAGCCTTTATATACATGTATTCATCAATTTTTTTGTACAAATATTATGACATATGTCCCTACGTGGTTCTTTAAACTTGAGGAGATTGCAATTTTTATTTTATTTTTTAAAAGACTTTATTTATTTATTCATGAGAGACACACACACACACAGAGAGGCAGAGACACAGGCAGAGGGAGAAGCAGGCTCCATGCAGGGAGCCTGACGTGGGACTTAATCCCGGGTCTCCCAGGATCAGGCCCTGGGCGGAAGGCAGCGCTAAACCGCTGAGCCCCCTGGGATGCCCGAGATTGCAAATTTTAGAATATATATCATAAACTATCCTCAGAAAAAAATCCTACATTAAAAAAGGCCGCAAGAATTTGGCCACTATTGCACTGGTTTAGTTTTCTTTTCAAAGTTATTTAGAAAAAAATATCTGGCTGTGTACAAGGGCTGCCTTCCAAAACAGTAAAGTAATGACCAGGGAGATGCCATTTGAATATTTCTGTTAAGTGTCTGAAACCAAATATTTAATAAGTATTTTCTTTCTTTCTCTTAAGCATTTTCAAAGGAAAATCTTCAAACCTCTGGCTTTTCTCTCTCTGTGGTTTCTTATCTCCACTTGAGGATCCCTGAGACAAACAAAACAAAGCTGAAATCAAATCCAACATCTTAATGCCATCGAATTCCCAGACTTCTCCCACCTTCCCTGGAATTGAAAGCATGGTTTGATTATCTCCAGAAAAAAATAATCAGATCTAAAGGAGATTTCACTTAGCCCAGGAGGGTGCTTACACCAGAAAGGTCACAGTCTCAGAACTAAGTGGAAAATACACAGCCCTGAGGGAGAAGGACAAAGTTCTCAAGGAAAGCAGAGTGACAGCATTAGCCCTTTAGAGCAGAGATTAGCAGCCAGAATGAGGGTTAACTCTGGGAAGGGAGAGAGATGTTCAAAAGGGATTTGTAAGAAAGCTTCATAATATCCTACAACCTGCAGTCCCACCTCCAGTATGGCATGCCACCCTTATTCTCAAAGCCTCTAAAAAAGCAGTATTAATACCCACTGCGTGGGGGCACCTGGGTGGCTCAGCTGGGTAAGCATCTGCCTTCAGCTCAGGTCATGATCTCAGGGTCCTGGGATTGAGCCCTGAATCAGGCTCCCTGCTCAGCAGAGAGTCTGCTTCTCCCTCTCCCTCTGCCCTATCTCTATCTCTATCTCTCTCGCTTAAATACATAAATAAAATATTAAAAAGAAAAAAAAGACAGACTGCCTGGGTTCGAAATCTGATGCCACTTACTGACTGTTGGCAAGTCAAATTACCTCCCTATTCATTGATTTCTTCATCTGTAAAATGGCATATAGTCTCATCTACTTTTTGAGGGTTATGAGACTTAATTGAATTAATCCTGTTCCATAACTGAAATATTGTTTAGATGGCTGCAATAGCTACCAATTTGTTCTCCGTTTCCTCAGGATCTTCATTGATGTCCTTCACAATGGTGCCAGAGGGGGCATCTGCGCAGCTCAGTTGGTTAAGCGTCTGCCTTCAGCTTAGGTCGTAATCCTGGGGTCTTGGTATAGAACCCCACTGTCAGGTTTCTTGATTAACAAGGAATCTGGGATCCCTGGGTGGCGCAGCGGTTTGGCGTCTGCCTTTGGCCCAGGGCGTGATCCTGGAGACCCGGGATCGAATCCCACATCAGGCTCCCAGTGCATGGAGCCTGCTTCTCCCTCTGCCTGTGTCTCTGTCTCTGTCTCTCTCTCTCTGTGACTATCATAAATAAATAAAAATTAAAAAAAAAAATAACAAGGAATCTGCTTCTCCCTCTCCCTCTGCCTTTCCTCCCCAGTCTCTCTCAAATAAATAAATAAATAAATAAATAAATAAATAAATAAATAAAATCTTTTAAAGACTGGTGCCCAAGATTCTCTAAAATACAGATCTGTATGCATTAATCCCCAGCTGAAACCCTTTTGAGTCACCCTTTGTTTCCAACTCAACTATTTTTTTTTTAGGTTCTAATATTTTATTCAAGTCTTATTTTATGTTAATTACAGCATTGGAAGGGATGGATCTAATTCCTCACAAAATGGGAGACTCTAAAATGTACCCACTGCTAAAATATAAGTGGAGTGGCAAGAATATAAATAGAAATCCAATTTAGATACCGAATGATGTCACAGCGTGATTATAGTCACAGAGACTGTTCTAGCTTGCAGCTAGTACTCTAAGAAGCTACTTCATCTGGTTCAAGGGCAAAAAAACACAACATGAAAGGGAATTAAGTCCTGAATTATTGGTTTCATCACATCCACCTTCTCTACCCCAAAATGGCACACAAAAAAACAGCTACCGTGCACTGCAGACTATTTTGGCATAAAAGAGGTGATGGACTGGGGTGGAAATATGTCATGAAAATCTGTCTGAAGTCTCTTTCAGGGACACCTGGGTGGCTCAGTTGGCTAAGTGTCTGTCTTCAGCTCAGGTCATGATCCCTGGGTCCTGGGATGGAGCCCGGAATTAGGCTTCTTGCTCCAGAGGAGAGTCTGCTTATCCCTCTGCCCCCATCCTCTACTTGTCTGCTCTGTTTCTTAAATAAATAAAACCATAAAAAAATAAATATATAAAGTCTCTTTCAGATGAGCTAGTTTACAACATCAAAAAGTAAGCCTTTCCCTTATTAGACTATAAAACCAAGGTTCGGTTCTCAGAAAATGACAATTTCATTCATGTACTGAATGCCAATTTACAAATTGCTTAGAAATTATTAGCTTTCATTAGGGGCCATTTCTAGATAAAAAAGAAAGAAATCTGGCATCTCTATAGGCCACCAACTTCTCCCCAAGTCTACAGCTGAAAGGACCTTTTTTGGAATTGGGTTTCCTCTGTGTCTCTAAATATCTTAAAGCAGAATCATCTTTAATCTGGAGGTCTGGGCAGCCCTGGTGGCCCAGCGGTTTAGTGTCGTCTTCAGCCAGGGGTGTGATCCTGGGGTCCCGGGATCGAGTCCCACATCAGGCTCCCTGCATGGAGCCTGCTTCTCCCTTTTCCTGTGTCTCTGCCTATCTCTGCGTGTGTGTCTCTCATGAATAAATAAATAAAATCTTTAAATTAAAAAAAATCTGGAGGTCTAACATGATATTTAGCATTACTGCATCCCAGGCAAAGGTACACTAAATATTGAAGGTAGCTATCCTGTAAAATAGTTTAAAATTAAATAATTGTACAGTATTCAGTTATACTTGCATTCCAGTCCTAAGCCAAGCTGGTGGCCACCAGTGTTGACTTTCTTGCCATCCAGTAGAGCTGACAACGTCAGTCTGACATTTGGCTTTAGGGTCTGAATGTATCCTAAACCCATCAGGCTGGAATCGTTCACTTCAGCTGGGAGACATGCATCAGGGTCCATCTGACACTTGGCTGCTATTCCAAAACGAGTTCTACTAGTTCCTGATGTCTAGGCCAGATTAACATTGGTCTCCAACTTCTTGTTCACGTTCTGATAAGAGGAGCCACTACACTCTATCTTGTTTACATTAGTGTGAAGCTGCAATTCACCTGTCTTGTAGCCAACCACAAAGTTGCTCTGGGTCCCTCCAGACTTTGTGGCCTCAGAATTCATCTGGGAGCTAGCCAGCCAGCCTTCTTATTTATTTATTTATTTATTTATTTATTTATTTATTTATTTATTTATTATTTTTAAAGATTTTATTTATTTATAGAGACACACAGAGAGAGAGAGAGAGAGGCAGAGACACAGGCAGAGGGAGAAGCAGGCTCCATGCAACAAGCCTGATGTGGGACTCGATCCCGGGCTCCAGGATCACACCCCGGGCTGCAGGCGGTGCTAAACTGCTGCGCCACCTGGGCTGCCGGCCAGCCAGCCTTCTTGACCTGAGCATCCCAGACTGAAGGCCCAGCCACGTAGAAATCCATGTCCAGGTTGATGCACTCTCTTTATACCCTGCCTTGATTTTAGCATCCCACCCCCTCACCCCCACCCTAGTACCCCACTCTTGCCCCCCATGTTTGGTGAGAAGATGAATCAAAGGTCAGCTTCAGTCCACATGTAAGCTGATCTTCCACAAAGATCTCCACACCTACTGTGTTACTGTGTTGGTTTTTTTTTTTCTTTTCTTTTTTTTTTTTCTTTTTATTTATTTATGATAGTCAGAGAGAGAGAGAGAGAGAGAGAGAGGCAGAGACACAGGCAGAGGGAGAAGCAGGCTCCATGCACCGGGAGCCCGATGTGGGATTCGATCCCGGATCCAGGGTCGCGCCCTGGGCCAAAGGCAGGCGCCAAACCGCTGCGCCACCCAGGGATCCCCCCTACTGTGTTGTTAGTGTTCCATTTCTTTGTAGAGATCAGATCATGTTTGGTGCGTTTGTACTTAGTTTCCAGGCCAACCCTCACTTTGGTGTTTGGTCTCAGTGTTGGCTGAACCTAAGCTTGTATATTCCAGTCCTTTCTCAGATTTTTTTAAAACATTTTATTTATTAGAGAGAGAGAGAGAGAGAGCGCGCAGAAGCAGGGGGGAGGGGCAGAGGGAGAGGAAGAAGTGGGGTCCCCACTGAGCAGGAAGCCTGGAAGTGGGGCTTGATCCCAGAACTGCAAGATCATGACCTGAGCTGAGGCTTAACAAACTGAGCCACCAAGCATCCCCTAGATTTTTTTTTTCAAATTAGGTTTTATAAAGTCTAATCCATAGCCTGTGGTGAAGACATCCCTGGCAGATTTGCCAAGATTAGCATTCATGGGAGGCACAGCCATCCCTGGCTCAGGGGCAGTGGCATCAGGCTGGGTGGTGGCTATAGCGTGAGCACCAGATTCTGAAATTAACTTCTGATTTTTAAGTCCTGCTACTTCGCACCGGCCTGTACCATCATCGCCCACACACCTGGCACTGGCATGACTCGAGGCCTCTCCTTGTGTTCTCTCCTTTCTCTGGATTGATCTCTCTATTATTTTCTACCTAATGAGTTGGTATTAAGCCTTCAAGACACTGATAAAAAATTTTCTCTTCTGTGAAGTCTTCCTTAGTAATCTCAGACACAAGTTAGTCACTTCCACTTGTTTGTTTCCATTTTACTGGGGACGTAGCCCTGCCTTTGTACTTAACAGGTTGTGCTGGAATTATGTGTTTATGGGTCTGTCTTTCTCTGTAAACTATGATCTACTCAATAACAGGGACTGCTGCTAATTCTTTGTTTTCCCAAAACCACAGCCACATCCCTGGCACATCAAAGATGTTTAATAACAGTGGGATGAGTAGATGAATTAATAAATGAATGGATTAGTATAACACCTCAGGTGACATCTATGTTAGTAAGATGGTAAAGACACTAAAGTGGTGGCAAGTAGGCTATAGGTCCCACTGCTGTAGCCATGTGACTTTGGGCAAATTTCTGACTTTCTGTGGCTCAGTTTCCTCATCTATAAAACGGTGATGATAATATCTTTCTAGTTGTGTGAATTAAATAATAAATGTAAAGTGCTTAGAAGAAGGCCTGGCACATATTAATCATTCTATATGTATTAGTTATTCATGTTATTGTTCATGGAGAATCACTGTAAACTCCATGAGAGGTAGGGACTATGTTTTGACTTATATTTATTTATTTAAAAAAAAGATTTTATTTATTTATTCATGAGAGAAACTGAGAAAGGCAGAGACATAGGCCAAGTCACCTCAGGTCCTCACCACTGGGCTGGAGGACAAGGTGGCCCTGGAGCTTCTGAAACTTTCATTTCACCCTCATAAGAACTTTGACTCTGCTCACCTCATTCTCAGTGTTCTCTCTAAAGACAGTGAAGGGGAAAAGGATGCTATATACAAGGAGTGATTTAAAAAGACATTAAGAGCCAGGAAAGCCCACTTTTTCTTCTGTAGCCCATTGACTTATAACCTGCTGATGAAGCCACTTTTTAAAAAGTATTTTATTTATTTATTTATTTATTTATTTATTTATTTATTTATTTATTTATTTTATTTATTTATTGTGAGTGCAAGGGGAAGGAAGGGAAGAAGGAAAGGGAGAGAGAGAGAATCTCAAGCAGACTCTGTGCTGAGTGCAAAGCCTAATACAGGGTTCAATCTCACAACCTTGAAATCATGACATGAGCCTAAATCAAGAGTTGTACACTTAACCACCTGAGCCAGCCAGGTGCTCCTGAAGCCACCTTTTCTGGTCCTTGGCTTGATCTGTAAAAATCAAACCCTAATATCTTGTGTGCCTACTTGTAACTAGACTAGATAATGGTGACTTCAGTAATTGTTTGTCATCTGCCTCACAGGGACCGAGTCAAAATGAGATTTGTAAGGGGAATGTCTTAGTTCAGGCTGCTATAACAGAGAACCATAGACAGTGATGTATCAATAATAGAAATTTATTTCTTACACTTCTGGAGGCTGGAAGTATGAGATCAGGGGGCTGGCAGATTTGGATTCTGGCAAAGGTCCTCTTCTAAGCTGTAGATTGCTGACTTTTTGTGTCCTTACATGGTAGAAGAAGAGAGTCAGCTCTCTGGCTGAAGGTTCCACCTTCATGACTTAATTACCTCCCAAAGGCCCCAACTCCAGATATGATCACATTGTGATTAGAGTTTCAGTATATGAAGAGGGGAAGTGAAGAAAAACATTCATCAAGTGATCTGCTTCTTTTTGTAGAGAGGCAAAACTTTATTCATCTTAGGTTTTCAGCAGGGCTCTTTAACAAAAAGACAGATTAATGAGAGAAAAACAAATAACCTGGGACACCCGGGTGACTCAGCAGTTGAGTGGCTGCCTCTGGCTCAGGGCATAATCCTGGAGTCCCAGGATGGAGTCCCACATTGGACTCCTTGCATGGAGCCTGCTTCTCCCTCTGCCTGTGTCTCTGTCTCTGTCTCTGTCTCTCTCTCTCTCAAAATAAATAAAATCTTAAAAAAAAAATTATGGTAGTTAGTTCTCTGGTCAGACCATAGATTTTCCCAACCTGCAGTGTAACCAAGAAAGACTGACAAACAAGGGCAGGAATATTTCTATATGAAATGCATTCATCTATTCAAAATGGAAAACCAGGGCCACATGTTCTTTTCACCTCCACACTTAATGTCCCTTTGATTCCATTCCCAGCATCTTGGGACTTGTTTACCCTCAAGATCTCTGTTGCCGAGCAGTAGTACCTGGAATTCCCCCAAAACAATGCTGCCTGCTTTGAATACAGCCTGGAGCAGGCTGTAGTTAAAGGAAAAAAGAAGAAGCACGGAGCTGATGATCTCTATTGGAGATGAAGTGCTCTGGGTGGGGTCTGCAACTTTGCTGCTATAACTGCCAGTATTACTGTCAGTCTGAGACTTCACCACATTTCTTTTCTTCTATGAATTCCAACATGGACTTGCCTATTTTTCTTTTAATATCATCATCTTGGGTTGACTAGAATCTCTCTCCTCTATAAGCCACTGAAGGACAAAGTGAAATCTCACAGCTTTGCCTGTCCCTGACATAGGCAGTCTGTGGAGGACTTTTAAAGAGGTGCAGGTTAAGATTGGGTGTAACCCTCCTGTGAATTTTTTTTTTTTTTTTTTTTTTCCTCCTGTGAATTTTTGCAGTGATTGGAGTAGCCAGATATTTTCTAGATACTAAAGTATTGTATCCAAAGGGCATTGTATTGATTCACATTAAGGTCACCTGCATGAAATAGAAAACTTGAAATGATAGTGGCTTAATCAAGAGAGAAGTTCATTTCTCTTGTGCATCAAAGAAGTCTGGAGATAGGCAGTGGCCATGTGGAGGCTCTACAGTCATCAGAGAGTTCTTTTTTGTCTTTTCTTTTCCAACCTCCCAGCACATGAATATCAACCTCAAAATCACATGAACATCCAAGTGGTAAGGAACATCCATTCACAGATTTTCCAGGGATCATGCAAACGGTGGAAGATAGTAAGTAAACAGCTGTAGGGCTAGGGAATCCTACTGTATCTAGGAATCTTACTTTTCTTTTTCTTTAAACTCTCCAAGACTGGCCACTGAGGACCTATCTGGGCTACCAGGCAAATTGAGAAGTCAAGTGAATGTCAGATGTGAACTGGAGAAGGAAGGAAGCAAAATTCTAAGAAGCAGCAGAAATAACCCCAAACATCAGACATTGTTTTGGAGGATGTTTGGGTATAAGAGCTGTAAATAGATTTTCCATTTGCCTGTTTAGCACTGTATCAGTCAGAAACTCAACAGGAAACTGGGTGCAACTCAAGTTAGATCATTTGAGGAAATGATCTTTGTTCACAAATTTGTAAGGTGTAGCATCACCACAAGAGAATGCTTTAACCTGGGGTCAGTAGCAGCAGGGTGGTTAACACCCCTAGGCCTGAAAGGAGAAGGGTAGGGAGTGGTCATTGAAAGGAATGCAAGGATTGCCTTGAGAAGAACTGTCTTTTGGGCAAGAGAAAGCCTGGAGAAGGGAACAAAGAGAGTTAATGCTCCTATTCCCTTCCCTTCTATACTTTCTAGGGCTTTCCAGTGGATGAACCCAAGTGAAGCCAGAGGGCAAGGGAACCCTTTGGTATGGTCCATACAGGTGAGCCTGCTGGGACAGGAAAGTGTGGACAGTAGATCTGGAGGGGCAAAAGAAATTATAAAGCAAGAACACTGATATTAAACTGCAAATAAAGAATAGAATAAAGTCACTTTCATTTGCACTCTTTTTATGTTCATTCTGTCATTAACTGTGGTAGCCAGCCTCCCAAGTAGCCCCTAGTGGTTCTCACCTCTTGATGTTCATGTGGCAGGAGTGATGGAGGGTGATGGAGCTTCTAAGGCTGAATCACATTGAGACTTCTGACTTCTGCCGTGGATCACTTGTTCTGGAGGATACTAGCTGTCAGGTCATGAGGATACTCACACAGGTGTATGTGGTATGGAGCTAAAGCCTCCTATAGCAACCACTTAACAGCCATGAGAGAGAGCCATCTTAGAAGAGGACCTCTAGCTCCAGTCAAGCCATTGTATGACTGCAATTCTGACTGACATTTTGACTGCAACCTCATGAGAGACCCCAAACAGAACTGCCCAGCTAAGCTGCTCCCAAATTCCTGACTCTCAGAATTATGTGAACTAATAAATGTTTATTGTTCTTCAAGAAACAGAGTTTTGGAGTAATTTGCTATGCAGTGATAGATAACTAATGGTGATTGTTAATTTAGATGTCAATTTGATTGTATGCTGCACCAACTGAGCCAGCCAGGTACCCTTCACATAATACTTCTGACATCAAATGGGTGTCCTACAATTTTTTTTTAAAAATATTTTATTTATTTATTTATTCACAAGAGAGACACAGAGAGAGAGAGAGGCAGAGACACAGGCAGAGGGAGAAGCAGACTCCCTGCAGAGAGCTTGACGTGGGACTCGATCCCGGGTCTCCAGGATCACGCCCTGGGCTGAAGACAGCGCTAAACTACTGAGCCACTTGGGCTGCCCGGTGTCCTACAATTTAACTCAATTTTGACACTGTCCTCCTGGAGCTAGCACTGACCTCACGGGTTAAGAGCTCAGTTTCACAAGGCTACCCCTACTTCAGATGGCAACTACAAATCCCACATAGCCACCTGAACTTCTGACTAACCAACTATAAATCAAGGGTTCCCATAACCCCCTCCTTAGGTTCAGTAATTTGCTAGAAAACACAGAATTTGGGAAATGCTCTACTTCCTACCCAGTTTATTATAAAGTATGTCTTTGTCTGTTTGGGCAGCACAAAGTACCATAGACTGGGTGGCATATAGGTTAACAGAAATTTATTTCCCACAATTCTGGAGGCTGGAAGTCTGAGATCAGGATGCCATCATGGTCAGGTTCTAGTGAGAGCCCTCTTCCGGGTTATAGACTATTAACTTCTGGTTGTATCTTCACATAGTGGAGAAAGGATAGAGAGAGCTCTCTGTGATCCCTTTTTATAAGGGCACATGTCTCATTGTGAGGGCTCCACCCTCATGACCTAATTACCTCCCAAGACCTATCTCCTAGTACTGTCACACTGAGAGTTAGAATTTCAACATAAGAATTTGAGCCTGGGTGGCTCAGTGGTTGAGCATCTGTCTGAGCATCTGCCCCAGAGCATGATCCTGGGGTCCAGCATTGAGTCCTTCATCGGGCCTTGCAGGGAGCCTACTTCTCCCTCTGTGTCTCTGCCTTTCTCTCTGTGTCTCTCACGAATAAATAAAATCTTCAAAAAAAAAAAAAAAAAGAATTTGGCAGCAGCAGGGAAGAGTATACAAACATTCAGGCCATTTTTATATACATCCCTAGAACAGCCAAATAAAAAAGATGCATAGGACAATTTATGGAGGGAGGGGTGCAGTTTCCATGTCTTCTCCAAAGTACCACCCTGTCCACACCGCAATATGCTCACCAACTCAGAGGTTCCATTGCTAGGCATGTGTGAGCAAATCATTGATCGTTGCTCATTAATCTGCAGATCAATCTCTAGCCCCTCTCCTTTCCTTGGAGGTCGAGGGGTGGGGCTGAAAGTGCAAACGCTATTAAAATACCAACATCAGTTTTCACAAAACTAGAACATAATACTAAAATATGTATGGAACCACAAAAGACCTAGAATAGCCAGTGCAATCTTGAGAAAGAAAAGCAAGGCTGGAGGTATCACAATTCTAGATTTCAAGATATATTGCAAAGCTGTGGTAATCAAAGCAGTAAGGTACTGGCCTAAAATTAGACACATAGATCAATGGAACAGAATAAAGAGCCCAGAAATAAACCCATATTTATATGGTCAATTAATCTATGACAAAGGAGGCAAGAACATACAAGGAGGGAAAAGACAGTCTTTTCAATAAATGTGCTGGGAAAACTGGACAGCTACATGTAAAAGAATGATACTTAGACCACTTTCTAACAACATATGCAAAAATCAATTCAAAGTTGATTAAAGACCTAAATGTGAAATCTGAAACCATAAAAAATCCTAGAAGAGAACACAGGTGGTAATTTCTTTGACATCAGCTATAAAATTTTTCTAGACAAATCTCCCAAGTAAGACATGGAAAAAAAACAAAAACAAATTGTTGGGAGTACATCAAAATAAAAACATTTTGCACCGCAAAGGAAACCATCAAAAAAACCCCAAAAGACAACCTACTCAATGGGAGAAGATACTTGCGAATGATATATCTGATAAGGTGTTCATATCCAAAATATGTAAAGAACTTATACAATGCAACACCAAAAAAAACAATCTAATTAAAAATAAACAGAAGACCTGAATAGACATTTTTCCAAAGAAGACATACAGATAGATGGCCAACAGACACTTGAAAAGATGCTCAGGAACACTAATCATCAGGGAAATGCAAATCAAAACCAAAACCATAATGAGATATCATCTTATATCTGTCAGAACAGATAGAATTAGAAAGATAAGAAATAACAAATGCTGGCAAGGATGTAAGGAGTAAAAGGAACCTTCATACACTGTTGATGAGGATGTAAATTGATACAGCCACTGTGAAAAAAAATATGGAGATCCTTAAAAAATTAAAAATAGAAATACCATATGTTCTAGTAATTCTACTACTAGGTATTTACCAAAAGAAAATAAAAATAATTCAAAAAGATATATGCACCCCTTTGTTTCTGGTAGCATTATTTACAATAGCCAAGATATAGAATCAACCTAAATGTCCATCAGTAGACAGATGGATAAGAAAGATGTGGTATATACAAACACAATGGAATATTACATAGCCAGAAAAAAGAATGAGATTGTTTCATTTGGGCAACATGGATGGACCTAGAGGATATTAGGCTAAGTGAAATAAGTCAGACAGATAAAGAAAAATACCATGATTTTTGCGTGTGTAATTAAAAAAAATAACAAATAAAGAAAACCAGAAAGCAGAATCAGACCTATAAATACAGAGAACAAGCTGATGGTTGCCAGTGGAAGAGGGGGTGGTGAGATGGGCAAATGGGTGAAAGGAAGTAGGAGATAATGAAATGAATAAGTCACGGGAATAAAAGGCACAGCATAAGGAATATAGTCAATGATACTGTGATAGTGTTGTGAGTATAGCATAATGTATAAACTTGACAAATCACTGTGTTTTGCATCTGAAATGAATATAACATTGTGTGTCAACTATACTAAAAAAAGTGTGTATTTTTCAAAACATAGAATGTACAACACCAAGAGTCTACAGTAATGTAAAACCATGGACTTTGAGTGACAGTACAGGTTCATCAATTGAAACAAATGTGCTACTCTAGTGAGAGATGTTGGTAATGGGGGAGACTGTGCATGTATGAGGGGGCCCTGATATATATGAGAACTCTGTACTTTCCACTCAGTTTTGCTGTCAACCTAAAACTACTCTAAAAAGTAATGTCTACTTCCTATAGGAAACTGCACAGACGATCATAGTGGAAGGGAGGGAAAACTGAACAGGAAGTCATCAGAGAGGGACAAAAACCATGAGAGACTCTTAACTGTAGGAAACAAAATGAGGGTTGCTGGAGGGGAGGTGGGTGGGTGGGGGATGAGGTAATTGGGTGATGGGCATTAAGGAGAGCACCTGATGTGATGAGCACTGGGTGTTATATGCAACTGATAAATTTTTGAGCACTACATCTGAGTCTAATGATGTACTGTATGTTGACTAATTGAATTTAAATTAAAAAAATGCCTCTTAAGTATATATTGACATGGACAGCTATTATCTAGAATTATTTATTGAATGTTTATATTAAGATAATGTCTATTGGGACACCTGGGTGGCTCTGTTGGTTATGTAGGACTCTTGATTTTGGCTCTGGTCATGATCTCAGGATGGTGAGATCAAGCTTGGGGCTGGGCTCCATACACAATGGGAAGTCTGCTTGAGACACTCTCTCTCCCTTTCCCTCTCCCCTCCCCTTGCACATTCTCTCTTTCTAAAATAAATAAATCTTTTTTTAAAAGATTTTTCTCACTGAGTACCTATTTAAATATAAAAATAATGTTGCTAATACAGTCTCTATATACAAAAATAATGTTGCTAATACAGTCTACAATCATAGATTCCATAATAATGATCATACTGTGAAACCCTATAACATGCATTTTATATTATTCAATCATATTGTTGAATCAACTTTAATTTTTTAAAAGATAGATTATTTATAGAATAGATTTCTGTATACCACAAAACTGAGTAGAAAGTAGAGATTTCCTGTATACCTTCTGCCCCCACGCATGCATGACAGCTATTATCTATGTATATTGACATGGAAAGCTATCCATAATATACATTGGGTAAAAATAAAATTAACAGAAGAATATGCATAATAAATAGGATATAATTTGAGCTGTAATATGTATGCTTGTAGTTTCATGGGAAATACTAAGTCACATTTTATTATTATCCCTGATTTTTGTGGGAAAACAGAAACTTAAATTTATGTGGGAAAATGAGGAGAACAATCAGCTACAAAGGTGAAGCCAAGGGATAAAACTAAGTTTGTCTGGCATGGTACCTGGCCTAACACACTTTAACATTAGGTAGAAAGGTCTGTGAGGGAATGCCAGGAGTCGTTGACACAATGATGCAAAAACTGGGGTTGTGAGGTGACCAAGGGGTACATTTGTTTTAAGGAAACTAGGCTACGGTACATTGCTGCACTGGTGGGAAAGTGGGCGGGGGGGAGGGGACGGTGCACAGCAAGAGCCACTATGGAATCAATGATTCAACCTCAATTTAGAGCAGAAACAACCATTCTGAATTTCAGAGAACCAAGGTTCAAATCCTGTCTTGGAGTAATCACTGCCAGCTATTGATCCTTAAAATAGTGAAAAAACTAGATCATCTCAGGACGTGTCCCTAATGTTGCAACCTCTGTTATCTTACTGACAGAGTCCTCTTGGCTTGTGTAGCTTTAGGCCATCTGATACAATCTCCTATGCAAGGCAGGAACCTCTCTTACAGTTGTACCAATGTATTTTTTCATCTTTTCTAGCTCAGTAAATTCTGATCTCTTATAACTCCCAGGAGGAGGAGATGGCAGGTATAGGACAAATTGCTGCTTTTATTGGAGTGGGCTTTTTATTTGAATGTATTATCACAAAATATTTTATGTGTGCAAATTTTTATTTATGGAAATAGGATTGCATCGTATATCTCCTTAGGGTGTTTATATTTTTCCACTCAGCTCTATGTATATAAGAGTTACAGCTTTGTCTGCATCTAAGCTGATATTACTCATAGAAGCTGTAGACTTCAGTATGTGCATCACATCTTATCCGTCTACTCTCACAGGGATGAGCACCCATGTAAACTCAACTCCCTTCCACCTTTGGCTGTGACACAGCAAACAACTTTGCCTAGGTTACCATATAACCTGTGTGAAAATGATTTGGAATATTTACTAGGAGCAGAATTTCTGGGTCACAGATATATACATGCTTCATTAGATTAAATGATGTCACATTACTCTCCAGAATGGCTGCATCAGGTAGATGCCCACCAGTAGTAGAGAACAGTATGTTCCTTTCCCCCAACATTTCTTCCAACCCTTGGCAAGATTCAAATTTCTGATTTTTTGTTAGCCTAAAGTGATATCCTTGTGAATGTTTTTGTTTGCTTTTCTCGGAATACTATTGATTCATGTTTATATAACTAACCCATAGTGAAGTTGATATGCTGAGAAGGGTCAGATTGATCTTGCTGTTTCAGGTTTCTCTGCACATTTGTTCTGTTCCCTGTGTTAAACCCATATCATTTTTTAAACAGCTTTACTGAGATATAATTCACAGACCATATAATTCACCCATGTAAAGTGCACAATTCAATGGCTTTTAGCCTATTAACAGAACTGTGCAACCATCAGTAAAATCAATTTTACAACATTAAAAAAAATGTGTATAGCAGGGCACCTGAGTGGATCAGTCAGTTAAGCATCCAGGTCATGATCTCTTGATTTCAGCTCAGGTCATGATCTTGGAGTTTTGAGATTGAGCCCCAAGTTGGGTTCTGCACTGGATGTGGAGCCTGCTTAGGATTCTCTCTTTCCCTCTGTCCCTTCTCTTTCTAAAAAAATTAAATTAAAAAAATGTATAGCAAATGTTTATTAGGAAATATGTCAGAAGTTACCTATACTCTTTACAAAAAAAAAAGATTTTATCTATTTATTCATGAGAGACACACAGAGAGAGGCAGAGACATAGGCAGAAGGAGAAGTAGGCTCCCTGCGGGGAGCCCAATGAGAGGGACTCCATCCCAGGAGCTGGGATCATGAACTGAGCTGAAGGCAGATGCTCAACCACTGAGCCACCTGGGTGCCCAGAGAGGGAGAGAATCTTAAGCAGATTTCCCACTGAGTGTGGAGCCTGAGGCAGGGCTTGATCTTGCAACCCTGAGATCATGACCGGAGCCAAAATCAAGAGTTAGGTTCCTACTTGACTGAGCCACTCAGACGCCTCTAATTTTAGAACATTTTTATCACCTCAGAAAGAACCCCTACGCCCATTAACATGTATTCTCCATTGTCTCCAAAACTCCCACACTCTAGAGCCCTAGGAAACCATGAATCTTCATATCTCTGTAGATTTGTGTATTCTAGACATTTCATATAAGTGGAATCACACAATATGTGGTCTTTTGAGATTGGCTTCTTTCACATAGTATTATGTTTTTGAGGTTCATCCATGTAGGAGCACATATCTGTACTCATTCCTTTCTATTGCTGAATAATACTCCATTGTATAGAGGTATCATATTTTCTTTATCCATTCATCAGTTGATGGATTTTGGGTTGTTTTCACCTTCTGATTGTTATAAAGAATGCTACTATGTACATTCATGTACATGCTTTTGTATGGATATGTTTTAATTTCTTTTGGGTATATACCTAAAAGCTAGGAATGGTAACTCTATATTCAATATTTTGAGTGACTGCCAAATTGTTTTCTATAGTGACTGTATAATTTTATATTCCCACCAGCAATGTACAAAGGTTCCAATTTCTCCATATCCTTGTCTACACCTGTTATTGTCCATTTTGTTAATTGTAGCCATCCTAGTGGGTGTGAAGTGGTATCTTATGGTGGTTTTGATTTGAATTTTTCCCTTTAAGATTATTTATTAATTTGAGGGAGAGAGACAAAGAGAGCATGAGTATGGGGATGGAGAAGGGACAGAAGGAGAGGGAGAGAGTCTTAAGCAGACTCCACACTGAGTGGGGAGCCCAATACAGGGCTCAATCTCACAACCCTGAAATCATGACCTGAGCTGAAACCAAGAGTCAGATACTTAACTGACTGTGCTATCCAGGCACCATGATTTGAATTTTCCCAATGACTAATGGTGTGATAGTCATGATGTGATTCATGAGTGATCTATATATCTTCTTTGGGGGAATGTCTATTCAGATCTTTTGCCCGTTTATAATTGTTTTTTTAAAATAATTGAGTTATAAGAGTTTTTTAAAAATATATTTTGAATAAAAGTCTTTTATGAAATTTGTGATTTAAAATATTTTCTTGGGATAATTGTCTCCTAGTTTAGCTTCAATGTCAAAAACATAATAGCTGCTACACTACTCACATTTCTGTGGTAATCTGTGAATTTTTTCTCACAACTCTTCTGACATCACTTGTGTGGATTTTCCCCTCATACCAATGAATTCTCCAACCCTCTGGGTACCAAGCAGATGTCCTATAATTCAATTCAATTCTGATATGAACCACCCAGAGTTAGCACAGACCCCACAGGTTAAAGACTCAGTCCCATAAGTCATTTTAGCTTGTCCCCTGTGCTTCTGACCAATCAGTTACAGATGGCAGTTTTTTGTTTTGTTTTGTTTTGTTTTTAAGATTTCATTTATTTATTTGAGAGAGAGAGAGAGGGTTGGGGCTGGGGGGCGGGCAGAGGGAGACGGGGAAAGAGAGAATCTCAAGCAGACTCTGTGCTCAGCATAAATTCCCACTCAGAGCTCCATCTTGAAATCCTGAGCTCATGACAGCTGAGCTGAAATCAAGAGTTGAACACTTAACTGACAGAGCTACTCAAGTGCCCCTAACTGGGAGGTTCTAACTACCCCTTCTTCAGGCTCAGTTAATTGGCTAGAGCAGCTCACAGAACTCAGAGAAACATTTTGCATACTAGATTACTGGTTTATAATAAAAGGATGTAACTTTTATGATCTCACTCATATGTGGAATTTAAGAAACAAAACAGAGGATCATAGGGGAAGAGAGGAAATAAAACAAGGTGAAATCAGAGAAGAAGACAAACCATAAGAGACTCTTAATCATGGGGAACAAACTGAGGGTTGCTGCAGGGAAACGGAGGAGGGGGATGGGATAACTGGGTGATGGACATTAAGGGCGCATGATGAAATGAGCAGTGAGTGTAATATAAGACTGATCAATCACTACCTCTGAAACCAATGATGCATTATATGTTAATTAATTGAATTCAAATAAAATTAAAAAAATTTTTTAAAGGCTATAACTCAGGAAGAGCCAGATAGCAGAGATGCATAGGACAAAGTGTGAGGAAAGGGCATGGAGCTTCCATTGCTCTTCGGAGCATACCACTCTTCCTGATCTCCATGTATTCATCAATCTGGAAACTTCAAACTCCAACTTTTGGGGGGTTTATGGAGGTTTCATTATCTAGGCATGATTGATTACATCATTGGCCATAGGTCAATGGCTGGTCATCAATCTCCAGCCTCTCTCCCCGCCCTGGGGATTGGAAGTGGGATTGAAAGTTCCAACTCTCATAGCAAGACTTGGTCTGAAGCTATTGAGGGGCCCACCCCAAGTCATTTCATTAGACAAAAGAGGTGACTTCTGTTACTCAGGAAATTCTAAGGGATTTAGGAGGTCTGTTTCAGGAACTGGGGACAAAGACCAAATATATATCTCTCATTGTATCACAGACATAGATTGGACTGAAAAGGAGTGGAAGAAAGAAAAGAAATTCCAGGGATGCCTGGGTGGCTCAGCGGTTGAGTGTCTGCCTCCATCTGAGGGCATGATCCCGGGATCTGGGATCAAGTCCCACACCAGGCTCCCCACAGGGAGCCTGCTTCTCCCTCTGCCTATGTCCCTGCCCCTTTCTCTGTGCCTCTCATGAATAAATAAGTAAATCTTAAAAAAAAAAAAAATTCCAGGTTGATTATCAACTCAATGTTATTCATTTCCCACACTAACAATAATTAGTACAAGCTATTCTAAGTGTAGAGAAATTTCAAGAAGCTCACAGTCATGACATAAATGAGTGGAATAGTGACTGCTAAAACTGTGGAATACTAGAAGCAGAAGGGTCTCCAAGGCTTAGCAAGTGGCCGGCCCAGGAGTGGCTCCACAAACATTTGCTCAATAGAACTGAAGGTAGGAACGTGACACGAAGGTAAAGACATCTCCTGCTGCAGCTGTCTGCATCAGCGCTTGAGTTTTAATGACGCAGAAGATAAAAAAACGTGAAGGTAAATGTGAAAGAAATGAAGAGAGCTGAGAAAAAAGGCTTTAAGAACAGGTCAAGGAGACCAGTGGTCAGATGAAAACCTGGAGGGGAAAGCTTGTTGATACCTGACCTAAAAATGTAGAATTTTAAAGGCGCTCCCCTAGAACTAATCAGGCTCAGTTCTTTCTGCATTAACCATTAAGGCTTCAGTAGATTTGAGATTTTTACATCAGTCACACTATGCTGTGCCACATAGTGTGTGAAATAGAATCGAGAACAGCAAACGCTGACGTGTATAAAATGCCGAAATAGCTGAAGGGGAAAGAAGCAGAAACCATGCCACACAGTGAGAATAGAAGTACTTAGATAATTTTAAGTTCTTCTTCTTTTTCTTCTCTCTCTTTTTTTTTTTTTAAGATTTTACTTATTTTTTTGAGAGAGAGAGAAAGTGAGAGAGAGAGAGAGAGAGAGAGAGAATAAGCCAGAG
The DNA here is from genome assembly GCF_048164855.1 of Canis lupus baileyi. Taxonomy (NCBI): domain Eukaryota; kingdom Metazoa; phylum Chordata; class Mammalia; order Carnivora; family Canidae; genus Canis; species Canis lupus. Next base: position 11,682,561 of record NC_132870.1, on the reverse strand, counting down.
AGAGGGTGAAGCAGACTCCCTACTGAGCAGGGAGCTCTATCCCAGGACCCCGGGACATGACCTGAGGCCAAGGCAGACACTTAATGGACTGAACCACCCAGGTGCCCCGGTAAGTTTTAGTTTTATTTTCTTTTCTGCTTCCATGACCCAGAGGCAGATCCACTTAGGTCCCCTGGGATTTTCTGATAGTGGCCAACTTTGTATACATCGTGTTTGCTTGATGTAATTTCCCCTAGGACAGTCCTCAATGCAGCAATGGCTTTGCAAGGAAATGGAGGATTCTTCATTCATCCATTTGGAAGATTTATATTGAGTGACTAGCTCTGCTGTAAGTGTTGGGAATACTACAATTGAAACAAAAAATCCACCTCCCGTGGAGTTGACAGTCTGAGGAATTAATGGTTAAACTTCTGAGGTGCTGATATGTGTTATAAAGATGGGGATAGGCAAGGGGTAGAGCAGAGGGAGAGCTATTTTAGGTAGGTAGTCAGGGGAGACTCCCCTAATGCACTGCGGAGTAACCAAACAGGATGAGAGAGAGTGGTTCCCTGAGCTGCCACCAGTAGAGGTCAGGGGGACAGAGCAGAGCTGCCCTGGGGAGAGTGAAGATGGTCAGTGTAGGAGCCAGGAATAAGTACATAGCATCATTTCCATTTACTCAACACATTTTCTATTCCTAGCTTCCTTTCCGTTTTATTTTCTGCTTTATATGAGAGGTTTTCTGGATAGGTTTGAGCTTTCCAGTCGTGTACTACTATGTTTGTAATTCTTCCCACATGCTGTATTTTGAAGAGATGACTTGCATTTTCCATAGAAGTCTGGCCCTCTAAATTTCATGCCACAGATTCAGATTTTTTAAAAAAATTATTCTTTTAGGAAAAGAGATTCAAAGATATGTAGTAGCTACCATATGGCCTAGCACTTTGACTTGTAGGTATATACCCAAAGTAATGAAAACACGAATCCATACAAAAACTTGTACATGAATATTCATAGCAGCATTCTTCATAATAACCAAAAATGTCCTAACCTAAATGTCCATCAGCTGATGAAAGAATAAACAAACTCTTGTGCCTACCATCTTAAAAAATTGAAAATGCAGAATAAAACTTTATAAAACATATGAAAGTGATCAGTGGTCTGCAAGACATGTCAAAAACTTGTTTTTTGCAGCAAAGCAGTGCTTTTCTTGCAGCAGAGCAGTGCTGGGGTAGATGTACTTCTTACATGGTGGCAGGCTTCCAAGAGGCAGGACATGCAAGCCACCAGTCTTCTGAAAGGCTAGGAATTGAGACAATGTTGCTTCCCTGTATTTTAATGGTGAATGCAGTCACAGGCCAGCCCAGATTCAAGGGTGTGCAGAAATAGACTCTACCCTTGATAGGGCAACAGCATGTGAGTACAGGAAGGGAAGAATTGGAGATAAGCTATCATAAAGATAGAATTGGTTGGGAACTAGAAAACAGATTTAAAATGTCAGAAGCCACTAACAACTAAAGAGCCACCTACATTTTAGGTAATTAAAATTCAGATAATATACACCCTAGTTGTTCACACACTTGTCCGATGCTGAGTATATTTCCCTGTCTCTTGACTTTGGGCTTAGATGTATGTATTATTTATTGTTGCATTTCATAGGCCTCATCTCACTCAATCTCTAACTACATTTGAAACAGCTGCTACACCTTCCTGCTTGAAATTCTCTGTATTGCCCTTCTCTCATTTTCTATGGGTTTTCCTCCTACCTCATTGCTATTCTTTCTTTGTCTCGTTGCCCAATCATCTTCCTTTTCCCAACTCCTACATTCTGCAAAATCCCAGTGCCTTGACCTCCGGCCTCCTCTCTTCTTCATCCTTACTTACTTCTTAGGTGATCTCATCCTCACGGCTTTAAGTCCCATGCACACGATGGTGACTCCAAAAATGATGTCTCTCAACTTGATGTCTCCCTAGAACAACAGATGAATGTATGTAAGTGCCTGCGCAAAATCTTCATTGTATGTTGACTAGACATCACAAACTTAACTCCCTCAAAGTGAAACTCTTGATTCTTCTTCAATTCCACCTGGAGAATTTTCTACCTAGTCCCTTTGTTGCTACTTCTGACCTCCCTGCAGTTTATTCTCTGCGCAGCAACATGAATGACCCCTCTCAATCATAAATCTGTTCCTGACACTCGTCTGCTCTCTTTCCCTGGGTCTTCCCAACCATGAGATTAACATCCAAATTTCTTATCTCAGTGTAGAATGCCTTACAGATGCCAGTCTTTCTCCAGCCACATTTCTGCTTAGTTTCACTCATTAACTATGCTTCTGTCATGTTGGCTTCCTTGCCACCCAGCTGTAGGCCCTTTATGCTTGTCTTGTCCTTTCCTCTGTCTGGAGTACTCTTTCTTCAAAGATATGCATGGTCCATTCCCTCCCTTCTATTATGGTCTCGGCCTCTGAGCACCCCTAATGCTAAAAGGTTTTCCCTGGCTTCCTCACCTCAAATAGCATATTTCCCCTGCTCTATCCCATTATCCACTGTTATTTTTCTACAGACCATTCGTTGTTACAGAAAGCAAAGAATATATTTATCTATTTTTTCTATATTCCTTTCTCTAGAGTGTATGTTCCACAAGGACAGAAATTTTGTCTGTTTTGCTCACTGGTATATCTTCAGCTCTCAGAAGTTTCTGGTACATCATGGGATGCACTAAGTAAGTACTATTTGAATGAGCAGACAGCCATTTACTGAACAAATAAGGAGAGAGAGTTGCAAGAGAGAAGAGGAGGAAGAACAGAGACATTTTGTGAGCAGGGGGCATTGCTAGAGACAAGTGAGCCTAGAGCAATAACATAAGGTGTTGTAGGCAATGGTAGCGAATGATAAAAATTCCTCATGGTTACTGGGTTGTCTAAAGCCAGGAATGACTCTAGATACTTCACACAGGTTACTTTATGTAATGCCCTCCAAAGGTATGATTTGAGAAATACGACCAGCAACTTTTACATGCAAGGAAACAGCACAGGAAAGTTAAGAAACTAGCTCAAGGTCACAGCTCATAAGTGGTAGAGCCAGAATTGAAACAGGCTGGCTATCTCTCAAGTTTTATTCTCCACTGCTGTATTACACAGCTTCTCAGATGAGCCAAGTATGAGGCCACTGAATTTATCTTTTTTTCTTTTTAAATTTTTATTTATTTATGATAGTCACAGAGAGAGAGAGACAGAGAGGCAGAGACACAGGCAGAGGGAGAAGCAGGCTCCATGCACCGGGAGCCCGACGTGGGATTCGATCCCGGGTTTCCAGGATCGCGCCCTGGGCCAAAGGCAGGCGCCAAACCGCTGCGCCACCCAGGGATCCCGAGGCCACTGAATTTATACTTTACTGACTTCACAATATTGCTCAGAGTCAATTCTACCTACAGTCTTGGTGTCTTTCCTACCGGTATTGTAGAAGAAATACATCTAATTTTGCAAACCCTTTCTACCAATTGAATATCCTGCATAGAATCTCTGGCTTTGTTGTCTGTTCTTAGGAGTTATGATTGCCCCATAGGGTGTGAAGAGATGCGATTAGCACTTGACTGGGATGCTGGACATTTGGCCTACAATTACTCCCAGTCTGTGGTTGCCAGCTCTGTGGTTTTGGGTAAATCCTATCACTTCTCAGAGTCTACATTTAATTCTCTGAAAAATGAAGGGGAGAGGAAGACAAGGAAATAAATTTAAAGATACCTCCCAGCTCCACAATTCTTTGATCACCTTGACTGCCGGTCAGGCAAAAAGACTTCTGGGTCTTTTGCCTCCAAGCTCTCCATTTAGTGAGTGAGTTTAGAAGGAGGTGAAAGGTCCCCGGGTGGCAGCAATACTCTATTATGATCCTTATCTACAGTAAACCTGCAGGTTGCTCTGCCTTCTCATGGGCCCTGTTAGGAAATCAAGCCTTCTTTTGGAATAAAACTTTCTAAATCAGTTACTTAAAAGCAGATCGAAAGTAAATTTAATTCATTCCAGTATAGCGAGCCAATATTGCAAAATGGGTGGTTTCTGTTTTATAATTTCCTTCCCAATCCAAGCTCTTGCCAGCTGGCTAGTCTTAGGTAAATTCACCCCTTAAGTTCAATTTATATTCTACTTTAACTGCTCATTTTCTCCCCCAGTCAGTGCTTCAGAGCGATGTGTTATTTCTCCCATTGTACTTTCTCTAAACATGGGAGGCTCCCAGTTGATGATGAAACAGAAAATGCTCTTTTTTCCCCTTTTCTTTCCATTTATTTTAGCTATAATCTATATTCTTTCCTGACTCATGAAGTAGAGATTTATGCTCATACATACAGTGTATTTCACTTGTAGAACACATCAAGACAGAAAAGTAATTTTTGTTAAGTAATTTGCAAAGCCAATTTTTGTTAAAATAATTTAAAGTTTTCAAAGCAGATGAGTAGGAACATATTTAACACATCGATAAAGTATGTACAGACATACAGTGTGGGGAGGGGCCATGCTCCGAAGTTTGAGAGTCCTGGGTTCAAATGCCTGCTATTCCACTCAATATTGTGTGGCCTAGGGCAAGTCAGTAACCTCTCTGTGACTCAAAATTTACTCATCTGTAAAACAGGGATAATATTACCTACCTCAAAGGGTAGTTGTGTGGACATACCTAAGTTTCCTGTAAAATTTGACAATTAACAGATGTTATGACAGGGAAACAAAGGTGTCTATGGGGACAGTGGGAAGAACATATAAGATATCAATGATTTTAGCTTTCACTTTCTTTTTCCTGAGAGTAAATCGCAAAGCAGTTAAGAATAAACTTTGGAGCCATGTTGCAAGGATTCAAGTTCCAGCACTGTCCTTTATAATCTATATGATCGCAGGCAAGTTACTTAATCTCTGTGTGCCTCATCTGTAAAATGGGGATGATAATAGTAACCCTAGCTCATAGAGTTGTTAAGATTAAGTGAGTTAATATGTGTAAAACATTTAAAACAGTTCCTGGACAAAATAAACATTTGTACAGATTAGTGTGATGATCAATTATTATGTGTCAGGTGGACTAGGCCAAGGTACCCAGATATTTGGTCAAACATCAGTCTAGATGTTCTGTGAAAGTATTTTTAGATGGGGTTAATATTTAAATCGGTGGACTTTGAGTAAAGTAGATTCCTCCCCATAATAGGGGAGGGGGCCTCATCTAATCAGTTAAAGGTCTTAGGAAAGACAGACTGACATCCCCTCAGGAAGAAGGAATTCTGCCTCTAGACTGCCTTGGGTCTTGGGCTGCAACATTATTTCTTCCCTGGGTCTCCTGGCTGCCACTCTGCCGCAGGACCTTCATGCTTACTCTTTCCTCTGCCCTGAATACTTTTCCTTCAAATATATCCATGGTCTGTTCCCTCCCTTCAGATTTGGACTTGCCAGCCCTCACATCATATAAGCCAGTTTCTTAAACCTCAATCTGTCTCTCCCCCCGCCCCCCACCTGCCCCCCCGCGTGCGCGCGCCCACATGTTATTGGTCCTGTTTTTCTGGAGAACCCTAATAGGATTAGCGGTGATGATCTGTGTTTGTAGCCTGAAGTGATCCTCTATGTTGGTTCTTCAGTGAGAGTAATCACATGGCAACCTTTCACTTTAATTCTCCTACTTCTGAAGATTTGAGACAATGAAGAGGAGAAAATAAAGGTTTGCGCCTTGTAAAAAGGCAAGGAAGTAAGGAGGCAAGCATGCTCATGGCAGGTTTAGAAAACGATGTGTTTGGCTGGAATAAGGGTCCACTTAGGAAGGTGGTGGCTCATAAGGTTGGAGAAGGAAAGGAGCAGCTCAGGGGAGAGTCTGAATACCAGCCTTGGAAGCTCAGGATTTCTTTCCCCCATTGGAAATGGAGAGCTACTGAAGCTTTGTGAAAACGGGCAGTAAGATGAAAACATGCATCAATGTGTAGGATGAGTCAGGAGGAGGGAGAAACCAGGGAAAGAGACAGCAGGTAGAAAATATCTTGTGACCTTGCATTATGCAGTTCGTCACCAGAGAATGTTAAGCGTCTATTTCCCTACTGTTTTCATCGGGTCACATTTTAGGCCATATGGTGGTCCCTCATGTGAGCAGGCTGGTGTCCCTCTCTTGGTCCCCTTCCTTTTTTTTTTTTTTTTTTCTGTAATTCTGCTCACCTCCCAGGTCCCAGCTTCCTGCATGTTCCCTGGTCTATGTGAAGGTAGGATGGCAAAAGGGAACGTCATTTTTGTTGTCCTTTGTGACCTCTGGAAATCTTTCCTGGTTTCAACCTGGGAGGAGGAGTGTGAATTCCTATTTTCTTTATATGGAAGCATCTTCAAGAACACAGATGTTTTTTGTTTTCTTTCTATAGCATTAACCATTATATGCTATAGTTTATTTGAGTTTTAAAAACTTTTCCTGGAGCATTTTTATACGTAAAATCTAGAGTGCCCAAAGCCAAAGTAACTTTTAAATGGTAAATGCTGAGGCTGGTTTTAAAGTCTATATTTAACACTGCCAGGGAAAGAAATGCAGTTGGGTACTTTCCCAGGGTATGCTAATTAGCTGAAAAAGAATACTTTATTTTCTGCTATTGGTAGAGAAACTGACCAATAGAAGAGCAGTTCAGCACCTACACCCACTCTGTACAAAATAAGGAGGTGTGTTTGTACATGCCAATAACTCATGCTTTTGGTTGCCTCACAACCAGTGACAAGTGTGCTTTTCATCATCTCTTACAATGTTACCATCAGATTCTGAACTTTAATCTAAATGAGACTCAGAAAAGAGGAATGAGTTTCAGAAATTAGATATCATTTCTAATAGGTTATAAGCATACGCACTTTTGAAATTACAGATTTTGAAGACAATGGCAGTTTTTCTTAATGCTGCATGCGTTTTTCTGCTTATCCACCTGTATAAATCTAGTCATTTGTAAGTTCACTTCATTCCACTCACTAGAAATGTATTGAATGTTCTTTTATTTTTTTTTAATGTTCTTTATGAAGATTACAAGGGAAGTTTTGGCCTGTTTCAGCCATATCCTAATTACAGTACATTTGCAGATATTACTCAGCAGTAACCACTGAGTTTTAGATTCTTGAAGGTATAATTTTCACTCTATTAATCTGTACCATTTCCCACAGCTAGATGGGTGACATATTAATTTGTTATATGTTGCTGTGTAGGGGGATCAAATATTTTCATTATTTTTTTAGACTGGCTGTTTATAGTGTCCTCCAATGTACTGTAAACTCTACAGAGTAATAACACTGTTTATTTTTATGGGACATTTACATTCTCTTACCTAATTGAATTCTTGCAGGAATTATGTAAATTGGCCAGGGCAGGTTATATTTAGTGCTATTTTATATCTGATGAAACAGGGGCACAGTGAAGTTAGTTACTTATCTGAGGCCACACACTGGTCAAAAGCAATGTTAGAGTCTAGGTTCAAGACCCATGCAAGGCACATTTTATTTGATTCCAAGATACGTCTCAACAGTTAACCATTTGTTTTTTTCTTTCTAGGTAGACTTGTATAATAGCAACTGAATAATCCCTAACTTAAAAGAGAGACAGAGACAGAAAGAGACAGATAAGCCACAAGACTCCTAGGATAATATTTAGAGAATGCTATACTTTTTCTTTTTAAGTAGGCTCCACTCCCAGCCTAATGTGAGGCTTAACTCACAACCCCGAGATCAAGACCTGAACTGAAATCAAGAGTTGGATCTTTAACCAAATGATACACCCAGGTGCCCCATACTTTTCTAATTACAGCATTCATAATACTTAGATACATGCATACTGTTTACTCTCCCACCTTCCAATTTTCATAAGAGCAGAGACCATGTTTATACTGTTCATTCATTGCTATATATAAACCCAAGGCCTAACATACATGGTACTTGATGTATAGCAGGGGCTTAACAAAAAGTTATTGAAAAAAATGAGGGATCCCTGGGTGGCTTAGCGGTTTAGTGCCTGCCTTCAGCCCAGGGCGTGATCCTGGAGTCCTGGGATCAAGTCCCACATCGGGCTCCCTGCATGGAGCCTGCTTCTCCCTCTGTCTGTGTTTCTGCCTCTCTCTCTCTCTGTGTCTCTCATGAATAATAAATAAAATCTTAAAAAAAATGAACAAAAATTTCTCTTTCACTAAATGTGCCCCAAGGAACACTCAATCAAATGATTTTATTTATTTTATTTTTTAAAAAGTTTTATTTATATAAGTAATCTCTATACCTGACATGGGCTTGAACTCATGATCACAAGATCAAGAGTCACATAATCTTCGTACTGAGCCAGCCAGGTGCCCCAACCAAGTGATTTTAAGTTGGAACTACTATCTGTATCAGTCAGGATATGCTAGGTTCAAATAGCTCAAGATGCAGTAACAAACAATATGAGTGGCTAAAAATGATGAACCTTTGTTTCTTGCTCATGATACACGGTCATCATGGAACAGAATTCTGTTCTTCATAGTCACTCAGGTATTCAGATTGATGGAGAGGACATGATCTAGAACACTGTTGGTTGCAATGGCAGACAGAAGTGGGCCCTGGAGGGTCTTGCAGAGGAACATTAAATGCTCCAACTCAGAAAACCTGCTTACAAATTAATTGACCTGAACTAGTCACAGGTACCTCTCCTTCTTGTAGCACCACCCACAAAGGGGCCAGAAGTTGCCTAGGTGATGGAGAGTGGGAAATCTTTGGCAAATGGTGCTTAATAACTACCAGATTTCATTTCCTTGATTCTGAGCTTTTGTGATTTAAGTAATTAAGTCCAATTTTTTGGTAACCTTTCCTACAATACATTTATATAGTTTTACTCATAATGGCCCTATATAAAAATGATGCATGGTGAAATTAAATACAGTCAAATAGAAAAGTCAGAGGTGGAAATGGAAAGATAATTAAAATCTTTATACTACTGGTTCTAGATGAAGCTCATTTATTCTGCATTTGTGGAAGTAAATTATACATGGGAGAGAAAAAAGCAACAATTATGTTCTAAAGTAATTGGGTCCAAGGACAAGATTTAAAAATTCTTTGTGGGCAGCCCGGGTGGCTCAGTGGTTTAGTGCCACTTTCAGTCCAGGGCATGATCCTGGAGACCTGGGATCGAGTCCCACGTCAGGCTCCCTGCATGGAGCCTGCTTCTTCCTCTGCCTGTGTCTCTGCCTCTCTCTCTCTCTCTTTCTGTGTCTCTCATGAATAAATAAATAAAATCTTAAAAAAAAAAAAAATTCTTTGTGTCAGGGCACCTGGGTGGCTCAATCAATGAGATCCAGCCCTGCCAGTGGGGCTCCATGCTCAGCAGGGAGTCTGTTTATGATTCTCTGGCTTCCTCGCCTTCTGCCCCTCCCCCCTCTTTAATAATAAATAAAATAAATCTTTTAAAAAATTCTTTGCACCAGTGTTTTGGAAATTATTCTGGTGACACAGAGAAAGGACATCAGTGCTGGCAATTCTGGGTAGAATAAGCTAAACTGTGGAAAAATACATCTTAGTATTCCAAGCCCCTGTTTAGGCAGGAGGCCAAAAGTAGCATACAGATACCTGGAAAATTGCTGATTCTAAAGTAGAAGAAAAAATGTTTTCCTTCTTCTCTCCTAGGTTCTCTGGCTGGGACCTGAAAATTAAACTGACAAAAGACAAATTAGCAAGAAAAATAAATGGTTGTGTTTTTTATTTCTGAGTGAGGTGGCTTTAATGCCTTAGTTACTCTAGCAAATCAAAACCTAAGTCTGTATCACCTGAAGGTTAAGAAATAAAAACCTAAGGACAACCAATCACAAACAGCAAATCAGACTTTCCCAAATAAAGGAGCTATTTAAGCTAGAGCCAGACAATTGTTTTGCTTAGCTATAAAACCTGGCCTCTAACTCCTGTCCGTGGAGCACTCCTAACTACTTCTGGTTTGGGGCTGCTCAATTCCAATAGATTTTTGTTCAAATAAACTCTTAAAAAAATGTCAAATTTGCCTCCTTTTACCTTTTAACAGTTCTGTGTTGGTGGTTCATTAGACTAAATCTCAAATGGTTTACTCAAGACTCATATATCCTCACTTAATATTTTATAAGCTCCCATGCCACCCACTTGCCCAAAGTCTCATGACCTGTCTTGGGTATAATTTCCTGATAGTCACAACTATCAAACAGTTGAATTCTTTAAAAATAAAGAGTGAAATGTAAAGGAGCTCAACTTAATGAAGGTGTGGAGTCTTGTGTCCACTTGATTCTTTGGACATTATGGAATGATCCCTTGTGCTGAGTACATGTACATTTGTACTGCATTTAACTTCAGAGATTCAAACGGCCTAAGTATATAATTCAAAAGAAGTAAACTTCTGGTGTTGTTATCACCTGTGCTAAGATATGGAGTGGTACGGTTTTCTTTTTATCTATCTATCTATCTATCTATCTATCTATCTATCTATCTATCTATCTAATCTATCATCTATCAAGAGGAGAGAGAATGTGCACAAACAGGGGGAGAGGCAAAAGGAGAGGGAGAAGCAGACTCCCCACACCAGGGAGTAGGATGCAGAGCCCAAGCTCAAGACCTGAGAGGAAGGCAAATGCTTCGCTGATGAGCTGCCCAGGTGCCCCAGTGGCGTAGTTTTCAAATGTAATTCCAAGGACTGCCATAACATCAAACAAATGCATATTCTTCAGGGCAGCCAATCAGATCTTATTTATCACATGACTGTGGGTTTTAGTCCATTAGAGTAAAAGGATATAACATAGTCATGATGCTCTCAAATGCTAGATATGCAATTTATAAGAACTTAAAAAGAAGCTCACAATGCCAAGCATAATTCAAAATGTTTTAGATTTCCAAACTTAAAATTTCCCACATCAACAGTACTTGTTGTTGCCAAAAGTGTTCACATTTGTGAGAGCAAAGTCCTTCATTATCTGGTCCAAATGTCTGAAATATTGCAATACATGGTACTACATTATTGATCAACAATCAAAAATAATTTGTATTTAAACCTCAGCCACCAAAATACTCCATCAACATTAAAGGCCAAGGCATGTACTAGAATGTACAATAGTAGCACTATCTGTCATAGCTCCAAAGTGGAAAGTACCCTAACATCTATCAAAAGAATGAAGTCATAAATTATGGTATATTCACAGAATGGAATCAAATGAATGATCTACAACTACATGCAACAGTATGGAAGAACCACATAAGTATAAAGTTGAGTAAAGAAGCCAAACACAAAAGAATGCATACTTTATGATTTTAGATATGTCAAGGACAAAGACAGGCAAAACTAAGTTTATGTTGTTGACTGTCAGGATAGGCAATGACTGAAAGGCAGTATAATGGGGTTCCTGGGTGTGATTAATGTTTTCTTTCTTTTTCTTTTTTTTTTAATGTTTTGTTTCTTGATCTGTGTTGGATACAAAGATGTGTTCGGATTGTGAAAGTTCATTGAGCTGTGCGTGCAGCTTGGAATGTGTGTACTTTTCTGTATATATATATGCTTCAATAGAAAGTTAATGAGAGAAGGAAAATTCCAGGAAGCCGATGAACATTGAATTTCAACCAGCATAAAAACTCCCAGTGTCATTACCAGAATCTGTGGGCCATCAATGTGAGAATCACTCTCTAAATAGAGTATTCAATGAACTGCACTCAGAACAGTTGTCCCAGGAGCAAGATACCTGATATGTCAAAACAAGCTAATAACTTCCCTTTAAAATCTCCAATCTCCTGGCTCTTCTCTACCTTCAATGATAGGGCCATGTCCGCTGTCGGTGGTACCACGACTTAAGCCAGGTCATGTCCCACCTCCAGTCTCACCTGAGATGGTCCCCTCACCAGTTTCCCCATAGCCAGTTCTTCCTGTTCTCTACACATTAACCAAAGTGATCAAAGTCTAAACTAGATCCTCTTATTTCCTTGCTTAAAATGCCTCAGTAGAGTCCCCTTACGTTTAAGGCATAATGCCAACTCCAGGACTTGCGCGCATGGTTGACCTCTGTCTGCCTCACCGGCCTCCTGCCATGGGGCGCTCCCCCTCCCTCTGTGCTAGAGCCTTACTGGCCTATTTTCTATCCTTCCAAAATGTCACTGTCCCACCTCAGGACCTTTGTCCTCTGCACCCAGAAACAATCACTGCTTTTCAGGTTCCTTGGCTGACTGACTGGTTTTCTGGTCACTCTTCAAGTCTCCGTTTAAATGGCATCTTATAACGTTCTCCAAAACAACACCCGCCCCCCCCATCTGATGCCAACCTCCTATTATTCTCTGTGTCCACACTTTGTTCTATTTCCGTCCCCGACCTGATTCTTGTCGTTTGTTTACCTGTTTGTTTTCTCGCTTTCCCTCTTCAGACTGTAAGTTCTGTGAAGGCAGAAATCAGGTGTATGTGTGTCAGGACTGCAGCGCCAACGCCTAGCACGGTGTCTGGCATACAGAAGGCCCTCCAAGACCATAGAAACACTCGCCAAATGAATGAATCGACATTCCCAGGATCACAAGATGCCTGTTCAGTCACGAAGCACATTGCACTGTGAGTTTTCCAAAGAACAGCAGTGAAACCAGATGCCTTTCGAGCTCCCGTGCCCAGGAAGCGTTGGCCTTCGTTCTCGGTTTCCTAGTTGCCACAAGGGACACGCACCCCTCCTCGACCCGCCGGCGGCTTACCCGGTCTCCCGACCCCACCCACCTCCCGCGCGCCCCTCCATTGGGCCTAGTGTCAAGGCTTCGCGGGGGGCGGGGGGGGCGGGTTGTCGCCTCGAGCCGCCAGTGGCCCAAGGCGACGTCCCTCCAACCGCGCGCTGCTCGAAGTCACCCAAACCAAATTGCAGCTGCGCGGAGGCTCGTTCCTGCTGGAGCCTGTGATTGGCTGCGACCGAGGGCCCGGCGGCCGGCGCACCGCCTCTCCGGGCGCCGATTGGCCAGAGCTGCCGTCAGTCAGCGGGGGCGGACTTCCCCTCTCCATCTGGCTCGCTGCGGGCGAAAAATTCTCGAGATTTTCCAGCAGGAGAGCCAGTGGCTTGCTAGGTGCTTGCTCCAGAAACATCGGGGAAGGCAACCTGATTTACCCAGCAGGAAAGCCCCTTCCCCGACCTCCGGTAATCAATTAGAAAATCCCCAGGGACGTAACCATCGCGAGGTAAGAGCCTAGAGAGCGCACGGCATTTATTTCTAACAGTTTGTGATATTATTTCTAGGCAGGGTCGCACCCCTGCGCCCCGGGGCTGCGGAATCGAGAGTAAACGGAGCGGTCGTCAGGGAGGGGAGGGGAGATAAATGTAGGTTCAGATCCCCCCGCCCCACAGTCAGGGTCTGGGCTCTCCGTGCGCCGCTTTCTGCCTTTGGACGAAGGTCCAGAGCAGCGTGTCCGGCAGGGCCCACCCCGGCTGCGCTGCGGGCCGCGGGCGTTTCCCAGCGGGACCCCCCTCGCTCGGCCTTGAACTTGACTGCAGGCTGGAGGCGCCACCCAAGCGAGTGAAGTAAGTCGGGGTTGGAAGGAAGGAGGGACCTTGGATGGGATGGTGGAAAGGGCGGGGGCTGCTGGTTCGCGGTTCCCGGTAGCGAGGCTCGGGATTGCCCTGCGCGCACCCCGGACTCGAGGATGCTGCAGGGGGTCAGCGTCGCGGCGCCGCCGCAGATGCGGAGGGGGTGAGGGAGACGTGGCGACACCCGAGATCTGTGCGCCGAGAGGGTGGTTGGGAGGCGGAGACTGGGCGGCGGAAGGTGCTGGAGGGAGCCCAGCCATCTGCAGCGCTGCGCGGGCGGGAGGGTGTGCTTCCTGCCGTGTATCACACTGGCTACTCCTCTGTCACAGCCTGCGAGCCAGCCCAGGATCCCGAACTGTCCAAGGGTGAGCGTTTCAGGGGACCAGAATAGAGCAGGATGCAGAGCCCTGGTTCGTGTCGATCCGAGGATGTGCGTTTTGCATTGCCAGGAGAGGCCTTGTGGCTGCTGATGTTTTTTTTTAAACGGTCGCTTTATGTAGATTAGAGACTTCCCAGGAGGCGACAAAGACTAGGCTCCGCGTGGAAATAGCCAGGGAATTTGGAGTCCCTAAAGCTCCCCTGGCGTTTCTGAGCTTCAGACTGAAAATGCGCAGCAAGGCCTCCCAAGCCCTTTGCACCCATCCTTCACCAGTACGGGGGAAGGAATGAGATTGTCGTCGGTTTCAGAACGAGTGACAAGTGAGACGGATTATAAAGGTCTTGAAAAAGAGTAGTGATGTCATGGTATTAGAGGAAGAGAACAAATGAACCACCGGGTGATAGTTACAATTTTTTGAGTAGTGAGTTCTTGCTAATGATTTTTTTTTTTCTTGCAACTGTAGTCACTATTTACTGATGACCAACACAAGCACCTCCCTTGACTGGAATCTTAAAGAGGAAAGAAGAGGGAAGATATGCTGTTGATGTAGTATAGAATGTCAAGGAAAATCCCTTAAGTGAAGTGTAAAGGTACAGGTTTGGAATGTGGTCTGTGAGTCATATCCACATTAACAAAGATGTTTTAAAAGATATCTATGGAATTAGAACAATGAATACTTCTGCTCTGACTTTCTTTCCTCTTTTCACACATCTAAACATGTTCACATCAAACCCAAGGGGAATCATTTAGGGTTTTTATTGTTGTTCTTTCCCTCCTGTAGACCTGTTAGAGTTTCTTTCCCTTCCTCCCAGCAGAGTACTGATAAGCCATTGGAGTCCACATTTCCTGAAATGCTTTTGGGAGTTTCCAAACCATTTGAATTTAATTGGGATGCATGTTGTCTTTTAAAAAGTTGATAAAGGGGATCCCTGGGTGGCTCAGCAGTTTAGACCGTGATCCTGGAGTCCTCGGGATGGAGTCCCACATCGGGCGCCCTGCATGGAGCCTGCATAGCAGGCTCCCTCTGCCTATGTCTCTGTGCCTCTCTCTCTCTCTGTGTCTCTCATGAATAGATAGATAAAATCTTTAAAAATAAAAAAATAAAAAGTTGATAAAGAAATATTTGCTTTGTGAATATTAAAATTAGCTTATATTTCCTTTGCAGAAGTTACTGATGTAAAGATACCGGAGTGCTGCTTTATAATGGGCAAATATGAATACTTTCTTAAATATCTTTGCTGGGGGGATAAATCTAAGCAGCTTTCTCTAGTACGGAACTGTAGAGTGCCTGAATAATTTTGGCATGTGCTTATAATTAACAACAATAAATTGCCCTTTTGACCTGCTTTCAGAAGTCAACAGTTTAACTCAAATCCCAAGTGCATCCTTCTGCCAGAGAGAGTGAGTGACTCTCTTATCCAAAAATAAATCTGGACAGCTGAGATATTTAAACCATTGAGGGGTTATAAAATGGGAGTGATATGAAAATGTAAAATTGGCATAGCAATCTTGTAGCTGTGTATGAGGCTTTTTATTTTTAAAGATTTTATTTATTTATTCATGAGAATACACAGAGAGGAGAGAGAGAGAGGCAGAGACACAGGCAGGATAAGCAGGCTCCATGCAGGGAACCTGATGTGGGGAGTCTGATGTGGGACTCGATCCTGGGTCTCCAGGATCAGGCCCTGGGCTGAAGGCAGCGTTACTGAGCCACCGGGGCTGCCCAATGCTTTCTATTTTTTTTTTCTTTCTATTTTTAAATCAAGTATGTACTTCAGAAGTTTACTACAAACCAAATGCATGTTTTTCCCTTCCTGATCGATTTCACCTGAGATTTCCTACTCTCAGGATGTGGGTTTTCAGCAGTGCCCTCATGCAGAATCTCTGTGCCTACTCTCGTGGTCTCAGAGCTTATTTCGAATTTAACCCTCTTTGCTGAGAATCCTTCCTGCTATTCAGAATTGGTGAACCAGGCGCCAAATTTTTCACTTGTCAAAAGTTCTGTCTCAGGACTTTAAAGTATCAGATTAAACCGATAAAGCGTTAAGGAAGAAGATGGAGAAGGCCTGGTCACACAAATCAATGTGAAAATGATGAAAAAGGAAAATGTTTTCAGGCATTTATTTATTGATAGCACGTAGAATATATAGGGTTTCTGTTATGTACATATGTATGCGCTTATTCACACATTTAAAAAATGTGATAAAAGTAAATTTGTGGGTCATACATTTTTGTTTTTTATTTTTTTATTTTTTTTAAAGGTTGTATTTATTTAATCATGAGAGGAGAGAGAGAGAGAGAGAGGCAGAGACACAGGCAGAGGGAGAAGCAGACTTCATGCAGGGAGCCCAATGTGGGACTGATACTGGGACTCTAGGATCATGCCCTGGGCCAGAGGCAGTGCTAATCCACTGAGCCACCCGGGCTGCCCACATTTTTGTTTTGATTGGGAAATAAAAAGGAATTTGGTAAAGTTTGGTCTAGAAGGAAGATTGTCCCCCCTCCCTCTTTGTTCCCTTTTGGTATATGACTATCATTATAGTTTAGGTTGCTGATATAAATAGCCTGTTCTGTCACTAGGATTCCAGCCAAGTTTTTATTTTCTTGCTTAGCATAGTTTTTTTACATTTTATTTTTGCTAGTAGAATATGATGTGTGGGTAATGCAGTCTTATGTTCTTTGTTGATTTAACTCTAGCCCTGACATTTCTGTGTCTTCAAATGGCTTTCAAGCAGGATAACTTCTGCCCCTTGACTCTTTTGGATGACTTTTACTTTCAAAGTTTGAATATAAAAGTTAAAATGAAAAAAAAATGGCTTATAAAAATAAAGTAGCCTTGATTTCTGACCGAGAGATTGACATAAAGGATTCCTGAATAACTTTTTTTGGTTTGCAGAATGATTTAAGCACATGCCAATTTATAATTGCTGAACTGACAAATAATAAAATACCTCTTACGTGTTTGTCAGTTTGTTCTCCACTCCTTTTGTTATGAAGAACACTTAATGTGTTTTTTTCACCCCCACACAGGCTTGGGTTTTTTTTTTTTTCCCCACATCATATAGTATATTCTCCTATCTGCTAGTCAGTGTGTAGTCATTTCTGTGGGCATTTGGAGAACCGGGGACAGCTGATTGGCGGATTCCTAGCTTGAATCTCTGGAGGAAACTTTTCTTGATGTGCAGATTTAATTCAAAGTTGTTTTTTAGCTTGGGAACACAGGTCCTCTTTGAATTGTCACCCTGGGGAATATGGAGATAAATATGATTTAGTTATATTGCATTGGAAATACACAAAGTCACCTGCTTGCGTAAGTGGTGCTGATCTAGCTTTGTAAACTGACTATATATCTGGCTCACATTTCATCTATGCCAAAAGCATTCCCTAAAATAAATGTTTTCCTATGACTATTCCCCTTACTTTCTGAGATTATTGTGCAGATAATAAATGAGGAAGGAGGCCAGGTTGATGATTGATTTTAGAGCATGCAGGCTTTTAAAGGAACTGCCCAATTTACATTTTATTTCATTCTTTTTTTTTTTTTTTTAAGATTTATTTACTTATTTTGATGGGGGAGAGCAGAGGGAGAGACTCTTCCAGTAGACTCTGCACAGAGCGAAATGCGAAGCTTGACCCCCTGCCTGAACCCATGAGATCAGGACCTGAGCCAAAACCAAGAGTCCAAAGCTCACCTGACTGTGCCACCCTGGCACCCCATTTTATTTCATTCATTTTTTTTAAAGATTTTATTTATTTATTCATGAGACACACACACACACACACACACACACACACACACACACACACACACACAGAGGCAGAGAGGCAGAGACACAGGCAGACGGAGAAACAGGCTCCATGCACGGAGCCCGATGTGGGACTCGACTGGATCCTGGGACTCCAGGATCAAGCCCTGGGTGGAAGGCAGGTGGAAAACCCCTAAGCCACCCAGGGATCCCCTGTTTCATTCTTTTTTTTTTTTAATTTTTTTTTTAAAATTTATTTATGATAGTCACACACACACAGAGAGAGAGGCAGAGACACAGGCAGAAGGAGAAGCAGGCTCCATGCACCGGGAGCCCGACGTGGGATTCGATTCCGGATCTCCAGGATCGCGCCCTGGGCCAAAGGCAGGCGCCAAACCGCTGCACCACCCAGGGATCCCCCCGTTTCATTCTTAATAACGTTTCCAGTGGATATTTGTTTCCTGCTAAAAGTGCGACTCTGTCTTGTTGTTTTATTTTTGGAAGAGAGAGAGTAGACGAGTACCCTAGAAGAGCTGCAAAAAAATTTACTTGTTATTTATTTGCTTCTAATTCTAGAATGCTGTTTAAAGAGGTGAACGACTAAAAAAGTGGCCCAAGGCCGAATATAGAATATAGAACACATGATTTCAGATTGAAGCCAAAAGAATAGTACTTTGTTTATACAAAAATAGACTCCTTATATTGTGTACCTGAAACTAATATAATGTTGTATTGTCAGTTATATCTCTATTTAAAAGAAAAAGGAGTAGAACTTCACTGATTTCTGGTGCACTCTTCAAATATGAGTGGTTTCGAACAAATGCGCCTTAAAAGTTTTATTTTTTTACTGTAAGGTATAAAGCTGCTTTGTGAATTATCTCCATCAATAATCAGTACTTAGAGGATGCCTGGGTGGTTGTCTGCCTTCAGCCCAAGGCGTGTGTTCCCGGAATCTGGGATCCGGCTCCTTGCAGGGAGCCTGCTTCTCCCTCTGGCTGTGTCTTTGTCTCTCTCTCTCTTTCCGTGTTTCTCATGAATAGATAAAGAAATCTTAAAAAAAAGAAAGAAAGAAAGAAAGAAAGAAAAGAAAGAAAGAAAGAAAGAAAGAAAGAAAGAAAGAAAGAAAGAAAGAATGAATCAGTACTTAGTTCTCTAGTGTAGATGGTATTATAGTTTGAGACTTCTTCACAAGTCCTTACCTTTATTTAACATATTATTGCTGCTGAATAAATATATAATCTTCAATCAGAAGCAAAGGATTAAACACCTTTTTTTTTTTGTAAATTAATGTGTTACTTCTCTTTGATACTCGATAACCGGAGATAGTATGTCTCCTCTACCCCTAATATTGTCATAGAAGAAGTGAGTTTCAATCTTTTAAAGTAATATAATGCTAATATCTACTGTTTTATTTACTGTTCCTACACAAAGCTAGACTGATTTCCAAAAATTTACTTGAAAATGATTATTTGAAATCTGCAATTCATTTACCTGTGCATTCACTCAAGCTGGGCTTTGTGTGTGTGTGTGTGTGTGTGTGTGCCTTATGCTAAGATATATTTTTTCAAGTCCACTTTTTATTGTGAAATAATTCAAACATACAATTGAGAGTGATATAATGCCTGTATACCCTCCACCAGCATGATCAAATCTTGACATGATGCTATCTTTTCCATTTGGTTTTTAATACATAAAGTAACAGAACAAAGCACCGTGGAGTTGAACTTTTGCCTTGAACCTTATTTGTATGGAAAACTGCCAGAAACACAGCCCTTCCTGCAGGGGTGTAGAAGTTCCTCCTGACAACACCCAGGGGAGGATTCAGCTTTGGGACAGAGTCCAAAAATGGAGGTGCAAAGTAATAATTTCAAGGAAATGTAGTCTGGTCTCAGGTGCTAGCTGCTGCTGTAGTAGTCCACAGCCAACACAGGGGCTAGGCTGCTGGGCTGGTGGATTGCAGACCAGTATCTGTTAACGTAAATGCACAGATCAGTTGCTCATAAGTCACAAAGGTGGTGCCACCAGTACCAGTGATCACACACATCAGAAGTGGCTCATCCATGTGCCTGTGACGGTGTTTGCATGAACAATTCTACATTAACCATAGTAATGAAGTACATGAAGTTTAGTAAGTTGACAAATCTTGAAACAGAATTTAGATCCTAGATTGTGTCTTTGCTAAAACTTGGGCACTCTGAATACGGAACTGTCATAACTATTCTATTAACCAATTACTTTCAGGGCTCCTAGGTGGCTTAGTCAGTTAAACCTCTACCTTCCACTTGGGTCATGATCCCAGAGTCCTGGGTTTGAGTCCTACGTGGGCTGTCCACACAGTGAGGAGTCTGCTTCTCTCTCTCTACCCTTTCCCCCTGCTTGTGAGATCTCTCTGTCTCTCTCTCATGCTCTCTCAAATAAATCATACATAAATAAAATCTTTAAAAACAAACAAAGCCAGGTACTTTTCTTATTTCTTTCCCCCTAAGAGACTTCGTTACTGTTAACATTTGCCCCTACCTTTTCTTCACAGCAATGGAGTTGATGAAGGGAAGACTATGTAGTTACACCCATATTCTGTGTTCTTGCTATGGAAAAGTGTAGGCCTGCTGGGTTAGCAGGGAGCTGGCCTGAAATACAGAATCTCAGTTCCACCCTAGACAAACTGAATCAGAATTCGCATTTTAACAAGTTCCCCAGGTGACTGTAGGTTAAAGTTTGAGAGACACTTGTTCTATATGACATACACATATTGCCACATTTTTATAGATTTTAAATACTGTGAAAGGGGTAGGTAAATCAATTTGGTTTTGATGCACTGTTCCTGGAAGTGGGCTGTTGGGTGCCGCATTCTTTATGGCCTTATGTTTTGGTAATATCTAATGATATATCAAGAATTGTATGTGCAATTACTGATGGAGTCTCTCTGTCTCTCTCTACTCAGCTGCATCATTTTTCCTGAAGACATTCCATTATTGTTCTAGAGACCTTTCCCTTATCCCTGAACTCTTTGGAGTTGAGTTATGTCAACAGCTGCCTTAATTACTTTGGTTAGAAGTGGTGGGAGCCACGTGAGGAGGAGAGTGCTGCTAAGCTCCCGCCTCCTGCAGGACGACAGGCGGCTGACACCCACCTGCCACGGCTCCACTTCAGAGCCTCGGTGTTCGCGGTTTGACCCGGATGGTAGTGGGCGTCCAGCCACCTGGGATAATTTCGGGATCTGGGATAACCGCATCGACGAGCCCATTCTGCTGCCGCCCAGCATTAAGTACGGCAAGCCGATCCCCAAAATCAGCCTGGAAAACGTAGGCTGCGCCTCGCATATTGGCAAACGAAAGGAGAACGAAGACCGGTTCGACAGCGCCCAGCTAACAGATGAGGTCCTGTACTTCGCGGTGTACGACGGGCACGGCGGACCCGCAGCTGCTGATTTCTGTCACACCCACATGGAGACCTGCATCATGTATGTACACTTCGTGTGTGCTTTATTATTATTTCTTAGATATTTTATTTATTTGAGAGACAGAGAGAGCATGGGCAGGGGGAGGGACAGAGGGAGAAGAAGGCTCCCTGCTTGCGGGGCTCCATCCCAGGACCCTGGGACCGTGACCTCAGGTGCCCCAAGAATGCCATTCATTACTGATGATTATCACCTTTCCACAATGTATGTTCTTAACAACTCCCCGGGTGACCGCATTGACCAGAATCAACTGCACTTTGATTTGTGATCATTTCAAGCAAAGTAACATAAAGTACATGAGCGCATGTACTCTGAGAAGCATTTACTCCTACCAGTGCATGGCAAATAGTACTTCAATAAATGGTAATTCTTCTTTCAAGGGGTATGACTAGCTTTAGTTGATTGACATTCATATGGAGAAAATGCATTTAATGAGGGTATTTTGGAGCTCTTTAAAAAGTTCATTTACTGCAGTGATAAGTAATGTATTTTGGGGATCATACGACTTGAATTAAAAGAGGGGGAGAACATAGGACTATGTCTTCGTGTGTATAGTTAATTATGCCGTGAAATTGTTATTCGTGCTGTCATAAGTCGATTTATTCATATATTTTTAAAATTTATTCATATTTTTGAACTTAGTGGTGTATTTTTATTTGAGGGAACTTTTGACCTCTCAGGGTTGTGGATAGAAAGTATTAATCTTTGAGCATGGAGACTTGGACTTTTATTTCATTGTTCTTAAAGGCTTATCTCCATGCCTAGTTATTTCCTAACTTGATTTGTTTGTTAATCTGTGGATTTTAAGCATCTGGAAGGCAAACTATGGAGGTCTACTGTATGGAATAAAAGCTAGCCAGAGGGACCTAGATGAAGAGAAACCTTAATAAGATGATTGTTTGGGACTCTCTTCCTCTCCACAAAGGGATTTGCTTCCTAAAGAGAAGAACTTGGAAACTGTGTTGACCTTGGCTTTTCTAGAAATAGATAAAGCCTTTGCGAGGCATGCCCACCTGTCTGCTGATGGTAAGTAAAACAATCACATTCCTTTGGGTCCTGGGGCATGTCTAGTTAAAGGAAACAATTTAAGCCCCTTAGGGTTGGGAATGTAAGTTTATATGTGAGGATGCTTATGTTGAAAGTGATTTTGAATAACTTTAAATGCTGTTTGGAATCCAAAGTAATGTTAGTACCTCATTTTTAAATGAAGTATATTGGAGAATTTTTCAACAATTGAAGCTCTAAAATGGTTCTGATATTGAATTTAAATTTTAAAAGGATGAAAAAATGTTAAATTTGCTCTTTATGTGAATAGGAGATCCATACTATGGGAGGGTTTACTGTTTTTGGTTTTTTAGATGAATCTGATGAACAAGTACTAAAATACACTATAGGGTCATCTCATTTAGCTACGAAATAATTGTCCAGACAAGAAGAAAATTGCTAACTGGTCCTAAGTAAGAAAAGACAATGGCTAATATGCACTACTTTGTTTAATTAAAAGAAGATATGTTTTCTCCCACTCCTAAACATTATTTCATCTTGCATCTTGTGGTAACTAGTGATAGTTTTGTTTTTATTTGTTAAACACAAGGGCATGACAGCTGAATTTTTAAAATTTGTGTACTGTATGTCCTTAAATTTTAAAAGTAAAATGTTTCTGATTTTGACTAAATTTATCAAAAACATTCCGAAAAACATAGTGTTTTTCATAGAAACATAGAAAACTAGTGTTTTCTAGTTAGTTGGCCCCCAAATCTTTTGCTCTTAAAGGTAATCTTGAAAACTTCTGCAGTGACCATGTAAAACTTCTGCAGTGGCCATGCTACAGACCCCTTAACTGATGAGGAAGTGAGTAACGCAATATTAATCTGTGTTTGGCTCCTCTCTTTATTTAAAGGAAGTCAAAGCACCAAAGAAATGAACATTTCACAATTTTCTATTGGAGAGCATAAGAACGGAAAGCCTCATTTCACTGATAAGGCCAGTTACAGAGTGAGGGGCTGGGATTTCCCTGGCACCCACAGTGGCTTCTCTCACGGGCATGTTCATGATGAGGGTTCTAGAGGATGACAAGGTGGCTCTGTTTGCCATCTTATAAGATTTTTCCCGCCCCTTTTTTGAGAACCTCACTGTTACCATAGTTCTTGGAAAAGCATCAGAGTCCACTTTCTTTGTTCAGGGATTTGTTTTCTTATTTGTAGATCATTCGGCCCATTTTCTCTTCTTCATTCCTTTGGACTTTTTTCCTTCCAGCTGGCTCCTCACCTTTGAAAATAGAGGTTGAGAGAAGGTAAATTGTAGGTATAAGATTGAACTCTTGTTCCTAATGGTAAAACATAGGAGGTAGAAGAGAACAGTCAAACACTTTCTTATAGTTTTAATTTTATGACTCTGAATATTGGCATGCTCTTTTTTCATTCATAACCAAGTTGGCTGTATCTCACTCACACCAAGATGTTTATTGGCTGTAGTGCAGGTGGTGTGCACCAGCTGTTCTGTAAACAGGTAGAGCCTAACAGCTCTACCTGTCATAAGAAAACCTGAGTTTACCATGGGAATGTGGGGGCCAATGATCAAAACATTAACCCTTCATGGGTGCAGTCAGTCCTTTGGTAAAGAATCTCATTGACGAAGTTGCTTAAAACTGAGATTCAGCATTAAATATGAGAGGACCCCTTTCATTTTATTAAAGAATAAATTAAAGGGAATTTTATCAAAGAATAAATAAAGAATTTATTAAAAAAAAAGAATTTATTAAAGAATTGTTAAAGGGAATTTTGAACTTTCTGAAAAAATTTGTTTAACTTCCCTACCTTAAGAGAAACTTTCTGAAGGTGCCTTACTCGTGGCTGTACAAAGAAAGTAATCCTAAAATGCCTAAAATGTAATTTTTAATAATAAATTTAAACTCCATTTAACTTAGTGCATCTGTCATACGCTTTGAGTTAATGATCTCAGAATTTTCATAAGATAGCCTCAAATTTAGTTTTCATTCAATGGCCAATTGTTTGCAAGTATAAAGGAGCACAACAGAATGAAACCTAGTGTGCTACTAAAAGAAAGGGTCTACTATGACATTGTTCTTAAATCTTGTTTTGTGTGTATTCTTATAGATCACTTGGTCTATGTGTGTGTCTTTAAATAAGAATTTTGAGAACAACTTTAAAATTTATTCTTAGTAAGTTGCCAAGGCTTTTAACATTGCTAAAAATTGCGTTTTGATATTTGGGGCCTATTTTATCAAATATATTAAAGTCACTGAAGATAGATGCTGTAAGTTGTTTTAATTTTTCAATTTGTGAATTAAAACAAATACTGTTTCAGATTTCAAAGTTATTTAAATTAAAAACTTTTTTTTTTTTTGGTTTTTAGTAAGAACTGAAGCTGTATCAGTATTATAAGAGTGGATAATATTCTTTTTGGGATAGATATAGGATCCAGTGCTAGTTAAATAAAATTGTGAAATAATACAGTTTGCCCTCTTCCAGTTTTTTTTTTTTTTTAACTTTTCTATCAGCATTAGTCCCATTTTCCCTCCTTGAGCCATTCCAATGAGCAGTTTAAAAGTAGGGACCATGGTTTATTCATTTTGAATCTCCAGTGCTCGGCACCCAGTATAGAATCTGGAAGGTACTCAATCATTATTTGGACTGACCTGATCTCCATGCCTGTTCTTTCTCACCAAAGTTATTACAGTTTATTATTTGATTATCCAAGAGCTGATTTAACCAAATTTTTAAAAGAAGATTTTACTTATTTATTTGAAAGAGAGAGAGAGTGAGCAAGAGAGCAAGCAAGCATGAGCAGGGGCAGGGACAGAGGGAGAGGGAGAAGCAGCCGCCCCACTCAGAGGGGAATCTCCTCAGGGCTTGTTCCTAGGACCCCAGGATCTCCACTTGAGCCTAAGGCAGACACTCAACTACTGAGCCACCCAGGCACCCCTGATTTAACCAAATTATTAATGTATATGTTTTAATGAGTTATCACTGCTGCATGGATTTGAATTTTAAGTAGGGGAAGCCTGAAGAGAGATTGGTTAAGCCACAGGAATAAGTCAGTAATAATAGAATTTGGGGTATAAATGGGAGGAGTACCCCTCAATTATACTATATTAGCTTTCTTGAGAAAAAGTGAATAAAATAAAGTGAACATAAAACGTTTTCTTCAAGAGTTTGGTCCAAAGCTGTCACATCTGCATAAAGTGTTTCAAATTATCCCATTAGCATTTAAAATAGTTACTATTTCAGTTTAAAATGAGGGGGTTTGAGGAGACTAAAATCAGAATGCCACTTGCCAAAAACAGCAAGAATCTTGCCCTTATGAAATTGCTGGCTATTTTTATTGATTTGTTGACACATTTTGAAATTACCCTTATTTATGAAGATAATTTCATCATCATCTTTAGGCATTTTTGTATTCAATTTATGCCAGTCACATGTATTTTTACAGTTAATGAAATCAGCCAGTAAATTCCAATGATGTCCCATTACTCTGCTGTTTATCAACAAATTGTCACTTAAAGCAAACGGGGTGGTATAAAACTGAGATTATATCCTTTACATCCTATAAACTCTTCCAAGTGTTTCTAGATTGCTTAAGCCTTGAAAGCAGCAAAACTCCCCAAGAGACAAATGGATCAAAAAGAGAAGACTTGCTCTGACGTTCAGAGCGTGAGATGTTGGTGGCAGCATCGTGAGTCCTGTTGGAAACTTCCGTGCTCTTCACATTACCTGATCTCTACAGAATAACCAGTGTCAGAAAAGCAGTGTTTTCTAGTACCCTTCTTATACTGGCAGCAGCCAAAAGCAAAAGGCAATAGGGACAATATAGAAGAGATACTTATTGTGCTGTTACTGCTTCAGCTCATTACTTGGATTTTGGTGTTCATGAGTCATACATGTCTAGAACACCCACATTGAATAAATATTGAAACTGTATTGATTTATATATATTATCATTTATGCAGTAAACAATAATTACCCAGGGGGGGGGTTATGGTTTGCAAAGTAGAGCTTTTACTCTTATGTTGCCATTCAAAAACTTGATCATTTTTCTTTTGATATGTTGACCTGCAACACCGGGGAAAAGAGAGCTGCAGAAATACCCGTTTGATGAATTCCATAAACTCATCAACAGGCACTAGAGCTCAAGAGCCTTACTAGCCTAAATTTAAACAATTAATTTAAATTAATCAGTCTACTAAAAAAAAAATGCCTTCAGCATCATTAACAAATATGCTACTTCTTGTATCTGGTATAGGAGGTGCTTTGATTCCTTCTTGATCTATATTTGAATCCCAGTAATTTGGTGGTATACTGTAGTGTGCATCCTTCTCTAACTATGGACTATTTGTCAGATACAGATTATTCACTGCTGTACCCATGTATTTTCCCATTAGTTATTGGGATAGTTCTGATATTGGTACCAAACAAATTGACGGTGCCCTTTATTCAGCTCTGTAAAGGTACTGATTTACTTCTCAGGACTAACTGTTAAAGTGTGTGTGAGTGGTGTGCGTGTGTGAGGGAGAGAGAGAGTATGAGTGTATAGATGTGTATGTTATACCGTGTATGTGTTTTGTATGCCTGCATTTGTATATAGTTTTTCCTATGGTGGGACACTGTGAAACTAAGAAGTTTTACTCTGTGATGAAAAACTAGATTCAACTACAAAATACCATCAACTTGGGCAAACTGAGTCTTGAATTCATTGATTTGGCACCTCCTGGAATATGATATAATTTGCCAGTGAAATTTTCATCAAAATAAAAACCCTTCCCCTTATTTTGCAGCTCTTTCTTTGCCCTCCCCTGTGTTGCAGGTTTGTAATGTTTGAGCACAATTCCTGGGTGAATTTCCTATTTGCCTCTGTGCGTGTTATTTGTGGCAGAGAACTGTGCCCGGTCAGCAGCTCTAGACCTGGAGCCCGTGGACACTATATGCTGGGCTTCAGTGGAAAGAGAGATCTGCTTAATTTTGTCCCAGGTGAAGGAGTCCAGCGGTTCCTAGCCTGGACTACTGGAAGGTTCCCACAGCCTCTTTGTCCCATTAGTTGAGATGACTTGCAGTAGGAAATGTCCAGTGAGTGTTAAGACCTTATTGAAAGATGTCTTAGTTTTATAGTTTTTGTTGTTAGGGTAAAAAGTGAGAATTTTTACTTCCATGTTAAATGCTAAATGAAATAAATGCTTATTTAATATTTATTTCTTAGATGCTTAGCAAGCCAGAACCAACAGTTAGTTTTGAAAACTTTCCCATAAATCCTGGGATTTTGGAACTGTGAAGTTGGATTGGTAAAAACTCAAGCTCTTTTACATTCCCGGATGGCAGAGCCATGAATTACAATAGAATCCTAAGCAGCGAAATTTGGAAGTTTTCATTTACGAAATTTTAACTGTTTTGCTCTAGCTAGTTAAAAACCACTTTTTAAAAAGCAGCTGCTGACCATTTAATAAGCAAAGGAGAGTAATACTAAGTTCCCTGGACAGGTAGCATCTGAGTGAATGCCTGTGCTCTTTTGTTTGGTGCTTCCCCATCATTGGAAAAGATCACAGTGGTCAAACTGTGAATGTTATCTCATATAACATTTTGGGAAACTCGAAAGTTAACTTTTGTAATATGAACATCACTGATACTTATGCTAAAACATGTATTACGTTACACAATGACAAATAGGTTATATGTTTTAGCATCGCTGAGATCCTACCTTGCACAACAGTTCCAAAATCAAAAGATCAATGGGAAGATAGTGCAACTATAAATGCTCTTTCTTGATAAATTAGATTCAGCATGGATATAAAAGATTAATTAGGGTTTATTAATGTTTTTTCCATTTCACTTTTCTGATTAAAGCAGGCATTTTAATATACCAATTGGAAAAATATAGTTTTATATCTATATATCTATATCCTTCCAAATGCACTATTGATAAAATTTTTTTAAAGTGTCTTTTTGCAAAAACAAAACAAAACAAAAAATTGGAAAGATTGAGCCTCAATCAGTCAAATCAATAGCATTTCATTTTTCCTAAATCTACCTTTTAAAAAGAAATCATCTTTGGATGATCACCTGAACATTTTATTTCGATGCTTTAAAGAATTAACCATATTTTTGAAGACAATACCTGCTTTAAATAAGTTATCTTTTCAGTTTCTTCCAATTTGCTTTACCTTGTAGCCCTTAATTTCACAGTATTCTCACTTTTGGCAAGGCTCGATGCACCTTCAAAATTTTTAGCAAGTGATAAAGAACTTAGAACAGATGCGGTTTGAAGAAATCAAAGAAAGATAAAAAAATGCAGTTTGGATTGGATGAAGGAAACAGTGGCGACCTCCAGCCAAGTGACATTTAATTTTGTTATTGGTCAGAGAAAATTAAATGTGAATATATCAAGCGTTTGGGAAACTAAAATGAATATTATTCTCCACCCCCTGTATTTTCCTAATATAATGATGGTTGTAACTTTGTTTCATGTCTGGGGAGGACAAAGATAAATAGAAAAGAATGTGAACCTTTAGCCATTTTAGGATTTTTTTAGTGAACATTTGTAAAATTAAAACAATTGTAGAAGGAAAGAATATAAAATACAGTGCTTGAAGAGCAAAGGATACGTCCTTGTCATTCTTGCTTAGCTTATTAACTGATAATACTTTGACAAGATCGGAGTAAGAAATGGAAGAGAAAGCCTTCTAAGTACATAGAGATCTCAGGAAAATCAGCTTGCCTGAATGAGCTCAGTAGACGTAAGAGTCATTCTGCCATTTTAGCCAATCTAATTAAAGTGTAATACTTTTAATACTGGCACCCAATGTACACACAAAGGTGTCATAATTATAAGCTCGAGTCAGCTTTAGTTTATATGAATAGAGGCCGTTTGGAGACTGTGATGCACTTTTTACCAAATTAGGTTAGCGACTTTTTCTATTTGCATGGAGCCTTGTTACTGAATTAAATACTTCCTTCTCTGCATGCTTTTACTTACATAGTTCATTTGCATTTTATTTGCATAGATCTAGTTAAATTAGAATGATACGTTTCAGCATTAGTTTAACATGCCTGTGTTTTGTTTTGTAATAAAAATTCCATATCCAATCATTTGACTGTCACTGACTTATACTCTTTTTCATAATGTTTGCAGCAACCCTTCTGACCTCTGGGACTACTGCAACAGTAGCCCTGGTGAGAGATGGTATTGAACTGGTTGTAGCCAGTGTTGGGGATAGCCGGGCTATTTTGTGTAGAAAAGGAAAACCCATGAAGCTGACCATTGACCATACTCCAGAAAGAAAAGATGAAAAAGAAAGGTACCACCTCCACTGATCATTCTATGAGGATGCTGTTTATATAGTTCAAGATAGAAATGAAACCTTACATTTTATTTTCCATTTATCTTAAGATTTTATTTTTTTTAAAGATTTCATTTATTAATTTGAGAGAGAGACAGAGAGCATGAGCAGGGGGTAGGAGCAGAGGGAGGAGAAGCAGACCTTCCGCTGAGCAGGGAGTCCAATGCAGGGCCAGATCCCAGGACCCCGGGAGCATGACCTGAGCGGAAGGCAGGTGCTTAATTGACTGAGCCATGCAGGCACCCTAAAACCTTGCATTTTAAACTGATTCATCTTAAGTTTAATCGTGCCTTCATTTCCTTTCTTTCTTGGACCAGGATCAAGAAATGTGGTGGTTTTGTAGCTTGGAATAGTTTGGGACAGCCTCATGTGAATGGCAGACTTGCAATGACAAGGAGTCTTGGAGATTTGGATCTTAAAACCAGTGGTGTGATAGCAGAACCAGAAACAAAGAGGATTAAGGTAACAACCTACAACATTTGATACACTAGCAAAGAATGAATGCAGGATTGTTTCTAGCTACAGGCTTTCTTAGAAGACTTAATTGAAGCCAACATGACTTTTTAAAAATATGAGTAGTTGGGCAGCCCTGGTGGCGCAGCGGTTTAGCGCCGCCTGCAGCCTAGGGTGTGATCCTTGGGCCCCGGGATTGAGTCCCACGTCGGGCTCCCTGCATGGAGCCTGCTTCTCCCTCTGCCTGTGTCTCTCTGCCTCTCTCTCTCTCTCTCTCTCTCTCTCTCTGTGTGTCTCTCATGAATAAATAAATAAAATCTTAAAAAAATATATGAGTAGTTTGTGGAAGGATAGATGAATTCTTCAGATAAGAAACTGGCCTACTGTATGATGAAGTGCTTGGTTTTTGCTTTATGCTGCTCTGGAATTCACCTGTTAGAATGGCTCTACGGCCCTTCCTCAGCTGCACCTGATCATCCAGTATCACTACCGCTTGGAACCTGACCTTCACTTCCCTTTTATGCCAGGCTAAATAATTGCCCGCCTCCATTTCTCGGACATCTTTTGCGTTTTACTACTCAGTGCCCCATTACACTACACTTCCCTCAACATACACTCAGTTGTGAGCTGACACTTCCCTCTCTGCAAGTGCTAGGCTCCCAACAATGGCAGCAGGTGATTGTTAATTGAATGATTTATTTATTTATTTTAAAGATTTTATTTATTTATTCATGAGAGATAGAGAGAGAGAGGCAGAGACACAGGCAGAGGGAGAAGCAGGCTCCATGCAGGGAGCCCGATGTGGGACTCGATCCTGGGTCTCCAGGATCAGGTCCTGGGCTGAAGGCGGCGCTAAACTGCTGAGCCACCCAGGCTGCCCAATTGAATGATTTCTTATCTTATACCTACCTCACTTATGTTCATTTTGTCTAACAAATACTTACAGAGGGTTTACTATGTGCCAGGCTCTGTTTAAAATAGCTAAAACTACTCCATTTTACAGAGAAAACAAATCTAGAGCATAGGTGAACTTAACCTATGTTTGCCTCACCAAAAAGTAGAGGCAGATTTCAAACTCAGGAGGCCTGACTCCAGTGACTATGCTCTCAACCATTGCAACGTGCTACCTCTCATCATTTGGCTGTCTAGCTTTTTCTTTTGTGGTGTTACTAAGTAAATGTTAGGTTTGTCCATGGTGGTTGATGCCGCATGTTGCTAATTTTGCCCCAAATCTAGGCCTTCCATTTTCACTGTTAAGCTTTGAAACATAGAAACTCTCAGCAAATAGATAAAATCTTTGACTTTTGATGATTATTCAAAGGCTGAGTCTAGGTATTTGGTTCTGATTACAGCTACATCATGCCGATGACAGCTTCCTGGTCCTCACCACAGATGGAATTAACTTCATGGTGAATAGTCAAGAGATTTGTAATTTCGTCAACCAGTGCCATGATCCCAACGAAGCAGCCCATGCAGTGATTGAACAGGTGACCTAGAAGAGCTTCTGCTAGAAAAGTCCCAAATTGGGGTGGTGTGGGGGCAGGGTAAGGGATGAGGGGAGAACCCAGGTTCAGGTCTTGGTACAGCCTGGAGGGGCTGCTATAGGCTTGAGATTTCTTTGAAATCTGTGTTTTGGCTTCAGTATTACAATGAATTTTACACTTGACTACATAATATTTCCAATTTTAAGAAGTTTTACGATTCAAAAAAAATTTTTTTTTAATAAATCTCCCAAGTTGTTAAAGTAAAATTAGTGTGCCAGGGAATGTGCTATGTTTCTTTTTTGGATTTGTACACACCTTGAAATCATAGTAATAGCAATAGTAAATTATAGTGATAGTTAATAGGAATATCACATACTATATGTCAGACACTCTTCTATTCACATTTTAACTCATATAATCATCACAGTAATCTTCTGAGGTTAGAGCTACTATTATCCCTTTCCACAGATGAGGAAAACCAAGGTACAGAGGCTGAGAAGTTAAGGATCATATTCAAGATCACAAAACCAGGGACTCCTGGGTGGCTCAGTGGTTGAGTGTCTGCCTTGGGCTCAGGGCCTGATCCTGGACAGAGTCCTGGGATCGAGTCCCACATTGGGCTACCCACAGGGATCCTGCTTCTCCTTCTGCCTATGTCTCTGCCTCTTTCTCTGTATCTCTCATGAAGAAATAAATAAATGAAAATCTTTTTTTAAAAAAGGGATCACAAAACCATTAAGTTGCAGAACTGGGCTTCAAACCCAGACAGCCAAGCTCCTGGATTCAACCACTGGACCATTAAACTAGACTGTTCCAAGTAAATATCCAGTATAGGGATACTCTAGCATAGTCAATGTTTGGTTTTTAAAAATGGATGTGTGAAAAAAAACAAACACATTTAGAAAGATGTATGGATAGGTTATGTATTAGTACGTCAATCAGAGCTAATACTCACTAAAGAAAATGTCAAGTTTCCATGTGCTATTTAATATTCTATATGGATAGATAGATCTTTGAGGTTATAGTCATCACTGATCATTAGAATCATGCTTTAACAGCTATTTTTACATTTCTCAATTTTTACATTTGCAACTGAGAAGGCAAATTTAGTCCAAACTTTTTTTTTTTTTTTTTTTAAGATTTTACCTGTTTGAGAGAGAGAGAGCACAAGCAGGGGAGCAGCAGGCAGAGGAAGAGGGAGAAACAAGCTTCCCGCTGAGCAGGGAGCCCAATGTGGTGCTGGATCCTAGGACCCAGGGATCATGACCTGAGCTGAAGGCAGACACTTAACTGACTGAGCCACCCCTAGCCCAAAATTTTAAAGGCTAATATTTTGTAATTAAGACATAAGACCTTACCTAAAAAGCATTATTTGCTTGAAAATAGATGGGCAAGGATGAATTGTTCTTTTGATTACTATGTGTGTTCATGAGATTACAGAAAGGGGCCCAATCCCATGGATGATCACTTCTTTCCTAATTTCACCTCTAAGTGTGTTCTCATTCACATGGGCAGTGATATTTTAATGACTGTGTGCTATTCTGCTATAATTGTATACCTTAATCCATTTACTAGTTTCCCTAATAGCAAATTTAGTTTATGTTCACTTTCCCATATTATACAGGAGGGAACACTGTATAAACATTCTTGTATCTATTCATGCATATCTATTCCCTTCATATATTATTTTCTTAGGTAAAATTCCTAGAAAATTGCTAGGTAAAAGGATACACTATATTCTAAAACTTTAATAAGCTTGCCCAATTGCCCTCCAGAAATGCTATTCCAATTTAAACTTTTCTCTAGTATGTTTATAAATTTTTGTTTCTCCAAATGCATATGGTTTTTTGCCAGTTTGATAGGTAGAAAAATCAAATTTTAGTGTTATAAACTTGCATCCTTTTTCTTTGTTGGTGAAACTAATCATTTGTTAGCATTTGTGTGTCTTGTCTGTGTAAAGCTTTTTTCCATTATTTTATAGGCATATTTGTCTTTCTCATGGTTGTTTTAACAACTTCCTATATGTTAGATATATTAGTACTTAGATGTTGCAAAAAAAATTTTTTTTTTGGTCTTTCAATTTGTTTCTAAAACTTTTTAATATATGTTTTAAAGATTTTAAAAATTTATTTATTCATGAGAGACATAGAGAAAGAAGCAGAGACATAGGCAGAGGGAGAAGCAGGCTCCCCATGGGGAGCCTGATGTGGGACCTGATCCCAGGACCCTGGGATCACGATCTGAGCCAAAGGTAGATGCTCAACCACTGAGCCACCGCAGGCATCCCATAAAACTTTTTTATATTTTGATGCTTTTTATATCAGATATTTTTATCCACCTTTTCCCTCACAGTTTTGGCCTCAAGCTGTTAATTCTTTTGAAATACATTTGCTGTTGAATATAATCACAGGCACATCTTACAATGCTGACTATGTCATTTGCTATTTGAATTAGTTCCTTTTTTTTTTTTTTTAAAGATTTTATTTATTTATTCATGAGAGACACAGAGAGAGAGAGGCAGAGACACAGGCAGAGGGCAAAGCAGGCTCCATGCAGGGAGCCCGATGCGGGACCGGATCCTGGGACTCCAGGATCACGTCCTGGGCTGAAGGCAGGCGCTCAACCCCTGAGCCATCCAGGCGTCCCTTTGAATTAGTTCCTAGAAGTGATTTATAATTTTCCTACTGTAGGAAATTTAGTTTATGCCACTTCTCCATTTTGTAGGGAGCATAATGAACTTTGTCATTTTATCTTATACACATTCATTTCCTTAGGTTATTACTTTTTACCTTGTCTTTAGTCTCTATGCTAAATGCTTTATTTTCTTCTTCAAGAGCTGCATATCTTTTATCTTAGTCCACCAGTATTTCTGTTGCCCAAATTGCTACAGTGGAATATAGTTAATACGATTGTTTGGGGGTGGGGGTGGGGTGGTCATCTGTTATTCTATGTGCGATCTAATAAACTGTATGAACCTTGATACATGTTGAGTGAGTCATGAACCACTGCAAAGTAAGTGGGTAGTAACTGTATTTTGAATGAGATTATAACCTTCCAGAAGAATGGTAGTTTTTCTCTGTACAGACTCTGATTTTCCATATTTTTCTTTTCCTTCCTGTCATACCTTGCAGGCTATACAGTATGGTAGTGAAGATAACAGTACTGCAGTAGTAGTGCCTTTTGGTGCCTGGGGAAAATACAAGAACTCTGAAATCAACTTCTCATTCAGCAGAAGCTTTGCCTCCAGTGGACGATGGGCCTGATTGCTGGCTATGACTTTGAGTTTCTGTGGAAGTGTTTTTCACTGAGTATGTCAAGCAACTTACTAGATCAAACAAGTCAGCTGTGCCTGGGTTATTCTGTGGTTCACTAGATCAGTACACAAGTCAGTGTAAATGTAGTAACTATTTACATAGTAGTTTTTCATAAGTATCTGCCATATTTATGTTCAACTGTACAAACTCAGTATAAATGTGTAATTCAGCTATTGTGAATCTCAGAGTTGAGTGAGCAAATGAAAAGTGGTTTTGACACACTTGCTGAGTGTTAAATTTCTAATCATGAAAACTCTTAGGCAGCTACGAGTTTCTTTTGATCATTTTTGTTCTTTATTCATTTGAACAGATTTTTGCCTTCAAGCTATTTAATACTAGTAGGTATTGTGATGGCTCTGCAATATGTTAGCTGCCGGTGTTTATTTTTAATAGTTCTACCAAGGAGTAAGTGTGAAAACTGAGTCCTGTGTGACTATATTTTGTATTCTAGACCACTTACTGGTAAATTTCACAATGCAAAAGACGTTAATGCAGACACTATGACACTGCAAAATTGTATGCATATTTACAATAGTGCACTTTCGTATTTCAGTTGTGGCACTTGGGCTCCATTCCCCCGACCCCCTTCATTCCTCTTCTCCTGTAGCTAAGAGTGCTATACAGATATATAAGACTATTCCTTTATATCAGAAAAATATGTACAGGGTGAGTCTTTTGGTCAAAGCTCTACAAACTTAAATACGACGGTATCAAGTATTTTGTATAGTTTCCATTTGTCATCTCTGTTTTGTGTTCTGTATATAGTATGTTTATGTCACTTTTTGTATAGAGTAAGCAAGTTGGAAAATGTGTCAGTAACAATAATAGCACATTGACTAATAATGCTACAGACAAAGTGTGAGGTTCATGTCTCCTTTTTGCTTATTTCTATGATTCATAACAAAGAATAAATCTAAAATATCAAAGCATTCTATATTTCAGCTTGCTAATGTAATTTAGGAATGTAAAACTATTCTTTATATCTGCATGTAAGTTTGCTGTTAAAATGTGAATCTCTACATGCGTGTTTGGAATTATATCTGCGGTTTATCTTGGCAGACAATGTAAATTTGTTGTTTGTGTGGGTATATGTACATCTGTAAATTCTGGAGTAATAGAGAATTAAAGGGAACAATCCTGCATAGCTCCTCCACCAGTTAGCTTTAAATTATTAATATGTTTATCCCCAAGGACTCTTGACAAATGGAGGGCAGTTTTATAGCAGAGAACCAATGGTTATTGGCAAGTGAGGAAATAGAATTAAAATGGCTGTAGGAGATACTTTATGGTGGGTAATTGATGTGGAAAACACAGAAGCAGACTAGCATGTTGAAGCTACATTGCTATATGGTAATTTGCAAATAATAGGATGTGAGAAAAATACTGAGTGTTAAGAATAGCGTGGAGTTTTGTTATAGAAACAAACAAAACAAGAAACCAAGAAGATGAGAAGGTTGGCAGAGTGTATAGCTCCCACTCTCAGTTCTCATGGTTGGCTTGTTTTCTGTCTTTATGTTTTATTTAAGGTTTGTTACAAGGAAGACGGCCCAAAATATTCACACCTTCTCACCCCTTTTTGGTAATGGAAGAAAATAAATCTTGAGTTTTCCTACACATATTAATCAGAATTTTCCTTTGATAAAAAAGGTGACAAAGAAATATTTCTTTCTTTCTTTTTTCTTTTTTCAAGGAAGCTAAAGTAAAAAAATATTACAGAAAAGAAAATAGTCTCCTGTTCATTGTCTGGGAAATGAGGAACCAAAGGTAGGCTAAGAAAGCTGGAAAACTTTCTTGCTCTTTCTGAATTAGGTCCCTAGAACCTCCATATGGAATATAGAGAGTATGGAGAATTTCCAAACTCATAAGAAAATGAAAACTCTAAAGCACAAAATGACATTCTGAAAATGGAGGTTTCATTTTTGATTTGAATTCTTTATTTTTTTATTTTTTTATTTTTTTTAATAAATTTATTTTTTATTGGTGTTCAATTTACCAACATACTGATTTGAATTCTTCACATGACTATTCCTCTCTTTAATTTTCAAAACTAAGGGTGGAAGTAATGTTGTCAAGCTCAGAAGTCACTGATGCACTGAGGGGAATTGCCAGATTTAACAAAGAATTTGTAGGATTGGATAGGCCTTGGTTTGGGGAGGATTTTGCTCTGCTTCACCTGAAAATCTTTTAAAACTCGAAATCAGTCAATTTTAACTAAAGCATAAAAACATACTGGTGTTTACTTTTTAAACAACAGTATTGAAGTATAATTTGTAGGTTACCCTAATCCACAAAAGATGATAGGCCTACATGTATTAGGCTTCTAGGTCTGTTACAAGGAATTATGCAGATAGTAGTGAAAAAAAAGACTGTTCTAAATACCATTTTCTAGTTATAACTGTGAATTTGCCATGTGGCTATTACCATGTGGGTGTAGGTATAGTACAGATTATATTAATGTAATTAAACTTAAATCCATTATAATTTACATTGCTTTTCATTTATATATAGTATATAAATCATCTTTATCAAACGTGTCGCCAAACTATTTGCCAACATTCATTTGGCAAAATATTCTTAAAATCATGATTTTTCACATGTACAGGTTCTTAAGTACCTAATACATTCAAAACTAAATGCAGTCCTGCTCTCTATTAACTGTGTATGTTATAAATTTTTGTGTTTAAGTGCTTCAAAGTCTTATGAAAAAAAAAATAGTTTGTTTTGAAGGGAACAGTTTTGAATTTCTGTACCCTATGATGTGAACTTCTCTCAAGTTCCAAAAGTAAAAGGAAATTACATGCCTTGAAGAATTATTAGCACATAATCTAACTAGAAATTATTTTTTCTTTTTTCTTTTTTTTTAATAGAAATTATTTTTCAAAGTGGAATTTGATTTTTTTTTTTTTAAAGAATCTTGGCAGAGAATGATTTGGCCTATGCTAACTCCTCAATATCAAGACATTTAGTTTCCTTTCTTTCTTTTCTTTTCTTTTTTCTTTTCTTTTCTTTTCTTTTTTTTTTTTTTTTTTAAGATTTTACTTATTTATTCATGAGAGACACAGAGAGAGAGAGAGAAGCAGAAACACAGGCAGAGGGAGAAGCAGGCTCCATGCAGGGAGCCCGATGTGG
Source organism: Canis lupus baileyi (assembly GCF_048164855.1). Classification (NCBI taxonomy): domain Eukaryota; kingdom Metazoa; phylum Chordata; class Mammalia; order Carnivora; family Canidae; genus Canis; species Canis lupus. The sequence continues at coordinate 11,644,784 of NC_132870.1, read as the reverse complement.
GACTTGATTCTGGGACTCCAGGATTAGGCCCTGGGCTGAAGCTGGCACTAAACCGCTGAGCCACCCGGGCTACCCTAGTTTCCTTTCTAAGAATGGACAAGGATTTAATTTTTTTTTTAATAAATTTATTTTTTATTGGTGTTCAATTCGCCAACATATAGGATTTAATTTCATGGTAATATGATAGTAAGAAAATGCTTCAAGGAGGAGTAAGGGGAAGGGATGGTTAAAGTTTAGTATCAAACAGTTAAATACAAACATGGATTTGTATTTAGCACTTCAGTTGTTCACATACTCTTATCTGTGGAAAGGGACATAAGATTTCGGTTGGATTACATTTATTGTATTTATTAGATTCTGGATTTATTAGTCATCTGGATGACTTAAGCAGAAATAAAATGTCAGAAATAAAATGTCATGTCTTTGTATGCCGAATTCTGACTACCTACCTGCCTGTTGCTTTTGGCATATGGAAGGAGACCCATGGACTCTGGCAGCTCCCGCTGGTTGTTAGACCGTTGAAATGGTCCACTGACGGTCCGTGGAGTGTTCTGGGCTGTGAAACCCTGCGGTTCTTCCACCTCCAAGAATTACTTATCTGCTGTTGGATTCCAGCTCAAAATTTAGCAGTTTAATGTTTCCCAAATTAATTTCTACTGAAGTGCTCCTGTGTACATTGTTTTAAAACGTAACCAAAGTGCTACTTGAGTGTACTTTGTACTCTTTCCTAGTGAGTTGATGTAATTGCTGCTTTGACCACTGTTTTAAATGTATGTACTAGCAGACTAAATGTATGTGAGCAGACTAAAATCATATATCTCAGTGTTCAAAACACCATTTTAATAAGGTACATCCATTAAACACTTTTTAAAATCCAAGTGTGTTTATTTGGAACCCAGACTCCCAATATTTATCATATGATCTGTGGACACTGACATACAAGAACCAGTGAATGGTTGGCAATTTAGTAACCAAAATCAGGATGTTTGAAAAATTAGTTTGAAGAATCTTTGAAAAAAGCGTATATACTTATCTATTGAAATCTTTTTGATTTGATCTGAAACAAAATTTGTCTTTTATTTTCCCCTTACAGAATACTTGTTGGTACATCAGAGAAAAAATGGTCATGATGATTTTCTAATAATTTGCATGTGGTATATTTCACTGTAGCATTTCTACATATTAAAAAAATAGAAATAGGTGTTTGGCAGTGATCCTGCAGACCTCAGCAGTGTGCATTTAACATAAAGAATTTTTAATGTCCTGTTGTTAATTGAATAGTTGGATTCCATTTGCACAAGGATCTCTTCTATATTGTATTCCCTGAAGGTAACTTGGTAAACTCTGTGGCAGTAGAGATCTGTCTGTCCTATTTTGTTCAAATTCCAAACCTAGACGGTTAACTCTGTGAACTATCCTAACAAGTCAGATTTGTGCTTAAAATTTGGCAGAGGGGGTCATTATTTCAGGATGACCTTTAGTTTTAAAGCCATACAAATGCAGCTGTGTCCAAATTACATAGGAATAGCGGGGTCCCTGGGTGGCGCAGGCCCAGGGCGCGATCCTGGAGATCCGAGATCGAATCCCACGTCGGGCTCCCGGTGCATGGAGCCTGCTTCTCTCTCTGCCTGTGTCTCTGCCTCTCTCTCTCTCTCTCTCTCTCTCTCTGTGTGTGACTATCATAAATAAATAAAAAAAAAAAAAAAAAAAAAAGGAATAGCGTAGGGAGCATAGAAGTCTTAATTCTGTGTGTAGTCCGGGCAAACGTTCAAAGCTTAATCCAATTTTCAAAAAGGATCATGTCCATGTATCACTCCTATAGCTCTAGCATCTCCCGTGCTCAGGAATATGGAAATACATTGGCATTGCACATATAATTGATGCATGACATTGGAATGTGAAATGACTCCATTTTTATTAAGAGTTGTTTCATTTAAATTCAAATCACTCGGGCAGCCCCGGTGGCGCAGTGGTTTAGCGCCGCCTGCAGCCCAGGGTGTGATCCTGGAGACCCTGAATCGAGTCCCGCGTTGGGCTCCCTGCGTGGAGCCTGCTTCTCCCTCTGCCTGTGTCTCTGCCTCTCTCTCTCTCTCTCTCTCTCTGTGTCTCTCATGAATAAATAAATAAAATCTTTAAAATAAATAAAATAAATTCAAACCACTAATTGGCAAATATACAATTCCTTAGAGCATCATCAGTTACATATATATATATATAGTTCAGAATCTTGTTCTGAACAAAAACCTAAAAGAGCAGAGCTTCATAGATGACTCTAACCGCTTTCTTAGAAGATGGAGAAGCGGAAATGAATATTAAGGGTCTCTTTTGCATATATTATCTCATTCTTCACAACAATCACAGAGAAGCTTTTCTAATTATCCTTTATATAGATAAGGAAATGGAGCCTCTGAGCAGCTAATAATGGCAAGATCCAGTTCAGACCCCTTTGGTTTCAGTCTATGTTCTTTCTACCATAACCTTTTCTACGTTAGCAAGAGCCAAACCAACTCTACTAATCAAACGTCTATGAACATCCATTTGGAGAAGACTCCCTGGTAGACATGAAAAAAAAAATGACAAGAAATGACCCAGAAACTCTAACTTAGTGGATGGATGAGCGTATTTGAGATAATAGCTGAGCATATATCACAAGAAATAAATTAGGGTAGAGAACCAAATTATGTCCAAGCTAAGTAAGTATAACAGGGGAGTACCTGTGAATGAATCAACAGAATTACTGCTTTAAACAGTATAGGAATTAGATGATTTAAAAAAATATATTTTATTTATTCATGAGAGACAGAGAGAGACCGAGACACAAGCAGGCTCCATGCAGGGAGCCTGATGCAGGACTTAATCCTGGGACCCCAGGATCATGCCCTGGGCCAAAGGCAGGCGCTAATCCACTGAGCCACCCAGGGATCCCCTGGAATTAGATGATTTCTTATGGAAGTCTAATAAATCAGTCTACCAATGATAAGCATTTAATGAGAACCTACTGTATAGGTCTGTAAATGACACCAGAGTGGGCCTAGCAGGGCTTGGGGAAGATAGTGGTTGATTATTTCTCTAGAAGAACTTTGTCAGAAGGCAGAGAAGTGAAGAATGTGAGTTATATCAGCTAGTGCTCACCTAAACAGGTAAAGCAAAAATGCTTGGAGCCAAGGAAGTCATGAAGCCTTTGGCCACAAGTCAAGGTTAGGTTCTTTCAAAGACCAGGAGACCTATGTCATGTCTTAAGAGGCAAGTGGCCAAAGGCAGAACTAGTTATATATTTTGTGCAAAATGAAAACATCAGGCCCTTGTTCAAAACTGATTAAGAGGGATCCCTGGGTGGCGCAGCGGTTTAGCGCCTGCCTTTGGCCCAGGGCGTGATCCTGGAGACCCAGGATCGAATCCCACGTCGGGCTCCCAGTGCATGGAGCCTGCTTCTCCCTCTGCCTGTGTCTCTGCCTCTCTCTCTCTCTGTGACTATCATAAATAAATAAAAATTAAAAAAAAAAAACTGATTAAGAATTTCAAAGACAGCAGAACACTATACCAATTGTGGGGACCTTTTAAGAACTATGCCCTGTGCAACAAGACAGGTTGAGCACTCATGAAGCTGGCCCTGATCTGAGTGAAAATACTCCTAGAGCAAATTTTGCAAGTAAATGCAAAGCACAGAAAAAGGAGCACAGTGTCACCAAGGCAAGAATAGTTCCCTACAACCCAAAATGTATACAAGCTAGGAGGGCACTAAGCCTTAATAGAAGTAATAGAAAACTTTTCATGATAAGAGCCAAAAGGACCAACCTTCAATTAAAGTGCCCCTGTAGTTGTCCTAGGCACCTTTACTTACAGTGTCTTATTAATCCTTTCTAAAATATTGCAAGGTGGGGGTAAGCTATTGCTACAGATTGGGTTCCCTGGGAAGCAGGCACTGAGACAGAGATTAGAATTAAATTTTATTGGGGAAAGCTTTTGGCAATAACACATATGACAGGGATGGGAAATAGGCAGGAATGGGCAGAGGAAGAAGTTGGGCTATGATGCAAGGACCCACACCTTTGCACAGGGAGCTCTGAAATTGGGATGCCCTTAAGAGTTGTTTTGTTTGATTTTTGGCTTAAATAATAAAGCCTTTACTATTTTACAAACCAAAGCAAGGTGAGGCAGGCATTTCATGTGTCACAGGTTAGTGACACATGAGCATCCATCATGAACATCATTGGAGAACAACAATGCCCATGAAGGTGAATCTCTTCTGCAAGTGACCAGCATAACTGAAATAGTCTTCTAAGGATACAACGGGGTCTGGGCTGTGCCCTAATTAGAGAGAAAGGAACAGGTCCCTATAAAGGTCATGTTGCTCATTATTTTCTCTCGAGAGAGCAGAGATGTCTACTCTTTTGAACAGGTTGAACTAATGGACGCCATGGACACCTGGCAGGTGGTAGAGCTGAGATGACTGTGCCACAGAAACTGGCACTGACAGTTTTGGCAAGTGCTCCAAGCAAGTTAGGAAGTACAAAGAAACTGCTGGAAGCTTCCACATATCTGGAACTTATGCTGGGGGGATTTCCCCACTGTGTATATTCAGTTGTATGAGTTTCAACTTCAAGAGCATGTCTCCCTCATAAAGGTTCCCCTTTAGTGTCATTATATTGAATAAGGAGATAGCATGTTCCCTGTATGTCTATGACCTTTTCATGTGAACTTTCCTGTGCCCAGGAAATGAATCATCTAAAGGCTTTCCCAAATTTACTGCACTCTTCAAGCTTACATGCTTTGTGAAGTTTCTTCTTTTTATTTTATTTTATTTTTTAGATTTATTTATTTACTTGAGAGAGAGAGAGGAAAAGAGAGTGTGTGGTAGAAGAAGAGGAAGCATCCTCAAGCAGACCCTCTGTTGAGCACAGAGCCCATCTCCGGGCTCTGTGACCCTACCAAAACCAAGAGTCGGAAGTCCAACCAACTGAGTCACCTAGGTGCCCCTGCTTTATGGTTTCTTTTTTTTTTTTTTTTTTTTTTTTTTTGCTTTATGGTTTCTAGTGCTGAAGCAGAGTGGACCATTGGCTGCAGACTTTCCTGCATTTGCCCAGCACATGATGCCTTTCTGTATGTCAATGAACTCTCTGGTGCTGAGTGAGGCTAGACCTTCAGCTGAAAGCTTCCACACATTTGTTGCACTGGTGAGGTCTTACTCTGGTGTGAAGTTTTTGGTGTTGAGCAAATTGGGCTCTAAACAATTTCTACATTTCCTGCAATCATGAGGCCTTTCTCTGAGGAGAACTCTTCTGTGTTGAATGAAACCAACCACAATTACCAGGGCAGAGTTTCCCATATAATCTGCATTCATAATGCCTTGTTCCAGTGTGAACTCTTGTGTATAATAAGGCTAGAGCTTTGGCCAAAGAATTTCCCTCATTTGCGGCACTTATAAGGCTTTGGCTCAATGTGAATTCTTTGGTGTTGAAGGGAAATGGAGGTATGAGTGAAGAATTTCTCACACTGGTTGCATCTATAAGACCTTTTCGCAGTGTGGACTTTTAAAAAGATTTTATTAATTTATTTGAGAGAGGGAGAGAGCTGCGGGGAGGGGCAGAAGGAGAGGAGGAGGGAGAGAGAGGGGGAGACCTCAGAACCCAGAGACCCAGCAACATCATGACCCGAGGGGAAGGCAGATCCCTTAACCCACAGTCACCCAGCACCCCTGCTCCCCCATGTGGGCTTTCTGACGCTGAAAGAGCTTAAACCTTTCAGGGAAGGCTTTCGCACATTCACCGCCCTCCTAAGACCCTTGGAAACTGCCACAGAACCGTGAAAATGGATGGAAATTAAGATACACTAATGCTTCAGGAAGGCTTGACTTTGAACATGTTACTTTTCTCTTCCACTTTTTTTTTTTTTAAGATTTTATTTATTTATTCATGAGAGACACAGAGAGAGAGAGGCAGAGGGAGAAGCAGGCTCCCTGCAGGGAGCCCGACGTGGGACTCGATCCCGGGTCTGCAGGTCGGGTCCTGGGCTGAAGGCGGCGCTAAACCGCTGCGCCACCGCCCAGCCCGGCGTGCGTGCTCCGCCTTGCTCAGGAGCGCGGGGGCGGCTGCAGCGCAGCATCGCGGCGCGGCCCCGGGCCCGGCTCCCGCGCGGCTCCGAGCGGCTGTGGGCGCGGTAGGGCGGCGGGGAGTCGCGGGGCCAGGGCGGGGGCGGGCGGGGGATGCCGCGGGCCTTGGAAACGCGGCACGGCGGGGCGCCAGGACGCCCCACCCTTGGGGAGCGCTCGGAGGCGACGGCGAAGACCGCCGTGGTCCACTGGGGAATAGCTCAGCCCTGAAGGTGGTTGTGGCAGCACAGGGCAGCATCCACGAAGTCTTTTTTTTTTTTTTTTTCTTTTCTTTAAAGATTTTATTTATTTACTCGGGAGACACACAGAGAGCGAGGCAGAGACACAGGCAGAGGGAGAAGCAGGCTCCCTGCGAGGAGCCAGATCGGGTCTCGATCCCAGGACCTCGGCATCATGCATGACCTGAGCCAAAGGCAGAGGCCCAACCGCTGAGCCGCCCAGGCGTCCCACATCCACTAAGTCTTAACACTTTGCAGAGAGGGCTGCAGAGATGGATTTGTCCAAGATCTCATGGGGAGTGGGGTGGAGTGGGGTGGGGGGGTTCTGTGCAGTTCAAACCCCCTTTCCCAGGAACCGTGCCCGATTCATGACTTGTTAAAATGTTCGGCCTGGGTGGCTGTGTATGCACCAAGTGATGTTTCTCGCGGCTTGGGCAACATCTTGAATTGAGTCAGTCCTTAGCTAGTCAACAACTAAACAGATTCTCTCTTTTAAAATCTGTATTTATAAAATCTGTATTTAGGGTTGGATGGGCTCCCTAACTGTATAATGGGAGGAGCTAGGATGGTGAGATCATGCCAAGCCGCTGAGGCCATTCCTAGATCGTGTGAGTAGCAGAGAGAAGATACTTATCCGGAGTTGGACAGAAAAGTGGGGGGAGGAGCGGTCTCCATTCCAGTGGAGCTTCCATTCTGAACCGTGGCTAATCTGAGAGGATTTCTATACAGACTAAAACTCTTGCATAACAAAATACAAAACAACTACTCGAGGGGATTCAAACCCAGCCATTTCATCCCAAAGTCCATGATTTCCCACTGCAGAAACAGCAAGTATGTGTAAATTAGTAATTAGATGGGGAAAAAATTTCATAAGGAACCTGAAAATGCTGTAGCTGGTTATAGAAAACCAGGAAGAATAGAATAATGGGAAAACGTGTCGCGGAAGAGAGGACATAGTAAAAGCACACCTAGACCAGAACAAAAGTTTTTTTTTTTTTTCACGATTTTATTTATTTATTCATGAGAGACAGAGAGAGAGAGGACATAGACAGAGGGAGAAGCAGGCTCTCCCTGCGGGGAGCCAGCTGGGGGACTCAAGCCCAGGACCCCGGGAACACGATCTGAGCCAAAGGCAGCCACTCGACCTCTGAGCCACCCAGGTACCCTAGACCAGAACAAAAGTTAACCAAACTCCTACACTACATTCCTGACTACATTTGAGGCTCTTACTTCCCCGCTTCTCATTTACTGCATCCTGCCATCTGAGTCCACCACACCTATGAAACATTCATCTCAAGGGTCCACAACCACCTCCTTGGATAAATACACTGATTCCTTGCAGTTTTTATCTTATTTGACCTCTTTTCAGCATTCGACATTCCTGACTACCCCCCTTTCATTTAAACAGTCTCCTCTCTTAGCTTTCTTGCCACCTCTTTTCTGGTTTTCCTTCAAAATATCCAGCAACCGCTTCTCAGCCCTCTGATTGTTGATGTTCCCCAGGTAGTACCATCAACCCGCTTCTCAGTGAGTACCCTCCTTGTGCAAGCCAATACATTATGACTTGACCCATCATCTGTATACTGATGACTTGGACCAGCCCATGGTTTCTCACCTGAGCTCCAGCTTAAACGTCCAGACATGAACTGGAAATGTCCACTCGAAGAAGGTCCTGTAAGCACCTCAATTTCAACATATCCAAAGTGGAATTCCCACCCAAGTCTGTGCCTTCGAATCTGTCTATCTCGTGAATGACAATGTCTCCCAACTCAGACCCCTTTCCTCCTTCACTTCTGTAATTTGTCTTCTTTGCTCCATTCTCACTGCCATTCCATTAGATTCAGCTGACACTGTTGTAGCTTCCCAGCTGATTTGCTGGCCCTTGGCATCATCCTTTGTCCATTCTCCACATGCTGGTCATTGCACGCTCACTCACCTCCTAGAGAAGTTAACACTCTTGGGCATTGCATAAAAGACCTTTCTTTGTGGTCTCTTCCCTGCTACTGCTCCAGTGTAATTTCTTCCACTTCCAATCTCCCATGGGAAGCTTTAACCCAACTTAGGTCCATTTTTCTCTCTCCCTGTAACACATCTCCCTTGCTTCTTTCCCTGGTGAAATTCAAAACTCAGATGTCATTCCCCCTGGGATGTTTGTTCTGAGATTCCTCCAGTTTGAATTAAATTCTCCTTTTATTGATGCCTGTAACATCCAATACTTAAGTTCTCTCCTAATACTTTCTACTCAATATCATAACACTTTGTTTCCTTCCTTTCTCCACCTTTAGATTGTGAATTCCTCCAGGGCAGGGACTTGGTCTTCCTATATAATCCTAACCACACAGCCTGGCACATCATAGGCATTCAAGAAAGTTTGGAATGCGTGAAAGAGACATAATTGAAACAGGGGAGATTTATTATCTCATTCCTGAGCCTTATTTTAATACTTGAGAGTACACCCTTCCCAAAAGACGAATCACGGAAAGAAGAAAGATCACTGTGCTGCTAAGAGGAATGAAGTCCTCAGGTTTCTTTATTTACAACTAAACTGGATAGGTTGGCCTAGCACTGTTGGTTTAAGATCTTGTTCAGTCGGTATTAGCAAGTTATGCTGGCACAGCTGAGAAAGTATGACATGGTGCTTGAAGTAAAAAACAATGATAATGCAAGAAGATCCAAATCTAAGAATCTTCTTAGGTGTTGCCAGGAACATCCTTCCATGGTGATGTTTCTCTGATGACAAACTTGCTTTTAAGGATCAAAGAAATGGGAGAGGCATTTCTAAAGCCAAAACTTAAATCCAAAGACATGAGAGAGTTCTGCCTTAGAGTTCCTATTTAGAAACCGAGAGAAAATAAGAATCAGGGCTTTTAATCTAATGCTCTTGTGTTCAAGATTGCACAGTTTGTTAGGTGCCAAACCAGGAAACTGGCTTCCAGGCTGCACCCTAGAGGTCACTGTGCAGTTCTCTGAGGAAATTTTACTCAGTCATAGGCAGACACATGGTGCGCACTTAATCTGCTGAACGAAAGAGGGAGTGAATGAATGTGCTCTCCCATAGTGCTGTAGATGAAAGGGAAGAGCACTGTCATTTCTCGAAGATGGAAAGTTTCAGAATTGGGTGGGAGGGAGGATAAATATTTATTTCAAATATAAACTTTATCAAAACAAAGGCAGAAAAAATGTTTGGAAGTCAGAAAGATCTATGTTAGGGGCACCTTGGTGGCTTAGTCCGTTAAGCATTTGACTCTTGATCTCAGCTCAGGTCTTGATCTCAGGGTCATGAATTCAAGCTCCTCATTGGGCACCACGCTGGGCATGGAGCCTATTAAAAAAAAAAAGATCTATGTTAAGCTGCTGAATCATTTGTCACTAATTTCAAGGGATGATGAAAAATTATCTTATAAAATGTTGACATGTCTGCATCGGAAGCATCAGGGCAAAATGCTTGAGTGGGAAGTCTGAATTGCCTGAATCCTTTCTTCCTCACCTAAATAACTGAGCAAATTATGTAACCCATGCTCTGAGTCAGTTTTGTCATTTGCAAAAATGGGGCTAGTAACAGCCCATAGGGTTGTTATGAGACATAAACAGTTAATATACAACCTACAGAGTCATATATTCCATTTTCTACCACTAGTTCCTGTCTCTCTAGGGTCAGTGCTGTTTGGTAAATGTTCCTCTGTTTGTTCTTTTGCCCCCTCCTCTTATATGACTTTCTTTTCCTCTCACAACTTTCTACTCTTTTCTCTTTTTTCATTATTTCTCTCTCTGCCTGACTGGATTTCTTCTTAATATTCTAATACCTCTCCCTCACTTAAAAAAATGACTGATGGCTATGAACTTTAGTAAATCTACAGAACAAGAAACTTAATAATGACTGTTAAAACGTTGTTTTCCTTTTTCCAAACTAATTTCCCATCTCTGCCATGATCATACATCTTTTTTACGTTTTAAAGTCAGTGAATACATTCATGTTAATTCATGTTATTTTAGTTCTGATTTTTTTCACCTGATACAACTTTATATTGAAGGGGATCAGCATATGCCACTTTGATGTAATTATTTTGAGTTGAAATTGAGAGTCAACAGATGCAGGAAGAAGCCTTCTTGGTGCCTCTGTTGTCTCATTAAAAACAGAAACTTCTGAAAAATGAGGCTGTCATAAATCCCTTTTCAGGATGGGCCTACTTCCAGAAGAGAGAACAAAAGTAATCCTACCATAAATCAAATCCTCTGTGGCCATGAAGAAGATGGAAAAGGCCATTCACACATTCATAAACAGATATTATCACAAACTTTTAAAAAAAGATTTATTTATTCATGAGAGACATAAAGAGAGAGAGTAAAGACAGAGGCAGAGGGAGAAGCAGACTCCATGCAGGGAACCTGATGTGGGACTCGATCCTGGGACTCCAGGATCATGCCCTGAGTCAAAGGCAGATGCTCAACCACTGAGCCACCCAGGCCTCCCTATCACAAACTTTTTTTAATCTCTAGTTTGTTCTAAAAACCCATTTATCTTTCCTAAAGTAACTTGTTTTTTCTTCTTATAGAAGTCTTTTCTCCACTTCCCTCATTCCCCCACTAAGTTGGGTCAATAAGTCTCTAACTTACATGTAAATAAACCTTTTTTTCTCCTGTTAGTGTGTCATTTGTCAGTTTAATTTGCAGGACCCCAGGAACTATATATAAGAGGGTAGAGCAAAAAGTTTTACTCCCTAGACAGGTCATATGCTATGCATCAATATAGACCATATACTTGTTAATTTTTGTGATTGCAATATCATATATCATGGTTAATGCTGCATTCCCTTCTTGTGGGGCACATTGTTTCTAGGATTTTATTATTTTGAACTCTTTCCTTCCCTTATACCACTTTTGTTGCCTTATATATCTGTCTGCCACAGAAGATATACACAAATATACAAATGCATGATTATATAAGAATATTTAAAATGTGCTGTGTTTGTTGTGCAGATCTTTAGCCTTGTGGAGAAACAGAAAAATCAGGCAGGATTGCCCTCCGAAGAGTGTCTCTTCTCTATGGAGCTGATCTAGATACCAGTGATAAACATTATTGTATCTAGGTTTCTCAGATTATAAACATTTATTAACAGCTGCACAAATGTAATAGGCAATAAAGAGAGGTGGGGTTCGTCTGCCTAATAAAAATACTTCCTTTGATTTGAGTTTTCTTCTCCTAGAGGCTTTTGTGTTACCAGTTCAGTAAATAACAAGTATGAAGAGTTAACAAGGACAGTTTGTCATAGTTACTAATTTTCTTTTGTGCTGTATGGCTTTTAAAATTTGGAAGCAGCCACTGAAGTAGATTTGGCATTTCAAGTTTCTGCTACAAGTGTGATTTTATTTTAAGTAATAGTTATAGGCTCAGTTTATAATATCATTTGGTTTATAATGCTGATTATAAAGCCTTGATTAAATAACTACTGTGTAAACAGCACCATACTGTCAGACTATAAAAGCCTAGAATGAGGCCCTTAACTCTCAGAAGTTTGAAACGGACAAAATGAGAAGCCAAAGCTGTAAGTGCTGAGGAGCTTGTAAATAATCATTGTGAGTCTTGATAATAAAGATATGGAACATAGTTTTTTTTTTTTTTGAACATAGAGTTTTTGACTCTTATTAAACAATTGCTAAGTCTTAGGTTGCATTTAAGCCTTAAAGGAAATTTGGAGCAACTTTTCCATACCCTGGAACATAGAAATAGATTATCACAAATTTCCTTGGATTCGTTCTAGAGAATTCTGAAGATGCCATCATAAACCAATACAAGATGGAAAACAAAGTTTGGGATACCAGAAAGGGCCCTTTCATAATTTTCAATGGCAAAACAAAGAAATACTCTCTATTAATGCCTGTCAGAGTCCTGGGGAATGGTTAAAGATAGGAAAATAGGACTGGCAAAATATTTATCTGTGAACCATCTTCCCTACTTCTCTACTTTTATTAATTTGGAGTGAATTCCTCTCCACTGCCATGCTGCTGATTCTGATAAAAAATCACCTGTAGCTAAAAGACTTCTATTGCTCTTTGAAGAAGGGCGTGATGCTGGCTGTTTCAAAACTTTCTCAGTCTCCAGTTCCAAGGACTTCAATACCTACTTCAACAAGATTGGGGATTAAGGGACACTTGGGTGGCTCAGTGGTTGTGCGTCTGCCTTTGGCTCAGGTGGTGATCTCTGAGATTGAATTCTGCATCAGGCTCCCCACAGGGAGCCTGCTTCTCTTTCTGCCTCTCTCTCTCTCTCTCTCTCTCTCTCTCTCGTCTCTCATGAATAAATAAATAAAATCTTTTTTAAAAAAGGATTGGGGATGAACTTCCATGTGCATTCTTTTTTTTTTTTTTTTTTAAGATTTTATTTATTTATTTATTCATGAGAGACACAGAAATAGCTGGGGATTTCACCGAGGCTCTAAGAGTGATCAGTTTACTCCTAGCTGCTTGCAAAATAATGGCATTGTTAGATAGTGGGCTAAATTAATAGAAGGGCTTCCATTCATTTAGCTTCTGTCCCATGCGTTCTGCTTTAATTTAGCTTTCAACCAGAGATTTGCAAATCTTGTTCCATTAACCCAGGAAGCCCTTAGACATTGTATTCTAACTTTTTAGAATTTGTTTTTTATTTGAAATTGGTGGTTATCTTTTATTCTTTTTAAAAAAAAATATTTATTTATTCATGAGAGACTGAGAGAGAAAGGCAGAGACATAGGCAGAGGGAGAAGCAGGCTCCATGCAGGGAGCCTGATGCAAGACTCTATCCCAGGACCCCAGGATCAGGACCTAGGCTAAAGGTAGATGCTCAACCACTGAGCCACCCGGGTGCCCCCAAGAACTGCAATTTTAATTTGGAAAGTCAGGGTAGGCCTCACTGAGAAGTTACCATTTGATGAAAAACTAGGAGGAAGGAAAGGAAAGAATCATATATATATAAATGAGGGAAGATCATTTTGGGAAGGGAACAGCTAGTGCAAAGACCCTGAAGTGGGTCATGTATATATATTTGAGGTACGGCAGCAAGGAGATAGATAGGTCTGGCTCCATTACAGTTAGCAAAGAGGAAGGTGAGATCAGAGAAGTAGGGTGGGAGATAACAGATTGTAAAAGTCTTTGGTTTTTACTCTAAGAGAAATAGGAAAATATATGAATACACATTGGGAAATCTTTTTTTTTTTTCCTAACGATTTTATTTATTCAGTTGTCAGAGAGTGAGAGCAAGAGAGATCACAGTGGGAGAGGCAGAGGGAAAAGCAGACTTGATGGTGAGCAAAGAGCCCAACATGGGGCTTGATCCCAGGACCCCAAGATCATGACCCGAGTGGAAGGCAGACACTCAACCAACTGAGCCACCTAGGCACCCCCACATTGGGAAGCCTTTAAGTAATAAAGATGTATGTTGTCAGCAAAGCATCCCTAACTACCTCCTAATCCCATACTGCCCAGAGAATGCTGCCATTTTGGGTCATGTTTTTCTGGAAGTTTTTTATATGTGATTATATACATGCTGCCATTTTGGGTCATGTTTTTCTGGAAGTTTTTTATATGTGATTATATACATGGATGGGTACATATAAAAACATGTAGTTTGTTTTGTGAGGATGTGCATCTGTTTTAACCTTTATATGTCTGCATTAGCAATTTCCTTTTTACAATTAATATATATTAGAGATCTTTGTCAAGACAGTACATATATTTCTACCTTTCTTTTAAACTATTGTATAATATTCCATTGTATGCCTGTGCTACATTTTTTAATTTAATATCCTTATTGGTAAAGATTTAGATTCTAATTTTTATCCTTCTTTCCTTCCCCCACCCCCTCTTTTGACCTCTCTCTTCCTTGCTACCTTCCTTCCTTCTTTTCTTTTTTCTTTCTGTATTGCATTACTGTTGTCTTAATATTATATTTAATAACATAAAATTACAGGAAACATGGGAGAAAATTAGAAAATTTAAATTTGTGTTACCTTCTGTCAGAAAAGCAATATGTGTTTCCCTAAATTGGAATGACTTATATTTGCCTCAATGGAAGAGAGCTTCAGTTACTTTGTAAGCAAGGATTTATCTAATGTTTATTGTTCTGGAATAAAGGGGAATCATGAGAGCTTGAGCCCACTTACTCTGAGCCTTGCTAGGAGTTCACTGGGTCACCTCAGCCAAGTTGGCCATAGGTTTACATCAGTAGGAAATAAGGATCCAGGGTCCACAGATCCACAATCTATGCTGGGTTCTCCCTTCTCCCCCTACCTGAATACCAATATGGTACACAGCCAGCTCTCCTGTTAGGTCATGTGTGTTAGTCTTGTTTACCCAACCTTAACATCAGTCAGCACTTGGAGGACAGGTACCATGTCCTACACTCCCTTTTTCCCCCCAGCAGTGTCTAGCTGATTTTTAAAATCATGGTTATTTATTTTTAATATATGGCTTAATTATCCTTAAAATTGTATTTGGGAAGTTAGCTCTATTTGGTTTAGAATAAACCTTGGGATGAAATTTCTGCCACTCTATGGATTTGTCAGAACTTCTTTTAAATGTACCATTGATTCGGAAGTTTGTAACTTTGCACTGGTTGCTTTTTACCTTTAGGCCTTGCTTAATACAGACTATTGCATACTACTAGTATAATGCACACGGTCCTTGCTTAATTACATTCCAGGCAAGATACAGGTACCTCTGCTTTGCCCATATACTTACATCACAGCCAAATGATCAACTGTGCAATAACTAGGGAAATTATCACACAGGATCACAGTAATATCACATAAACAATTTTTCACCCTTATTCATGTTTATGATAAAGAATAAAATGACATTTGAATCCTCACTGGTCCCTAGGGGGTGTCAATAAATGCTAGTTTCTCTTCTCTCTTCAAAATGAAATAATCAGCTTTATGAATTTATTTATTTTTGAAAGATTTTATTTATTTATTCATGAGAGACACAGAGAGAGAGGCAGAGATACAGGCAGAGGGAGAAGCAGGCTCCATGCAGGGAGCCTGATGTGAGACTTGATCCTGGGACTCCAGGATCACACCCTGAGCTGAAGGCAGGCGCTAAGCTGCTGAGCCACTCAGGTGTCCCATGAGCCTTATGAATTTAAAAAGTAGGGGCACCTGGGTGGCTCAGTTGGTTGAGCATCCAACTGTTGATTTCAACTCAAGTTGTGATCTCACGGTATGGTACTGAGCCTTGTGCTGGGCTCCATGCTGAGTGTGGAGTCTGCTTAAGATTCTATCTCTCCCTCTGCCTCCACCTCTCCACTCACCCCCCCACCACTTGCTCTCACTTTCTCTAAAAAAATAAAATAAAATAAAAATTAGAACATATTTTTTAAAAGTCCAGGTATATCCATAGAGAAGGCAGAAATTTTACTGCAAGATTTGTTCTAAACCTTGTTTCTGGCTGGAATAAAGAATAATAATATATTTCAAATATGCAAAGTTATGTTATGTGATTAAAATGTAAATTTATTTACAAGAGTTATCTATGTTCTTCTTGTCATTATATATTTTTTCTCCAGGGGTTCTTAACTACAATTACAACCATAAGAGAGGAGAGGTCCCCTCAGATTAAGAAGTGATCCTCACATTAAAAACAAACAAGGGTACCTGGGTGGCTCAGTTGGTTAAGTCTCTGCTTTTAGCTCATGTCATGATCTCAGGGTGCTGGGATTGAGCTCCACATTGGGCTCCCTGATCAGCAGAGAGTTTGCTTCCGCCTCTCCCTCTGACCCTCCTCCCTCCTTGTGAGCTCTCTCTGTCTCAAATAAAAAAATAAAAAATAAAAATAAATAAATAAAATATTTAAAAACAAACAACAAGGGATGCCTCTGTGGCTCAGCAGTTTAGCACCTGCCTTTGGCTCAGGTCATGATCCCAGGATCCCGGGATCGAATCCCACATCAGACTCCCTTCAAGGAGCCTGCTTCTTCCTCTGCCTTGTGTCTCTGCCTCTCTCTGTCTCTCATAAATAAATAAATAATAAAAATCTTAAAAAAACAAAACAACAAGCAAACCCTAGAGGAGCTATTTCTTTCTTTCTTTTTTTTTTTTTTATGGAGTTCAATTTGCCAACATATAGCATAACACCCAGTGCTCATCCCATCAAGTGCTCCCCTCAGTGAGGAGCTATTTCTTTATGATTATAGAATTTCTGTTTGGCGTAATGAAAAAGTTTTGGAAATGGGTGGTGGTGGTAGTTATATAATAACATTGGCATGAATGCAATTCATGCCACCGAACCAAACACTTAAAAAATGGCTAAAATGGCATATTTTATTATTTTACCACCATAAGAAATGATAAAAATAAATAGGTAGACTTTCTTCACAACATCAAGATTTTTTTAAACTTTCACTTCAATAAATATTTATTGAATGCCAGGGGAAGATGGAGGAAAACAAATATATTTATTGAGTGCATGATTTGTGCCTAGGTATGAACAAAAGTAGGCTCAGGATGGTGACTTAAATATAAAGAGAACTTACAGCATGGCAAGCTCAGTCATTGGCATTTCCTGTATCTCATGATAGTATCAGGCCATCTCTGTAAGGCTGGTATCATTTTTGTCACCCTTTTATAACTGGGGAGGCATGGGTGAAAACACTTGTCAAGACTCGTAAAAAGAGGGACCAGAAGCTCTTGGTAAATGTCCTATTATTTCACTTGACTTCATCATGTTTTCACAATATGAAATGCCTATTTAATACGGTCTTATGTTCCTATTAAGTTTCTGGGATAGAAAAGGAGAACATTAGAAGGCTAGCATGTTCTAAATATAGCTGCTCTCTCCTCTTCCAGTCTCTGGGGGGGGGGGGGGGGGTCTTTGCCCTGAAACCTAACGCTGTCTTTGCTTTGGTTTCTTTCACTTCCTTTTGAATCTGTTATCTTCCTTCTTGGACTCTTTTGCCAGAAGGCAGGGCCTATGAGAGGAGACCCTCAATTTCGTCAGAGCTAGCAAAAGACAGGAAGTTTATGCAGAGCAAAACTATTTGCTAGAATTGCTTTTGATCCTCAAGCTCTTGGTAGTGTCTGAGATGCTGTCACCAGGATTCTGTTGCACAAAGAGAAAGATAAAAATATCTCTCTGATGGGTGCATTTTCTCTCTTTCCCATCCTCTTGCCAGGAACGCTGGAAAAGGCTCCCAGGCTGATTGGAGGCATTAGGTCGTCGCTTTGAATCTCAGTGTTTGAGAAAGAAATGTGGGTAGTACCCGGCTCCTGGTGGAGAAGAAAGGAACTCAGGGCGATAGGAGAAGCCTCGACTGCACCCTGCCCATTTCCTCCAGGCTAGTGTATTTGGAAAGCCTCAGTCTTCCTGGTCATTGCAGGACCACGCTGAGGGGCCGCTGCATTTCCTCTGATTCTTTCCCTTGCCCCCGAGGGCTGGCAAAGGGAAGCTCCTGGAACTTTAAGGGACATGGATCTTGGGCAGAAGTCTCTATAGGAAAACGTACAAGGGTAGAAGTCTTCTCCATATCGCCACTGCCTCTCTTCCAAGGCTGGGGCTGCTTCATCACACGTCCTAACTGAAGTGAGTTGTCTGTTTTTATTTTTTCAAGTGTTCTGAGTAGAGAATCTTGATTCGTTTTTGGTATGCTTCTTAACAAACCTGTCACTTAAGCCAGTACTTCTCATACTCCATTGTGAATATGAATCACTTGGACATTTAGTTAAAAAGCAGCAGAATTCTGTGGCCCTGGTTTGGGCCCGAGACTGCATTTCTGACAAGTTTGCAGGCAATCTCAGATCTGTTAGTCCGTGAACCATGCCTTGAGTAACAAGGGTGTAAATCCTCTGGGTGTTTTTTTTTTTTTTTTGCTGTTTTTTGGGGAAAAGAATTGGGGGTTGCTGGTGGAATGAAGGTATTTAACCAAGAATGTGATTTATGTAGAGCACCTGAAAAGAAAATCAGTCACCATTCCTGCCTGGTTGTATCTGCTTTAATGGACTATCTCTAAAATTTGGGGTTTCTGTTAAACAGTTCCTAGATGTGCTAAGCCAAGTCATCCCTAGTGAGAGAGAATGTTGGGCTGCTCTTTAGACTGCATGGATCACTTTGAGTAGAGCTAGAAATCCTTTAATTTTTGCAATTTAGGGTATGAGGTGTCCTATCACACCTCAACTGGTACAGCTAGTGGTCACTTTGAACATTTCGGTTTCAATGAAAAACTATGCATGCTAGAAAAATAATGGTGTTTTGCACCTATCATTTGGAGGTAAAGATTGTAAGGCGTATGAGTCTACTACATGGTTTAAAGTCAATTCAAGTAAGGAATATAATGAATATGTTTTATATTCTTATGAGAGGCCTTTAAGTTCTCCTGGTACTAGCTCCCTCTCTTAAATGATACACATTTGGGGATCCCTGGGTGGCTTAGCGGTTTAGCACCTGCCTTCAGACCAGGGCGTGATCCTGGAGTCCCCGGGTCGAGTCCCGCCTCGGGCTCCCTGCATGGAGACTGCTTCTCCCTCTGCATGTGTCTCTGCCTCTCTCTCTCTCTCTCTGGGTCTCTCATGAATAAATAAATAAAATCTTTTTAAAAAAATGATACACATTTGGGACGCCTGGGTGGCTCAGCGGTTGAGCGTCTGCCTTTGGCTCAGAGCTTGATCCTGGGGTCCTGGAATCAAGCCCCACATGGGGCTCCCTGCAGGGAGCCTGCTTCTCCTTCTGCCTGTGTCTCTGCTTCTCTCTGTGTCTCCCATGAATAAATAAATAAAATCTTTAAAATAAAATAAATGGTACAAATTTATCTGAAAGTCACTTTTAATCCAAGAGAGACAAGCTAAGAGGAAAAAAAAATGAATATTAGATAGGAAGTCTACCTATTCTGTCCCTAGTTGAGGGGAGAAAATAGCAATGGAAAAAAGTGGGAAATAAAGACTGTGGTGGCCTGGGATGTCTTAGCTACGTGAAATGAATAAGGAAACCCCAGTCTAGAAATAGAATTCTTATCCACACTGGCATGGGAGTTCTTCCAGAATAGTAGCTCATGTCTTCCTCAGCAGGAGAAATGTACTTGAAACAGAATAAATTGTAAATTGTGCTGTTGTGATGAATGAACATGCTAAAACTATTTGTCATTAAGTTTAGGAGTATGCGATGAGATCAAAGTTCCGAGGAATGTGCAGGCCTGGTGAAGCACGATAGGAACCCATTAAACCATCCCAGAGATAGGGGAATTGCTTCTGTTTGAAATGAGCTTCAGATAACACTCCTTTTAATTATGGGGTATCACCAGAGGTGTTACTGAAAGATAACAACCTGTGTGGCACAAACATTGACCAATCAGCACAGAAGCTACTGTAAAGAGCCCATACAACAGCAGCTGCTAGGCAGTAAGAATGTTCAGGACTGTACATTGGCCTCAGCTATTATAGGTCTTTTTTTTTTTTTAAGATTTTATTTACGTATTTGAGAGAGAGAGAGAGAGAGAGAGCGCTTGCACATGAGAGCAGGGGGAAGGGGAAGGGCACAGGGAGAGGGAGAAGCAGACTCCCTGCTGAGCAGAGAGCCTCATGTGGGGTTGATCCCAGAACCCTGAGATCATGACTGGAGCTGAAGGCAGAGGCTTAACCAACTGAGCCACCTGGGTGCCCTGATATTGTATGTTTTAATTAAACTTTCTGTGGGGAGGAGACATTATAAAGCTACAGATGAGTTCAGGGATATTAATGGTATCCCTGCCACCATCTGCCAAAGCTCTGGCAGATGAGGCCACTTCCCTCTGTTCTCTCTTGTCAAGCCCAGAACAACCCTCATCGAAGCTGTGTATCTCTAGCAACCTACACTAAAGAGAATTATTGTAAGTCACTACAAGATTCAAAATCCTACCCATTTCCTGAGTAGAAGGGAAGATGCATATATTCTGTTGTAAAGAGTTACGGCAAGGGATCCCTGGGTGGCTCGGCAGTTTTGCTCCTGCCTTCGGCCCAGGGCATGATCCTGGAGTCCAGGGATCAAGTCCTGCATCAGGCTATCGGCATGGAGCCTGCTTCTCCCTCTGCCTGTGTCTCTGCCTCTCTCTTTCTCTCTATGTCTGTCATGAATAAATAAATAAAATCTTAAAAAAAAAAAAGAGTTACAGCAGAAAATGAAACTTGATCACGATGTTATCCTTCCATACAAAGCATTGTTGCATACGTTATCCCATTTGATTTTCACAACTGTCATAGGGTACAGGTCAAGGAACTTATTATTTTAACCTGTTAATGAAGAAAGTCAGACTCTGGTTAAGCAGTTTGCTACAAGGCACATAGCTGGTTAGTGGGCGTGCTGGATTTGCTCGTGGTTCAGGTTAACCTTGTGCTCTTCTTGCTCCTCTCAATCATTCTCTCAGGATCTTTGAAAACCTATATTGTTCTGTACTAGGTCTGTTTTCTTTTTATGTCATAATTTGAAAACTTTGTACATTGAAAATAATTCTGTTTCTACTTCTTTTGTCAAAATTGTTTTTATGTTTGTCTTAAGCTTTGCCTTCATTAAGACCTTTACCCCACAGGAGTAAATGTTTTAGGGCAGTGGGTCTCAGACTTTATCATTCTTTCTTTTTTTTAAGATTTATTTATTTATTCATGAGACACACACACACACACACACACACACAGACAAACAGACAAACACAGGCAGGGGGAGAAGTAGGCTCCATGCAGGGAGCCCGACCTGCAACTCGATGCCAGGTCTCCAGGATCACACCCTGGACTGAAGGTGACGCTAAACCGCTGAGCCACCGGGGCTGCCCAGACTTTATCATTCTTAAAAATCACCCAGGGATGGGCACCTGGGTGGCTCGTGGGTCCCTAATGAATGTTTGGTGAGTGAATGAGTGAGAGAGAATCCATCAAATCCTCCTTGTAGTCTACAAGTTTCTGTGATCTGGCCCTGACTTATCCTTGTAACCTCATCTCTCTCCTCTCTCACCTTTATTCTGATCACACTGGCCTTCAAGCCTTTGAAAATGCTCAACTGTGACCTCTAGTCCAAAGAGTGTCAAAACACTGCCTGTGGGGCAAATCTGTCCTACCATCTATTACGATAAAGTGTTATTGGGGCACCTGGGTGGCTCAGTCGGTTAAGTGTCTGCCTTTGGCTCAAGGCGTGATCCCAGGTCCAGGGAGTGAGTCCTGCATTGAGCTTCCTGTGAGGAGCCTGCTTCTCCCTCTTCCTGTGTCTCTGCCTCTCTCTGTGTGTCTCTCATGAATAAATAAATAAAATCTAAAAAAAAAACAAAAAAAAAACCCTCTAACTTCAATAAAACTATAGTAATTAAAAAAAAACCTGTGGTAATGGCATAAAAAAAAATACAGACCAATGAAATGGAATAGACAGCCCTCAAATAAACTCTCATGTATGTGGTCAAACGATTTTTGACAAGGATGCTAAGACCATCCAATGAGGAAAAGAGTCTTTCCCACAAATGGTGCTGGGAAAAGTGGATAACCACATGCAAAAGAATCGTCAGACCCTCATCTTATACCATATACAAAAATTAAGTCAAAACGAACCAAAGACCTAAACATAATAGCTAAAAGTATAAAACTCTTAGATAAAAACATAAGGGAAAAGCCTCATGACATTGGATTTGGCGGTGATTTCTTGGGTATGACACCAAAAGCACAGGCAACAAAACAAAAACTAGATGAATTGGGCTTCTTCAAAATTAAAAACTTGCATGTCTCAAAAGACATTATTAAAAAAAGTGAAAAGACAACCCACTGAATGGGAGAAAATATTTGCAAATCATATATCTGATAAGGGGTTAATATCTAGAATATATAAAGAATTCATATAGCTCAACAACAAAAGCCAAACAACCCAATTTTAAAAGGACAAAGGACTTGAATAGACATTTCTCCAAAGATGATATAAGCATGTGAAAAGGTGCTTAACATCACTTATCATGAGGGAAATATAATGAGATACCATATCATACTCACTAGGATGGCCATAATAATAATTAAAAAAAAAAGGAAAATAACAAGATTTGGCATGGATATGAAGAAAGTGGAACCTTCATGCTTTGCTGGTAGGAATGTGAAGTGATGTAGTGCTATGGAAAACAGATTGGTGTTCCTTAAAAAATTAAACATAGTGTTACCATATGATCCAACATTTCCACTTCTGATAAGGGATTAATATCTAGAATATATAAAGAATTCCTATAGCTCAACAACAAAAGCCAAGCAATCCAATTTTAAAAGGGTTGAATATTGAATATTAAAAGAATCGAAAGCAGGCAGGCACTCAAATAGAAATTTGTACACTTGTATTCATATCAGCATTATTCACAAAAGCCAAAAGATGAAAGTGATTCAAATGTCTATCAATAGAAGAATACACTAAATATGTATTATAATGGAATTTTCCATTATAATGGAATATTCGTTTAAAAAATCCTGACACATGGATGAACCTTGATGACATTATGCTAAGTGAAATGTGCTAGTCATCAAAGGATAGATACTGTATGACCTATACACTTATATGATTCCTGCAGGAGTCAAATTCATAGAAACAGAAAGTAGAATAGTGGTTGCCACTGGGGTGAGGAAGGACTGAATCAGTTTAGCAGGTACAGATTTTCAGTTTGGGGAAATGAAAAAGTTCTGGAGATAGGTGGCGGTGATGGTTGCACAACAATGTTAATGTACTTAATGTCACAAAACTCACTCAAAAGTGGCAAATTTTATGATATAGATATTTTACCACAGTGAAAAAAAACAGGTTTTTGCATGACTGGTTCTTATTCTTCAGTTTTCAGCTCAAATGGTATTTCCTCAAGGAAGGCTCCCATTATTCTATGTAATTTCCTTATATGACATATCACTTTCTGAAAGGGATCATATCTATATCTATTTATCATTTGTCTTCATTAGAATGTAAACTTCCTAAGGATAAGGCCTTTGTCTAATTCAAAGCTATATCCTAAGACTTGGTTCTTGGCACATGGTAGATGCTTAATAAATATTTGTAGACTAAACTACAGTTGACCCTTGAACAACATGAGTTTGAACTGTGTGCGTCCACTAACATATGGATTTTTCCAAAAAATATATTGGAAAATTTTTGGAGATTTACAACAATTTGAAAAAACTCACAGATAAACTGCATAGCCTAGATATATCAAGAAAATTAAGAAGTTAGATATGTCATGAATGCAAAAAAATATATGTAGATACTATTTTGTAATTTACTATCATAAAATATACACAAGTCTATTATAAAAAGTTAACATTTGTCAAAATGAATGTGCACAGGGGTGCCTGGGTGGCTCAATTGGTTAAGCATTCTACTCTTGGTTTCAGCTCAAGTGGTGATCTTAGGGTCATGAGATTGATCCGTGTCCAGGCCCACACTCAGTGTAGAGTCTCTCTCGCTCCCCCTCTTCCTCTGCCCCTCCCCTTACTCTCTCTCTCAAATAAATACATCTTTTTTTTTTAATTTTTAAAAAATATTTTATTTATTTATTCATGAGAGACACAGAGAGAGAGGCAGAGATACAAGCAGAGGGAGAAGCAGGCTCCATGCAGAAGCCCAACGTGGGACTTCATCCCGGGTCTCCAGGATCATGCCCTGGGCCAAAGGCAGGCGCTAAACTGCTGAGCCACCCAGGCATCCCAATAAATACATCTTAAAAAAAAAAAAAAAGTATGTGCACTGGGATGCCTGGGTGGCTCAGTGGTTAAGCATCTGCTCAGGGCATGATCCTTGGGTCCCAGGATCGAGTCCTGAATCAGGCCACCCGCAAGGAGCCTGCTTCTCCCTCTGCCTATGTTTCTGCCTCTCTCTGTGTGTCTATTATGAGAAAGTAAATAAAATCTTTAAAAAAACAGTATGTGCACAAACACAGACCATACATGATGCCATTTGTGATCAAGAGAAATGTAAGCAAATGCAAAGATGCAGTATTAAATCATAACTACATAAAATTAACACTAGTACATACTATACACTGCAAGAATTTTATAGCCACCTCTCTTAGCTATGGTGGTGAGCTCGAGTGTTGCCAATATCCATTTAAAATGCTGTGTTAGGGATCCCTGGGTGGCGCAGCGGTTTGGCGCCTGCCTTTGGCCCAGGGCGCGATCCTGGAGACCCGGGATCGAATCCCACATCAGGCTACCGGTGCATGGAGCCTGCTTCTCCCTCTGCCTATGTCTCTGCCTCTCTCTCTCTCTCTGTGTGTGAATATCATGAATAAATAAATAAAATTAAAAAAAAATGCTGTGTTAAAATAATAATCTCTGTATGACCCGTTTGTCTCTCCAGTATATTGTGTATCACAGTAAAATGTATTTTCTCACAGTTCTCCCATATTTTTCACCATGCTTAGTGCAGCATTGTAATCCTTGAAAAACACTATGGGACTCATATGAAGTGCCACTGATGATGCTCAAAGTGCTTGCAAGAAACAGAGGAAAGTCAGGATATTACAAGAAAAAGTTGAGTTGCTTGATATGTACTGTAGATTGAGGTCTGTGGTGTGGTTGCCTGTTATTTCAAGATAAATGAATCCAGCATAAGAAGCATTAGAAAAAAAGAAAAGAAATTTGTGGGGATCCCTGGGTGGCTCAGCGGTTTAGCGCCTGCCTTTGGCCCAGAGCACGATCCTGGAGTCCCGGGATCGAGTCCCACATCGGGCTCCCGGCATGGAGCCTGCTTCTCTCTCCTCCTGTGTCTCTGCCTCTCTCTTTCTCTCTCTCTCTCATAAATAAATAAATCTTTAAAAAAATTTTAAAAAATTTGTGAAACTGTCACTGTCGCTATACCAGTGAGGGTGAAAACTTGGCACTTTGTGCAAAATACCTTTTTACCTCATTTTGAAAATGCAGCTCTTATTTGAGTACAAGATTAGTATACGAAAGGTATACCTATAGGCTCTAATATGATTCTAGAAAGTGGGGTCATTATATGACAACTTATAGCAAAAGGAAGATGAAAGATCTAAAGCTGGAGAACTTAATGCCAGCAAAGGATGGTTTGATAATTTTAACAAGAAGTTTGGCTTAAAAGATGTCAACAGGAGAAGGAGCTTCTGCCAACCAACAGGCAGCCAGGTGAGTTCTCAAACCCACTAAGAAAATCATTGAGGAAAAAAAATATCTGCCTTAACAGGTTTTTAATGCAGACCAAAGTGCCCTATTCTGAAAAAAAGTGTCACAAAGGACATTTATTACTAGGGAAGAAAAGCAAGCACCAGGATTTAAGGCAAGAAGGAATAGGCTAACTGCTGTTCTGTGCAAGTGCAGTGGGGGTTTATGATCAAGACTGCCTTATCTATAAAACTGCTAACCCTTGAGCTGTGAAAGGGAAAGATAAACACCAGCCACCACTGTTTTGGTTGTACAAGAAAACCTAGACAAGGAGAACCCTTTTTTCTGGATTGGTTCCATCAATGCTTTGCTCCTGAAGTCAGGAAGTACCTTGCCAGGAAGGGACTGCCTTTTAATGTTCTTTTGATTTTGGGCAATGCCCCTGTCCACCCAGGACCCCATGAGTTCAACATCAAAGGTGTTGAGGTGGTCTACTTGCCCTCAAATTCAATCTCTAGCTCATGGCACCATAAGGACCTTTAAGGCTCATCACGCATAGTACTTTAAGGAAAGGATTGTCAACACTATGAAAGAGAACTACAAGAGAGAGCACATCATGAAAGCCTGGAAGGATCACCCCACTGGAGATGCCATTGTTGTTATAGAAAAAGCCATGAAAGCCATCAAGCCCCAAACAATAAATTCCTGCTGGTGAAACTGTGCCCAGATGCTGTGCATAACTTCACAGGAATTATAACAAAGCCAATCAAGGAAATCATGAAAAAGATTGTGGATATGGATATGGGGGGGTGGTGGAAAAGTGGAGGAAGGTTGTGGTAAAGGGTTTCAAGATCTGGATCTTGGAGAAATTTAAGAGCCAATAGACACCACACCAGAGAAATTAACAGAAGATGACCTGATGGAGATGAGTGCTTCCAAACCAGTGGCAGACAATGAAGAGGAGGATGTTGAAGAAGCAGTGCCGGGAAACAAACAGATGTTAAACAATCTGGCAGAAATGTTCTGATTATTCAAGACTGCTTTTGAGTTCTTTCACAACATGGACACTGAAATTAAGCAAATGGTGGAAGGATTGGTATTGTTTAGAAACATACTTAGAGAAAGGAAAAAGCAAGTAAGTCAGGCAGAAATTACATGTATTTCCATAAAGTTACACCAAGTGTGCCTGCCCCTCCTGCCTCACCTTCCGCCTCCTCCACTTCTACTACCTCTGCCACCTTGACACAGCAAGACCGATTCCTCCCCTTCTTTTTTTTTTTCCCTCTCCTTCTTCTTCCTCAGTCTATTCAACATGAAAATGACAAGGAGGACCTTTGTGATGGATTGCTTCCACTTAATAGTAAATAGTTATCATGCCATAAGTTAATAAACAGCTGTTGAGTATGCATGCGAGTGTCTGTGTGAAAATTGAGTAACTGTACAAGAGCTGTATGGAGACATTTTGTGTCCTTATCATCATCATTGCCTGAGTATTCATTGTGTACAACGTTGTATGCAAGAATTGTATGGAAGTGGGTAGCCTATCCTTACACAGGCATAAGATGAGTGATATTTAATGTAAAATTAATATTTTTTTTAATTTTTTAATTTATTTATGATAGTCACAGAGAGAGAGAGAGGCAGAGACACAGGCAGAGGGAGAAGCAGGCTCCATGCACCGGGAGCCCGATGTGGGATTCGATCCCGGGTCTCCAGGATCGCGCCCTGGGCCAAAGGCAGGCGCCAAACTGCTGTGCCACCCAGGGATCCCGTAAAATTAATATTGTGGTAGTTTTCTTACTGTTTTACAACTTTGCCTTCAACAAATTACATTATTATATAGTATGCTTCTGTCTCTGTCTCTCTCAATTGGAATAACTATGTATCAGGCTATTATTACAAGTAAGTGGTTTTTAAAAAAATGTACCAATGTTTCCAATACTGTATTATGAGGGGCCTCTGGCTGGCTCAGTAGGTGGAGCATGCAATTCTTGATCTTGGGGTCGTGAGCTCAGGCCTTACATTGGGTCTAGACCCTAGATTAAAAAAGGAACAATACTGTATTATGAATATGACTATAATACTATATGCCATAAAAATTCTATAGTGATTCATTCATTATGTATTGGCTAGGCTACCATGAAGCAATCATATCAATTATACTAAGCTATCATAGAGCAATCGTATTGTTGCTTCTCCATTATCAATGCATGAATCATTATATCTGTAAATAAATATGATTTCTTCATATTATCTCTTCATAGGGCACCTGGATGGCTCAGTGGTTAAGCATCTGCTGTTGGCTCAGGTCGTGATTCTGGGGTCCTGGGATCAAGTTCCACATCGGGGTCCCCCACAGGGAGACTGCTTCTCCCTTTGCCTCTCTCTCTGTGTATCATGAATAAATAAATAAAAATCTTTAAAAATATATATATATATATCCCACCTCTTCTTTATTTATTCATCAGTCAACGGATATTATATATATATATAATTTATATATTGGAATATAATGATAATATATATAATGGAATATTACTCAGCCATAAAAAGAGAATGAAATCTTGCCATTTACAGTGATGTGGATAGAGCTACAGGGTATAATGCTAAGCAAAATAAGTCAGTCAGAGAAAGACAAACATCAAATGTGGAATTTAAGAAACAAAACAAATGAGCAATGGGGAAAAAAAAGAGAGAGACAAACCAAGAAACTTACCCTTAATTATAGAGAATAAAATGATGGTTACCAGACGGGGGGGTGCATGGGGGGATGTGTTAAATTGGTGATGGGGATGAAGGAGTGCACTTGTCATAATGAGTACTGGGTATTGTATGGAAGTGTTGAATCTATATTGTACACTTGAAACTAATATTTTACTCTGTGTTAACTAACTGGAAGTTAAATAAGAATTTGAAAAGATAATATTGAGATAGGCACTGAGAGATGATTCATCTTGTAAATAGACAATATAAACTCACAGTATCAATAACAGTACAGTACTATAAATGTATTCTGTCTTCCTTATGATTTTAATAACATTTTCTGTAGCTCACTTTTTTGTAAGGATACAGTATCTAATACATATAACATGAAATATGGTAATCAACTGTTCCTTGTAAGCTTCTGGTTGACAGTTAGCTATTAGTAGCTAAGGTTTTAGGGAGTCAAAAGTTGGATTTTCAAATGCTCTGGTGGTGGTACCCCCAACCCTTGAGTTGCTCAAGGGTCAACTATAATAAAAACAGCTTAATGAGAAAAGAGAAAGGGCTCCACCTGGAGGTTATATTAATAAGTATAATTCTGTGGGAGTTTTAAATGTACAATACTCAAAAGTCAAAACCAAACAGAAAATTTAACTTCAATAGTATTAGCTGTGATAATGGAGTGAGAAGTCATGAAGAAGAAATGAATCAAACATTTTTGTATAAACGATTTCCATATGAACTCCCTTCTCAGTCTCCAAATTCTCAGGACTTAAGCAATTCCTCTAGTTCCTCTCCTTGTATCACCCTTTCATTTACTTACTGTTTATGGATGCTTTCATGCTACAATACCAGAATGGAGTGGCTGCTACAGCAACTGCATGGCCCACAATCCTAAAGTATTTGCTCTCTAGCTTTTTCAGAAAAAGCTTGCCAATGGATCCCTACTGCAGATAAAGATAATAGACTGGGAGTATTTGTTTACTATTCTCCAGGAATTTCATATTCATTCAAATAAATTTAGAAATATTTGTTGAGCACCTGCTGTTTCAGGCACTGTCCTAGGCACCAAGGACAAACCAGTGAATGGAATAGAACCTATTCTCATAAAGCTCACTTTCTAGTGGAAGAAGAGAGATAATAAACAATAACCTAATGAATAATACAGTGTATTAGAAAGTGAGAATGGCTAGAGAGAAAAGCATAGTAAGGGAAGGGGTAATTAGGTAGGCAAGAGAGGTTTCACAATTTTATCTATCTATCTATCTATCTATCTATCTATCTATCTATCTATCTATCATCTATTTATTGAGAGCATGCATATGCATGCATGAGCAATGGGGGAGGGGCAGAGGGAGAGATTTTTTTTTTTGAAAGGAGAGAGAGAGAGAGAACATGAGTGAGGAGGGTCAGGGAGGGGCAGAGGGAGAGGGAGAAGCAGATTCTCTGCTGATCAGGGAGCCTGACTCAGAGCTAGATCCCAGGACCCCAAGATCATGACCTGAACTGAAAGCAGACACTTAATGGACTGAGCCACCCAGGTACCCCAAAGAGAGAAAATCTTAAGCAAGCTCCACGCTCAGTGTGGAGCACAATGCAGGGCTTGATCTCATGATTCTGAGATCATGACCTGAGCTGAATTCAAGAATTGGATGCTTAACCAAGGTGCCCCAGGTCTTGCAATTTTAAATAGAGTGGAGGAAAGCATTTAGGTAGAGGAAATGGAGGCAGGAGAATGTCTACATGTTAGAGAAATACCTAGGAAGCCAGCGTGGATGGAGGAACCATTCCTTTCCGTGGTCCCCACCCCCATGCACTCTGGCTCTGTGCAATATTGGCTGCTGGTTTATGGCATACATCCTGTGCTGTAGCACAACATCCTAACATTACATGGTGCCCCAGCTGGCACTATAATTGAGGTTTCAACAGGCCAGATCACTATTTTATCAAGCCAGCTGGTTCTGTACAATGGAAGTATGTGGTGGATTTTGAAAGCATGAGCCCACTTCTAAACCTGTTTGTTCATAACATATGCCTATGGTCAGAGACAGTTGTGTGGGATACCATGGCCATGGATGAGACATTCCGTAACTTCATGATAGTAGTATTGGCAGAAGCTCTGCAGGCAGAGAAAGCACATTTTTATCTAGAGTATGCAGCTATGCTCAGGAGAGCATAAAGAATGTTTCTCTTTATGAGGGAAGAGTTCATCATAATCAACTTCCACTAAGTAGCCACCTGTCACCCGGAGAGTGGTGCCATATCAGTGCTTTAGTATTGGCTTCTGCTGCTGGCAGATTGAGCACTCAGTAGAAGTTATAGGCAGGACAGCCTGGGGGAGGTGAAAATCATGTTATTAGTTCACACTTCCCTCTATGCTGCTCTGGCCATATTGTGTATAGACAGGTTGAGCAAGCATTGGGATGCCTGGAGAAGGAAGCTTCCTTACATTTGCAAAACAGATTCCCTTGATCATCTGATTTTTGACAGCCTCCACCATCATGGGTATTCTCTATTGGATATATACATGGCACTGAAATATTCTCTCACTCCAAGTGTACCATACACAGTCCATCTTGTCATCAATTTTTCAATTAGTTCCTTCCTAGCTCCCAGCTGGTCATCCAATCCAGTAGCCATTGCCCATAAATAATTATAGGTCTTTGTACCTCACACCATAAGACAAACAACCAGAAATACCCCTCAAAATTCTGTCGACTTGGAGGATTTCCCTTCATCATGGTCTCCTGTGGTCATGCCTGAGTGAGTGGTGGTAGAGCGGTCATCCACCTTTGGCAGTGTAGTATCAGGTATAGATCCATCTGAGGACTAGACCAAAGATTCATTCTCTTCTGTGAAAAGCTCACTGGGAATTCCCCAAGAGGACTCCCATATAGGTTAAGGAAAAGATAAAAAAGTGATAGAAAAAGATATCTTGGTAGTTGGAAATGACTGGTTATACATATTCCTTGTGCTTCTGGGTCTGCTAGGACCTGGTCTCCTCTATACTACTTCCATTTTACAGTGGAAATGTTGTTGTGTACATCCAGCTTTGTGGTTCATGATGGGAAGTTCAAGTTGTATAGCCACTTGGTATTGTGTGGTAATATGTTCAGTCTCAAAAACTAGGACCAGTAGCCAGCCAGGAGCTGCTTTTCAAGGGGAGAATATTTGTCATCAGAGGAGGTGTAGCCTTACCAAACATCTAGAGGTCTGTTGTGACCATCCTACTGTAGCCTGCCTCAAGCTATATATACAATCTCTCTCTTCAACAAAATACTTCTAATACCATTTGGTCTGCCAGGTCGTAGGGCTCAAGTGTCAGGGTAGCTTCTTTTGAAGCCTTGACATGTATCTGGCCCCACTCAAAAATGGTAGCTTTAGAAGTTATCAAGTGGTTTGGAGCAGCATGCTAAAACAGCATATGATGCCTACCAATTTGAAAGAAGCAAGTATGGTGGGTTTTGTTTTTTTTTTTTCCTTCATGGTGAGAAGTACAAGGTACAGTAACTTGCTGTCTCGTTTTAGAAGGGCTATTCTAAGGTTCCCCAAATGATGGAGACTCTACAAATATCACTGATGTGTAGACCTATTAAACAACAATCTCTGTTCTTGGTATTAATCCCTGCAATTCTCTCAGGGATGTGGTGTAACTTTGTTACTTTTGGGTTCATGTCTTGGTACACAGGAAGCAGGAGCAGGAGTGGGATGGCAGTTCCAGGGGATTCTCTTTGATGCATCCTGCCATCATAGCTGTTACTCCATGTGGGGTCCAATGTTAGACGAACTTAGGCCAAGACTCTATCTGGTCATCTCCATAAGGTGCTACTCTGAATTTTTGAACTTGGTGGCATTTTGTGTTCCTGGGAGTCAATGTCATTTCAGAAGCAGTATCTAATAATTCCCAGAATCACTGGGTATTTTCTTTCCCCTAATGTATAGTCACCAAGCAAATCTCTCTGAGGCAATACTATCTAAGGTGTCTCTCTGTACCTATAACCCTTACCTTCACTTAGAAACTCATTAAAAATGAAAATTCAGGGATCCCTGGGTGGCGCAGCGGTTTGGTGCCTGTCTTTGGTCCAGGGGGTGATCCTGGAGACCCGGGATCGAATCCCACATCGGGCTCCCGGTGCATGGAGCCTGCTTCTCCCTCTGCCTGTGTCTCTGCCTCTCTCTCTCTCTCTGTGTGACTATCATAAATAAATAAAAAATTTTTAAAAATCCATATTTATAAAAAAAAAAAAATTCAGGGACACCTGGGTGGCTCAGACGTTGAGCACCCATTTTGGGCCCAGGGTGTGACCCCGAGGACCCAGGATTGAGTCCGGCATCGGGCTCCCTGCATGGAGCCTGCTTCTCCCTCCGCCTGTGTGTCTGCCTCTCTCTCTGTGTCTCTCATGAATAAATAAATAAAATCTTAAAAAAAAAAAAAAGAAAGAAAGAAAGAAAGAAAATTCAGGGCAGCCCGGGTGGCTCAGCGGTTTAGCACAACTTTGGCCCAGGGCCTGATCCTGGAGACCCGAGATCGAGTCCCACGTTGGGCTCCCTGTGTGGAGCCCTGCTTACTCCCTCTGCCTGTGTCTCTGCTTCTCTCTCTCTCTCTCTCTCTCATGAATAAATAAATAAAATCTTTAAAAAAAGAAAAAAGAAAATTCAGAGGCATTACACAGTCTCACTAAGTCAGAATCCCTGGGAGTGAGCCTCAAGAATCAGTGTTGTAATGGGTTCTTAGCACATTTAAAGAGGCACTGGCTTAGATTAGTAGTTCTCAGCAAAGAGTGATTTGCCCCCCAAATAAGGCTGACAAATAACATAGGGATCCCAGTTAAATTTAAATTTCAGATAAGGGGTAAGTTTGAGTCTGAATTTCAAATTTAATCTGTGTTTTTATTTGCTAAATCTGGTAACCCTACTCTCCAGAGGATATTTGGTCACATGTTAGCAAACATTTTCGTTGTCACAACTGGGGAAAAGGGTATGTGTGTGTTACTGGGTTAGAGACTAGATATGCTACCAAACATCCTACAATGTACAGAATAGCACCCCCAAAACAAAGAAATATCCTGGTCAAAATGTCAGTAGTACAGAGGTTGAGAAATGCTGGCTTGGAGGAAGATTTATGGTATATTTATGCCTACGGCTATGTCATGGGATCTTTTCTCAGAGCCTCCCAGATTTTCCCCCTCATTGGGGCTCTTAGTCTCTGAACTGACTTAGGTCTGGGTATTGGGTACAAAGCATACTTTGGCAACTTGAGTTAGGTTCCACCTAGCTGACTTAGATTTTATATATATATATATCAAGCAGCATCTTAGTATGCTGCCAGTGTATGATTTCTTTGGACTCCCAAATCAATGAGCCACTGACAAAACACGGATTATATGCCCCATCTGTGGCTTGTTGTGGTCATTGCTCCATGTTGTTTCTAACAGTTCAGTGCTATGCAGGGCCTTTACCATGCGGAATCCTTATAGTCCCACTGAAATAAGGGCCTACATTTCCACCCCAGCCTCTTATGCCAATGTCTCCGACCTGCAGAGCTCCTCAAGGGCGCTGGTGCCTGCCTCACTAATGCATTTCCTAATGTCTTGGTGAAGAGTTTCTTTTAGACCTTCCCAGAGGGGCCTAGTCATGAGGTAGCTTAGGAGGTAGAACATTATGGAACCATTCCTGTTTTCCTGAAACTTGCATTCCTTTTTCTACAGTATGCTAGAACATTTCTGGCAGTTCAACCTCATTAACTGTGTTATTGTGGAATCCTGGCTTTTATTAGCTGACCTTTTCAAACTGTTAGCACTGTTTCCATTATTCCAGCCAACATGTTATACTCCAAACCCTGCACCCATGTCAGTGATCTTGGCTTGATTGAGTATATTTATCCCCATTGGCTTAACACCTTTAGAATCTATACCTTCAGCTGCTCCCCAGACATCTGCTGACACATGTTGGTAAAATCATGCAGCTCTGTTAGGGAATAGGCTGCCTCCTCCTGGGGCAGGCTGGTGCTGCTCTCTCAGAGGTATGGTTCTAATTTCTATTGGTGCATAACAAAATTCTCTGAAACTGAGAGGCCTAAAACAACACTAGTTAAGTGGATTTGAGAGAGGATGGGAGAGGGATTGGAGAAACAAATATAGAGAATTCCTTTGAAGAGTTTTGTTGTAAAAGAGCAGAGCAATACATCAGTGGTTGTAAGATAGATGAAGAGAGATGTTGAAGATGAAAGAAATTAAAAAATAGCATGGTTGCATGCTGTTGGGAATGAGCCAGTAGTAAGAGATAGAAATGGTATAGACATATAGATACAGCAGTATATAATATATAGATACATAGATATAGATAGTATATATATATCTATATACCATATCCACATTCATATCTTTTTTTTTAAAGATTTTATTTATTTATTCATGAGAGCACAGAGAAAGAGATAGAGAGAGAGGCAGAGACACAGGCAGAGAGAGAAGCAGGCTCCATGCAGGGAGCCCGACGCGGGACTCGATCCTAAGTCTCCAGGATCATGCTCTGACCAGAAGGCGGCGCTAAACTGCTGAGCCACCCAGGGATCCCCTCCACATTCATATCTATATGTGATGATGAGTAAGAGAATTTAAGGGACTTACTGCAAAGTGGAGACATTGACTTAGGCCTTAGACAGGAGCATGGACATTCATCTAGGCCAGAGTAATAGGAAGGAAGGCAGAGTATGCTGGTAGGTAGGCAGATATGGTAGAATCTGGAAGTCTCTTTTGGCTGCTTCAGTTTTCTCAATAAAGTAGGAAATAAGGCTACCTACTGAGTATGATTATGGGAGGAGGTATCAAATAGGAAGAAGACATTGTGACATTGAAATAGGAGAAGAGAAGAGTAAATGGTCTAGGGGAGTATAGTTGCTGGGCACCACTGAGAGTCCTAGCACCAAGATTCTTTTTTTTTTTTTTCTTAAGTAAGCTTCATGTCTAATGTAGAGCCCAATGTGGGGCTTGAGCTCATGACCCTGAGATCAAGACCTGAGCCAAAATCAAAAGTCAGATGCTAACCAACCCTGGCACCCTGGCAGCCAAGCCACCCTGGCACCCCCCAGCATTAGGATTCTTGATGATGAATTTAAAATCAGATGAATCATTATTCTTCTGTGTTTTTCTCTACCCACATTCAGTGGCAGGGATGTAGGGATAGAGTGGGGGAGATGTGGATTTAAGGAAGAGTTTGTAGTTGAGTCAAGCAAATGGCAATGCAAAAGAAGAGCAAGGGACGTTGAAAGTGTTTGCTAGAGTATTATTATAATAAATAATCATGGAATTTCATTTGATATGGAGACTAAAGTGAACAGCGAGGGATGAGGCACAGGGAAGTATTGGCAAAATTAATAGATTGTACATTCTTGTGGGGGGGGCAAAGGTTTGTTGGAGTTGGGTTACTAGAAGGAGGTGGGTGGAAAGATGGGATTTGGTGGTCAGAGGACAAGATGCATAAGATGATACTAGTAATGACAGTGTTTATGGTGTGACCTGGGAGTGTACAATTGAGCCAGGGTGGAGAACAAAGCATTGTCTAGGTCCAGCGTGTTGGAAAAATGATCTGCGTATTGAATTCACCAGGTAGCAAGAGAGAAGTAGTGTTAGTGAGAGTGACAGTGTACCAGGAACTGAAGTTACTCATAAATGGAGCAGAAGGATCCTGGAGTCTAAAGTTAGCAGCAACCATGAAAGGCAGTCAGTGATAAAGTCTGAGGACATGAAATTCAAAGCTGAGATCTTAGTGGGGAAATTAGTAGTAGATGATCCACTTTGGGATGTTCACATTTTGTGGTGATTTCTCCTCCCCAAATAAGCAATATCAGAATGTGAAATTCTCCAATGCAACCTTAAGAAAAATGCATCTCCAGAAAGACTTCATGCTTTAAACCCCAGAGGGCGCCAGAGTCTAGCTTTTCATCTAAGGTAGGCCAACCATAATTAACTCTTGAGAGTGAAAGGGACACAATAATTACTTGAGGCACTACCTGTAAGCTTGGGCTTTGGTATGCAAACAAAGACATATGCTCACTCTGCCCTGCACAATATGAAATTATGGCCAGTTTAATTAAGAGCCAACTCAACTCTAATTCTGAGAATCACTGTAAATATTTTTGACACACAGATTAGAAAGACAAAAATGACCAAACTTACTTTTGAAGAGAAGATCAAGAAAGACTTTCTTCTCCACCCCACCTCCCTGATTATATTTATTGCCTCCCCCATGTTTCCCTGCAGTGAATCCTAGTTTGACTATATCTTTAAGTAAGAGAATTGCTTTCTTCCCTCAGAGAATCTTGGTCATTTAAAAGTAATCTGAAATGTCCTTTCAAGTCCCATAGTTCTTTTCTATGTATCTTTTTTTTTTTTTTAAGATTTTATTTATTTATTCATGAGAGACGCACACAGAGAGAGAGAGGCAGAGACACAGGCATAGAGAGAAGCAGGCTCCATGCAGGGAGCCTGATGTGGGACTCCATCCCGGGTCTCCAGGATCAGGCCCTGGGCTGAAGGCAGGTGTTAAACCACTGAGCCACCCAGGGATTCCTCTATGTATCTTTTATCTTCTATAGTACTGAGTGTCAAAAAGAAGACCACAGGCCCAAAATGGATTTGCTGAGGTTAGGAGCCCTAGATCAGTAAAACTAAGACTTAATACCTAACCTAACTATAGTTTCAGTTCCACCAGGAATATAACCTTTAACCAGTTGGCATGCATTTTCAGGGTCAGCTCTTGGAAATTTACTTATAGACTCCTCCGTTCCCTTTTGTAGGATGATCTTGCCTAAAACAGTGCTTTCTTTACTCATAATTACCCTCTCCCCTTCTCTGCCTTTTCTCTCCCCCTTCTCTTTCCTTTTCTGTAGTGTAGTGGAGCTGCCCTCTGGAGGATGGGATGGTGCCTGATTCATGAATCCATTAATAAAACCAATTAGATCTTTAAAATGTACTGGGTTGAATTTTTGTTCTTTAACAATGATAATTATTTCCATACTTGTTTATTTCTTCTTCTAGACATGACTTACATGCTGAGAACATTAAAAAAATTGATGCTGAAAATGGTTCCTCTGAAGGGTTCTGTGTATTATGTCTCTCCTTTCTTAATAAGCCAAACTATCCTTTCTTCTTAGTAAGCTCAAATAAAATCAACTCTTGCATATGTTATCCCACCTATGTATCTTTGTATCTTCTTTCTTTCTTTCTATCTATCTCTAGCTGTCAGGAACACAGTATTAACCTTATGGAACTTATTTCTACCATTCCTTTTGCTTTGGCGCTACACCCTTCATCATTACTGAATGGAGGTTAATGTAAATAGTAGCACAAGAAAAGAAGTGGGAAGGGAAGGCTGCTGGGGAGAATACTTTAAAATCAACTACAAATGGGTTTCGTACAAACTATAAACTACACCTTTTTTGGGTCTCTAATACAAAAATACTAGATTACTCAAATCTTAACATATATTCATTTGTAATTTGATCAAAAGACATTTAACTACCAATTCATACAGGAATCAACAAAGTTCTAAACCTATCTGAGACACACAAAGTAATACTCTTATAGAGAGTGCTTAGATTTTTTTAAAAAAAAGAAGGGTCTTTAGATATATATGAAGAGGGGGTCTACAATAAAGGCATGAACATGAGAAACGTATTCAGTCTTATTAGAACCAGGTCAAAAAGTTATTGACAATTGAGGGAAAGGGTGAATACCAGAGGGATTTTTGTTTGCTTATTTGTTTTGTCCTTAGGTTATTTTTGGACAAGAAAGAATTCAGTATATTGCAAATACTGTATTCTTCTTGAATCTAAAATTCATCATTTTATTATTATTTTATATACCAACAATATAATTCCTGTTAATTAGACTGAAAAAAGTTTACCTTTTACATATAATTTTTATTTTCTATTTATTGAACTTTGATTAGAGATATTTAGATTAAAAAAAATCATACCAAAAAAGAAAAATAAAAAACTTGGTTATTCCTAACACTTCTTCACTTCAGAGACTAACTCTTCTGAATCACTTTTGACTTATTCACAGATGTCTCTGTTTTTTCACACAACAGTGACCTCTGTGCCTTCAAGAATATTGGGAATACAGCTACTTAAACTAATCCATAAAAGAACTAAAAGCCATTGTTGCTGGACTGGTCAGCTGTTTTGCGGTTTATACAGAGCTGGACTGCACTAAATACCCAGGGACATTGCTAAATATATGACCTCACCTCCTTCTGAGAACTATATAATTCTTAGAGGGGAAAACGGGATCCACTACTCTTTTAGTGATTTTCGTCCAAGTTACTGATGACCATTCTACAAGTTTTGATCCTGATACTTTTAATGTTCAGGCCTGCACAGGCAATGACTGTCGTGCAGGCCATGCAATGATCTCACAACTATGTCGTGATTGCCGCCTGGCCAACAGTAATTGTAAGATGCCATTGATTTAAAAACTCATTGTGATTTTAGGGATGTTAAGGTGGAAGAAAAATGTGCATCTTAGAATCAACAGATATGGTAGGTAATTTTTATTAAGGTCCCATTTAAGCCTCTTGTTTCTATCTTCTCCAGGAAGCATGAGAATTTCCAAATTATTAAAGGTAGAAAAAAATGTTGTAATGAGCAAATGAAAACCAAGGCAGAAAAGGAAAGAGTAAGAGAACACGAAACAAAAAATTATTATGACCTCTAAACGTAAATGTTACTTCCCCTGTGAAGCTTCCACCCCTCACCTCAGCTTCCTAGGAGGGAGAGGAGAGGGGACATGGGCTCTAAGTTCTGGGACTTCCTACCTATTAGTCCCAGAGAAACTTATCAAATGTCTTTGATCCTGTTTCCTTACCTGTAAAATAGGAATAACAGTGTTCACCTTTCCTAGTGTTTGTGAGTGTTAAATGAGGTTCTGTCTCAACAAAGTTTTCTTCTTTGAGCTGCTAAGCTTATGTGTATCATTCATGAGGCATATATTTCACCTAGTATCTTTGCTTGTACACTTTTATATTTTCCTCTCTTTAGACGATAAATTTCTTGAGAATAAGAACTGTCTCATTCCACCATGCTTTGCATATTGCAGGTACCCAAATTAGATGTGCTGAGTTAATGTATTAAATATATCCCGGTGTGCCAAAATAATTTTTATATGTGATTACAGAACCACTGTGTAATCAAGGCCTTCATCAAAAACTCAGTTTCAGGAACATGACCCTCACAACTGATCCTGGATTGAGTTTACTTTAAAATTATCACCATTCATGTGTTCATTTGTACCCCAAAGCTGGTGCTTCTTGGAGAAATTTCAAGTTATGCCAATAGCCAGGAGGACATGGTCCAAGCAACATAGCTAATAAGTTTGGCTTGTCAAAATTCTGACATGGTTATCGAAGAGATGGTACATGGATATATGGGCACAGAGAAAGAATGAGGACTAGGAAGGATAAAGATCATAAGAGCCACCTGTACCAAACTAGTCATACTTCTTTCTAGAATAGTGGTTTACCTTGTTAAAGGAGGGTTTTTTTGTTTTGTTTTGTTTTAATATTTTATTTATTTATTTATTTGAGGAGAGAGAGAAAGAGCACACCAAGGGAAGGGTAGAGGGAGAGGGAGAAGCAGACTCTGCTGAGCAGGGACCCTGATGTGGAATTGATCCTAAGTCTCTGAGGTTGTGACCTGGAGCCGAAGGCAGACACTTAACTGACTGAACCACCCAGGCGTCCTTCTTAAAGAAGATTAATCTGGAGTATAGTTCCCATAGAATATCAAAGAGACAACCTAAAAAATAGTGACTGATGCTGGAAATAAAATACAAAGTTATGGGGCCATTTTCTACTTCTTCTAATACAGTTAAAATTTATTTAAAATTACTGAAAAAACAGTGTAGTCAGTCATCAAATGCAATCATTCATTAGTGGTTTCTTCTGTAGAGGGTACCTTTGGAAAGGCTTGACTTTGAGAATTGCTAGTGAAAATAGATGCATTTTCATTTCATGCTGGCAAATGATTTAGAAAATTGCACCTGTTTTTTTGACCTAGCCATGAGCACACTATGCTTAAATAAATGTGATCATTTACAAAACAATGAGAGTTGGCAGTCTTCTGCAGATTGAGGCATGACCTACTACTTTAATCTGTTTTCCACCTCAACCTTTTCCTGACCAGCATAAAAATTTTTTTCTCTTCACTCATTCCAATTAAGAGCAAATTTAAGTTCTCCTCTCTATGTAGTCCCCACATACTCACCATTTCGTGTTGAAATCCTTTTCTGTTAAGGAAACCAGACCATACAAGGCCCAGTCAGTTATTTTCTCAGGAATAAATTTTGGGTCCATGTTAGTACACTAAAGAGGAGCGACATATTGATCAAGTCTACCTTGTCTTACCCCTATACATTATTTCTCAAGGTGTGTGGTCCACAGCTTACCTGTATCAGAATCAGAATCACTTGGTGGCATTTGTCTAAATCTAGATTTCTCTCTCTCTCTCTTTTCTAAAAGTAATCTCAACACCCAACATGAAGCTCAAACTGACAACCCTGAGATCAAGAGTCACATGTTCTACACAACTGAGCCAGCCAGGTGCCCCTGTTTAAATCTAGATTTCTGGCTTATCTACTGAATCAGAATCTCATTTGGAGATGTGAGTGTTTAATAGTCTTAATTTTTGAAAAGCACCCCAAGTGATTCTGAGGTCTAAGCCAACTGTTATGGTTGTATAATTAGTTGTATCAGTTTAAGTTTAGTGTGCCCACAGTTATATTTAAGAATTTGCCAAAAGAGGCAAAGAGCAC
Source organism: Canis lupus baileyi (assembly GCF_048164855.1). Taxonomy (NCBI): domain Eukaryota; kingdom Metazoa; phylum Chordata; class Mammalia; order Carnivora; family Canidae; genus Canis; species Canis lupus. The sequence goes on along the minus strand of NC_132870.1, from coordinate 11,603,890 downwards.
AGTATAAGGGATTTTGACCCAGCAATTGTTTTCTTCCAAGCAGTCTGTGTTTACTGCTGGAATCATAGAAACAGTTCTATACTGCTCTGTTCTAACTTATAATTAAACTTGTAATTAAAACTTGTAATTAAAAAAAATAAAACAAATAAACTTGTAATTTTTTCTTAAAAGATTTTATTTATTTATTCATGAAAGACACAGAGAGAGAGAGACAGGCAGAGACACAGGCAGAGGGAGAAGCAGGCTCCATGCAAGGAGTCCAATGTGGGACTCAGATCCCAGGACTCCAGGATCACGCCCTGAGCCAAAGGCAGATGCCCAACCACTGAGCCACCCAGGCATCCCACGATAACAATTTTAATTTTAGAATATATGATATTGAGAATTCTCCTGATAACAAGTTAATACCAAGACTATATATTGAAACCATCCAAAGCAAAACTATCTTTTCTTAAAAAAAAAAAAAAGACCTAGTCAACAGTCTGAAAAGACTAGATATTAAAGAAATTGAATCAGTAATTACTAACCTTCCAAAACACAGAGTACATGGCCCAGATGAGTTTACTAGAGAATTCCACCAAACATTTAAGGAAAGATTATACCAACTATCTGCAATATCTTGTAGATAGAAGCCCAGGGAATAGAACCTTGGGATTTATCCAAAATATGCAAGGCTGGTTCAACATTTGGAATAAATTAATGTAATCCATCACATCAATAGGGCTAAAGAAGAGAAATCACATGATCATATCAATAGAGGCACAAAAAACTTGACAAAATCCAACATTCATTCATGATCACAAAATTGGCAAACTAGAAATAGAGGAGAATTCCCTTAACTTGATAAAGAACATCTAAATAAAAAGCCTACAACTAACATACTTAATTGTGAGAAATTAGAAGCTCTCACTCAGTAAGATGAACTAGGCGAGGATGTCCCTTCCCACCACTCATTTTCAACATCATAGTGGAAGTTATAGTGATGCAATAAGACAAGAAAAAGAATAAAAGTTATGCCAGTCTGAAGGAAAACATGAAATTGTCTTTGTTTGCAAATGACATGATTGTCTATGTAGAATATCCAAAGAATCAACAACAACAAAAACTCCTAGGAATAATAAGTGATATAACAAGGTTGCACAATACAAAGTTAATCCAAAACAGTCAACTACTTTCCTATTTACCAGAAACAACCAAGAGCAGTTTGAAATTAAAAACAAAATGCGATCTACATTAGCATCTCCAAAAAGAAGTACTTAGGTATAAATCTAACAAAATATGAACAAAATCTACATGAGGAAAGCTGTAAAAGTCTGATGAATGAACTCTAAGAATAATTAAATAAATGGAGAAATATTTCATGTTTATGGATAGAAAGATCTAATATTATCAAGATATAAGTTCTTCCCAACTTGATCTATAGATTCAATGCAATTGCAATAAAAATCTAAACAAGTTATTTTATAGTTATCAACAAACTGATTCTCAAGTTTGTAGAGAGGCAAAAGACCCAGAATAGCCAACATAGCATTGAAGAAAAAGAAAAAGTAAAAAAGATTGATACCACCTGACTTCAAAATTTACTATAAAGCTACAATAATCAGGACAGTGTGGTATTATCAATGAAAGAATAGACAAATAGATCATGGAACAGAATAGAGGGCCCAGAAGGAAAACCATGTAAACATAGTCAAATTATCTTTGACAAACAAAGGCAATGCAATGGAGCAAACAAAGATAGTCTTCAATAAATGGCACTGGAACAAATAGACCTTCATATGCAAAAAAAAAAAAAAAAAAATCTAGATAAAGACCTTACACCCTTCACAAAAATTAACTCAAAGTGGATCATAGACCTAAATGAAAGACAAAAAAAATCCTGGAAAATAACGCAGGAGAAAAGATAGGTGACATTGGATATGGCAATAACTTTTTAGATATAACATCAAAGGCATGACTCATGAAAAAAATAATGGATAATCAGTGCTCCATCAAAATTAAAAATACCTGGTCTGCAAAAAACAATATCGGGGAGTGGGGGGTGGGGAGGTGGTGCTTGGCTGCCTCAGTTGGTTAAGTATCTGACTCATAATCTCAGCTCAGGTCTTGATCTCAGGGTCCTGGGTTCCCGCCCCATGTGGGCTCCATGTTGGGTGTGGAACCTATTAAAAAAACACACACACACAAAAACCAAAAACCAGTATCAAGGAAATGAGGAGACAGACCACAGACTGAGAGAAATTATTTGCAGAAGATATCTGATAGGGACGCCTAGGTGGCTCAGTGGTTGAACATCTGCCTTTGGCTCAGGGTGTGATCCCCGGTCCTAGGATTGATTCCTTTGTCAGGCTCCCCGTGGAGCCTGCTTCTCCCTCTGCCTAATCTCTGTCTCTATGTGTCTTTCATGAATAAATAAAATAAAATCTTAAAAAAAGATATCTGATAAAGAGCTATTATCCAAAATATACAAAAACCACTTAAAACACAACACTAAGAAAACAAACAACCTGATTATAGTATGGGCAGTAGACCTGAATGGACACTGCACCAAAGAAGACATACAGATGGTAAATAAGGATATGAAAAGATGCTCCACACCACATGTCATTATGGAATCAGAAATTAAAACAACAAAGAGAAAAAAAAAACAACAACAAAGAGATGCTCCTACTAGAAAGGCCAAAATCCAAGACACTGACAACACCAAGTGCTGAGCAGGATGTGAAGAAATAGGAACTCTCATTCATTTCTGGCAGGAATGCAAATTGGTACAATGACTCGAAAACAGTTTGACAAATCCTTATGTAACTAAACATACTCTTACCACAGAATCCAGCAATTATCTTCCCTAATATTTACCCAGATGAGTTGAAAAATTGTCCTCACAAAAACCTGAATGTAACTGTTTATAGCAGTTTATTCATAATTGTTAAAACTTGAAAGCAGGGGTGCCTGGGTGGCTCAGTTGGTTAAGCATCTGCCTTCAGCTCAGGTTATGATCCCAGGGTCCTCAGATTGAGCCCTGCATGGGCTCCTGGCTCAGTGGAGAGTCTGCTTCTCCCTCTGCCTCTGCCCCTGGCTTGTGCTCTCTCTCTCTCTCTCTCAAATAAATAAATAAAAATCTTTTTTAAAAAGTTAAAAAAAAAATAAAACTTGAAAGTAACCAAGATGTCCTTCAGTAGGTGAACGTATAAATAAACTGTGGTATATCCAGACAATGGCATATTATTCAGTGCTAAAAAGAAATGAGCTATCAAGCCATGAAAAGATATCGAGGAAACAATGTGTTTTTTTTTTAGAAAATTTTATTTATTTATTCATGAGAGACAGAGAGAGGCAGACATAGGCAGAGGGAGAAGCAGGCTCCATGCAGGGAGCCCGATGTGGGACTTGATCCCAGGACCCCAGGATCATGCCCTGAGCCAAAGGCAGGCACTTAACCACCGAGCCACCCAGGCATCCCAGGAAACAATGTTTTAATTACAAAGTAAAGAAGGTAATCTAGAAAGGCTATATACTGAGATTCCAACAATACAACATTTAGGAAAAGGCAAAACTATGCAGATAGTAAAAAGATTAGTGGTTTTCAGTAGGAGTGAAGAAGGGAGGAATGTGGAGCACAGAGGATTTTTAGGGCAGAGAAACTATTCTGTATGATATTACAATGTTGAATATATGTCATTATACATTTGTCAAAATCCATAGAATGTATAACACCAAGAATAAACCTAAATTAAACTGTTAACTTTTGGGTGATTATGATATGTCAATGTAGGTTCATCAATTGATCAATAAATGCACCACTCTGGTGGGTTATGTTAATAGTGGAGGAGAGTGTGTTTGTGAGGGGAGTAGAGAATATATGGGAAATCTCTGTATAAGCATATCATGGAGATATTGGGGGTTCCAGATCACCACAATAAAGTGAATATCATAATAAAGAAACTTAAATGAATGTTTTGGTTTCCCAGTGCATATAAAAGTTATGTTTATATTACACTGTAGTCTATTAAGTGTGCAATAGGATTATGTCTTTAAAAACACACAAGGAAGTACAGACCTTAATTAAGAAATACTTTATTGCTGGGCCACCTAGGTGGTGCAGTTGGTTGAGCATCTGACTATTGGTTTTAGCTCAGGCTGTGATCTCAGGATAATGAGACTGACCCTGTATCAGGCTCCATGCTCAGCACTGAGTCAGCCAGGAACTCTCTCTCCCTCTCATCCTGCCCCTCCCCCCTCACTCTCTCTGTCTCTTCTTCTCTCTAAAATAAATAAATAAACTGTTGAAAAAAATGCTAATCATCATCTGAGCTTTTAGCAAGTCATAATCTTTTTGCTGGTGGAGGATCTTGCCTCAGTGTTGATGTCTGCTGATTGATCAGGGTGGTAGTTGCTGAAGATTGAGGTGGCTGTGGCAATTTCTTAAAATAAGACAAGAGTGGGGACACCTGGGTGGCTTAGCAGTTAAGTGCCTGCCTTCAGCCCAGGGCATGATCCTGGGATCCAGGATTGAGTCCCACATCGGGCTTCCTGCATGGAGTCTGCTGCTCTCTCTGCCTATGTCTCTGCCTCTTTCTCTCTGTGTCTCTCATGAATAAATAAATAAAATCTTTAAAAACAACAACAACAAAAAAGACAAGAGTGAAGTTTGCTGCATTGTTTGGTTCTTCCTTTCATGAGTGATTTCTCTGTAGCATACAATGCTATTTGATAACATTTCACCCATAAGAGAATTTCTTTCAGAATTGGAGTTAATCCTCTCATACATCCCTGCTGCTTTATCAATTAAATTTATATAATGTTCTAAATCCCTTCTTGTCATTCACAGCATCTTCACCAGGAGTAGAGTCTATCTCAAGAAACCACCTTTTTTGCCCATCCATAAGAAGCAACTTTTTATCTGTTCAAATTTTACTACGAGATTGTAGCAACTCAGACGCAGTTTCAGGCACCACTTCTGATTCTGGTTCTCTTGCAATTTCCATCACATCTGCAGTTAGTTATCTTCCTTCACTCAGGTCTTAAACTTCTCAAGGTCATCTATGAAGACTAGAATCGGCTTCTTCTAAACTCCCATTAATGTTGGTATTTTGACCTCTTCTTTACATTACAGATGTTTTTAATGGCATCTAGAATGGTGAATCTTTTCCAGAAGGTTTTTAATTGACTTTGCCCAGATCCATTAGAGGATATTCTTAAGGACCCTGGGATTTTTGGAATGGTCAGTGAGCATTGGCTTCTGTTTAAAGTTACCTGATAACAAGAAAGTCAGCTTGCCTTTGAAGCTTTGAAGCCAGGCATAGACGTCTCTGTAGCTATGAAGGTCCTAGGTGGCATCTTCTTCCAGTAGAAGGCTGTTTCATCTGCTTTGAAAATTTATTGTTTAGCGTAGCCATTTTCATTAATCATCATAGCTAGATCTTCTGGATAACTTGCTATAGCTTCTATTCACCTTGCACTTTTATGTTATGGAAATGGCTTCTCTCCTTAAACCCCATGAACCAACCTCTAATAGCTTCCAACTTTTCCTCTGTAGCTTCCTCACTACTCTCAGCCCTCACAGAATTGAAGAGAGATAAGGGCCTAGCTCATGATTAGGCTTTGGCTTAAGGGAATGTTGTAGCTGGTTTGATATATCCAGACCACTAGAACTTTCTCCATATCATCAATAAGGCTGTTTCACTTTCTTATCATTTGCATGTTCACTGGAGTAAGCACTTTTAAAAATTTCCTTCAAGAATTTTTCTTTGCATTTTCAACTCGGCTAATTGTTTGGCACAAGATGCTTAGCTCTCAGCTTATCTTGGCTTTCAACATCCTTCCTCACTAAGCTTAATCATTTTTAGTTTGATTTAAAGTGAGAAATGCATGACTCATCCTTTCCCTTGAACGCATAGAGGCCATTGTAGGTCATCAATTGGCCTAATTTCAATATTGTTGTCATTGTCTTTCTTTTCTTTCTTTCTTTCTTTCTTTCTTTCTTTCTTTCTTTCTTTCTTTCTTTCTTTCTTTCTTTCTTTCTTTCTTTCTTTCTTTCTTTCTTTCTTTCTTTCTTTCTTTCTTTCTTTCTTTCTTTCTGATATTGTTGTGTCTTAAGAATAGAGAGGCCCAAAGAGAGGGAAAGAGATGGAAGAACACAACAGCTGGCTGGCGGAGCAGTCAGAACACCACATTTACTGATTGACTTCACTGTTTTACGTGGGCATGGTTCATGGTGCCCCAAACAATTACAATAGTCTTATCAAAGATCACTGATCGCAGATCACCATAATAAATATAATAATGATGAGAAAGTTTGGAACATGATGAGAGTTGCCAAAATGTGACCCAGAAACACAAAGTAAGCAAATGCTATTGGGAAAATAGTACTGATTGACTTGCTTGACATAGGGTTGCCAAAACCTCCAATCTGTGAAAATATAATACCGGCAAAGCACAATAAAGTGAGCCTGTAACTTCCACTCAATTTCCTTGTGAACGTAAAATGGCTCTAAAAAATTAAGTCTATTTTTAAAAATACAGAAGAAGGAAAAAATACAGAAGAAGGAAAAAAATCACAAAAAACCGTGACCACATAGATAAAACAACGAATATATATCCATATTCAATCTGATGTCCTTTTAAAAAATATTTTATTTAAATTCATTTTGCCAACATATAGTATAACACCCAGTGCTCATCTCATCATGTGCCCTCCCTAATACTTGTTACCCAGTTACCCCATCCCCCCAACCCACCTCCCCTTCTGCATTAACCCTTTGTTTCCAAGAGTCAGGAGTCCTTCATTCATGGTTTATCTTCCTCTCTAATTTTTCTCCACTCAGTTTCCTTTCTTCCCCTTATGGTCCCTTTCACTATTTCTTATACTCCATATTTGAGTGAAATCATATGATAATTTTCTTTCTCTGATCTGATATCCTTTTTGTATCAGATAAAGTATGGCCCTAAAAGCAAGAATGTGAAAGAATAAAGAATTTATTAAATTTAAAATGCTTTAAATATAGACCAAAATGATAATTACATAAATACTACCTCCCACAATTAAAAAAAAAAAAGCAGCATTCCATCAATGCTGGAGTAAATTGCAGATTTTGGTCAGCAGTCAGAAGAATTAGCTGATTTGTGAGGTAAATATAAAGATATCACAATAACTCGTCTTGAAATTACCTAATTGGGCAGCCTGGGTGGCTCAGTGGTTTAGCTGGAGACCTGGGATCAAGTCCCACGTCCAGCTCCCTGCATGGAGCCTGCTTCTCCCTCTGCCTGTGTCTCTGCCTCTCTCTCTCTCTCTGTATCTCTCATGAATAAATAAATAAACTCTTAAAAAAAAAAAGAAATTACCTAATCAATTATAAATCAGGATCAGGGCAAGAAATCAATCTGCAGAAATCTCTGATTTCCAAATTATGTTACATCAACTATCTGCCAACAGTGTTCAGGGTGACATATAGTTTTCTTGGTGGTAAATCATCTTTCACCTAAAGAGAATTTGCGATTAATCATAGAAATGTTTAAGATAATCAAATCCATTATAATGCTTTTATATTAATTTTTACCTTTTTGTTATTTTATTATTTAGTATAATTTGGCCTATTAAAGTATGAGACCAATTTTGTCAGTCCAATTTTAAATGTGTGATTAAATAAGTGATTTATGCTTTTGATTTAAAGTTGAAATCTTAGTAAGTTTATAGAAAATAATGGGACATCAAAACAACTGAAGTTAATTGTATTATGACTTCATTTATTTTATATGGGTTATTTGAGCACTTGGGAAGTTGTAGTTTGTTCAGTTAGAAAGTGAGAGTACCTGAGTGTGCAGAAGAGTTAACACAATAGGAGTGAGACTGCTGCCTTTAGAAAGGCTTGCTCTTGACATTGGTCCTTGGCTGGCATTTGGGAAGTCAGGTTAGAGTGGATTACTTGTGCAAGTAATTTGGTTTATGCTGAATGACTGCTCACTTTTTGGAGTCTGAAATTTTGGTATGCGCCACATACCCGGTCCCCAATAAACACCTTGGGCTCTGGGCTCCAAGTCTCTAGTGGGCTTCCCTAGGCCAGAATATTGCACACATTATTGAATTTTCATTGCTGGAGGAAGAGTATACTCAGTGTGATTGCAAGCGGGAGGGAAAGAGTATATAGAAGCCTGCAGAGGTAGGCCTCCAGACTCTGTGTCCTTTCCTTTGTTCCAGCTGTGTATCCATGCTTTATGCTACAATAAATCTTAGCTATGAGTAGAACTATATATGGAGTTCTGTACATTCTTCCATGAATACAGATTGCTTCCATGAATCTCTGAATATGGAGGTAGTCTGGGGGACCCCCAACACACTAAGGAAAGAGTATATTTTTCTTCCAAGTATGGTTGAAAATGTTTGGAAGTATTTATAATTCACTAAGTTGATAAGTTAGATCAAATATTGAAAGCTGTCTTAGAAGTGAGTAATAAAATGTGCTAGACTTATAAATAAATAGAGAAATAGCATTTATAAACTGAATTTAAGGGCTTGAGGAAAACTAGAGCCTGAAATTTGTAATTTTAATCACCAAATACTAATTTCTAAAACCCAAGTTTTAGAAATACTAATTTTAGAAATACTAATTTAGAAATACTAATTTAATTTATTATACTAATAATACTATACTAAACACTAGTTTAGAAATACTAATTTTATTTTATTTATTTATTTTTTTAATATTTTATTTTATTTATTCATGACAGAGAGAGAGAGAGAGGCAGAGACACAGGTGGAGGGAGAAGCAGGCTCCATGTCAGGAGCCTGACGTGGGACTCAATTCCGGGTCTCCAGGATCAGGCCCTGGGCTGAAGGCGGCGCTAAACCACTGAGCTACCCGGGCTGCCTACTAATTTTAATTTAATCTAAAACTTGGGTTTTAGAAATTAGTATTTCTAAAAACCTTAATAGGCTTTTCAGCTCACAAAAATGTCCCTCAGCAGGATTAAAAAAGCTCATATTTAATATATCTCATCAGCCTGTAGTAAGTAGGTTGCTTGCCCTCCCAGTCTCAGTGGCAGAAGGGCATCTCTTCAAATCACCCACAGTTCCATACCAGAAGACAAATCAAAGAACAGATGGGGTCTGTTACTGGATCTTCTATCATTCCAATTCTAAATTCAACTTGAATATTCCTGAACTCCAAAACATCCCAAGGGGGACTGGAAGGTGTGGATATCATGTAAATTAGATCCATGAGTTGGGGGAGAGAAGATCAGAATTCCCTTGAACTGTATTTTGATGCAATATAAGTATAAAGATCCTCTTGTATTCTATTTGCCTTCTAAAACCCATTATTATATTAGAAGAAGAGGAAGAAATTGAAGTACAGAAAGTGTGTTTTAATAACATAAGTGATGGTGGTTGGTGAGTCTTGGGTCTAATGGTACCAAATGAGGAAGCTGAAGTTCTCAAACTACTGCATACTTTGATAAGGAAAATCTATTTTTGTCTCTTGATCTACATTTATGACCTAAGTCAGGGAAATACACCTGGTTTACTTCTTTAACATTTTTATGCAGATAGTCTGTTATGCATTGTTGTTTCAAATGTACAATAATTTGTACAAAGATTTTTCTCAAGTATGTCTTAACCAGAGCAAATGGTTTCTTTTCTATGTACTTCCTTGCCTTAATAAATATGTAATATAAATTTAAGCAAACTTGTTATGTATATTTGTAAGCTACAAACTAAAAAATAGTTTTGTTTACTTTGTATTTTGCAAACTCGAGGTAAGAATTAAGTTTCAAATAAACCTGTAATATTAAAAAAAGAAAAAAAAAGATTTCAGTTAAAAAGAAGGAGCCTAGGATCCAGCCCTGATTATACCACTTGGTAGTACACCATATGACATCATCTTGTAGAATCTATTTCCAATGGTGATATTAAAATGTGATTTCTATAGAAGTATCAGTAGGTAGGAAGTCCAGTTGAATTCATGCAACAAGCTGGTAACTCTGTAGTGTTAAAGACTCAGGAAAAGCTAATAAAAATAAGCCCTTTAATATTATTTAATACACTTGACAGATTTCTCCATTAGATGAAGAGTGCAGGAGGAGTCTCTAGTAAAATAATCATACCTAAAACCTACTGGTTATGCATTAGAAAACGATACTAAAATAGAGATTTTTCACCCCATACCTAGCATAGTACCTGGTATTTAGTAAACCTAGTATATATTTGTTGATGAATGAACTATCAATTTAGTTAAGGAATTAATATGTAAACATCTCAAAGTTAAAGGATAATATAAGACAGTGGTTCTGGAGGCATATAGGAAGCAATAAGTGATAAATTGCCAAATGAATGGAAGTGAGAATAAGTGTTAAGAGCTCAAAGTAGGGATCCCTGGGTGGTGCAGCGGTTTAGTGCCTGCCTTTGGCCCAGGGCAGGATCCTGGAGACCCGAGATCGAATCCCACGTCGGGCTCCCGGCATGGTGCCTGCTTCTCCCTCTGCCTGTGTCTCTGCCTCTCTCTCTCTCTCTATCATGAATAAATAAATAAGTTAATCTTAAAAAAAAAAAGAGCTCAAAGTAGGGAGAGACCACTGTAGGCTGTAATAGTCAAGGCTTCGTGGAGAAGGAAAATCTTAGAAAATCTTTGCTTTAAAAATATTTTGGACTTGAAGGTATAAGAATGGGGAATGGCATGAGAAACAAGAGTATGAACAAAGGAACAGAAGAAAGAAAAATAAGAAGCATGATTTTGAGTTGCATGTTGACCCTCTGGCCTGGTAGCTTAGCTGCCTTAGAAAAGAAGAGGAGGGAAAGGCCTTGTAACACCAGGTTGTGGTCATGCTACTCAGGCTCAGGAGTTTGGACCTGATTCTTTTAGTAAAGAGAAGAACGAATGGTTTTTCAACAGGCAATGGTATAAAGAAAGACTTTGTGGTTCTAGAATAAAGATTATACTGGGAACAAGATGTAGGATGGTTTGGGTGGGATTAGAGGAGTGAGTACTGTTGGCAGGGAATAGTTAGAAAGCAGATATAAGGTAATAAAGGGCTAAGCCATGGTAAGGTCAGAGGTTATGGAAGGAGACAGATTCCTTAAACATTGTAGAGGAAGAAGTAATGACCACATACAAAGGAAGGATAAGAGTACCTTTTTTAATTTTTTATTTTTATTTATTTATTTTTTAAGAGTACTTTTATGAATGTGGAAGATAAGGGTAAATTTCCTGTTATGGTTGTTGTTTATACCAAGTGAGTTGGAATCAGTATCTGTATCAGATGGTAGAATGGAGAAGTTTACTTTTTCAAGAGAGTAAAGAACTTTTGTAACTCAAATTGAAATTGGAATGCATTACTCCTAGGGGTTTAACTCTTTTGTAGTTTACTAAAGAATCTTGGCTTTTCCAAATAAATCTGGTAAGAAGAGTTAAGCAACTCATATCTAGAGGGATAATGTACATACTGATGAGCTGGAATGTGGCTGGGGTCTTTGAAAGACTTTTCAATCATTTTTATTTCATTTATTTATTTATTTATTTATTTATTTATTTATTTATTTTTCAATCATTTTTAGAGAAGAGAAGCACAGGTTGTGCTTCAGGAAAGAGGACAGGCGGTCAAGTTTCTGCCAGTGCAAGTGAAGGCAACAACTACTGGAATTTTTGCATGTTTTTTAATGTGTCGCTGGCAAATATGCTTCAGGAAAGGATGAACAACTCCTGGCCAAGGAGGAAGCAGCTTTAAAGAAAGCAAAGCCAAAACAAAGAATTGGCAGTTCTCTTAAGAGGCTGGCTAGTATTGTTCAGGCCAGCCTGGCCTGGCCTTCCTGTTTTGTGGAATTCTCAACCTTTTTTGTTTTTAACTGACAAACATCGCAGCAGCTTAGGACCTGGATTTCAAGTCTATTTTCATGCAGAACCCATTCCTCTAATTCTGAACTCCTACTAGCATCCTAATCCTCACAGCCAATGCCTCTAAAACAATAAAAAGAATCCCTTTCTGATGGAGAGAATAACGGATCCTCTTTCACCAGAAGCAACTGCAGGCCTTTATTCCTTGGAAGCAGTTCCAACTATCCCCCTTTATTTGTAGGCAACAGAACAAACAAAATGAAGCTATCTTGCTCAGCCAAGTGAGGACAAATGATCCAGAACCTAAAATATACTGAAGATGAGCAAGACGTTTTACACACACAGACCCACATAGCAACTGTAGGTGGGCAAATGTATGCCTAGGTCTTGACCAGCACATCAATAGCAAAATCATTCTCTGTGTCTAAACGCTACACTAAGCAAATATAGTCAGTTTTACATACCTGTTTTCTTGCAGCGGGGAAAGGCTTTGCTTACATTCTTTTCGGTGGTGGGGTGGTGAGGGCATTGCCTATGTTGGCTCTTTTAGAAGAAACAAAATTCTTTCCTACTTGAAGAAAAGAAAACGAGAGAAACAGAGAAGAGGAAAGAGAAGATTTGCAAAGGGGTTAAAAGGAAACAACTGTATTTAGAGGGTTTGGAACTAAACATCTTTCAGGTTTGGAACTAAAACACCTTAGGTATAGCTACTGTTTTAAGACTTTCTGGTGTGAAAATAGGTAACCTGTAAAAATTAACCTTGTGCCAATGGTATCAAATTTTATTTTGATATCATCAATAACATTTAGCTGCTGTTCTTTTTTCTCAAGTTTAAAGAAAACCCAACTTCTTAGGTATAGCACTCAAGTTATTTTGGAGCTCCAATTTTTAAACACTCTAATTAAACCACTTTGAAGCAATAGTCCTACAATTTGTTAACTACAACCTTCTTTGGGAACCGGCCATGGTTTTCAGTTAGCTACAGACCTGCATCATTGAATCCAGTTGCTGGAATCCAATTGTCATTAAGAGTTTATGAAACGTAAAAGAACAGGAGAAAACTCCTCTCTCTAGTCAGTATACTGATGCTGATGGTCTCATAGTTACTAATTTATAATAAGCTCACAAAAAATTGGAATATGAATTAGAATGACGATTTTTCTTTAAGATTTTATTTATTTATATGAGAGAGTGAGTAGAATGAGAGAGAGAGAGCACAAGCAGGGGTGAAGGACAGAGGAAGAGGGACAAGCAAACTCCCCACTAAGCAGGGAGCCCAAAGTGGAGTTTGATCCCAGGATCCTAAGATCATGACCTGAGCAGAAGGCAGACACTTAACCAACTGAGCCACCCAGGCACCCTGACAACTGATTTTCTTATGGGATATTTCTTTCTTTCTTTCTTTCTTTCTTTCTTTCTTTCTTTCTTTCTTTCTTTCTTTCTTTCTTTCTTTCTTTCTTTCTTCTTTCTTTTTCTTTCTTTCTTTCTTTTTCTTTCTTTCTTCCTTTCTTAGATTTATTTATTTATCTTGGGAGTGGGGGAGGACAGAGGGAGAGAGAGAAAGGGTCTTAAGCAGGCTGTGCTCTATCCCATGATGCTTAGATAATGACCTGAGCCAAAACCAAGAGTCGGATAGATGCTTAACCAACTATGCTACCCAGGCATCTCTGGGACGTTCCTATCTATGATTTAAATGCTCAAGTCTCCTAAGGGGGATCTTCCAGGTAGGAGAGTAGAAAAAAGCTGGTACAAATAAGAGATTTGTCATCCAACTAATGGAAAATGCTTATGTGAGCTGTCTTCACCTATAATAGAGAAAAACCTCTCTAGGGACTGGAAATTTCATACTGTTCTGATCCAATGTTAAAAGATCCAATGCTGTTATTAGTCTAATAATTGTGACTACCACTAATAAAGACACCATTCCTAGGATGATTCTTTATTCCAGGAACTATGCTAAGCATTTAATCCTCACACAATCTTTGGAGATAAAGATGATTACACTTTGGATTAGGAAGGTTAAATTATTTAATCAAGATCACCTACCTAGGGATCCCTGGGTGGCGCAGCGGTTTAGCGCCTGCCTTTGGCCCAGGGCGCGATCCTGGAGACTCAGGATCGAATCCCACGTCGGGCTCCTGGTGCATGGAGCCTGCTTCTCCCTCTGCCTGTGTCTCTGCCTCTCTCTCTCTCTCTCTCTCTCTGTGACCATCATAAATAAATAAAAAATTAAAAAAAAAAAAAAAGATCACCTACCTAGTTAAATCCCTGAGGCAGGATTCAAAAGCGGAGCTCTCTGAGATCATCCCCATACTATACTATATGGATTCTCAATAATTATGGGACTGTTTTTTAATTTCTATTTAAAACAACCCTTTGTTTAAAAAAAAAAAAAAACCTTTGTTTTTAACACATTCTTTATTCTGATAGGTATTGTAAATAAAGTTGTACGTGATTCAGTCTTAGCTTTGGCCAGTTAATAAAGGTGATTTGTGGGATCCCTGGGTGGCGCAGCGGTTTGGCGCCTGCCTTTGGCCCAGGGCATGATCCTGGAGACCCCGGATCGAATCCCACGTTGGGCTCCTGGTGCATGGAGCCTGCTTCTCCCTCTGCCTGTGTTGCTGCCTCTCTCTCTCTCTCTCTCTCTGTGATTATCATGAATAAATATAAATAAATTAAATCTTTAAAAAAAAAGGTGATTTGTTAAAAGTTTTCTATGAAATTGTATATATTAAGCATATAAAAGAAGTGTAGAGATTATTGTAATAAATGCTCAAGTATCCACTGTGAGGATTCTTGTACATTAGCATTAGTCTCTTCTTTACAAAGAAATTCTTTTATGTTTTTAAAATTTCTTTTACAGATCAATTTATTTTTTTTGAGAGAAAGAATGTGAGCAGTGGGAGGGGCAGAGGGAGAGAATCCTTAGGCAGTCCCCTGCAACTAGGTGCAGAGCCCAATGAGAGGCTAGATCCCACAACCCTAAATCATGACCTAAACTGAAACCAAGAGTTGGCCTCCTAACTAACTGAGCCACCCAGGTGTCCCAGAGATTCTTTTAAAATATAACTCAATCGGGTCGCTTTTCTTGAAACCTTCTGATGCCTTTCCACACCGAAATACATCCTCAGGGAGATCCCTGGGTGGTGCAGCGGTTTAGCGCCTGCCTTTGGCCCAGGGCGAGATCCTGGAGACCCAGGATCGAGTCCCACGTCGGGCTCCCGGTGCATGGAGCCTGCTTCTCCCTCTGCCTATGTCTCTGCCTCTCTCTCTCTCTCTCTCTCTGTGACTATTATAAATAAATAAAAATTAAAAAAAAAAAATCGAAATACATCCTCAAAATGAGCTACTAAATCCTACACAATCTCTGACCATTTTCCCTCTAGTTATTGATACCCCAGCCACACTCACCTTGCTGTGCCTTGAAGATGCCAAGCATTTCCTGTCTTAGAGCCTTTGTGCCTACTTCTCCCTCCATCTGTACCACTCTGATCTCAGTATCCCAATAGGATTAAGTTTAGTGGAAAGACAGTGGCATAAACAATATAGACACTTATTTATCCTTCATATTCAAGACATCTTGAGGTAGGCATTCCAGAGATGGTATAAAGTGTGGTTTCAAAGAACTCACATTCCTTCTATCTTGTTGCTTTGCCATGTGTGGCTTCCATTCTCGGACTCATCTCACAACCTAGGTCAGCCACAGGGATTCTGGTCATCATGTTTGAACTCTAGCCAACAGGAAGGAGGAAGACGGAAAAAGCACTCCGTGTTTCTATGAAATGTTGGATAAAGGAAAAAACTTTTTTTTTTTTAAGTATTTTTTTGAAGTTAAACCTTGCTGTCTAAGTAGAATCCCATCTACCTTCATGGCAGCCTTAGAGGGCAATTATAAAGTGCTCTTTTAAACTGGAATGGTTTCTCATCACCCTTCTAGTAAAAATGTAGCTGAACTTGATCTTTTTGTGCCACCTATGGCCCAGGGGAATTCAGATTTCTTCTGTTTTAGTAACAGAAATCTTAAAAATTAAAAATAAATGCTATAAATATTTTTATAGAAAACTTGTATTAACTGGTCAAAGCTAAAGCTGAATCATTTATAACTAGTTTTATAATAACCTATCAGAATAATGAATGTGTTTAACACAAATGGGTTGGTCAAAATAGAAACTAAAAAACACACAATCCAAGAATTATTGAGAATCCATATAGTATTTATCAAATAAACTCCAATATATACAAAATATATTTTTATTTTATTTATTTATTTATTTATTTATTTATTTATTTATTTATGAGAAACACAGAGAGGAGTGAGAGAGAGGCAGAGACACAGACCAGAGGGAGAAGCAGGCTCCATGCGGGAGCCTGACGTGGGACTCGATCCGGGGTCTCCAGGATCACGCCCTGGGCGGAAGGTGGCGCTAAACCGCTGAGCCACCTGGGCTGCCCCTATTTCTTGTTATTTATGTATTAAAACTTATAGCATTTACTCATTATGAAGTTAGTCAATCAAAACAGTATCTCTGATTAGCACAAAAATGTTAAAAAGGGTTTCTTATGGTTGCAGAAAGCCCCTGAAATAAACCTATTTCTGCATTTGTTTTGGTTATACCATATTATGAAAAATATGATCTACAGACCAGTCGTCAGAGTAGTTTCAGATTTCTGCATTGTTTGTGTCATCTTACTTTTATGATTTTTCTTTGATTAAACAGAGATGACAAGAGAGGATGTATTCTGAAATACACACAAACATCCATGAGTTAGCACACAGGTTTCCAACATGTTAAATGTTGGTAGATAGTACACGAAAAAACACTGCATGTTTTTGTACAGTTTCTTAAATGTTTTAAATAAATAAGGAAATTCTTCTCTCTATATTTAGGATAAACACATTGTTGTTTATAGGCTTTAAAAAAAACTGCTTTGTTGAAATTTAGATGCCATAAGTTTTAAGTGTGCAATCCAGTGAATTTAGTAAATTTATAGACTTGCGTGACCATTACTAGTCCAGTTTTAGAACCTTTCTATTGCCTCAAAAACCTAGCTGCAAACCTATGTTTTCTGGTGCCAGTTATTCCCCCTAGACCCCCTCCCTTATTTTCTGACCTTCCAATGAGAACAGTAGGTGGTCTCCTAGAAGCTAATGTGTTAGTGTTTGTGTAAAAATATCCATGATCTGTGTTCCTGTAAAAAGTATCTAATATAGCTATAGAACTTATAGTGAAAGGTAAAAAATAAGTGATTTGGTCATTGGGAGGCTTTGAGCAAATTCATTTTATGCACTGTGTAATGATGTGTAATTGGTATCGAAGCATGTTACATGTTGAACTGGAATGTTCCTATGGTATCAGAGGACAATTCTTCCAATGTCCAGTGTGCTTACCATCTAATGATATCTTATCGATCAGCAAGTTGCAGCTGATTCTCTATGGCCCACCAGAAGAGAGACTTACAATCCCCCCCAAATTGAGGACATACTTGCTAGTTATGATACCTAAACTTCTGTTAGTGGTTTCACACACACAGAATCCCATGTGTAGTCAAAGAATAATCAGTGTCTTTCACAAACTCTAGTAGTGTTTATTTCTGAGAACACATATTGCTCTTATAAAACTGCTGGAAAAGTTGGCCTATATGTCCCTCAGTAAAAGAGGCAACACTACTCAGGACTCCTGGCAGACTGATTCCATGGGATTTAAAACTCCCTTTTTGTGGAGCTTGTTAAGGTGACAGTGTTCTTTCAAAAAAAATATATATATATATACAGGTGACACCTGTCTGGTAGGTTGGCTAAGGAAGTATGGAAAGGCACTAGGGAAGAGTAGCAGATCTCGTTCATAAAGTGTTTGGTGACAATGGGTGGCTCGTTGTATTGAAAAGTACCATGGCCTACTAGTATATAGTAGGTTGGAAAGAAGTCATATAAAGGATAGGTTTGGGCAAAAGCCTAGTGATACTATAGAAGCTTTGTCCTTGATTCGCAAATGAGGAGGCCCTGCCAGCTGTCTGGGAGAGCCAGGAGTGGAGATCACATAGTTCTTCATGGCTGACCCAGCTTGCAAGATCATATTGCTGAAACAGGAGAACCAAGAGGAAAGACCCCCTTGCTGAGATCTGTGCAGTGTGGACTGCTCTTCACCTAATGCATTCAGTACCACCTCCTACTCAGACCTTTATCCTTTTTTTTTTTTAGACCTTTATCCTTTCAGACACAAACAGGCCCAGATTCTTTTTTTTTTTTTTTTAATATTTTATTTATTTATTCATGAGAGACACAGAGAGAGAGAGGCAGACACAGGCAGAGGGAGAAGCAGGCTCCACGCAGGGAGCCCGATGTGGGACTGGATCCTGGGCCTCCAGGATCACGCCCTGGGCCGAAGGCGGCACTAAACCCCTGAGGAGCCACCCGGGCTGCCCCAGGCCCAGATTCTTAATGTGTCCCTGCTTTGTTGCTGGCACAGCCACAAGCTCTATTGTGTTGCACTCCAACCACACACACCCATGCCCCAGCCCCCTATTAGTCCGTGTGGTTGGCCTCGGAGCAGGGGGCTAGCCTGGGCTTGGGAGGCTGAGGCTGTGTGCTTACCCGTAGTTCAGATCTCTGAGTCTCACAGGCTGGTGCACTCTGGCAAAGCCCTGATAAGGCCAAATAGCCCTTGGTGCGTCCGTAACATCAGCTTTAATGAATATGCCACAAGGCAAATCCTTAGATCCCCAGGCCTACAGTTAGGCATGTCGCACACTGTCAAGCTTTGACCTCTGCCTCACTCCCTTTGGCCTTCTCACTAAGCACCTTACCATGCAGCCATTCTGATGGAGGAAGACCTGGAAACTTTGGAGCCACGTGAGACATCCCCACCACCACACCTGCAAGCACTGGGACCAAGTTCCCCTGCCACCAACCCTGCCCCCTTCCGGTTGGGGGCCAGGGTAATGCTGGTGACATGTGTCACCACAGGATCGACTAAGATAGCTACCACCCAGGTTACTTAGGGAAAGTGGGTATGTTGCATTACCACTTAAAGAGAAACCAGAGCTTCTGCCCAGCTGTCAACCTTGGTAAACAATGGATATTTGTTAGTGAACAGACACATACAAATGCTGCCAAAAACAAGACTGGAGCTGATGGGGTGCAATCAGGCTACTGCAAAGTTCTGGGGAAAGCAAAGGTCTCAAAGCAACCAGTCATCATGGGGCCTACATTCTTCAACATAAGAGCTGAGATGATTAAGGGTATGTGTGGGGAAGCTTGGCAGGGGAGCAATCCTATATCCTGGTAGCTTGAAGCCATATGGAGGGAGGTGCTTAATGCTAACAAATGCCTTAAAAAAAAAAAAAAAAAAAAGAGTGAACAGGTCTAGGGCAGGGGTTCACATCGCCTTCTCTACCTGGCACTGATCAAAGTATATTGGGAACTTGATGGCACTTAAAGTTGTCAAAACTGTCAATCCTTAGTGATAGTGGGGCACAGGTTACCATGTTTCCTAGAGTCCCCTGTTGGCACAATTAAAAGCTATTTTGGGTGTGGAAACAAATCTTAAATTGGAATACTGGTTGACATGAGTATATAGCAGGGCTCTTTTGAGCCAATACACAGAGGATGTAAGTAACTAAGAATGCTGAATGCATGATAGGAGGTATATTTTAAAGAAATTCCTCAAGCAGATTTGCAGTCCTGTGGCTTTCCCACCCCAAGCCCCAGACAACCACTAACCTACTTTCTAACTCTATAGCTTCACCTTCTCTAGGCATTTCACTAAATGGAATCCTACAATCTTTATTTTCTTGGCTTTTTTCACTTGGCATGTTTTTGAGGTTCATCTGTCTTGTGGCATGAATCATTCATTTTTATTCCTCAATAGTATTCTATTGTATGGATATACCAAATTTTGCTTATCTTCTTACCATTTGACAGACATTCAGGTTGTTTCTGAGTTTGGGCTATTATGAATAATGCTATTTTTTTATAAATTTATTTTTATTGGTGTTCAATTTGCCAACATATAGAATAACACCCAGTGCTCATCCCATCAAGTGCCCTACTTAGTGCCTGTCACCCAGTCACCCTCACCCCCCGCCCACCTCCCTTTCTACCACCCCTAGTTCTAAACATTTGTTTACAGGCGTTTGTGTGAATATATATTATTATTTCTTTCACACAGATTCCTAGGAATTAATTCTTGGGATTATATGGTTAAATTTATGTTTCACTTTTTAAGAAACCACCAAGCTAGTTTTTCCAAATTGCACCATTTTACATTGCCACCAGCAATGTATGAGGATTCCACTTTTCCCACATTCTCTCACTAACCTGTGTTAATTGTGTCTTTTTGATTTTAGCCATTTTAGTGATATGAAGTTGTATCTCATTGTGACTTTAATTTGTATTTCCATAATGACTAATGATGTTGATCATCTCTCTCTCTCACATTTTTTAAAGATTTTATTTATTTATGAGAGACACAGAGAGAGAGAGAGGCAGAGACACAGGCAGAAGGAGAAGCAGGCTCCATGCAGGGAGCCTGATAGGACTGGATCCCAGGACTCCAGGATCACGCCCTGGGCTGAAGGCAGGTGCCAAACCGCTGAGCCACCCAGGGATCCCCTGAACATCTCTTCATGTACTTATTGGTCATTCATATATTTCTGCTGAAATGTCTACATAAATCTTTTGCCCATTTTTAAAACTGGGTAATGTTTTTGATATTCAGTTGGAAGTGTTACTTATAAATTCTGAATACAAGTTGTTCTTCTATACTACTTTTTTTTTTTTTTAAGATTTTATTTATTTATTCATGAGAGACAGAGAGAGAGGCAGAGACACAGGCAGAGGGAGAAGCAGGCTCCATGCGGGGAGCCGGATGTGGGACTCGATTCTGGGAGCGGGATCACACCCAGAGCCAAAGGCAGACACCCAACAGCTGAGCCACCCAGGTGTCCCTGTACTACACTTAAAAAAAAAAAAAAAAAAAAAAAACCGGGTATCCCTGGGTGGCTCAGCGGTTTGGCGCCTAGGCGCCTTTGGCCCGGGGCGCGATCCTGGAGACCCGGGATCGAATCCCACATCGGGCTCCCGGTGCATGGAGCCTGCTTCTCCCTCTGCCTGTGTCTCTGCCTCTCTCTCTATCAGTCAATCAATCAATCTTGAAAAAAAAAAAAAAAAAAAGCCATATGCAGTATTTACATTTTTAGTTTTACTACAGAATGGAACCAAAAATGCATGAATGTTATTTATTTGGAGAAAAAATATCCATACTATGCATACAAGTTATCAGATACATGATTTGCAAATATTTTCTCTAAGTGGCTATTTTTTTTTAAAGATTTTATTAATTTATTTGACAGAATGAGAAAGCACAAGCAGAGGCGTGGCATGCAGAGGGAGAGGGAGAAGCAGAGGAGGGAGCCTCACATGGGGCTTGATCTCGGGACTCCAAGATCTGGCTAAGCTACCCAGGTGCCCCTGGCTAAACTATTTTTTTTAAAGATTTTATTTATTTATTCATGAGAGACAGAGAGAGAGAGAGAGAGAGAGAGAGAGAGAGAGAGAGGCAGAGACACAGGCAGAGGGAGAAGCAGGCTCCATGCATGGAGCCCGATGTGGGATTCGATTCCGGGACTCCAGGATCACACCCTGGGCTGAAGGCGGGCGCTAAACCACTGAACCACCCAGGGATCCCCCCTGGCTAAACTATTTTTAAAATATTTACATAAAAGTTTTGGGGAGTCCCTGAAGCCTCTCCTTTGTACCCCAGGATTATCAGACTACAATTTGAAACCTACTACTAGTGAGCAGTTCAGTGGCATTTAAACTCAGCAAGCTAAGTAACTCATCTCCAGCTGGATCATGGACTGGTGGAATTTTTTTTTTTTAAAGATTTTATTTATTTATTCATAGAGATGGAGAGAGAGAGAGAGAGAGAGAGAGAGAGAGAGAGAGAAGCAGAGGGAGAAGCAGGCTCTACGCAGAGAGCCCTACGTGGGACTCGATCCCAGGACTCCAGGATCATGCCCTGGGCTGCAGGCGGCGCTAAACCGCTGCGCCACCTTGGCTGCCCGGACTGGTGGAATTTAAAGGACTTTGCAATTAACCAAATGTCCTTCTAATTTCGTAAATGAACTTAATGACTTATAAAGCCTGTATGCAAGGTTTTTTTGGAGCACTGAAGGCAGAGCTTAAATTGAGGATAAGCAAAAACATCAAGAGTCATCGAGTTCAGATAAGGCAAGAGAACAAAGGGAGAAAAGTCAGTATTTCCTGATAAGTTTGGAGTTTTATTTGCTGGCTCATGATAAAGGAATTTAAACATCAAAGAGAAGTGAGGAAGAAGTGAACTGTGTAGAAACTGGAATTTAATAATAGAAGTCCACCTCAAGGACTGTTGTTTTAAATAGTAACAACAACAACAAAAACTCATGCTGTTAAGGGAATTGGGTTGTGTTCAGTGTATGAGGACAACTTTGAACATTTCCCTCAAACCACTCCCTGCTTCCTTTGCATTTATGATTTATATACATTTTTTTTGTATACCCCTTTAAATTTACCTCATTTGTCCATTTAACAATGAATTCACTAAGTTCCTATTATAAAGCTAGAAACTGGTCTTAAAATATATTCATACTCTTTTAAGGAAAAATACTTAAGTAAGCAGTTATAAAATCATGGACTAAGTACTAAAACATATGTATATATATATATTTTAAGATTTTATTTATTTATTCATGAGAGACCCAGAGAGAGGGGCAGAGACACAGGCAGAGGGAGAAGCAGGCTCCCCGCAGGGAGCCTGAGGTGGGACTAGATCATGGGTCTCCAGGATCACACCCTGGGCTGAAGGTGGCGCTAAACCACTGAGCCACCCGAGCTGCCCTAAAACATATTTTATAAGTACATATTGTGAGTTTGAGCTCCATATTGGGTGAAGAGACTACTTAAAAATAAAATCTGAAAAAAAAAAAGAAGGGCACCTGAGTGGCTCAGTGGTTGATCATCTGCCTTCCGCTCAGGTGGTGATCCCAGGGTCCTGGGATTGAATTTTGCATCGGGTTCCTCAAGGGGAGCCTGCTTCTCTCTCTGCCTCTCTCTTTGTGTCTCTTATGAATAAATAAATAAAATCTAAAAAAAAAAAAAAAAAGAAAAAGAGAAAATAAATAGAAAACCAGAATAGACCTATAACTGGCAAGGAGATTGAATCAGTAATATAAACCTCCCAACAAAAAAAAAAGCAAGGGACCAAATGGTTTCACAGGTAGATTCTACCAAATATTTAAAGAACTAATACCAGTCCTTCTCAAACTCTTTCAAAAAACTGAAGAGAAGGTGTGGGACCAAAACTACACAAAGACACTAAGAGATAAAAAGAACTATAGACTACTATCCTTTGTGAATATAGATGCAAAAATTCTTAACATAATAATACTAGCAGCAAATGGAATTCGGCAATTTATTAAAAGGTTTATAAACTGTGACCAAGTGGGATTTAACCGTGTGAAGATGGTTCAACTTATGAAAAACATCAATGCACTGTACCACATTATTAGAATGAAGGGAAAAAAACTGCATGATCATCTTGTGTACCAGATATTTGCAGAAAAAATATTTCACAAAACTGACACCTTTTTATAATAAGAAATAATAAACTAGGAATAGAAGGAAACTTTCTCAACATGATAGAGACCGTATATGAAAGATTCACAGCTGACATCATATCAGTGGTGAAAGACTGAAAACTTTACCCCTAAAATCAGGTATAAGACAAAGATGCCTCCTTTTCCCACTTCTTTTCAACATGGTATTGGAAATTCTATTCAGGGCAATTACGCAGGAGAAAGAAATACATCCAAATTGGAAATTAAGTAAGATTATCTCTGTTCATAGATGGTATTATCTTTTTTTTTTTTTTTTTTTGAAGAGAGAGAAAGCATGCACTTTTGGGGGTGGAGGTAGGGCAGAGGGAGAGGAAGAGAGAGAATCCCAAGCAGGTTCTACTCTCAACATAGAGCCTGTCACAGGGCTCAATTTCATGATCCTGACATGATCTGAGCTGAAATCAGAGATGGATGCTTAACTGAGCTGCACAGGCACCCGATGGTATGATCTTATGCATAGAAAACCCGAAAGAGGAGATCCCTGGGTGGTTCAGTGATTTGGCACCTGCCTTTGGCCCAGGGCGCGATCCTGGAGTCCTGGGATCGAGTCCCGCGTCAGGCTCCCGGTGTGGAGCCTGCTTCTCCCTCTGCCTGTGTCTCTGCCTCTCTCTCTCTCTCTCTCTCTCTCTCTATGTCTATCATGAATAAATAAATAAAATCTTAAAAAAAAAAAAGAAAACCCGAAAGATTCCACACACACACAAAATTGTTAGAACTAATGAACGAATTCAGCAAAGTTGCAGGCTACAAAATTAACATGCAGAAATCACTTGCTTTTCTATACCGTGTCAGTGAACAATTTGAAAAGAAAATTAGGAAAACAGGGATGCCTGGGTGGCTCAGCAGTTGAGGAGCCTGCCTTTGGCTCAGGGTGTGATCCTGGAGTTCCGGATGATGTCCCACATCAGGCTCCATGCATGGAGCCTGCTTCTCCCTCTGCCTTTGTCTCTGCCTCTTTCTCTGTGTCTCTCATGAATAAATAAATAAAATCTTTAAAAAAAGAGAGAGAGAGAGAGAAAATTAAGAAAACAATTGCATTTGCATTAGTATAAAAAACAATAAAATACCAAGGAATAAATTTCACCAAGAAGGTGAGAGACTTCTACACTGCAAACTACAAATCATTACTGAAAGAAATTAAAGAAAACATAGATAAGTAGACAGATAACCATAGATTGGAATATTTAATACTGTTAAGATGACAGCATTACCCAAAATGATTTACAGATTAAGTGTAATCTTTACCAAAATCCCAATGGCATTTTTTGCAGAAATAGAAAAACCCATTTAAAATGCTTCTGAATCTCAAGGGACCCTGGATAGCTGAAATA
The DNA here is from genome assembly GCF_048164855.1 of Canis lupus baileyi. Taxonomy (NCBI): domain Eukaryota; kingdom Metazoa; phylum Chordata; class Mammalia; order Carnivora; family Canidae; genus Canis; species Canis lupus. The sequence goes on along the minus strand of NC_132870.1, from coordinate 11,579,079 downwards.
ATCTTGAAAATGAAGAACAAAGTTCTGCAAATGAGAACAAAGTCTCACACTTTCTGATTCTAAAATTTACTACCAAGCTAGTATAATCACAACAGTGTAGTGGTGGCATAGGTCAGGCATATAGACCAATGGAATAGAATAAAGAGCTCCAAAATAAGCCCATGCCTACGTGATCAATTTATTTTCAACAAGTGTACAAAGATCACTTAATGGGAAAAGGATAGTCTTTTCAAGAGATGATGTTGGGAAAACTGTATATCCACATGCAAAAGAATGAAGTTGGATTTTTTCCATACACCATGGACAGAAAACACTCAAAATGGACCACAGACCCAAAGGTAGAGCTAAAACAGTAAAATCCTTAGAAGAAAACAGAGGTGAAAATCATTATGATACTAGATTTGGCAATGATTTCTTGGATATGATACTGCTGCTTATTTTACAGGATGCTTTCCATCCTTGGCTTATGACCATTACAAGACAATAGCAACCCTCAAACATTATGGCCACAAAAAGGTCACTGGACATTTCCAAACATCCTCTGTGTGTGTGTGGGAGCATTATGAAAATATTTATGAATAAAATTATTTGGTATCTGAAATTTGTCTCAAAATAATTTGTAGGAGGGTGCCTAGATGGCTCAGTGGGTTAAGCGTTTGCCTTGGGCTCAGGCTCAGGTCAGGATCTCAGTGTTCTGGGATCAAGCCCTGGGTAGTTGCACTTCCTGCTCAGTGAGGAGTCTGCTTCTCCTCCTCCCTCTGCCCCTCCCCTGCACTGGAGTCCTCTCTGTCCCTTTAAATAAATAAATAAATAAATAAATAAATAAATAAATAAATAAATACTTAAAAGCATTCTTTAAAAAAAATAATTTATGGGAATGGGAGAGAAAAGGGGAATATGAATAAAATTAAGATTGGCCACTAGTTGCTGATCAGTACATTGGGGCTCATCATATTTTTTTCTACTTGTGAAATGTGTATAATTTTCCATAATAACATGAAAAAGTAAAAAAGATGACATATATTTGAGGACTTTTATTTTTGGCACTACTGCAGCATTAAAGACTCTGAAACTACCCAGCTACATAATATCTAAAAATACTTGATTAAATATTAAAACCCATTTTTAGATCATCAAGTCCATTAGGCTCGGTAATGGAGCAAAGATCCGGCAGGTAAGCTAATTGTTAAAGCCCTTGGGTATTTGAGATACACTGTGGTCATTGTGATCTGAACTGCATTGCACAGAATGGATGGGGCCAAAGCCTTGAATTCACATAAAATAGAAGCATAATGGAGAAGCATACCCTTAGAAAGGGCAAATTAGAAAGGAAACCCACCCTACAAAGGTAGACCACAAGAAAACATTGCTATCTTGGCCTACGCTATGAATTGACATTTTAAAAAGAAGAAAAAAAGTTCCCTGAGAACTTGCAGCCACTGGTCAAATCTTACGCCTTTGGGTATATTCTTTATGAATTCTTTGCATGATCCAAAAACACAAGCCTATAATTTAAAGGCTCTGAGGATGGATAATATCGCTAGGTGTCTGAGAGAAGGAAATCCAGACTTTTCCAGATGAATGTACCATCAACTAGGCCTCAAAGAATTCCTACCGGAAGATTGTCTAAAAAGCTTAAACAATTATAAAACAAACATCAAGCAAGCCATAGTTAACAAAACCAGAAACACAAAGACTTCAGATAAAATTATCAGAATTAAAATGAAAAATAACTCTGCGTGAAGTACATTAAAATGAAAAAAAAAAGATATTGAAAACATGAACAAGAATAGGAGACTATCAAATAATTAAACCAGTCTGAAGAAGAACAAAATATTACTTTTCAAAATTAAAAGGATCCCTAGTCATTGAAGTTAAGAATTTGGATAGAAGATAAATACAACGCTATAGAGAATAGAGAAGATACATCTGAAGAAATTATCTAAGATATAACACAGAGAGACAAAGATGTGGAAGATATGTAAGGGCTAAGAGAGATAGAAGAGTAGTCAGAAGGCCCATCAGGGTGTATACGAGTCTTCCTGTTTGCTGTAAAGGAAGCCGCCCATAGGCTACATCCATAGCTAGAGTCTAGCTGTGACTTCTTTTTTTTTTAGAATTAACATGATTTAATTCATTATCAGTCTTATAAACTACTGAGGCTGGGAAGGCCAGGATAGTAGTTTGAATCTCACACACTTTTATTTTTTTTTATTTTTTTATTTTTTATTTTATTTAAAAAAATTTTTTATTTATTTATTTATGATAGTCACACAGAGAGAGAGAGAGAGAGAGAGAGAGAGAGAGAGAGGCAGGCTCCATGCACCGGGAGCCTGACGTGGGATTCGATCCCGGGTCTCCAGGATCGCGCCCTGGGCCAAAGGCAGACGCCAAACTGCTGCGCCACCCAGGGATCCCCTCTCACACACTTTTATTGAGGATGAATCTCATGTGGGGAAGCCCTGTTACTCAGCAGGGAGCAGTGGGAGCACAGGGCTTCTCCAACAGTGTTAAAGACTGCCCCAAAGGCAACTGGTGAAACCAGGCTCTTCACAGCCAAAGGTCCACTCCAGTGGCTCCAGGGTCCATTGCCCCCTTTATGGAGAGGAGGCATGGAGCTCTTTAGAGGCACTAGGGAGGGAAGATGGGCTTCCCCGCCAATGCGGTGTGTCTCTGCCTCAGTTTCCCCATTCACACAACATAGCCACACATCCCTAGGCAGAGTTGAACAGCACTGTCTCTCACCATCTCCACCCTTTTATAAGTGGCCAGGCTCATCTACACCTTAGGCTTCAGACAGTGCCTAACTCTGGTCCTCTGCTTTGTGTCCTCTGCTTTGTGGGCTTTGAGTTCCTTTTATTTAGACAAACTCCTTACCCCTACTACCTGCTTCTAGACCCAAGTCCCTCAACCTGAAATATTTAGTTAAACTCTTACCGGTGGGGGTTTCTGTCATGGAGATAACCATCTTGGATTTGCAACTCCTAGACTTTCTTGTTTTTCCTCTTTTATGTTGATATGTGTGAAGGGTGAGCAAATTCATTCCACCTTCTTTCTCCAAATTTTTTTTTCTTAGCAATTCCTATAGGAAATAATGGTGTCATTATTTCCTATATCAGCACTCAGGTAAAGAGCCAAAATGTGAGCCTAAATTGTTTCGGAGCTGTATCACTTTGGGTAAATAGCTTAATCTCACTATGCTTCAGATTCATCTGCAAGATAGAGTTGTTAATACAATCCACCTAAGGGCATTGTTGTGAGGATTAGGTGAGGTTTAAAAAAAAAAAACTCACAAAATTTATTTATTTATTTATTTATTTATTTATTTATTTATTTATTTAATTACTTTTTAAATAAGATTTTATTTATTTATTCATAGACACAGAGAGAGAGGCAGAGACCCAGGCAGAGGGAGAAGCAGGCTCCATGCAGGGAGCCCGATGTGGGACTCGATCCCGGGTCTCCAGAATCACACCCCAGGCTGCAGGCAGCACCAAATTGCTGCCCCACCGGGGCTGCCCAACTCACAAAATTTAAAGGCACTTGGAACGCCTGGCAAGGAGCAAGTACTCAATAATTGTTAGCTGTTATGATTGACATTGGGTGGAAATCGAGGTTACCTTCTGTTTTCCAAATACACATAATTTTGTTTTAAAGATTTTATTTTTCTATTAATGAGAGACACACAGAGAGAGAGAGAGAGAGGCAGAGACATAGGCAGAGGAAGAAGCAGGCCCCCTGCAGCGAGCCCAATGTGGGGGAGGGGGACAGGATCACAACCAGAGCCAAAGGCAGCCGCTCAACCACTGAGCCACCCAGGTGCCCCTAAATACATATCATTTTATTCTTATCTTTATTCAATGCTGTGACATGGGTATTATCACCCCCAATGTGAGCAAGGAAATTGAGGCACAAAAGGGTCAAATAGAAAAAGCTCTAGAGGTGAGAAAAAACCTGGGTACATCTGGATTGGCTAATGGCTTTGTCACACATAGAGTAATGGATGTTTGTTTTCTGGTTTAATATGGGTTCTGGGCCAAGTTATAGGTGTTTGACTTTGCTGACTTCATCTATCATAAATTAAGCAAGACAACCATATGTGAAAAAATCCTAAGTATAATGAATCATATGTCATTTAATGCTCATTACCCTTTGACTTCATTTGCTGCCAAGAACAGATTCTTCCCTCTGCAGGCAATAAAGTGTTTATAGTAGTCAGTAATATATCCTGTGAAAGAGGTCAGTCATTGATGAAACCCTCTTCTATTTTTTCCAGCTTGGCAGATACAGGTAAGGGTGGATAGGCCCCTGAATTGCATATGATAAACTCATTTTTATTATCCAGTCAATAAATTTTTATCCATTAACTGTTGTGTTCAAGGCCCTGAGAGAGGCAATATTTAGGACATAGATGGAGGGGGAAGACATTACTTTCTCACAATTCCATTAACTACCCATAAGGTTTTGGGCTTCTCGGGTTCAAGATCTTGTAGTCAGCTTAGCTCCTTTGTCTTTCAGCGTCAAATTCCTATCAGTTGGCAGGTACTATAAACTCCTCTTTCACAGTGTTTCCTTTATGCCTCTTTCCTCAGAAATTCTTCCACTGTTGCTCTAGTTCAGTCTTAATTTTGTTCATTTCCAGACTGATCTCCGCCTTCCCATATCACCCATCCATCCTATAGGTGAACAGATCAATCTTTCTAAAACACCACTTTGACAATGTCATCCTTCTACACTAAACTTTCATTAGTTTCTCACTCTCAAGGTAAGTTTAAATTCCTTAGCGTGGCATTCGAGGCTTCCGCAATTTGGCTCCAGCCAGAAGATTCTCTCACATTTCTCAGTATTCTCTTAGAATAGAACCTTTGAGATGCTTCTTGGGGGACAGGTTTCATGAGTAAATGCTGTATACATGTTTTTCAATGATGAAACCTACTTAATTAACTTAAAATTTATTTATTTATTCATGAGAGACAGAGAGAGAGAGAGGCAGAGACACAGGCAGAGGGAGAAGCAGGCTCCATGCAGGGAGCCCGACATGGGACTCGATCCCGGGTCTCCGGGATCAGGCCCTGGGCTGAAGATGGCACTAAACCACTGAGCCACCCGGGCTGCCCCGTTTGTAGTTTATTATCAATACCCCCAAATCTCCATGTTCCACTGGAGTCACTGTCCCTTCCAAAGATGACTACTCTTTTGACTTCTATCACTATTCATGAGTTTTCTGTTTTTTTTGTTTGTTTTTATGGAGATAAAACTGACATATAACAAAGATTTATTTGATCTGGGTGGCAAATATACAGGTGTTTTCACTTTATAAATATATATCGAGCTGTTTACTGAGATTTTCTGTACTTATTCTGGATGTGTGTTATACTTCAATTAGAAAAGCTCACTTAAATGAAAGACATTATGAATATGTGAAGTTTAGTCTGCTGGACTCTCAACATTTTAAAAAAAGATTTTATTTATTTATTTTAGAGAAGAGAGAGAGAGAAGAGCACAATCAGGAAAGGCAGATGGAGAGGGAGAGAGAATCTCAAGCAGGCTCTCTGCTGAGCACAGAGCCCCACATGGGGCTAAATCCCACAACTCCGAGATCATGACCTGAGTTGAAATCAAGAGTCAGACACTCAACTGACTGCGCCATTCAGATGCCCTATGAACTCTCAACATTTAACTTTTTAGCCTATTTCCTGATTCTCCAGGTTAATTATCAATACCTAATCATGTATATTTTTTCCCTTGCTTCTCATTTTTAGGGCTTGGTTACCTCTGTGAACTTTACAACCAAATGAATTATTTCTTCTTTGGTTTCTTGTCTGCTATATAAAGCCAATTATATGAACCAAAATAGCCTGGCTCCACATCTGGGCTCTTAACACCTCTACCCCCTCAACACACACAGACACACACACACACACACACACACACACACCACATACACAGAGTCTCTTTCTGTATTAATGCCACCTGTTCTCTTCTCCATGACTTTAAGAATCTGACAACTGGTTTAGGCATTTCCCTTCTCTCTAAGATGGTCACTATCTTGGGAAAGTCTGTGTTTACTTATTTTTATTTATTTATTTAAAAATTTATTTATTTACTTAGAGAGAGAGAGTGAGCGAGCAGGGAGGGGCAGAGAGAATCTGAGTAGACTCTGTGCTGAATGTGGAACCTGATGTGGGACTTGATTTTACGACTCTGAGATCATGACCTGAGCTAAGACAAGAGTTGGATGCTTAACCGACTGTGCCACCCAGGTGCCCCTATTTATTTATTCTTAAGATTTCATTTTCAAGTAATCTCTATACCCAATATGGGGCTCAAACTCACAACCTTGATATCAAGAGTTGCCTGCTCCATTGACTGAGCCAGTCAGGTGCCCCAAAGTCTGCGTTTATTTAAATGATCAATCTGTCACCCTGGTTTCTGTGCTTTTTGATCTTCTCAACTTCACCTCAAGGGTAGGTAGAATTTTAAAGATTCCCTTCTCCCCCAAACGCCAAGATTCTAGTTCATTCACTGGTTATTTAACCAGACATTACTCTAGATACTGCTCTGGGGAATTTTCCAGCTGTAATTAAAGTCCCAAATCAGGGACGCCTGGGTGGCTCAGTGGTTGAGCATCTGCCTTCGGCTCAGGATGAGATCCCAGGGTCCTGGGATTGAGTCCCACATCAGCCTCCCTGCAGGGAGCCTGCTTCTCTTTCTGCCTGTGTCTCTGCCTCCCTCTCTATGTCTCTCATGAATAAATAAATAAATTTTAAAATAAATAATAAATAAAGTCTCAAATCAGTGGGCCCTGAAATAGTGAGATTATCAGGTGGGGCCTGATTTAATTACACGAACCCTTTAAAATGTAGAAGGGGGAAGTTTAAGCAATTTGAGAAGAACTTACTTTAAAGATGAAGGGAGTCACAAAAGAAGGAGTGTGGACAGCCTCTGGAGGTACTGATTGATGGCAAGGAAACAGGGATCTCAGTCCTAAAGCTGCAAAGAATTGGATTCTGCCGATAACCGGACCTTAGCCGCAGATTCTTCAGATAAGAGCCCTCATTCAGGTAGGAGCCCATCTGGTTGACACTTCGATTTGGCCCTGTGATACACAGAGCAGAGCTTAACCTAGCCAGCTGCCCTAGATTCTTGACCTCCAGAATTGTGAGATAATAAATGGCCCTTGTTTTAAGATGCTAAAGTGATAGAAGTGTACCTCTCTTCCACCTTCATAATCCTACTGTCCCGTCTAAACCCTGCGACCTTGTTAAAACCTGGAATGCCAGTCTTAGATGCCAATTTCCTGTTCAGTGACCTCATCTTCATGTTTCAGCTCCTCAGCCTCCCCTCCATGGGTTCTCTTTCTACCTGTCTCTTCCTGGCTTCACTTTCCTATGACAAATCATTTCACACACTCAACTCCTTGCTCCATTTTTCTATGCCTTATCCACCCAGCAAAACCACATTCTAGAATTTATTTAACCTTCTAATCTTCTCTATATTTATGAATGGGAATTCTCTGTGAATGGGGAAGCTATGACCCTGAGAAGTTCACCACGTGGTGGTAAGCACTAAAGAAGGTACTGTGTCCTCACCAGCTCTTTGCCCTTGGTGGCTAAACTGGCAAATAGACTAAGAACTCGGGGCAGCTGGGAAAGGCTAGGAAGGTATTAAAAATCTTATGAGAAGGATGAAGAGAGCTTCTCATAGGTCTGTATAGGAGCTTTTCTAGTACAGCAACTGATCATGGAGTTACAGGCCCAGGAAGTTCCTTTGTTTAAAAGAGAATACTGGGGCAGCCCCTATGGCCCAGCGGTTTGGCGCCACCTTCAGCCCAGGGTATGATCCTGGAGACTCGGGATCAAATCCCACATCAAGCTCCCTGCATGGAGCCTGCTTCTCCCTCTGCCTGTGTCTCTGCCTCTCTCTCTCTCTGTCTCTCATGAATAAATAAATAAAATCTTAAAAAAAAAATAAAATCTTAAAAAAAATAAAAGAGAATACTGTTCTTGGTTTTGCCTTGGTTGCCATTCTTATAATAAGCTATACGCTTTATCAGCATTAAACAGATTTGTATACTTTGCTGTGTCTGTTGTTAACATTCCACCAAGGAATAATACCTTGCTGAAAACCATACAGGCAAGTCCCTTACTGGTGTGATTATTAGGAAGGCATATTACCACCATCCCCCTCTGCAGAAAAAAAGAAAAATTTCCAATTATTTTTAGAGTTTTCAAAAAGTGAGGCTCAAATGATTTCATGAATAAGTATGTCGGTTTCCCTGTTTGTCTGTTTTTGTCCATACATAACTGCCTACAAAAGCACCTGGTGACACCTCACCCCTGCCAGTGCCCATTTAAGATCTTCAGTGTATGTTTATAGGTGTGGACTCCAGATGGCCCCAACACTTTCTATTAGGATTGAAACGAAATCCTAATTTTGATAATTCTGTGGTTTGATTGCAAGGCTCATAAAATATGACAAAACAGTGACTTCAGCTACCTTAAAGAAAGCCTAGTCGATCAATACTTATCAAAGATTCAGACTCCTTCTGTTTACTTGTTCTGCAACCTAAGAAATCAATAGAGGGAAATGGGAAAAGGCCTTACATAGAAAATTTACGAATAAACCACAAATGATCATTAAACATTAAAAAGTTTACTCTAAGTCAAACAGATGTAAACTAAAACACTGCCATTTGTCAACTATCAAATTTAAAAAGATTAAAATTATTATTCTATCCAGTAGTTGTGAGAGCTCAGGTAAACAAGCAACCTTTTAAATTGTTGGAATACTGAATTTGGCATGAATTATTTCATGGGAAATCTGGTTATACGTATTAACAGTTTTGTTTGTTGGTTTTTTTTTTTTTTGTATTAAAATTTTTTATTTTTATTTTATTTTTTTTAATTTTTATTTATTTATGATAGTCACAGAGAGAGAGAGAGAGGCAGAGACACAGGCAGAGGGAGAAGCAGGCTCCATGCACCGGGAGCCCGATGTGGGATTTGATCCCGGGTCTCCAGGATTGCACCCTGGGCCAAAGGCAGGCGCCAAACCGCTGCGCCACCCAGGGATCCCATGTATTAAAAATTTTTTAAATGTGCAGTATCTTTTGCCTGAGCAATGCCCCTTCTAGAATTTATCTGGATGTGTGCAATGACATGCTACAAGGATGTTTTGCGAATAATAGGAAGACTAGTTAAATTAATTATGGTACATAACAAACAATGGAAAACCATGCAACTATTCATTTTAAAGTTATAGAAATATACTGAATGACAGGGGAACCATGTTTGTAGTTTACAATGGAGCAGTTTACAAAATAATTATAGGTACCAATTTTTGAGTGCTAACCGGTGTTAATAATTCTGTTCAGGGTTTTATACACATTATTTCAATCAATCTTTCTAACTATCCTGAGAGATTGTTTCCCCTGATTACCAATAACACTAAAGACCAAATAAGTAGTACAAGTGCAAATCTCCAGGGTTTGGGAGAACCAGGATATAGATGCAGGTTATCTGACTCTACAGATGACGCTTTTTAAAGTTTTATTTATTTATTCATGAGAGACAGAGAGAGAGAGAGAGAGAGAGAGGCAGAGATACAGGCAGAGGGAGAAGCAGGCTCCATGCAGGGAGCCCGATGTGGGACTCGATCCAGGGACTCCGGGATCACGCCCTGAGCCAAAGGCAGATGTTCAACCACTGAGCCACCCAGCCGTCCCCAGATGATGCATTTTATCGCTGTATTAATTGCATATAAGCCCGTTTTTATTTTTAGAGAAAATACGTATGCACAGAAAGAAACTAAAAGCAGGTAGGCTGTGGTTGCTGGGTTACAAGTCATTTTTATTTTCATCTTGCTTGGTATTACAATGAGAGAAAAATAAATGCCAGAATAACACAATCAGTGGGAATCTAATGGGGCTCTACCAACACTGGGCAGTTACTCTTTTCTGGCAATATAAAAGACGTTATGACACAGAGGACAGAGAGCAGCAGTCTCAGAAGCTGTGAGTTCCCCTATGCACCCCTCTAACTTTTGACCTTGTCATACTGGTCTCCTTTGTACCGGGTGACTCATCTGTAAATTAGCAAGGTCATCTTTAGATTCCTCCCTCACTATATTGTGACCTGAAACATCCAAACACTAAAAGACAGGACAGGACATTTGAAAATGATTAGCCCGGGCAGCCCGGGTGGCTCAGCAGGTTAGCGCCGCCTTTGGCCCAGGGCCTGATCCTGGAGACGCGGGATCAAGTCCCACGTCAGGCTCCTCGCATGGAGCTTGCTTCTCCCTCTGCCTGTGTCTCTGCCTCTGTGTGTGTGTGTGTCTCTCATGAACAAATGGATAAAATCTTAAAAAAAAAAATGATTAGCCCCAAATAAAACCCTAACTTAGAATCATTTTAGACTCCTTAACAATGCAGTACATTTATGAAATGCTGGCTTTAATCTTTTATTAAACAGAATTTGATGGCGATCATCGGTTTCAGAGAATTAGAGTGAGATTAGGAATTAACATAACTTGGGCAGCCGCAGTGGCTCAGCGGTTTAGCGCCGCCTTCAGCCTGGGGTGTGATCCTGGAGACCCGGGATCGAGTCCCACGTCTGGCTCCCTGCATGGAGCCTGCTTCTCTCCTTCTCCCTCTGCCTGTGTCTCTGCCTCTCTGTCTGTCATGAATCAATTAAAAAAAAAAAAGGAATTAATGTAACTTTAGCATATACAGTATGGAAAAATCAAACTCTTAAAAATTAGGCTAAAGACAAGGTAGAAAGTTTTGTTTGTTTTAGTGATTTTTAACCCTATTTTAGGTGAAGCTATGTCTTTAAGTATTGTCGTGTGTCTTTATATGTATGTGTTCCTGACTAAGACACTGACATTTTATTGATTTACTTTTAAACACAATTCTTTTTTCCAATATAAAAGTTGTATATCTGCACTAAAACAAATTTAGAAAATTACACTAAAATAGAAGAAAAAAAAGAACCATAATGTCACAGCCCAGAAAACTTTTTCTTTTTTTTTTAGTCTTTTTTTTTTTTTAATTTTATTTATTTATGATAGTCACACACAGAGAGAGAGAGAGAGAGAGAGAGAGAGGCAGAGGGAGAAGCAGGCTCCATGCACCGGGAGCCCGATGTGGGATTCGATCCCGGGTCTCCAGGATCGCGCCCTGGGCCAAAGGCAGGCGCCAAACTGCTGCGCCACCCAGGGATCCCCCAGAAAACTTTTTCTTGTATTGCCAGCTATTTTCTAAGTTTTAGTTTTGTTTTAATTTTACATAATCGCAGAATGCTATATTCAGCTTATCATTCTGTTTTTATCAATTTTATGTGTATTTTTTTACATTTTTATAAGTTCCATCTTGGAATTGCCCTCAGAACTTGCTGGCAAATTAAAAAATCTTTACTGATATCAGTAAAGTTTTGTTCTTTGGGTGGTGCTTTTAAATTTTGCAAACAGTTATTAAGAGCCATCTCTGAAAAGTTTTTCTCAGTCTTGGCTAAAGTGATAAATATATTTGTATACGAGTGTTTAAGTGTCTTTAAATGGACTCTAATCCAAAAAGCCATATGTTTGGGCACATCCTGGATACGTACTTTAAAATTCTCTAAAAGGGGGATGCCTGGGTGGCTCAGCGGTTGAGAGTCTGACTGGCTCAGGGTGTGATCCTGGAGTCCCGGGATCGAGTCCCATGTTGGGCTCCCTGCATGGAGCCTGCTTTTCCCTCTGTGTCTCTGCCTCTCTGTGTGTGTGTGTCTCTCATGAATGAATAGATAAAATCTTTAAAAAATAAAATAAAATAAATAAAATCCTTTAAAAGTATGCAGTATGGTACTTTAAATATTCTAAAAGGATTGTGCATAATTAATTTCTTATTTAGGCTTCCTAGCTAAAACTTCTGTTTTAAGGTAGGTTCCACACCCAACATAGGACTTGAACTCATGACCCTGAAATCAAGGGTCACACACTGTACTAAGCCTGCGAGATGCTCCGTGATGAAAGATTTCTTGTAGGGAGTTACAAATTAACAGTAATTCCTAGTGTTGCTTTAAATAGTTTGATTTTTGCTAGTAAGTGCAAACTACAAAATAGATCCAAGTACTAATTTCCCAGAGTAGATGCAGCAGGCAAATGTTGGGAAGGCCATAGACACTCCTAAGGCCGGATAACCACAGCTTTTCTTGAATATGCACACTTCCCAGCTTTTCCAGCCAAACAGTACTGCAGAGAGGGATTTATTACAGGAGAGTGCAGAATACAATTAAACCGTTCACAGTAATATTTTCTTTCTTTCTTTTCTTTCTTTCTTTCTTTCTTTCTTTCTTTCTTTCTTTCTTTCTTTTTCTTTCTTTCTTTTCTTTTCTCCTTCCTTCCTCCCTCCCTCCCTCCCTCTCTCTCTTTCTCTTCTTTCTTTCTCTTTCTTTCTTTCTTTCTTTCTTTCTTTCTTTCTTTCTTTCTTTCTTTCTTTCTTTCTTTCTTCCTTCCTTCCTTCCTTCCTTTCTTTTTCTTCTTTCTTTCTTTCTTTCTTTCTTTCTTTCTTTCTTTCTTTCTTTCTATTTCTTTCTTTCTTCCTTTCTTTTCCTTCCTTCCTTCCTTCCTCCCTCCCTCCCTCCCTCCCCCCTCCCTCTCTCTTTCTCTTTCTTTCTTTCTTTCTTTCTTTCTTTCTTTCTTTCTTTCTTTCTTTCTTTCTTTTTTCTTTCCTTTCTTTCTTTCTTTCTTTTCTGACACAGAGAGAGACAGCGAGGCAGAGGGAGAAGCAGGCTCCACGCAGGGAGCCCGACGCAGGACTGGCTCCCGGGACCCCAGGGCACGCCCTCGGCGAAGGCGGCGCTAACCCGCCGCGCCCCCGGGCTGCCCGCACAGGACTATTTCCATCGACTTCCCCCTCGCGGGGTCCCTTGGATTCAGGATTCAGCCCCTGAATCTGCGAGCGGGGGCGTACTCACCTGTCCCAGACACGCATTCGGTACAGACCTACCTGTGACAGGAAAACAAAGCAAAACGGCCAACCGCTGGGTGTCGGCGTCCCCCGGTGCTTAGGGCGCGGGGCACAGTGACCAGAGCAGGGACTGCTCAGCCTGGGTGGCGTCCTGCGATCGCCGGGATTAGTCCCCTCGGTTGCCCTCCTTCCGTGCAAGCCCCGGAGGCGGCGTTGGGGCTCGTGCCTCTGCCCCAGGGGGCAGTCACCTCCGCGGCCTGGGGCCGGCCGGAGGGTGGGGGTGGGGGTGGGACCCGATGCGCCAGGGAGGTTTTGGACGCGCGCTGCAGGAGTAGAAAGCGCCGTCCGGATGCTCGATGCCATTGTTAGGAGCGGCTTCCTCGGGAGGGTGTCAGGAAGGCCCGGCTGAGTCAGCGCGGGTCTATATAAGCGAGTGCAGGCGCCCGGCTCGGAGCGCGCGGACTCCGGGACCCGAGACCTCGGTGAGCCTGGGCCTGTGGAGCCGAGTGAGTACACGGCCAAATCCCTTTGGGCGGTCGCTGGCTAATTGCACGGACATTTGCTGCACAATAATAGAAAACTTGAGTGGAGGCCACCAGGTTTTAGTTAGTCCCTCCCAGTTTGATGTGAAAATGTGTGTGAACTCCCAAGTGGAGGACGCAGATCTGGTTTTTAGAAATCAGTGCCTTGGAGCGAACTGATTCTCTGTCTGGTGGTGTGTGTGTGTGTTAAGAACCGGTTGGTGAAACTCTTGCCTTTCTCCAAAAGTATGAAACGGAAGTTGTTATGGGACGGTTAGAAACTTATGGAGCAAAAAAAAAAAAAAAAAAGAAACTTATGGAGCATGGAAGTTACTTCGAGGTAGGAGAGAAATTTGTTAATATTGGTACTTTTTTTTTTTTCCCCCAAAGATTTTTATTTATTTATTCATGAGAATACACAGAGAGGAGAGAGAGAGGCAGGCAGAGGCACAGGCAGAGGGAGAAGCAGGCCCCATGCAGGGAGCTCGACCCCGGGTCTCCAGGATCACGCCCTGGGCCAAAGGTGGTGCTAAACCGCTGAGCCACCCGGGTTGCCAGTATTGGTACTTTAAAAACAAAGAGGGATTAACTAATATATTTTATGTCTTTTTCTCATCTCCAGGACATAAATTTTTGTCCACAGCTTTGGATGGCTTGCTGAAAGGTTATGCCCCTTTGTTAAGTTTTTTTGTGGATAGCAGGCTATCATGTAATGATCGACTTCAAAAAATTAACCAGTTTATTACAATACTTGTTAAAAATAGTAGTGAAGAAGTTAGAACAGTATCTGTATACAGAAAAATACAAGACCAAGAAAAATTAGATTGTGAATTTAGCAGTTACAGAAATAACTGTAATGTTGCCTAGTTTTATTTTCTTGCCTAATGGTGGAAATAGAAAGGCTAGTTGCACTTTTGGGAAAAAAAAAAGAGAGAGATTTATAGTAACAATGTGTATTGGTTATGTTTGTTCAGCAAGAGCTCCCTTAGGAAACATATTCTTTTGTATTAGGAAGGTATTAAAATAATACACTTACAGCCAAAGTCCATTTCTGCATTTGTTTTTATTACGCGTCCATGAAACATTTGAGGTGAGTGTAAGTGTTCCAAATGGTAAATAAGATAACAGCCAAAGGTTGAGGGAAGCACATTCAAATGGACTTGGACAGATGCTGTGCAAATTAAAGTTGCATCCTGGAAGCCATAATCAAAAAGGATGATTAGTCACAGAATTCAATGAGGATGAAGGGGGAAACGTACCAGCTCCTTGAAAAAGCCTTTCCTGACATTTACAAAAGATGCAGAAGAGACTGTAAAATGGTAGTGGGAGAGCATCCTGTGTGCTCACCCAGATAGTGCCTGCAGAAGTGCATTTTCTAGGATGCATTGCTCTAGTTGCAATTTTCTTTACCCTGACGGTTGTTAGAAACCCGTTGATGCTGAGACCCTATTGTCACACATGCTGCTGTTTGATGGTTTGGGGTTTATTCAGGGACAAATCTAGATTTTATAAACGGTTAGGTAGATTTAATGTTCTTTAGATAGCCTGTACTTCTCTCTTTCAGGAGCTGGTAGAAGTTTTGCAGCAGTTAAAGGTTGTATCAAGAGGGAAGGCTTAATCTGTGTTGCTTACTGGAGTAATAGGTTAGGGTTGAGATTTTTTTTTTTTTAGTGAAAGTTAAAGAACCCAAATGATATTGTCTCCGTAGGGTATAGGTTATATAGTTCTCCCTGGGAAGGAAGCTAAAGTTTATCCTTTGACATATCAGTTCACTGTAGGTTGTGAACCAGTGATAAAGTGTCTTGATGGTTTGGGCTTCATCTTTTCCCTCCAGCACAGCTTTATGAGACAGAGCTCACATACCCCACAGCTCACTTGCTTAAAGCACAGCTTGTAGAACCATCACATTTCCTCCTCCTCTCCCCTCAGAACCTACCAGTAGTTACTTACCCCTTCCCATGGTAGCCCCCACCACAGTTTTTTGAAGCAGATATTCTGCTTCACTGAGAGACTGTTATAGAAAGTGCATATCTAATTTTTGAGCCACACCCTTAGCTTATTTATAGAGATAAATATTCATTCAGAGAATCCTAACATGGGAAGTTAGTAGTGTACTGGTTGTTTAAATCCAGGTGGGTGGGCTTGAGTAGAGCAAAAGTACTGTCCTCATCATGATTTCAGTAAAGAAATTTTGTTTTTATAGAAGGGTAGCATGAAATCTTGGCAAGGGCTGAAACCCCATTGACTGAGGTTTCTTGCACTTTGCTGATCACTAGCCCAATCTCTGGGTTTGCAACTGAAATAATCTTATTACTCTTTGGACAGGAGCTGCCTGGAGGTTAGTACTTAGGGTCAGGTAGCATTGGTTCTCTGTCTTGCTGTTGGTATTAAGTTCTTCGAGTTATCTGGAAGGGTAAAATTGGAATTCTGTTCCCCGGGGCTATACAGGCCACCCATTGTGTTCTGACCTCATAGGTAGATACATATCTCCCCCCACTCCCCAGGGGAGGCGTATTCCTTCCGCCTCTTGGAGTGCCACCCTAACCCAGAGGCAAATTGAAGTGGTTTGAATTTTTCAACAAAAAAGCAAATTGCCATGTTTTTCTCCCTCCACTATTTCCACCTATCTCTGGAAGAGGGGCAAATCACTTCTGGAGAACAGTTTACAAAGGTAAGCTTCCTGCTCTTCCTTCTCAGTGTAGTAGAGATAGCCCTTAAAAAGCTTACTTTTTAGGAGGATCTCCTAACTCTCATATCCTTTGAATTTTAGCTAATCATAAATATGCTGGGGTAGCAAGAAAAGATGTTATTGATGTGTTATTCTTTACAAAACAAATGCTTTTCAGAATGCATTGAATGCATTTCTGAATGTGACTGGGGTTAGAATTCTTGATGAAGTTTTCAAGAACACAGATGGCACTAAAAAATTTATTTGAGGGACGCCTGGGTGGCTCAGAGGTTGAGTGACTGCCTTTGGCCCAGGGCGTGATCCCGGGGTCCTGGGATCGAGTCCCACGTCGGGCTCCCTGCATGGAGCGAGCCTGCTTCTCCCTCTGCCTGTGTCTTTGGCTCTCTCTGTGTCTCTCATAAATAAATAAACAAATCTTTTAAAAAATTTATTTGAGAGACAGAGAGAGTGCAAGAGAGCACAACCAGGAGTGGCAGAAGAGAGAATGTCAAGCTGATTCTGTGCTGAGCGCAGAGCCCAACTCGGGGCTGGATCTCATGACCCTGAGATCACGACTTGAGCTAAAACCAAGAGTCGCTCAATTGACTGCCACCCAGGTACCCCAAAGATGGCATTTTAAGTCTGACATTATGCTTCCAATATAAATATTGAAAAAATATTGGGGTTCTTTCATTACTGATTTTAACTTGTTGTTTTGAAATAATTTTTAGGCTTCCTGAAAAGTTGCAGAAAAATATGGTATAGAGAGTTCCCATAACATCTTGTATGACTATAGTGAAATTGTCAAAACTGATAGATTAACATTGGTACGAAATTATAATACTGTTATCAAAACTGTAGACTTACTTGGATTTCACTGGCTTTTCACTATCCTTTTTTTCTGTTCAGGATCCAGTCTGTGAACTTGTGAGGAATACTGGTCAGTTATTTTGTAGACTTTTCCTCTTGTACTTTGATATTTTCTCATGATTAGACTGAAGTTACGCATCTTGGAAAAAATACTGGAAGGAATTTCAGGGCCTCATGTCCAGGCACATGATATCTTACTGTGTTGTAAACCTTGGTTAATGTTGTTTGCCGGGTCTCAGGGGAAAGTTAATTTTCTCTTTGTAATTAGGTATCTTACGAGAGG
Source organism: Canis lupus baileyi (assembly GCF_048164855.1). Classification (NCBI taxonomy): domain Eukaryota; kingdom Metazoa; phylum Chordata; class Mammalia; order Carnivora; family Canidae; genus Canis; species Canis lupus. The sequence goes on along the minus strand of NC_132870.1, from coordinate 11,561,788 downwards.
AACTTGGGCTGTACAAATATCCTGTTTCTCCTTTTAAACTTTTATTCACTGATTTTAGTATCCATTGGTGGAACTTGATGTACATTGTACTAGATTGTTCTTTATATTTATTTTTTAAATGACTTTATTTAGGGGCCCCTGGGTGGCTCAGTTGGTTAAGCATCTGCCTTCAGCTCAGGTTATAGTCCTGGGGTCCTGGGATAGAGCACTACATGGGGCTCTCTGGGCAGGGAGGGGTCTGCTTCTAACTCTGTCTACCCCTCCCCTGCTCATGCTCTCTCTCTCAAACAAAATCTTAAAAAAGAAAATTTTTATTTATTTATTGAGAGAGAGAGCATGAGTGGAGAGGGACAGAAGGAGAAGAGAGAGAATCTGGAGCAGACTCTGCTGAGTGCGAAGCCGGTTGCGGGGCTCTATCTCACAGCTGTGAGATCACTACCCTAGCTAAAACCAAGAGTCGAACTCTTAACCAGCTGAGCCACCCAGGCACCCTTGTACTATATTGTTCTAGTAGTGATTAAGCATTTTTTTTTCTCATTTCTTCTATGTTTACTAATTAGAATTCTTCTTCCCCATTTATTTATTCAACTACTTGTATCAGTATGGATTAATGGATATTTGTAATTTTATGGGTTGTTATTTAATTTGCTGCTCAAACTGTTCCAGTGTTGAAAGTCTCAGCCCTGGAATCAACCATTTCTCTAACACCGTTTGGTTCTTTTCTTGGAGAAACAAAAAAATCCCAAGTGCATGTTTACAAAAGGGATAATGCTTTCAATTTTGAACATTGTAGAGGACTTCATTGTAGTTACCAGTTTAGGTTTAGTCTCTTATGGGAAGTAAAATTGTCAGGGTTTAGAGTTTTTAAAAGTTCCTAGTTTTTCTCAAATGACCTGTAAGTGCTTACAAAACAAACAGAATAAACACATGAACTTTTATTTATTAGGCTCTAATAAGAAAGTAGCAATTTGTTGTTGTTAAGTAGCTTAATTAAATTATATCTTGACTATGGCTGAATGTATGTGAAGGGGACATATGTATAGATCATATCTTTGTGATGTGCAAAATGTCTTCAAACAAATTATAAGGGGAGTAGAGGGTTAATTTTAGGTGAGAACAGAGGGACTCCTGGTGGTTTTGTCCCATGATAAATAGAGGGGGCTGGAAGGAGATACGAGATGGATATAAGATGAGAGCGACAGGTGGGTGAGAAGACAGTGTCTTTAAGTACAATGCTGATGTTGGGTGTATGCAGGACTGAGAGAGTAGGGAGATCATTAGGGGAGAGAAGGTCAAGGGGCTGAGGAGGCCAAGGACAAAGACTCTCTATTTGGATTTTGAAACTCACTGCAGCTGCCAACTTTAACTGCAGTAAACTTTACAATTGCATATGAGGGTTCAAATCCATCAGTGCCTCTTGGAAAACTGTTTACACACCCATGGATGCTCAATCAAATGTGGGTCTGTAGCGTTTTGTAAAAAAAAATAAAAAAGCCATACATTATTGCATGAGGAAGACCCCAAGAGGGTGGGGTGGTTTGTCATCCACAAGAGTCTTGTTTATGGTTCTCAGTTTTTAACCAAATCTCTCTCTTTCTCTGATGTCTTACAGGCATCTAAAACTTACCATGTTGAAACTGAGTCCTTGAGTTTTGATGTCCCCTCTTCTCATTACCCAGGCTCATCCCCTTGTCCAAGCATGTCTCACCTGGTTTCTTGCACCTGGCCCTTGCTGCTGCATTTGCCATACAGCTGCCAGAGTGGTCATTTAAAAACATACTTAAGATCAGAAGTCCTGCTTAAAAGGCCTCAGTGGCTTCTTACTGATTGTGCATACCTTCCCCCTTCCCCCTAGAGATGGGGTCTCTGCCGCTGTGTCTGGCTGACCTTGTCCTTCACACCATGTCCCAGATTGTTCTGCTGCAGAGCTGTGGGGGCCTAGGGTGCCAGACTGGGACTGTTCCCTTGTCCTGAGACTTCATCCGTCTGACTCCAGCTGATTACTGAGCAGCCTTTGGACCTGAATATAGTGTCAATGTTAGATGTTTCAAGGTAGATCTGGGAAATCATAGATAACATGAAAACCCTCTGGTTTATAGAGGACTTTTGAAATGCAAGAGAGAATTTATGGAAGTTAAAATTCAGATTTTAAGTTCCCTTTCTTTTTTAAAGATTTTATTTATTTATTCATGAGAGACACAGAGAGGGAGAGAGAGAGAGGCAGAGACACAGGCAGAGGGAGAAGCAGGCTCCATGCTAGGAGCCTGACGTGGGACTCGATCCCGGGTCTCCAGGATCACACCCTGGGCCGAAGGCAGCGCTAAACCGCTGAGCCACCAGGGCTGCCCTTAAGTTCCCTTTCTAACAAAGCTCAGTACTCTTCCTGCTTCTTTTTTCTGTCCATTCATAAGTTTTATAATAATCACCTGACAGTGACTTGAGACTCCTAACTTCTTGTCAGGATTGTAATCTCTTGGCATTATAATAAATAGTTGAAGGAGGTACATACTTGCACAGCGTGTCCTGTGACCGTGAGGCAGTGTTGAAGCTCTCCATTTACTACTGTTAGGGCTTAGGGAAAGAATATAAGAGGAAAGCACTGAATTTTTGGCCTGAGACTACCCTAGTTTCTCCCAGCATGAGTAATAGTTATAACTGTGGCAGGTGTCCAGCTGAGGACTTTAGAATTAACCTGTGTACTTTTCTTATCTATATGCAGTTTCATTGTATTATGCACTCCTTTTATAGTAGACTCTCAGATTATGAGTATGGTGAAGAGTAAAATAGAGAAGAAAGGCATTTTAAATGCAGGTTATCATTCTTATAAGAGATATGCCAGCATCTACGGCAGAAGACTTCAAACATTTCAAAAAAGTAAAAATGTGGTTTCACTTGTTAGAAAACAGAAAGAGAGGAAAGGTGACATTGGTAGACCTCCAGAATGGGGACAGCTGGAAAGGGGAAAAGAATCTCATTATTTAAAGCTCCTCAGTCATGTTTGAAAGGATTTTTCTAGCTGGCTAAAAGGGGGGCTTGATCTCATTACCCTGAGATCATGACCTAAGGTGAAACCAAGAGTTGGTCTACTGGATGTTTTCTGCATTCCAGTCTACCAATTCCACCAATTCTGTTTTCTAATCTGTGTTTGTGTCTAAACTGCTGTTAAACTCATCTATTGATTTTTGTTTTGTATTAAATATAGATTCTGGTTCTTTGGTGATTATCTTTTCACTCATTTTCTTAAGCATGTTACTCAGTTATTTTAATGTCAGCATCTGGTGACTTTAGTTAGCATTACCTGTGGGTCTATTTCTATTTTGTTACTTTTGAAGCATTAGGTCCTATTTTCTGGCATGTCTGGTAAATTGAAAATTTGGATTCTGGGATGCCTGGGTGTCTCAGTGGTTGAGCGCCTGCCTTCAGCTCAGTGAGTGATCCCAGGGTCCTGGGATCAAGACCCACATTGGGCTCCCCATAGGGAGCCTGCTTCTCCCTCTGCCTGTGTCTCTCATGAATAAATAAATAAAATATTAAAAAAAATTTTGGATGGGGGATCCCTGGGTGGCTCAGCAGTTAAGTGCCTGCCTTCGTCCCAGGCCCTGATCCTGGAGTCCTGGGATCGAGTCCCACATCAGGCTCCCTCCATGGAGCCTGCTTCTCCCTCTGCCTTTGTCTCTACCCCCTCTCTCGTGTGTGTGTCTCTCATGAATAAATAAATGAAATCTTTGAAAAAAAATTTTTGGATGATGATATCCTTTAGAGTGAATTTAACTTTATTGCACACAAATCAAGTATGAATGGATCACTTTTGTTTGAGTAGAAGTTGATCTGTTTCTGGGTTGCCTATATTCTCAGGGCATAGACCTCTGGGACCACAAAAGCTTGAAGTTTCCAATTGATAACTTGCAATTCCAAATTTCATCTTCGTAGCCCTGACAGGTGTTGACACAAAATTAACAGACCTTTATAGAAATTTTAAGGAGAGTTTTTGTCTGGTTTTGGAATCAGGGTAATGCTAGCCTTATAGAATGAGTAAATGGAGTTTACTGCATTTATTCTTTTTCTAACTCTGTTAGGTGTAAGGTTAGGTTGTGTATTTGAGGTTTTTCTTGCTTCTTAAAGTAAGCCTGTGTTGCTGTATATTTCCCATATGCTTCCTTTTTATAACTGCTTTTGCAACATGGCAAAGGTTTTGTTTTTGCTTTTTTAAAAAGATTTTATTTATTTATTTATGAGAGACACACACAGAGAGAGAGGCAGAGACACAGGCAGAGGGAGAAGCAGGCTCTATGCAGGGTGCCCGATGCGGGACTTGATCCTGGGTCTCCAGGACCAGGCCCTGGGCCGAAGGCAGGTGCTAAACCACTGAACCACCCAGGCTGCTCATGGCAAAAGTTTTGGACTGTCATGTTTTCATTTTCATTTGTTTCCATGTACTTTTTTCTTTTTAAAATTTTCTTTGATCCATTCATTCTTCAGTTGGATGTTCTTTAGCTTCTTCAATGGATTTGTGGTACTTCCAAATTTTTTCTTGGTGGTTGACTTCAAGTTTCATAGCACTGTGGAAAATATGTTTGGTATGATCTGTCTTTTTGTACTTGTTGAGTCCTGTTTTATGACCTACTATGTAATCTATTCTGGAGAATATTCCATGTGGACTTGAAAAGAATGTTTATTGTGCTGCTTTAGGATAAAATGTTTGAATATATCTGTTAAGCCCATCTGGTCCAATGTGTCATTCAAAGCCACTGTTTCCTTGTTGATTTTCTGCTTAGATTATCTGTCCATTGATGTAAATGGGGTGTTCAATTCCCCTACTATTATTGTATTGTTATCATTGAGTTCCTTTATGTTTGTAACTTATTGTTTTATATATTTGGGTGCCCCCAAGTTGGGCACATAAATTTTACAATTGTTAGATCTTATTGTTAGATAGATCCCTCTATTATGATATAATGCCCTTCTTCGTCTCTTGTTACAGCCTTTGGTTTAAAATCTAGTTTTTCTGCTAGAAAAGAAAACAATAAGCCAATATCTCCGATGAACATGGATGCAAAAATTTTCAACAAAAAACCAGCAAATGGAATCCAACAGTACACTAAAAGAATCATTCCCCATGATCAAGTGGGATTTATTCCTGGGTTGCAACAGTGGTTCAGTATTTGCAAATCAATCAACCTGATATACCACATTAATAATAGAATAAGAATCATATCATCCTCTCAATTGATGCAGAAAAAGCATTTGACAAAGTACAGCATCCTTTCTTGATAAAAACCCTTAACAAAGTAGGGATAGAGGGAACAGACCTCAACATTAAAGGCCATTATGAAAAATACACAGCTAATATAATCCTCAGTATGAAAAAAAATGATGCTTTTCTTCTATGGCCAGGAATAAGACAGGGATGTCCACTCTCACCACTGTTATTTAACATGGTACTGAAAATCCTAGCTTTAGGAATCCAACAACAAGAAGTTATAAAAGGCATCCAAATCAGCAAGGAAGAAGTCACTTTCACATTTGCAGACAGCATACTGCCTATGGGAAACCCAAGACCACCAAAAAATTGGTAGAACTGGTGTATGAATTCAGTAAAGTCACAGGATACAAAATCAATGTACAGAAATCTGTTGCATTTCTATACACCTATAATGAAACAGCAGAAAGAGAAATCAAGGAATCCATCCCATTTACAATTGCACTAAAAACTTAACCAAAGAGGTAAAAGATCTTATGCTTTGAATACTATAGAACACTTATGAAAGAAATTGAAGATGACACAAAGAAATGGAAAAACATTCTGTGCTCATAGATTGGAAGAAGGAATATCATTAAAATGTCTATATTACCCAAAGCAATCTACACATTTACTGCAATCCCTATCAAAGTACCAACAGCGTTTTTCACAGAGCTAGAACAAACACTCCAAAAATGTGTATGGAACTACAAAAGACCCCCTATAGCTCAAGCAACCTTGAAAAAGAAAAGCAAAGCTGGAGGCATCACAATTCCGGACTTTCAGTTATATTGCAAGGTGATAGTAATCAAAAAGTATGGTACTGGTACAAAAACAGAGATCAACAGAACAGAATAGAAAACCCAGAAATGGACCCATAACTATATGGTTAATTAATCTTTGACAAAGCAGGAAAGAATATCCAATGGCAAAAAGGCAGTCTCTTCAACTAATGTTGTTGGGGAAACTGGACAGCTACATGCAAAAGAATGAAACTGGACCACTTTCTTACACCATACACAAAAATAAATTCAAAATGGATGAAAGACCTAAATGTGAGACAGGAAACTCAAAATCCTAGAGGACACAGGTGGTAACTTCTTTGCATTGACCATACCAACTTCTTGCTAGATATGTCTCCTGAGGCAAGGGAAACACAAGCAAAAATAAACTATTGGAACTACATCAAAATAAAAGCTTCTGCATAGTGAAGGAAATAGTCAACAAAACTAAAAGCAACTTTTGGAATGGGAGCATATATTTGCAAATAACAGTAAATCTAATAAAGGATTAGTATCCAAAATAATAAAGAACTTATCAACACCCAGCTCAACGCCCAAAGAACAAATAATCCAGTTAGAAAATGGGTGGAAGGGCAGCCCAAGTGGCTCAGTGGTTTAGTTCCACCTTCAGCCCAGGTCATGATCCTGGAGACCCGGGATCGAGTCTCACGTCGGGCTCCCTGCATGGGGCCTGCTTCTCCCTCTGCCTCTGTCTCTGCCTCTCTCTCTCTCTTTTTCTCTCTGTGTGTCTCTCATGAATAAATAAATAGAATCTTAAAAAAAAAAGAAAATGGGTGGAAGACATGAATAATCAATCATTTTTCTAAAGAAGACATACAGATGGCTAAGAGACACATGAAAAGATGCTCAACATGGCCTATCATCAGGGAAATACAAATCAAAATCATGACGAGATACTACCTCACACCTGTCAGAGTGGCTAAAATTAACAACTCAGGAAATAGCAGATGTTGGTGAGGATACAGAGAAAGGGAAACTGTTTTTACACTGTTGGTGGGAATGCAAACTGGTGTAGCCACTCTGGAGATCAGTATGGAGGTTCCTCAAAAACTTAAAAATAGAACTACCTTATGATCCAGCAATTGTACTACTAGGTATTTACCCAAAGGGTACAGAAGTACAGATCTGATGGGGTACATGTACCCTCGATGTTTATAGCAGCATTGTCAATAAATATATAATGGAATATTACTCAGCTATCAAAAATAATGAAATCTTGCCATTTGCAACAGTGTGGATGGAGTGTATTATGCTAAGCGAAGTAGGTCAGTCAGAGAAAGACAAATACCATATAATTTCACTCATGTGGAATTTAAGAAACAAAACAGATGAACATAGGGGAAAAAAGAGAGGCAAACCAAGAAACAGACTCAAGTATAGAGAACAAACTGAGAGATTCTAGAGGAGAAGTGGGTGGAAGGATGGGTTAAATCGGTGTTGGGTTATCACGGAGGGCACTTGTGATGAGGACTGGGTGTTGTAAGCAAGTGATGAATCACTATATTCTACTCCTGAAAGTAGTATTACCCTGTATATTAACTAACTGGACTTTAAGTAAAAACTTGAGACTATAAAAAGAAAATTTCAAAGAGAAAGGAAAAGAATTTTATTCAAGCCCAAGTTAGAACAGCTGCCTGGATACAAAATCTTCACAAAGAAGAGAGTACTTTGGTGAAGGAACATTTGGTGCAGGGTTGTATATGTCTTTTACATAAAGGGGAACAAATCATAGTGATGAAGGACATTCCTGAATGTTATAGATTTTATCTTATGATTTTAGCATATGTAAGGCTGTGGGACTTTAATCTTAAGGGAATCAGGGAGGTTTATTTGTTTTTCTTATCTTTGTTTGGAATACTCCTTTTGGTTATTTTTTGAATGAAGCAGATATGCAGTGTGGACTCTAGGCAGCAATAGGGATTATGCTTTGAGGTTTTGCTGAGCTATTTTGACCTTAGTGGGAAATGTTGAAGTATAACTTCCTGGAAGCTTAAGAGCAGGGACCCACAAAAGTTAAAAGGTGAAAATTTCCTATATCATTTCCCCCTTTAAAAAAAACCAGAAACAACAACCTTTTTTTTGAGTAAGCTCTACATCCAGTGTGGGGCTTGAGCTCATGACCTTGAGATTTAGAGTCATATGGTCTCCTGGCTAAGCCAGCCAGGTGCCCGACATTTCCTTTTGATCAATAATCTTTCCTCAGGAAGCAATGATGATCAACTTTATGTTTTTATGTCCCTTGGTGTCAGGGTGACTGGCTTGTCTGCCCTGGGTCCCTTAAGTCCCTCGTTGCTAGGTATGAATATATATAAATTTTATATATTATTTTTTTACCTAGGGTTTCTTATTGCAGGGAACTTATTGTAATGTAAGTGGTGGGAAGCTTAAAATTTATATTTTGTTCTCTATTCAGTCCATTTGGCAAATAAACATAGTATGTGTGCTTGGCTTAGGTTGTCTGGTTTTGCATTTGGTAATAGCATTTATGACAAAGATACATGGACAGTAAAAGAATTCCATTAAGTACAATTTGAAGGAATCAATGTGACATTGAAGTAGACATGGATAGGAGAAAACCCCAAAGAATCCTCTATATACATCTTGATGAAAGGAAGGGGAAATTTATGATTATTTATGAGGAAAGCAGGAACACGTGCATCAAGCAAACATATGTTCCCATGTTTACTTTGGGGAGGGGGAATTAACATCAAACATCAGAACGAGAGAAAATTCTGTCCCTGACCAGGAGGTTATCTTAGGGCTATGCATATGCTCCAAGAGCTGGTATAGCCTGGATGGGCTCATTGGCTCAGGTGTGGAATGCAGGGCTTTGCTGTTCCTAGGCAGGAACCATATTGGCTGACCTTGAGTCCAGGGTTTTGCAGAAATAGCTAGTAAGTTTGTTAGTGGGGTCTGAAAAGACACAATAGCTGATGAGGGGGAAACAGTTCTCTGAAAAACAAGCTTTAAACTTTCTGCTGGTTTTAACTTCATTAACACTGTGGGGCACAGTTTCAATTCTTCTCTGAATTACGGTCATTTCTCTTTTTTTAATTTAAGTTTTTTATTTTTTAAACTTTTAAATTTTTAAAGATTTTATTTATTTATTCATGAGAGACACAGAGAGAGAGAGGCAGAGACACAAGCAGGCTTCATGTAGAGAGCCCGATGTGGGACTCGATCCCTGGATTCCAGCATCACGCTCTGGGCCAAAGGCAGACACTCAACCGCTGAGCCACCCAGGCATCCTTAGGGTCATTTCTCAGCCTTGAATTGGGATGATGAACTGTCTGGGTACTTCTTTATCTCCTCAGGTGAAGTAGCTTTTGGATAAAGAGCAGTTTTTGTAAATCTTAGCTGTAATATGCCTATGTGCAGAGTTAAGAAGTTTTTCTGTTGTTTTGTTTTGACCTATAGGTCACAGCCACAAGGGAAATAGAAGCAACAGGCTAAGGTTTTCTCTGTTATAATTCTCCTTTGTCAATCTTCTATTCCATTTTTGTGGAACATGGGCAGAAGAATGTCTTCTGTAACTGCTTCAAGCTGATTTAAGGCACAGTGGGGCTTTTGAATAAAAGGATTTGACATGGTGTAGGACATAATTTTTGGTCCCTTGTTTTAATGGAGGGGGTATCAGAGGTAGTTGCTCATCTGAGAACTTGGATCTTTTCCTCCATCGTTTGGCACTGATCATTAACTTTATTCTGAAGTATGTTCCGAGCAATAGTAACAATGTAGTTAAACCCAATATTTTCATTCCCTCTAAAATTGATCTGATACCAATGGGTATCCAAGAGCATATCAGTAACTAGTCCTGGCCACCTTGAAAAAAAAGAAGAGGGGTGTGGTGGTCAAGAACCTGTTGTAGCCAAGTGGCTCAGTGTTTGATTTTATTTATATGGGTTCTTATTTCCCAGGAGGAGGTAATATGGGTGTGGCAAGTGGTATTAGCTGTCGTATAAATTCTGCCTTGTTCGGCAAGCAATCAGGTAAATTACTAAGAGACATTTCTTTGGAAACCAAAGAAAAACCCGTTAATGGTTGGAACAAATTATAAACCCAGTATCTGGGTCCTGAGTGCTGCCAGTGAGATTTCTAGACGTGGGGCTCAAATAGAAAGAGAGCCGGCAGCAGCAATCTGATGGTTTTTTTTGCTTTATTGTGAGCATGTCTCTGGTGATCCTTCTGAGTGGCCCACAGAGCAACAGGCACTGAGATTGTTTAGATGTTCTAGTGTATATAGTCTACTATGTAAATATGGCAATTTCTCTAAAGTTTATCTCAAGTTGTCTAGCCTTTGCAGGGCTTCTAGATAAAGGGCAGCTTTCATTCTTAATGATTTTAAGATGAGAGAATGGGAGAGGATTAGAAGCCTTAGAGAGTCATTGCCAGATATTTGAGGAAACCAGAAGAATTCAGGATCCAGCCCAGTTTTACAAGCAAACAACAAATGCTCAGAGATAATTAATTAGAACTAAATCTAATTCTTTATTTAGAATTCAATACACAAAAGTGTATTATTAAAATGTAATTTTCACTCTAAAGTGACTTTCATTCCTATCCAGAGATAGCCAAAGTGACCAATTTGTTTGTAAAGTAAGTCCAGTTTTAACAAACGTGGCTTAATGATTTACGTAAGTACAGCAAGAACGGTAATTGAGCAAATAGGTTCTTTTAAAATCTACTTTTTTGGAACTTTTATAAGGAATTTCAGGTTGAGCCTTTAATACTTATTAAGATCAAGAGCCAAATCAAATGTATGCCATCAGATTGTAGTGCAGTATCTGTAGATTTGAGTAAATTCCTCTCTTCTTGAGGTCCTCCAAATATCCTAGGTTTCCTGCAACTGTCAGGAAGTGACATTGTTTACTCACCTGGTAAGGCTGCTGGGAACTCTGTAAGCAAGGTATCAGGCCGACATCTCCAAAGGGGGTGTATTGGTTTCATATAGTCAACCATGCTTCCTTAAAGTTGTCTGGTCATATCTGAGTCTATGTAGGTCTCTCAAATATGACATTCCAGTCAAAGCCTTGGTATCATAACCAGTGTTTCCAGTAACATGGAGAATAGAATCTTATTGATCTTATTTAAATAATTATAAATGCCACAAAAACAAGAACAATCACTGAAAGTTTCTATATTCTGGAGGATTCAGGTAGGGAGAAAAGATAAATGTTTTAATATGTTCACAAAATAATATTTTATTATATTTTTGTAAATCATAGGTATGTTAAGAGAAGAAGTTTCCTTAAATCTGGAAGGGCAGAGCCAGCAGTTTTAAATCAGAGTTGTGAAAACTAATTATTTTTTCTTAATTCATTTAGTCCCATTGTTATTTTTGTTTTTTTGAGTGTAGTTTCTTTGTTAGAGCTAGAGATTCTTAGTTTAGTTTTGTGATCTTAAGGGTATCAGAAACCTGTAATTGTCAAAAGTCCTTTTTGTGAATCTCCTTGAAGTTGAAATGCTTTTGCAAGAGCATCAGAATAATAATTGTAAATGACAAAAGACTCAAATGGACCTGGTTAAACATCTGATGAGAGTTCATTATAATACGGTTAACAAGGAAATCTGGTTATTTCTGTGATATACAACACTTTAACATTTCAATAATTAAAATTTTAAGTGATGACTTAAAACTTTAGGCATATTAAAACTTCAGGAATTTTTAATAATTTTTTTTTTAAAGATTTTATTTATTTATTCATGATAGTCACAGAGAGAGAGAGAGAGGCAGAGACACAGGCAGAGGGAGAAGCAGGCTCCATGCACCGGGAGCCCGATGTGGGATTCGATCCCGGGTCTCCAGGATCGTGCCCTGGGCCAAAGGCAGGCGCCAAACCGCTGCGCCACCCAGGGATCCCTTTTTAATAATTTTTGGAACATTACATAGCATTTACCCACGTAATATAACCTAAGAAGGTTTATCATATTTGTTTGACAATGTTTCCCATGTAACCTGACATACCAAATAAACAAGCCTAATCAGTCAAAAAAAATCTTTATTTAGAATTCAAAATTTAAGGAAGTTTGTTAAAAATATCAAAAAATTTTAAAGCACATGCCTCAGATTTACAGATCATTGTAAAACTTAAAACTTAATGATCTATTTACCAAAGTGGTAATGAGAGAGTCTATAGAAAGTTATATAGTTCTTAGCAAACCTCAGCTTCTTTAATATTGACAAGTTTTAGTTTTCTTTCTTTATTTATTTATTCACGAGAGAGAGAGAGAGAGAGAGAGAGAGAGAGAAGCAGAGACACAGGCGGAGGGAGAAGCAGACCCCTTGTAGGGAGCCCGATGCGGGACTGGATCCCGGGACTCCGGGATCATGCACTGGGCCAAAGGCAGGTGCTAATGTAATTAAATACCTGATAAAAACAAATGTGGAAACTTTTTTTTTTTTTAAGATTTATTTATTTATTCACGATAGACATAGAGAGAGAAGCAGGCTCCATGCCAGGAGCCCGACGTGGGACTCGATCCTGGGACTCCAGGATCGTGCTCTAGGCCAAAGGCAGGCACTAAACCACAGAGCCACCCAGGGATCCCCCAGAAACTTTGTTTTATTGGTCAGATAAAGAAAAACACTTTGTAATTTCTTATCAAGAGCAGACCAACAATCTAAGAAAACCTTGTCTTTTTTAACAGAGAGAAAAACCTAATTTTCATTTTATACCACTTTTTTCCATTTTATTTCAATTCCAATTAGTTATCAATTCCAATTAGTAATTAATTAATAAGAATTCCAGTATTATTAGTTTCAGGTGTACAATATAGTAATTCAGCACTTCCTCATAACACCTGGAGCTCATCATGACAAGTGCACTCCTTAATCCCAATCACCTATTTAACCCCTTCCCCTGGCCTCTTTCCCTCTGGTAACCATGAATTTGTTCTCTATAATTAAGAGTCTGTTTCTTTTCTTTATTCTTTTTTTTAAGATTTTATTTTTAAGTAATTTCTACACCCAGTGTAGGGCTCCAGTTCACAACTCTGAGATCAAGAGTTGCACACTTCACTAACTGAGCCAGCTAGGAGTCCCAGCCATCTTCCTCCCTCCCTCCCTCTCTCCCTCCCTCCCTCCCTCCCTCCCTCCCTCCCTCCCTCCTTCCTTCCTTTCTCCCTTCCTTCCTTCCTCCCTCCCTCCCTCCCTCCCTCCCTTCCTCCTTTCCTCCCTTCCTTCCAGCAGGAGAAGGGACAGAGGGAGAGAATATCCAAGCAGACTGCTGATGAATGTGGAGCCTGATGCTGGGGGTGGAGGGCTCAGTTTCACCAGCCATGAGATCAGGACCTGAGCTGAAACTGAGTCCAATATTTAACAGACTATGCCACCCAGTTGCCCAGGAGTCTATTTCTTGATTTGTCTTTCTTATTTTTTTCCCTTTGCTCATTTGTTTTTTTTCTTAAATTCTACATATGAATGAAATCATAGATTTGTCTTTCTCTGACTGACAATTTTTTTTTTAATTTTTTAATTTATTTTTATTTATGATAGTCACAGAGAGAGAGAGAGAGGGGCAGAGACGCAGGCAGAGGGAGAAGCAGGCTCCATGCACCGGGAGCTCGCCGTGGGACTCGATCCCGGGTCTCCAGGATCGTGCCCTGGGCCAAAGGCAGGCGCCGAACCGCTGCGCCACCCAGGGATCCCTCTGACTGACAATTTTGTTTAATGTAATACTCTCTAGTTCTATTCATGTTATTGCAAATGGAAGATTTCATTTTTTATTGCTGAATAATACTCCATTGTACACATACAACTTCTTTATCCATTCATAAATCAATGGACACTAGGACTGCTTCTATATTTTGGCTATTGTTAAATGATGCTGCTATAAACATAGGGGTGCATGTGTTCAGTTGAATGAGTGTTTTTGTATTTTTAAGTAAATACCCAGTAGTGTGATTACTGGATGATAAGGTAGTTCTATTTTTAGCTTTTTGAGGAACCTCCATGCTGTTTTCCAGAGTGGCTGCACCGGTTTGCATTCCCACCAACAGTACTAGACGGTTTCCCTTTCTCCATGTTCTCATGGAAACCTGTTGTTTCTTGTGTTGTTGATTTTAACCATTCTAACAGGTATGAGGTGATATTGAATTGTACTTTTGATTTGCATTTCCTTGATGGTAAGTGATGATGAATATCCTATCATGTGTCTGTTCACCATCATTGTTTTCTTCATTGGAAAAATCTCTGTTCCTGACTTCTGCCTATTTTTTAGTTGCCTTAATTGTTTATGGGTGTTGAGTTGTATCAATTCTTTATATATTTTGGATACCGACCCTTTATCCGATATGCCATTTGCAGATATCTTCGCTCATTCTGTAGGGTTGCGTTTTAGTTTTGTTGATTTTTATCTGCAGAGCTTTGCTGTGCAGAAGCTTTTTAATAGTTTAATAGTTCCCAATAGTTCATTTTTGCTGGTGTTTCCCTTGCCTCAGGAGATATATCTAGAAAAGGGTTGCTAGGGCTGATGTCAAAGCCTGTGCTGTCCTCTGTGTTCTCTAGGATTTATATGGTTTCAGGTCTCACATTTAGGGCTTTCATCCATTTTGGATTTATTTTTGTGTATGGTATAAGAAAATGGTCCAGTTTCATTCTTTTGTGTGTAGCTATTCAGTTTCCCCAGCACCATTAGTTGAAGGGACTACTTTTTTTGCCATTTGATATTCTTTCCTGCTTTGTTGAAGATTAATTAACCATATAGTTGTGGGTTCATTTCTAGTTTTTTTTATTCAATTTTTATCTACGTGTCTTATTTTTGTGCCAGTATCATACTGTTTTGATTACCACAGCTTTGTAATACAGCTTGAAGTCCAAATTGTGATGCCTCCAGCTTTGCTTTTCTTTTTTAAGATTGTTTGGGTTATTCAGGATCTTTTGTGGTTTCGCATGCATTTTAGAATTGTTTGTTCTAAACAATGTGAAAAATGCTGTTGGTATATTGGTAGGGATTGCAGTAAATGTGTAGAGTGCTTTAGGTAATGTAGACATTCTAACAATATTTGTTCTTCCAACTCATGAGCATGGAATGTCTTTCCGTTTCTTTGTGTCATCTTCAATTTTTTTCATCAGTGTTTTATAGTTTTCATAGTACATATCTTTCATCTCTTTGGCTCGGTTTATTCCTAGGTATCGTATTTTTGGTGCAACTATAAATAGAATTATTTTCTTAATTTTTCTTTCTGCTGCTTCATTATTGGTGTATAGAAATGCAGCATATTTCTGTACATTGGCTTTGTATCCTGTGACTTTACTGGATTTGTGTATCAGTTCTTAAAATTTTTGGGTGGAGTCTGTCAGGTTTTCTATATATATAGTATCATGTCTTCTGCAAATAGTGAAAGTTTAACTTCTTCCTTGCTGATTTGGATGCCTTTTATTTCTTTTTGCTGTCTGATTGCGGTGGCTAGCATTTCCAGTACTATATTGAATGAAAGTGGTGAGAGTGGACATCCTTATCTTGTTCATGACTTTAGGGGAAAAAATTTTCAATTTTTCTCCATTGAGTATGATGTTAGCTGTGGGTTTTTCATATAAAGCCTTTATTTATTATGTTGAGGGATGTTCCTTCCAAACCTACTTTGTTGAGGGTTTTTATCATGCATTAGTGTTGTACTTTGTCAGATGTTTTTTCTACATCTATTGAAAGGATCATATAGTTCTTATCCTTTCTCTTATTGATGTGACATGTCATATTAATTGATTAGCAAATATTGAAGCACCCTGACAACCCAGGAATAAATCCTACTTGATTATGGTGAAAAATTTTTTTTTTTTTTTGATATATTGTTGAATTTACTAGTTGGTTTGCTCGTCTTTTTTAGAGGATTTCTGGATCTGTGTTCATCAGGGAAATTGGTTTGTAGTTTTCTTTTTTTGGTGGTGTCTTTATCTGGTTTTGGCACCAGGGTTATGCCTCATAGAATGAATGAATTCCTGTTCTACTCTTTGGACTTGTTTGAGAACAGATATTAACTCTTTAAATGTTTGGTGGAATTCACCTCTGAAGCCTGGTCCTGGACTTTTGTTTCTTGGGAGGATTTTTTATTTTTTGTTTTACTGATTCCATTTTTTCTTTGCTGTTATGGGTCTGTTTAAATTTTCTATCTCTTTCTGTTTCAGATTTGGTAGTTTATATGTTTCTAGGAATTTGTAGGAATTTATATGTTTCTAGGTAGTCTGATTTGTTGACATATAGTTCTTCATTATATTCTCTTATAATGCTTGTATTTCTGTGGTGTTGGTTGTTATTTTTCCTCCCTCGTTTGTGACTTTACTTGTTTGGATCCTTTCTTTTTTTCTATTAATAAGTCTATGAGTTTATCAGTTTCGTTAATTTTTTCCAACAACCAGCTCCAACAACAGTTTCATTGATCTGTTCTGTTGGGGTCTTTTTAGTTTCTATATCATTTATTTCTGCTCTGATCTTTATTACTTATGCTGCTTTTAGATTTTGTTTTTTGTTCTTTTTTTTTTTTTAAGATTTATATACTAGACAGAGAGAGCAAGAGAGAGCAAGAGTGTTAGCAGAGGGAGAGGGAGAAATAGGCTCCTGCCAAGCAGGGAGCCTTATGTGGGGCTTGATCCCAGGACCCTGGGATCATAATCTGAGCGAAAACAGATGCTTAACAAACTGAGCCACCTAGGTGCCCTTGTTGTTCTTTTTCTATATCAGTTTACTTTTAAACTCATTTATTCTGATGTTAGTCAGTCTTGACCATGTATAAAATAAGATTCTTTTCTAAAGATTCTCCTTCACAAACCTTCTACAACTTTCCTTTTCTTTCAGACTTTGTCTTAAACCTTTCTTTCTTTCTTTTTTAAAGATTTCATTTATTTATTCATGAGAGACGCACAGGGAGTGATAGATATAGGCAGAGGCTACCCCCTGCAGGGAGTGTGATGTAGGACTTGATTCCAGGACCCTGGGATTACAACCTGAACCCAAGGCAGACCACTGAGCCACTGAGGTGCCCTTTTTTTTTTTTTTTTTTTTTTTAGAGAATGAGAGAGAGAAAGCAAGAAAGTGTGAGCAGGGTGGAGGAGGGAGAGAGAGAGAGAGAATCTCAAGCAGACTTCATGCTCAGTGCAAAGCCTGACATGGGGCTCAATTTTAGGACCTTGAGATCATGACCTGAGCCAAAATAGAGTCAGATGCTTAATTGACTGAACCACCTAGGTGCCCTGTAAGCCTTCTCTCTATAAAACAATCAGTCTCATTTTAGGACATAATTACTTCCTTTTCTCTCAACAAAAATGCATTATCATTTTATTTATTTATTTATTTATTTATTTTTAAAGATTTTATTTATTTATTCATGAGAGACAGAGAGAGGGAGAGACATAGGCAGGGGGAGAAGCAGGCTCCATGCAGAAAGCCTGATGTGGGACTCGATCCTGGGACTCTGGGATCATGCCCTGAGCCCAAAGCAGGCGCTCAACCACTGAGCCACCCAGCGTCCCATCATTCTTTATACCTATCTCCCACACCTCCTATTTTCCTACAAGAGTTGCTTGCTTTCTCATTTTTAGCAGTCTTAATTACATTTAGCAGATTTTTAAAAAAAGATTTTATATTTAAATAATCCCTATACCCAACATGGGGCTCAACTCAAAACCCTGAGATGAGATCAAGAGTCACATGCTTTATTGACTGAGCTGGCCAGGCACCATATATTTAGCAGAATTTTAACTCTTCTCTCTCTCTCTCTCTTTTTTTTTTCTTTAGAGTACGTATGGGAGGGGCAGAGGGAGAGGAAGAGAATCTTAAGCAGGCTCCACACCCAATGTGGAGCCTGATGTGGGGCTCAATCTCACAACCCTGAGATCATGTCCTGAGTGGAAATCAAGAGTTGGATGCTTAACCAACTAAGCTACCCAGGTGCTTCCAGAATTTTAACTCTTAGAAACCTTAGTCTCCAGTGAAAGTTAAGTAGTAACTAATTGTGTACTATTATACTAGAATTCTTCAGATTGGCAAATTTATGAATACATTTCACAAATTTTAGAAATGTGTTTTTTCATGGTATAATATATTTTTAAAGATTTTGTTTATTTATTCATGAGAGACACACAGATAAAGGCAGAGACATAAGCAAAGGGAAAAGCAGGCTCCCTGTAGGGAGCCTGATGGAAGACTTGATCTCAGCACCTCTGGATCATGACCTGAGTCAAAGGCAGACATTCAACCACCGAGCCACCCAGGTGCCTCCATAGTATAATTTTTAATGAACCATAAAACATGTTTACCAGCTGACCCAAGTATCTTAGTTTCTCTGTGATAAGACAAAAGCAAAGAGACCTTTTGTTTAGTAATAAATGTTTCTGTATTTTCTTATCTGGAAAAAAACTGAGATATCAATGAATTCAACCCAATTTATCATTTAGCTGAGCAAAACTAAAGTTTTAGGTTACCAGAGATTTTGAAAGCTATAAACCTTTTTATTTAACCAAGTTACCCTTAACCATTACCCATGAAAACTTCATGAGACAAATTCAATTATCATTTTAAGTCATTTTTGCTGACAAATTGCAGCAGATACAACATGAAGTTAATAAACTCATTAGAATAAAATCTGATAATCTGCATTATATTTGATGTTGATAACTACAAAAACATGTTTAATTAAACCAACAACTTTTGGGGAGAGGTTTATTTTTTTAATTTAAATGCAGTTGATTAACATATAACATTAGCTTCAGAGGTAGGGTTCAGTGATATTTCAGTTGTATATAACATCCAGTTCTTATTACATCATATGCCCTCCTTAATGCCCATCACCCATTTTTCCCATCCCCCGCCCCTGCCCTCCAGCAACGTTCAGTTTGTTCCCTCTGATTAAACATTCCTTATGGTTTGTCTCCCTCTCTGATTTCATCTTATTTTTCCTGGATTGGTTTCTTTAGTAACCAGAATCATGCTGTATGTATTATTCTTTGATGTACTTGTTGTAGATGTTCTTAGCCTAACACACTCCTTTTATCCATTACATCTTCCACAGAATTAGTGTCACTATTTGGGTTGCTTCATTCTGATGTTATAATTATGCCAATTTTTGTGCACAAACTTGAGCACAGGTGCTGGAATTTGAGGGGAAGTGTCGGTTTGAGTCCTTGTCAATCTGGGGTAAGGGTGTGTTGACTTGGCATCAAGCAGGTGGCCAGCAGTGCATGTTGACTTGGGCAGGAGGGCGGTTGAACTGTGGGCTTTCAGGGCATTGTGTGTGGAGAGGATGTGGTTGGTTTTGCTCCTGGTCATGAATTCCTTTAACTTTCATTTTTCTGGGAAACTATCTCTCCTTCTATCTGAATGAAAGCCCTGCTGAATAGAATATCCTGGGCTGCAGATTTTTTTCCTTTTAGTATTTTGAGTATGTCATGCTGTTCCCTTCTGTTCTGCAAAGTTTCTGCTGAAGAATCCACGGATAGCCTTGTAGGGTTTCCTTTGTCTGTTACTGCTTTCCTTTCTCTTGCTGCTTTTAAAATTCTCTCTTTATCATTACTTTTAGCCATCTTATTTACTTTGTGTCTTGGTGCAGACTCTTTGGGTTGGTTTTGTTGGAGACTCTCTGTGCTCCTAGTTCTGGATTTCTCTTTTCTTCCCCAGATTCAGGAAGTTTTCAGCTATTATTTCTTTAAATAAATCTTCTGCCCCATTTTCTCTCTCTTATCCTTCTGGGTCCCTATCATGTGACTGTTATGCTTGACAGTGTTGTTGAGTTTCCTGGATCTAGTCTCATTTTTTTCCCCCCTCTCATCTGCTCAGCTTGATTACTTTCCATTACTCTGTCCTCCAGTTGCTGATCTGTTCTACTTCCTCTTGTTTGCTATTTATTCCAGGTGAGTTAATTTCATTTAGTGAGTTCATTATCTCTAATTGATTCTTTTTTAGGTCTCCTATCTCTTTGTGGAGGGTCTCATGGAAGTCCTGCACTCCTTTCTCAATTCTAGCAAATATCTTTATTTTTTAAATATTTTATTTATTAATATCTTTATTTTTTTAACAATTAAAAAAATCTACACCTTTATTTCCTTTCATTAAGTTTATTTTTTAATATTTAATTTATTTATTCATGAGAGACAGAGAGAGAGAGAGAGGCAGGGACACAGGCAGAGAGAGAAGCAGGCTCCATGCAGGGAGCCCGACGTGGGACTGGATCTGGGGACTCCAGGATCATGCCCTGGGCCCAAGGCAGGCGCTCAACTGCTGAGCCACCCAGGCATTCTGACTTTTCATTAAGTTTAAATCGTTGAGGGGTATAGCATCACATGGATTCTCTGGCCAATGCAGGAAGGTTGCTTCGGAATTTTGCACGAACCATGCCACTGTTTACATAAGCATGACTTACTTTTTCCTGGATTACTCTGGTTTTGTTTAGTTTGCCACCAGGAGTCATGGTGTTGTTCTTTGCTTTGTACACATAAGCACATCTCTTGCATAGATAGAACTCATTTTCAGCTCAAGCATAAACATCTTCGATTTTAAGAAGAGCTGTGTGCTCCCTCTGCTTCTGGAGACCCCGCTTAGAGCCAGCAAACATGGCCTTGGACCACAGCCTTCTAGACATATCTGTTGTTTTAGGAGTCCTGTTCCTAGCTGGTCTCCACAGGGTCCAAGATGGCAGAGAGAGAGCTCTAGCGAGTATCTTTATGAGTATTACTTTAAATTCACTATCAGATATATTACTTATCTCCATTTTGTTCAGGTCTCTTGCTTGATTTTGTTCCACTCTTTCATTTGGGATATAGTCCTGTCTCCTCATTTTTTCTGTTGCAATGTCTGTTGCTCTGTTAGGAAAGTTAGCTTTGTCTCCTGCACTTGAAAATAGTGGCTTTATGAAGAAGAGGTCCTGTAGTGCCCCACAGTACAGTGTCTCCTTTTCACCTGTGTTCCCTGTAAAGTCAATTGTTCCCCACTGGCAGTTTAACTTGGGCCTCCTGTGAGGAAATCTGAAGTGGGCCGTTTAAGTTCAGGAGATCCCTCAGGTCTCTTTATGCTGATGTGGGAACTTTGAACTTCATAAGGAGGTGACCCAGCAGCTTGGGGTGCTTTATGCTCTTGGATAGTGGGGGTAGGAGGAGCCAGGATGGGTGGGGCAGGAGGCACCAGGGATGGTATAGGAGTTGGCTGCTTCAGCAGCCCGGATGGTGGTATAGGAACAGGAGGAGGGGGAGGTGGAGGCAGAGGTGGTGGCAGAAGTGGCCAGGATGCTCCTGGCAAGGCCAGAGGCAGATTCCAAGTTTGTACTAACTTTCTTTTTACTTTATCTCCTGTCTCTCCCTCTTGCAAAACAGGCTTTTTCTCTGGTTGCTTTTCAGCCCTCTAGGGCTGGGGAGGTGGGGGAGCAGGCAGTGTGGGTTGGGCATTGGTTTTGGTGCTTGTGTCTGTTGGGGTGGTTTTACGATTTTCAGTGTTTGTCTGTCTTCCCCCATTTCCTCATTATTTTGACTCTTGGGAAGGGGGTCATTATTTTGACTACTTGACTTCTCTCTTTGGACCATCAGTTGGGTTCCTTCCCCTGAAGCATCTTTATTATGGAGTAGTAGAAAAGCCTGAACGTAAGGAATTTTATCTCAGATCATGTGAACCTGAAAAACATTTGAGCCATTTTTATCTTTGAGTTTTAGAAAGGCCAATTTCTACAAGCTCTTGCCTTTAATCTAATTAAATAGAGCTCCTTTACAAATTAATTTTAGCATTACCATCTGGAGGTAGAGAAAATATCTCATTTGTAGCACATTTATTTTTTTTAAAGACTTTATTTATTTATTTTTAAAGACTTTATTTATTTATTCATGAGAAACACAGAGAGAGAGGCAGAGACAGAAGCAGGCCCCCTGCAAGGAGACTGATGTGGGATTCTATCCCAGATCCCGGAATCCTGCCCTGAGCTGGAGGCAGACGCTCAACGGCTGAGCCACTCAGGTGTCCCGTAATTTATGGATCTTTTAAATAGTTATTTTCTATTTCCAGTTAGAACATGGTCAGTTTTGTCCACAGATAGCAACAAACAAACCAAATGAAGACCAGAGGGGGAAAAGAATCCCATAAAAATCCCCAAAAGAAGCCCAGAATACCTTTGTGAGCATTGGTTCCTCTGCAAAAGCCAGGCGTTTCACTGATTAAACCAAACGGTTTTCTAGTTTCTGGCTGCTTAGTCCTACAGCTGGCTTTCTCGAATTGTATACACAAGAAAACTAATCCAGACATGTCAAAAAAAAAAAACCCATTTGGGATCTGAGACTCAGGTTATCCTTAAATTTTCCCATTAGTGCACTTGCAAGTATATGCTCTACAGGTATTATACATAGAACCTGCCAGAGTTTCCTGTAGGTAGGTGGTTGTTGGTTTTCCGGGGGCTATTCAGCTTTTGAAGCCTGGTTCCTCATTCGTTTTGATTTCAGTTTTATTTTTAGAATAAGATTTGAATAAGATCTAAAGATACTGAGTGTGGTGGATCAAGAGGGCACTGCTTGTGAGTTACTTTCATAAGGCTGTGATACACCTGCCGATGCATCTTAGATTCTCTCAGTGAGGCCTAAGACCATTGAAGGGGCTGGGACACTTGGATGACCAATCTTTATGTGTACGTCCCTAGATGAGCCAGTCATTAAGTACCTTATGAGATGGGACATTCCTATGGGACCCCTACAGGTCTTGAAGAGCATTCTCTGACACTTCTGCTAGGCTTTTGGTCACTAGAAAGCCTCATTTAGCCAGAAGGAGCAAATATCCCTGCTCTTCAGAGCTGAATGATTCAATTTTTCATATTTCTAGCAAGAAAATTTACTCAAGCCTTATATTAATAGTATACCCATTAGTATAATGCCAAATTAAAACAACCAACCCATCAACTCCAATCCCTCTGGGTTATTCCCACCTAGGGAACATTCCCTGTAACCCTCAACAGCTTGAATAAAAGGACCACCAGCTTAAATTAAGAAG
This sequence comes from Canis lupus baileyi, assembly GCF_048164855.1. NCBI lineage: Eukaryota > Metazoa > Chordata > Mammalia > Carnivora > Canidae > Canis > Canis lupus. The sequence continues at coordinate 11,538,800 of NC_132870.1, read as the reverse complement.
GTCCATACATCAGGAGATCTCACCTGATACTTCTGTTGAGGTGCTGAGAAATCAGAGAGGCACAAATGGCCTGTGCTGGTACCCAGGGCTGAGTTCCAGAGGACCCCCAGGTAATCTCACGAGAGTTGCTGTCCACCAAGAAATGTCAATGCAAAATGAACAAACCTTTAAAAAAATTTTGAAGAGAAAGGAAAAGTTTTATTCGAGCTCAAGTTAGGACAGCTCCTCAGGGTATATATCATCTTGACAAAGAAGAGATCGCTTTGGGGAAGGAACATTTGGTGCAGGGTTTTATGTATTTTCTACATAATTAGTTACAAATCATCATGCTGAAGGACATGCCAGAAAGTTTCAGACTTTATCTTAGGCTTTTAGCATGCACAAGGATATATGATGTCGTGGGGAACCAGGGAGGTTTGTTTCGTTTTTCTTATTTTTATGTTTGGAATGCTCCTTAGTTATTTTTTTTTAATCTTTTTTTTTTTAAAATTTTTATTTATTTATGATAGTCACATACAGAGAGAGAGAGAGAGAGGCAGAGACACAGGCAGAGGGAGAGGCAGGCTCCATGCACTGGGAGCCCGACGTGGGATTCGATCCCGGGTCTCCAGGATCGCACCCTGGGCCAAAGGCAGGCGCCAAACCGCTGCGCCACCCAGGGATCCCAGCCTTAAAGTTATTTTTTTGAATAAAGCAGACATACAGTGTGTACTCCAGGCAGAAAAACAACCTTTGCTTTGAGGTTTTGCTGAGTCATGTTGACCTTGGAGGGAAATGTTAAAGTATAGCTTCCCATGGAATCCCGGGAGCAGAGCCCACAAACGTTAAAAGTTGAACATTTCCTTTATCATTGACTCCTTAAATATCTGTTCAGCTTTTTAGCCTCTAGCAGACTCTTTCTGCCTGGTTTTTTGAATTTTGCCCATGTGTGGAATTTGCCTTGATAGAAAAGAGCACAGAATGTCAACTTTGCCTTTGTGTTCCCTGCTTTCCAGGATTTTGGCTCTGTAAGTCCTGACTGCTTTGGTTACTCTCATCAGAGAGAACTCTTCAAATAGTTGCATCTTACATTTTATCTATTTTTATGGTTATTCTTAGGAGGATGCTTGGTTTGGAACAGCTAGTCCATCATAGCCAGAGAGAAAGTTCTTCGTAGGTAACTTTGATTTTTAAAAATTAAAGCTAGGATTATCAACTATGCTTCAATTAAAACAAACAAACAAACAAACAAACAAACAAAAAAACAAATTTATGGACATTTCACATTTCAAACCTAGTTCACAAGCTATTAAGTTTCACATAGTCTTAATCTAAATCTTTTTAAGGGGCCTTTTATAACTTGTCTAACCAAGCCTTTTAAACTCCTTTAAAAATTTTTTTTTAAATTTTTTTTATTTATTTATGATAGTCACACAGAGAGAAAGAGAGGCAGAGACACAGGCAGAGGGAAAAGCAGGCTCCACGCACCGGGAACCCGACGTGGGATTCGATCCCGGGTCTCCAGGATCGCGCCCTGGGCCAAAGGCAGGCGCTAAACTGCTGCGCCACCCAGAGATCCCTCCTTTTAAAAATTAATACTCTGTTTTTGTTTTAAATTCTTCACCTGCTTCACTGTTAGTTTGGTTTTCTTAATCATTTTTATACCTAATTCTAAATCTTCCTAGAATTTAAATATATCCACCCATTATGGAAGTGATTATGTCAGCCCAAACAATTTTGGAGATTATTTTCTTGGCTGATCAAGGGAGCATAACAGCCAGGGCTATGAAGTGCTATAAATTCAGAGAAATTTCTCTTGCCCCTCTCTGCCAAGGTTAACCCCCTTTTTGTAATAACTGTGTCATAAACTCCAAAATTAAAACCAAAGTGGGATGATCATGTGGTCTGCCCCTGATCTTGCATTGTCTCTTAAAACCAGGCAAGTCTGTCTCCCATTCGCCTTTCTCCTGCTTCATGAATTTTGAGTAATTTTCATACTCTGTATTTACTTACTAGATGTTGAATTGATAAATAATTGGAGTTCATGCACTCATAGTTCTGTCTGCCTCCCTAATACCATTCCCATGGTTGTTCTTATCACTGTGATATGGCCTATTCATTGGAAATGGAGCTATAGGGATCCCTGGGTGGCGCAGCGGTTTGGCGCCTGCCTTTGGCCCAGGGCGCGATCCTGGAGACCCGGGATCGAATCCCACGTCGGGCTCCCGGTGCATGGAGCCTGCTTCTCCCTCTGCCTCATTCTCTCTCTCTCTGTGACTATCACAAATAAAAAAAAAAAAAAGGAAATGGAGCTATATATTGCATTAAAAAAATGCTTAATAGTATAATTGAACCCACTATATCTAAAATTAATTTTCAAAATAATTTTTAAAAATATTTTATTTATTTATTTGAGAGAGAGGGAGAGAGAGAGCACTTGTGTGCATGCATGCATCCAGGAGGTGGGGAAGGGGCAGAAGGAGAGGGAGAGAGCATCTGAAGCAGACTCTGTGCTGAGCATGGAGTCCATTGGACTCCATCCCAGGACCACAAGATCATGACCTAAAACCAAGTGTCGGATACTTAACCTACCGAGCCATCAGGTGCCCCCAAAATATTTTTATTTTTTCTATTTTTTCAAGATATTTTTATTTAAGCATATATAATTAGTATAAAAATGACTAATGAAGTTATTTTACATTCCTTTAAAAAAGTTTAGGTCTTCATTTTTATTTTTATTTTTTATTTTATTTTCTTTTTTTCTTTTTTCATTTTTATTTTTTAAATTTTTTAATTGAGAAATAATTGACCTGTTATATACTGTTTCAGGTGTACAACATAATGATTTAGTATTTGTATATATTGTGAAATGATTGCCACAATATGTCTAGTTAACATCTATCACACACATTTTTTTCCTTGTGATGTGAACTTTCAAGATGGGCTATTTCACCAACTTTCAAATATACAATGCAGTGTTATGTGTAATTATGTATAGCCACCACGCTGTACGTTACGTATTTATTTTATAATTGGAAATGCATACCCAAATGGACTTGTTTTAAGTGTACTGTTAACCGGTATTTACAATCTTATATCAGGACTATCAACTTAACTCTTGCTTTTCCCTCTACAGAGAGGCAGAAACTCTCCAGATGTCTTCTAATAATGACCCAGTTTGTATCCCAATGTCACAAAGAAGCACCAATGACCTCTCCAGGATGACCTCCAACGACCTGAAGACATCTACTGAAGTAGCCGTGTTAAGTTTTCATAACATTTACTATCGAGTAAAAGTAAAGAGTGGCTTTCTTCTTGGTCGAAAAACAGTTGAGAAAGAAATACTAACAAATATCAAGTATGTGCATAAACTATTAAAATAGCTTTATTGACATACAGTGAGCTTCACGGGTTTTGCTTATTGCAAATAAAATTGTTAGGAGACTCTGGGAAACGAACTAGGGGTGGTGGAAGGGGAGGAGGGTGGGGGTGGGAGTGAATGAGTGACGGGCACTGAGGGGGGCACTTCACAGGATGAGCACTGGGTGTTATTCTGTATGTTGGCAAATTGAACACCAATAAAAAATAAATTTATTATTAAAAAGAATAAGGTTGTTAGGAACCTTTGTGTGCAAGTCTATACAGACATACAGACACATGCTTTTATTTCGTGTGGCTAACCTTGGCGTGAAATGATCAGGTCACATATTAGGCATATGGTTAACTTTAAAGGAACTGCCAAACCATTTTTAAAGTGGTTGTTCCTTGTGCATCAACTTTTGTTTGAGAAACCAAACAATGTCATTTAGTTTCTTCTGGGTATGCTCTGTGGTTCACTAGAAAGCGACTGGCTGTATGATATACTCGTTTTTGGTCATGGGGATATCATTGTCATCTCTGAGCTTCAGTCTTCTGACCTGTGAAACAGAAGATGTGCTGCTGTTCCTTATGAGCTAGACACTTTTAGGTCCTTACGTACTTTATGTCCTGTATGTTCTAGATGCAAGAGTCAGGTAGTTGAAACGATAGTATATTGTAAAGGTGCTTTGGTTTTTGAATATACTTGTTTTAAATGAGTGGTCTGTTTATATGTACCATGTTTGTACCATGTACTTAATGCTTTTCCCCATTACACAGGCAGACAGAGACCACTATAGCCTAGCTTAAGTTACACAGTTGAAGTCCAAAGTGATAAGAAAAGTTAGGAACTGAATCACTACGCTTAATTTTATTTTAAAATCCCGATCAGTACAAAACTATGATTCATTATTTTTCTTGACACTCCTGTTGTTCCTGATTTGCTTGGTGGGAGACCTTTGCTTTTTTTAACTCATTATTTTGACATGTTCTCTCATGTGAGTGTTTTTTTTTTTTTTGGCACAGCAAGAAGTTTCAGACTCCCTGAGTACTTACCTGCTTCAGATCTGGAATCAGCTGTTCTTCCTTTTTGTGAAGGATGTTACAGGCCAAGATCTGGGTGTTTGGAATGTTTATTGCTGTTGGGATGTCATATGTCCAAGGACTTCTCTCAGTGGTTAGGCCTAGGGAACATATGTGCAGATATATGTACACACATGTGCCTATGCGTGTGTCTAAAACTTTTTTTTTTAAGGTTTTATTTACTTATTTATGAGAGACACAGAGAGGCAGAGACGTAGGCAGAGGGAGAGGCAGGCTCCCTGTGGGGAGCCTGATGCGGGTCTCGATCATAGAACCCGGGGATCATGACCTGAGGTGACTGAGCCACCCAGGCATCTAAAACTTTCTATATCTATCTGTGTATATAGATTAAAACCTAGGAGTTCTCAGGCAGCCCCAGTGGCGCAGCGGTTTAGCGCCGCCTGCAGCCCAGGGTGTGATCCTGGAGACCCAGGATCAAGTCCCACATCAGGCTCCTTGCATGGAGCCTGCTTCTCCCTCTGCCTGTGTCTCTGCCTCTCTCTCTCTCTCTCTCTCTCTGTGTGTGTCTCTCATGAATAAATAAATAAAATCTTAAAAAAAAACCAAACTATGAGTTCTCATTAATGCCTAAATTTCTAATCTAATACCCCTATGGTTCTTCCCTCATTTTTATGTTTGTAAAACTTCTCAAAAAGTGAAAACCTTGGCTCTCATTATCCTTAATATATTTACTAATGATTTGCTCACTTCTCTTGTTCTTTAATATAAGTGATTACCCTATCCTTCAGCTGTCACCCCTCTTCCTCTCATCTCCCTTCACAGCCTGTGTTCTCTTACAGCTTTCAAGTTTTTCCTACTTCTTCACATTTTTTTAATTGAAAACTTGTCTTTTCATTTTCCTGTGTCGTTTATAAAAATGCAGATTCATTCAACAAAATTTAAATGTCTGTTAATGTCTGCTTGACATTATGCAACACGCTAGTGATATAGATATGTCCTCTGTTCTCAGAAATCTTCTAGACTAATGGTGTATTGAGACAATAGAGCACTTCACTGTATTATTCTATCATGATAGAGGGATTAGAAGACACTATCAGAGCCTCTAAGCTTAAATTAGAGGGCCAGGGGCATGAGAGAGAAAATGGAGAGTGTGCTATAGGGGTGTGTGTGTGTGTGTGTGTGTGTGTGTGTGAGAGAGAGAGAGAGAGAGAGAGAGAGAGAGAGGAACAGGGTAGGGAGAGAAGGTGCTACAAGCCGTGGGAGTGGCATGGACTTCTCCCTAAGATGAGACCAGAGGATTAGCCATTGTGCACTAAAATGTAGTAGATATGACATGAATTCTTTACTGGTTTTCACTTAATGTATTCAGCATCGAGTGATCTACCCACCGTAGACCCTTATGTTGCATGCCATTGTAGGGTGGAGGATAACATGAGATGACATCATTCTTGTTGAACAAGGTTTTATAGTACAGTGAGGGAAACTTCCCTGAATGCAAATGCTTTAAGCAATAGATAAGGGTGAGGAATGAGTTTTGAGGGATGATAGTAGAGTTGAGGGCAGGGTGAGGAAATAAGGGAATTGTAGACCATAAACCAGAAGAGCGGTCAACAGACTTTTGGTAAAGGACCTCATAATAAATATCCTCAGCTTTATGGGCCATACATCTGTGCTGCAACTACTCGGTTCTGTCATTGTAGCATGAAAGCAGCCCTGGACATAAACGAATGAGTGCGGCTCTGTTCCAATAACACTGTATGAAAACAGAGAACAGGTGACCAGCTCTTATTTGCTGATCCTTGGACTAGAATGTAAACTCCATGAGGTCTAGGACTTTGTTTTATTCTCAGTTATGTCCCATGTCCTAGAAGACTGTCTTATTGTACATAGCAGTCAGTGGATAATTGTGCTGAATGAATGGAGGGAGAATTAACCATTGCTCCCAACTGGAACTCTTTCTTGCACTTGTGATTGTACATTATTGTTTTCTGTAATGCTAGAGTTTAGTGCCAAAGTAAGTCCAACTTGGGGACCTGAAAAATTGTCCTAGAGCATTCACTTTCAATTTTGGGTTAATCATTTAGGATTGGTTGGTCTTTATTGGAGTAGATCTTTTAAAAACCTGGAAAAGTTTTCTGACAATGAAGTCTTAGTGCATAACAAGCTTATTTCTAGTCATTTTAAAAGCAGATACTGGGTAGTTATTAATAAAGAAGATGAGTCAAGAGCGACAGATAAATGTGTCTGGAAAGTTCAATCAACCAAGTGTGTCTTTTTACATTTGGCGGCCAGGTTACAGGGAGAGGGGGAGGGGAAGAGGTCACTGAAAGAATAAGAGATCTTTCTGTTCTACAGCTTGTTCCTGACTTACCAAATGCATTGTGTTTGTCCAGTGTTTGAGTGAGAGGCACCTCAGTTAATGAGCTGAATGAAAGTTACCTTTCACCTAACATCCACCAGCCGTTTTACAGTTGTGACAATTTAAGCACAATAGTCAGTAAATGCTGAGGTCCTCCTCTGTTGAAGCACTGAGGTACAATTGTGTCGTGAAGTTTATCACTCACAGTTGTATAATTATAGAATTGGCTTCTGTGAAATCATTACCTGGAAATGAAATAGGTTTCAGCTTTGGAATAGATAAACTATTTTTTTTCTGAGGAATAAATTTTGATTTATCAGTTCTAAGAGAGATGGGTTTAGACACCAAGGTTTTGAAAGGGCTTTTTCAAGTCTCTTTTTCATTGTGTTTGTATGCCTGAAGAGGCCCTACTCTTTTTTTTTTTTTATAATATATTTTTAAAGGATTTTATCTATTTTCGAGGGGAAGGAAGGGCAGAGCCAGAGGGAGAAAGAGTCTTTTTTTTTTAATTTTAAAAACATTTTATTAGAGATTGTAATAGTGTTTTTTATGACTTCACCTGGCCTACTCCCTTACAGTAAAATACTGAAGGGCTTTATTTTATTTTATTTATTTATTTTTTTAAATAAATTAATTTTTTATTGGTGTTCAATTTACCAACATACAGAATAACACCCAGTGCTCATCCCGTCAAGTGCCCCCCTCAGTGCCCGTCACCCATTCACCCCCACCCCCCGCCCTCCTCCCCTTCCACCACCCCTAGTTCGTTTCCCAGAGCTAGGAGTCTTTACGTTCTGTCTCCCTTTCTGATATTTCCCACACATTTCTTCTCCCTTCCCTTATATTCCCTTTCACTATTATTTATATTCCCCAAATGAATGAGACCATATAATGTTTATCCTTCTCCGATTGACTTACTTCACTCAGCATAATACCCTCCAGGTCCATCCACGTCGAAGCAAATGGTGGGTATTTGTCGTTCCTAATGGCTGAGGAATATTCCATTGTATACATAAACCACATCTTCTTTATCCATTCATCTTTCGATGGACACCGAGGCTCCTTCCACAGTTTGGCTATTGTGGCCATTGCTGCTAGAAACATCGGGGTGCAGGTGTCCCGGTGTTTCACTGCATCTGTATCTTTGGGGTAAATCCTCAACAGTGCAATTGCTGGGTCGTAGGGCAGGTCTATTTTTAACTCTTTGAGGAACCTCCACACAGTTTTCCAGAGTGGCTGCCCCAGTTCACATTCCCACCAACAGTGTAAGAGGGTTCCCTTTGGGAGAAAGAGTCTTAAGCAAACTCTGCACTGAGCATGGAGCCCAGCACTGGACTCGATCCCACAACCCTGGGATCAGGGTCTGAGCTGAAACCAAGAGTCGGGCACCTAACTGACTGTACCATACAGGTGCCCCTGGAGAGGACCTACTTAATTCTTAATACTTAATACTTAATAACTTAATACTTAATTCTCCTTTTTCTAATTTTTTCTCCTTACCAGACTACTGGTTGCCTTATCTTCAGGATAAAATTCAAACTACTTGCTTTTTCTTGAGTCTCAACACAGTAAACCTTGCCTTAACTTTTTTCCACCTTATTTCTCTCTGAGTATTCACTCCCCTTACCCTTCTGTTTACACTTCTACTTTGTTTGGGACATGCTGTGTGGACTCCATGTCTATATATCCTTAAAGGTTGTCCCCCATAGAAAGTGGCATCTACCACTTCTATGCTGAGAGTTTTCTAGTCCACTTACTGATACTTTATAGGGAAGAAAATGATATATCTTGAGAGTACATGTTTTGCTTTTCTAATTCAGTAAAAATTTTGTGAGGGTTAAGAATTGGTGATGTTTAGTTTTGTACCTATGAGGTTCTTTATTCTTAGCCATTGAATTTCTCATTTAGGTATATTGTTTCTTAATCTGACAAGTTTTAAGTGGTGAGAATACTGCTGGTGATTCTAGAAACCCATTGATTTCTTAATTGTATAGAACTTGACTAGGTAGCAATGAGGTGACTTGAAGTAAAATTAGTTAAGGTCATCAAACATGAGTTAAGACTTGTTATGTTCTTTACACTGTGTTAAGAGGGGTAAGTATAACAGATATCTAACCAGAATATGTTACTTTAAGGAAACTTGAAATTTCTTGTGTCCTTTTTAATGGTTTAGAGAAGAAGTGACAGAAGTTTAGAGGGACCCAAGCCATTTTTCTTAAAGGTCTCTCTCTCTCTCTCTCTTTTTTTTTTTTAAGATTTACTTATTTATTCATTCATGAGAGACACAGACTAAGAGAGAGAGAGAAGCAGAGACATAGGCAGAGGGAGAAGCAGGCCCCTCTCCGGGAACCTGATGCGGGACTCGATCCCGGATCCCAGGATCACGACCTGAGCCAGGCAGGCGCTTAACTGCTGAGCCACCCAGGCATCCCTCTTATAGGTCTTGACTAGTGATTCATGTCCGTTGTATGCTGGGCTTATGTTAATTGACAGTTCAGTGTCTTTTTCCGTTGAACATTGGTTTGTGTTTGTTTTCTGTCTATAGTTGAATCACTTTCGCTCAGTATATTAAATGCAGACCCTAAATTAATAGAACTGATTTTAAGCAGGCCAATAAATTGATATGTTCTGTGTTTACAGTGGTGTCATGAGACCTGGCCTCAATGCCATTCTGGGACCCACAGGTGGAGGCAAATCTTCGTGAGTATAATAGTATAAGTAAGCTTTTCCTTGTAGTTTAATGTGCAGGTATTTGTCGAACATTTGCTGCGTGTCTAGTCTGGTTCTAGGCACTGTGGATGACATGTAGTTGTGCTAGCTTGTGCTTGTCCCAAGGACTGGGAAATCTTATTTGGTCAGCTTCCTAACAGGACATGATTGGCATATAGCTATCAGCTATGATTTAAGCTAATGGGGAGGGAAAGGAGAGAGAAAAAAGTTGAAAATGGGGAGATGGAGCTTGCGTCTTAGACAAAGGAGCACATTGTCTGACCTGAGATGTCCAAGGTCACATGACCTGGTAGGCTGTTTGGGAAGTCTGTGCTGGATCAGCCATCGGTGACTTGGTTTCATATTTTTGAGTTTTATTGTAGTATATACTAAAAAAGGGAAGGTGAGAATTTAAAAATATATGTAATTTTATGATGAATCACTAAATTCTATACCTGAAACCAATTTTACCATATATATTAACTAACTAGGATTTAAATAAAAATTGAAGTCAAGGAAGTACCTGAAGAAAACACCCATATACATAATTTTAGGTAATCCATGGAATTTCTTCCCCAGGTAATTTTCTAACTTGAGCAGAATTTGGATTTAGAGTAGCTGAGAGCTGTAGCCTGTGTTGGAGAAACAACAATGTATATGTCCTCTCATAGGTTGTTAGATGTCTTAGCTGCAAGGAAAGATCCGCATGGATTATCGGGAGATGTTTTGATAAATGGAGCACCTCGACCTGCCAATTTCAAATGTAATTCAGGTTATGTGGTACAAGTAAGTCTTTGTGGATTTGTATTTTAGCTTTCTTCTATTTCTATATGAGCAAATGCCTCGGCTGATCATTCAGTATACTTCCAACTGATTATATGACATATCCATAGAAGAAATTTCTTTGCACCAGCTTTTCATAATCACCCGTAAGATTTGGAGTGGTGTGAAATGAAGTGGCAGGGACAATCTGGAATATAACTGCTATCAGGGCAATGATATCTATTCTAGTTATCATTTCCACAAGATACTACTATTTTCCTTTTATGCCCTCCTTCACCTCTTTCCTTCTAGCTTGGAAAGAGGTTTTGGTAAATCCTATATAATGCAGTCTGGACATGTCTGTTAGTAGTAATCATAATTACTTGTGTTGATTTGGGTGTACAGATAAGGAAGGAAAATTATGCCATCAGGCTTTTCCAGTTGTCTGTATATGCAGTTGTTGTCATGTGTCCAATTACAAGTTCATCATTAGCTAGAACTTTATGTTGAATATATTATTCTTGTGGATTAAGTTACAAGTTACCCCTTAAGGGTGATGGTATTAGAAAAGACCTAATATGTCTTGTTGAAATGCCATTTTGCTTTAAGGATGATGTCGTGATGGGAACTCTGACAGTGAGAGAAAATTTACAATTCTCAGCAGCTCTTCGGCTTCCAACAACTATGACGAGTCATGAAAAAAATGAGCGAATTAACAAGGTCATTCAGCAATTAGGTCTGGATAAAGTGGCAGATTCCAAGGTAATGTGGAAAAACCAGACAGGATCATAGCCAGCAAATAAGATCTCACCTGTGTGGATAGTGTAACTCTTCTTCAGAAATTTTCTATAATATGTGTGGTCAAAAGGCCACCTGGGTGGCTCTGTGGTTGAGCGTCTGCCTTTGGCTCAGGTTATGGTCCCAGGGTCCTGGGAGCAAGTCCCTCATGGTGCTCCCCGCAGGGAGCCAGCTTCTCCCTTTCCCTATGTCTCTGTTCTCTCTCTCTCTGTGTGTCTCTCATGAATAAATAAATAAAATCATATATATATATATATATATATAGTCAAAAGTGGTTGCTTTCTGTAATGATGAGAAACATGACTAGTTACATAATATGAACATCAAAATTAACCAGATAAAAAAAAATCTAAAACTGTTTGAATCCTGGAACTGAAGTGTGGCAGTGTGATCTAGTATATAGAAGTGTCTTTGCAAAGAACATGAGGCCCCTTCCATGTGCTTATACCTCTTGATCTCTCCTACACTGTTTGTCATGTCTCATCCACTATCTTTACACTAACTTCCTTCCTGTTTTCTTTCCCCTTTTAGCTGCTTCTTCCTCCAGGAGACTTTGTTCCATTGCTTTTGAGGTATATTTCTGGAATTCTTAAATGACAAAATTCCAAGGGTTCTGGTCTGGCTCTGTGCTTCACTTTGCTATAATTTGGCTTTCAAAATTATATTTAGTCAAAGTAGGGTTTATTTCTAATTTATGTAGGATCCAAGGTTGCTTTCCTATAGACTTTCTTTTGGCGCTTTTGCCTCTTACTCCTCCCTCCCTCTCTTCCTATCTTCCTTTCTTCTGCTTACAGTAGTTACTTACAGATTGTGTGTTATGTGCTGGGCTCTAAGGTTTTACAGGTAACAGTTGTAGGCAAGAGAGACAAAAATAACTCCTTTTGTGGTTGTGCAGAGTCAGGAGGAAGAAATGAGATGAACAAGGGAATTTTACAATTGATGACTAAGGATGAAAGATTTCCTGGGAAGACATTTGCAGCTTTGGGTGAAGATGAGCTTTTTAAGATTATAGTGGCTATAGTTTACCATTCTTTTATTTTTAGATTTTATTTTTAAGTAATCTCTTCACCCAGGGTGGGGCTTGGACTTAAAACCCTGAGATCAATAGTTGCATGTCTAGCAGCTGAGTCTGTGGTGGTGATGGTTTAATTGCCCTGGATTTATATCCCTTATTTAGAGTAATGAAGAATGGGGGTATTTTGCTGGTTGTTGCTTCATGTCCTACTGTCTGACATTTTAGAAAAATGTAAAATGTATTTTTTTTGTATTTCATTTGGAAGCATAACTCTGAGATGCCACCATTTACCACTTATTTTTGATTTATGAGTTTGTAAGTTTGAGTTTCCTTTGCCTTGGCCCTATTTCTTTGATTTTGTATGTTTTTGGTAAGGTGCCTTCCAATCTTTGCCTTTAGGTAAAAGTTCTTTATTAATAGGCAGTCATTACCTTAATTTCCTTGAATGTAATACCAGGGAAAATGAGCTGAAGGTAGTTGTTGACCTCTTAGAATTTATTTACCTAATTGATTGAAAATACATTTAAAATTTTTAACTTTTTATGAAATTTTAAATATAACAAATGTAGAGAGAATAGTCTAATTACTATTGTAATCATATGGTTGGAGTATAATTAATATAATAGTATGATTACTAGTAACATTCACCTAGATCTCCCAGTTGTTAACATCTTGTCCCATACTTGCTTCAGCTTTTTTTCTGAAGTAGTTTAAAGACAGTTGTAAATACCATATTTTACTCCTGAATACTGATTATGTGTCTTAAGAAAAAAAGACATTTGCCTACCCAAGTACCAAAATATTAACCAACAAAATTAACAGTATCTTAATATCAGCAATGTTAAGCCATATTCATTCCTGTTTCTCCAGTTGTCTCCAAAATGTCTGCTATAGCTCAGTTGTTATGGGATCCAATAAAGGGCACGAATAGCACTCGGGATTATTATCTCTTTGGAGATTCTTAATATAGAAATTATTTCCTACCTCCTGCCTCTCCCAAAACCTCGCTCCCCCCGCACCTCCTTGCCCACCACACACCATGACATCGACTAGTTGAAAAGACTGAGCCAGTTGCCCTGTAGAACATTCTGCCTTCTGGATTTGTCTGAACAAGTCAGGAATTCTGTAATGAGTTGGGATATAGGCAGGGTCAATTTGGGAACTTTATGGTGATTTAAGAGGTGCTCATGTGATACAAAGTGAACTTTCCTCTCTGCCAAGCCACACAGAGGACTTTTGGAGGGATGGGGAGGGAGGGTGTAAGAGGACTAATGAATTATAGATGCTTTCACCTCTTCCTCTTCCACCTTTATCTTCCTTTTGCTTTGTGATTTCTCTATGCCAGGACCATATGTTTTAGTGTTCTAATTGAACTCTCTTAAAACTAAATGTTTGACTTGATGGGGAACATGAAGTATACTGTTAAGCATGGCATTTGTATCAGGCTTAGCTACTTACCTGACTTGAGCCTCAATTTCCCCATCTTATTAAAGAGAAATCTACCTCTTCTCCCATATTTTCATTTATTTGCTATTCAGAATAAGTGGGGTTAATGAGATAAAGTGCCTCTTACAGGGTTGGCACATCGTAGGACCTCAACAAATGGTAGTGGCTGTGGTTGTAATTGTTAATAATGATATTTGTGTTTTAGGTTGGAACTCAGTTTATACGCGGCGTGTCTGGAGGAGAAAGAAAAAGAACTAGTATTGGAATGGAACTTATTACTGATCCAGCCATCTTATTTCTGGATGAGCCCACAACTGGCTTAGACTCCAGCACAGCAAATGCTGTCCTTTTGCTCCTGAAGAGGTAAATGCTATGTATCTGATCACCTGCTATATGCCAGGTGTTATTCCCAGTGCAGAGAGTTCAAGAGTGAGCACAACAGACAAAAATTTCTCCCTTGTTTGTTGGAGGGAAACAGTCAACAAATATAAGTGTTTCAAGAAAAATGAAGCAGGGTAAGAGTGTAGCGAAAGATGGCTATGGTGGGGTTGGGGTGCTGTATTACATACCGGGATGGTCAGGGAAGGCCTCATTGATGTGACTTGTGAGCTGAGAGCAAGTGAGTGAGACCTGAATATCTGGGAGAAGAGTGTCCTAGTTGGAGGGAAGAGCCAGTGAGTCCTGAGCAGAGCATGCCTGATACGTTTAGAACATCAAAAAGGCCAGAAGGACTGGACCCCAGTGAACTAAGGGGAATGGAGATTGCTTATTGATTAGTTTGCTGGGAAGCTAAGTTCTTGGGACGCTATAAGTCTAAGAGTGTCAGCAGAATTATTATTTCTTTTTCTTTAAAGCTTTTGTTTATTTATTCATGAGAGACACAGAGAGAAAGCCAGAGACATAGGCAGAGGGAAAAGCAGGCTCCTTGCAGGGAGCCTGATGTGGGACTTGATTCCAAGACCCTAGGATCATGACCTGAGCCAAAGGCAGATGCTCAACCACTGAGCTACCCAGGTGCCCCAGGATTATTATTTCTGACGTCTCTCTCCTTAGCTTATAGGTAGCTGTCTTCAGTCTGTGTCTTCACTTCATTTTCCGTCTGTGCATCTGTGTCCTCATCTCCTCCTCTTATAAGGATCCTGGTCCTTATTAGATTAAGTCCCACTCATAGGCCTTATTTAACCATAATTACTTCTTTAAAGACACTATCTCCAAATACAGGTATATTCTGAGGTACTAGGGGTTAGGACTTCAATGTGAATTTGGAAGGGGAGGGACATAATTCAGTCCATAACAATTAGAATAGAACATGAGATGGAATTGAGTGGGTGAGAGATTATTCAGGCTTTGTAGGCCACTGTAAGAACTATGGCTTTTATTGTCTCTAGGTGACATGGGAATTTTTAGAGAGTTTTAGAACAGAGGAGTGGCAGCTATGTAGAGAAAAGACTATGTAATTGGGCAAGGTGAGTACAAGGAAACCAGTCAGTAGGCTGTTTGTATTAGCTCAGTTGAGATATGATGCTTGAAGGGCACCTGGGTGGCTCAGTGGTTGAGCATCTGCCTTCGGCTCAGATCGTGATCACGGGATCCTGGGATCAAGTCCCACATCGGGCTCCCAACAGGGAGCCTGCCTCTCCCTCTGCCTGTGTCTCTGCCTCTTTCTCTGTGTCTCATGAATAAATAAATAAAATCTTAAAAAAAAAAAAAAAGATGATGCTTGCTTTGCATAGGATGGTAGTGGTGAGGTGGTGAGAAGTCACGGATTCTGGATCTGTTTTGAAGATAAAACCTACAGGATTAGTTCATGAATTGCATGTGGGGTGTGGTTATTGAGAAAACAACTTTCTAAAATTTAGGGCCTGAGAGATGGAAGAATGGAGAAAAGAGTTGCATTTACTTTTATTCTTCCAGTGGGAGGAATATGTTTATAAGAGAAATTTCAGAAGATAAATTTTGGACATCTAAAAAAAATTAGAAAAAAATGTCAAACCTATCAAAGAGAAATAAGATCAGTACAAAGAAATCTCCTGTCCTTTTATCTAGATTCTTACCATTTATCTGCATTTGCAGATAATTTATCTCCATCCCTCCACCCCATATAATCTTTTTCTGACATCATGTACCTTCACCCGCTAAGTACTCTGGAGTAACTCCTAGAAACAAGGACACTCCTTCTACATTACCACACCTCCCAGCTGGGAAGTCTACATTGCTGCCATCACCACCATCCAAAACATGGGCTCCAGTTAGACTTCACTACCAGTTGTCCCAGAAATGTCTCTTTCTCCTTTCTGACTCAGGATTTTCTTGAGAAATGCTTATTTTAAATCTTTTTGAATCCTGAACAGTTTCTCAGTCTTTCCTGGCTCTGATGCCCTTGTCTGTCTTCAAGAGTACATTTTGTAGAGTGGCCCTCAACCTGGTGCATCCCGTGTTTCCTCATGACCAGACACAGGCCATGAATTCTTGGCAGGGGTACCGCAGAAGTGATGCTGTGTTTTGCGTAAATCAGGGACTATGTGATTTTGACTTTTACCACCTTGCGTGATGTTCATGATCATCACCTGGTCATGTTGGTATCTGCTGGGTTTACCTGCTGTGAAGTAACTGTTTTTCCTTTTGTAATTGAGTAGTATTTTGTCAGGGGATATAATCAGATATTATATCCATATCCCGTTCCTCATTAAATCTCCACCTACCAGTGTTGTTGTTGTTTCTTTTAAAGATTTTATTTAAAAAAAAAAAAAGATTTTATTTATTTGTGAGAGTCACACAGAGAGAGGCAGAGACAGAGGCAGAGACATAGGCAGAAGGAGAAGCAGGCTTTCCATGGGAAGCCTGACATGGGACTTGATCCCAGTACCCCGGGATCATGACCCGTCCAAAGGCAGATGCTCAACCACTGAGCCACCCAGGTGCCCCTCCACCTACTAGTTTTAGAATATACTAGCAACTTCTACCTCTATCAATTACCAGTATGATGGTTATCAAGTGATGTTCTATTTCCACCATTCTTTGTATTACACCTGCCAAGACCATTGACACCTCTTCTGGCTATTGATGAAGGGACAGAGGAGCCCAAAATGCTATATATTAGTTAGCATTCTACTGTAAAGAACTTTTCCTCCTTCTCTTTCATTTATGTTTTCTCATTTCTTATTTTAGTCAATGGAATATAGTCTGTTATTCTTGCTTAGTTTTATGATTAAATTAATGTTGATTTGGCCATTGGAAGCCCCTTCAGTCTGGCTTTTGTGTCCTTTTGACATGTCCCCTAATCATTCTTCAAGCATTTCTTTACTCTATGGTCAACAAGATGTTCTAGGCTCATCTTTTACTTTTCCTGTGTCAGATGTTTCTCTAAGGAGCCCTGGTACCTTCTGACATAGTCAGAATTTAGAAACCAAGACCTGATTACTTAGTGTGCTTGCTGCTACTGCAGTTCCATTGCTTCCAGACCAACTTAGTGGACATATCTCGGAAATACCTGTGTACATGTGGTGCATTATGTATGTGAATATATAACAGAAGTATGTTTTTATATTTTTTTATTAAAGATTTTATTTTTAAGTAATTTCTACACCCAGTGTGGGGTTCAAACTCACAATCCTGAGATCAAGAATCACATACTCCAATGACTGAGCAAGCCAGGTGCCCTTATTTCTATATTTTATTTGGAAAATATATGGAATCTTAATTTATTATGTGTATATATAGCTTGAATGGAATGATACATGCAAACATTCACCTGTAACTATTATTCTGTTAGCATGTGTATATTAAAAAACCCATGAGTGCATAGTATTTCCAATCTGGTCTAATCCAGTCTTTTTTTTTTTTTTTTTTAAAGTTTGTATTTATTGATTCATGAGAGACACAGAGAAAGAGGCAGAGACACAGACAGAGGGAGAAGCAGGCTCCATGCAGGGAGCCCGCTGTGGGACTCGATCCCAGGACCCGGGGGTCATGACCTGAGTTGAAGGCAGATGCTCAACCTCTGAGCCACCCAGGCATCCCTAATCCAGTCTTGAATGTCCTTTTTAGTCTTTGCCCTGTGTTTGTAAATGATTTTTTAGACAGGCAAAAACTTAGCTGTCATTATTTCAATATATTTACTACCTAGATTGTTAATATAATTAATTTCCTGGTCATCCTGGCCATTCCTTCTGCCCCCACCTCCTCTGGGACTGCTCCTTACCACCCCAATTTCTTAAAAGCTGCCACATACACATCTTCATATAAATGATATCCATCCTCTCCTTATCATTACTTTACTTGCTCAGATGCTTATGCTCTCATAAGCAAGTCTCTATGCTGGGATAAGGAGAAAAGGGAAGATTTTAGACATCCTAAGTTTGAGATGGCAGTTACACATATAAGTGTATATGCCAAGTAATGGGTCTAGGGTTCAGGTTCAGTTAGACAATGCATGATATTTTTGTTATCTCTAAGTGTGTTTACAGTGTTCGTTAGAGAACAGCAAATTGATGTGGAATACTGGGTTATGTTAGTGTTTCGTTCTGTTTGTACTAGTTAACACACGAGCATCTTTCCTTGTGCTGGAGGGCTCTCACCTAGAATTTCGCACACTCCGCTGTGCACACTAATCACTGGGGTCTTGTTAAAATCAGATTTTATTTCTACAGCTCTGGGATGGAGTCCAAGAATCTACATGTCTCGTAGGAGATAGTGATACTGATGCCATTGGTCCTCAGGCCACTAGGCTGTCACACTAAAGCACTTTCTTGCTTCCTCGAGTCCTTCACCGGCTTTCTTGCCTTCTGACTAAAGCTACAGCTTCTGGGTGAAAGGATTCATCATGGACTTGTATTTTGTTGTGGTGTCTTTTCCTAGCTTCTTGCCCTCCCTCAGCCCTGATCATCCCCACACATACACCAGGGCTCTGCACTGACACAGAACTTTGTTTGCAACTTTGTTTGCCACGTTCCTTCAGCTTGACTACATTTTCTCTTCTGGGCTTATTATGTTTGGCTCCTTTGATTCACTACTTATATATCTTCAGACTGGCTTATAGTCCTCTATTTTGCTTCTCAGCGTCTCTTATTCCACACTGTACTGCAATGGTTAACCTAGTGGCCTGATCCTCTTTGAGGCAGAGCAAGCTTGTACACAGTGCTAGCAGGTAGTAGGTGCTTAGAAAATACTTAAATTGGGACACCTGGGTGGCTCAGTGGTTAAAACGTCTGCCTTCGGTTCAGGGCATGATCCTAGAGTCCCAGGATCAAGTCCCACATCGGGCTCCCTGCATGGAACCTGCTTCTCCCTCTGCCTGTGTCTCTGCCTCTCTCTCTGTGTCTCTCATGAATAAATAAACAAAATCTTTAAAAAAAAAAAAAAAAAGAAAATACTTAAATTGACATGATACCTCTCACAAAATATTTTCAATAATGACAGGTTTTCAACAGTGATTTTGGCCTTTGTTCTTCTAGTAGTAACTCCTGTGTAAAGGTAGTTTATCAGTGTTTTGGCCATGGAATCAGACCAGCCAGGGACCAGCCTTGCTCCTTATTAACTGTGACACTTAGGACCAGTTGCTCAATCCTCTAACTCTGTTTGTTTGTTTGTTTTTAAAGATTTTCTTTATTTGAGAGAGAGTGGGAGGGGGGGAGCAAGCTGGGGTGGGGAGGAACAGAGGGAGAGGGACAAGCAGACTCTGCACTGATTGTGAACCCTACTCCAGGCTAGATCTCTCCACTCTAAGATCATGACCTGAGCCGAAACCAAGAGACAGATGCTTAAGCGACTGAGCCACCCAGGTGCCCCCTTCTAAGTCTTATCTGTAACATAAAGGTAATAATAGTATTGGTACTGGGCAGCCCCGGTGGCACAGCGGTTTAGTGCCGCCTGGCAGCCCGGAGTGTGATCCTGGAGACCCGGGATCGAGTCCCATGTCGGGCTCCCTGCGTGGAGCCTGCTTCTCCCTCTGCCTGTGTCTCTGCCTCCTTCTCTCTGTGTCTCTCATGAATAAATAAATAAAATCTTTAAAAAAAATTAAAAAAAATAGCATTGGTACTACCTCTTTTTTTTTGTTTAAGTGTTTTTATTTGAAACAAATAGTTGCACCGAGCAAGAGCTTACTTTCCCCACTCCAAGTTATTATTATTATTATTATTATTATTATTATTATTATTTTTCCCCACTCCAAATTAAAACAGAGGGTAATAGGGGCAAATGTCTTTTGGCAGGATAGGTCCAGTATGTGAACATCCTTCTACTCACTGTGGCTGGGGCAACTTTATTCATCAGCAGTCATTCTTACACAAAATATTAATCCCAAAGTACTAATGTCACAGAAAAGGAAGTGGTCTTAATTTCATGTGTGGGGCTGTATGTTCTATAAATGCCAAAAGGTAGGAGAAGCACAAACACAGCCCACTCTTAAAAAAAAACTAAATAGTTCAAAGAATTTTCCATCCCCCCCTTACTCCCATAATAAAAAGTAGTGCTGACACCCAGATTTGTTTTTTATCCTGGCCACTTACAAAGTATTCCCCCATCTGACTTGCATCATTAGGGTTATGGATAAAAGTTCATTCACTTTGAAGAGAGGTGCATCTACTCCTTCCTCCTCTTCTTGCCTTCATGCTCATGTTCCTTGGGGCGGCTGCTATCTGAGGGTCTTTTAGAGCCATGGTGTTTTTTGGCCTCTTTCAAAAACTTGTCCAAACCAAAAGGATATTCCTTTAAACTGAACTGGTCCTTCTCGGCCTCTTTGCTTAACTGTCTGAACCAGAAAATTCCTTATCGGGAACAAATCTGTTGGTCTTTATTCTGGCTTCTAGGTCATCACCATACATGTCCTTGTCCAGATTTTTACTGGGCCTGTAAATATTCTGGGCCATATCTTTACCACCTCTCCAGGCTTGATCATAAATGTTGTAAATTTCATCTTCTCCACCTGCAAACCACTGTCCATACCCTTGGACTGATTGAAGAGCCTTTGGTCATCTTGAACTTCATTGGACATCCTTGGATTGGGCACACCAAGAGCAGTGACTTCACTGATAACCTCGATTTTCATTTCTCTGTAGTTTTGACCTCTTATCAGGAGCTGTCCTGCCGGATTTCATCCCTCTCACGTGTCTCCCCATCCTCTTTTTCCACATGGGTTTTAATCCCAGCTCTTCTTCTCTCTCTCTAGCTTTCTGGGCCATTTCTCTAAGTTTCTCTTCATGTTTCTCCTTTTCTTTTTGTGCCATCTTTCTCTCTACTTGAGCACGCATTTCTATAGCCTCATGAGATTTCCAATCAGCAATATAGAAGCCAGCTTAGCAAAGTTCTCATTGATGTGAACTGTTTGGTGGCCTTTCCAGACGTTTGTCTAATGGAATTGTATACCCCTTTGCATTTTTCCAGTTTGAAATACAAGGAGGAATCTTCCACTCTTGTTGCTCCTACATAGTCATCTTTCGGCTAGGAGAATGCATGACAGGTGCAGGAGGAGAAGGTGGTCCTTGGGGAATTCTCTTATTAATCTTGAACCTTGGAGGCTCCATTGGATCTTTCTTCATTTCCACCATCCGAATAACTGTTTAGCTCCAGAGTTGAAAGCCACTCCTTGCTGAGATGCTGTGTATTGAATACACTGAGCAGGAGCCAGTTTATCAGCAGCTCGAACTGACATGGCTGCAGCACCTTCTTTAATACAGATTTTTCTATGGCTACTCTTGTCTTTTCTGTTATCTCTTTAATGGCTTCTTCATGAGGTCTTTGCAGATCTGGATCATCTGCATTCATGACTTGGAAACCAGGTCATGAATAAGTGACCTTGTCTTTTGACTGTCCTTGCCGAGCTATTGCATCATATTTAATTTTTCCTTCAGCATCTACCGGAATGACCAGTGCATTTGACATTTTTTTTCTTCCGTCCCATATCCATTGGATACTAGGCCACATGAATCTCTGGAAAAGCACCTCCATTTCCCAAATCCTCTAATAATCGAGGTTTCCAGCTTTTCCTGTACCCATATGGGGGAGGTTCTCTTCGGGATGAGACCAGTGAGGTCTGTCTTGATCTCTGGGATCTTGCTTTTTCTTCAGCCTCAAGCTGGTCCTGAGGTAGCTGAGTAGGTGCAGGTAAAAAGCTGGCAAGTGTCATCTTCTTCCCTGGTACTACGTCTTAACAGTATTGTAAGAATTGAGATAAGGTTATCTATTAAATATGTAGCAAAGACATAGTAAGTACTCAGTAATACTAATTGTATCAGGGCAAAAGAATGAAAACAAATTCCTAAAGAGCCAGGAGATTTAAATGATCAGTGAGAATGGGGCATATAACTATCATTTTAATATTTAGTACATGATATGTTTTCAAGCACGACTGTACTTACAGATTATTTGGGTGTTTGTTAGAAATATGGATTTACTAGGCCCAGTAGGTCTGAGAAAACTGTCCATGGATCTGCATTTTTCATTAATACTCTGGTTGATGTAGACTGCCCATGGAACATACTTTAGAAACCCTAGTGTTTTATGAGAGGACTGAATTTAGGTCCCCTAACTATCAAACAATATGAAATGAGAAGTTAGTAAGAAGAAATCAAATTGAACTAAGAACAGATGATCTGAAGGCAGGAATAAAGTTGCCATGATGTTTAAGTTTCAGATGTTTAATGACTTATTTTTCTCTTTTAACTTAGGATGTCTGAACAGGGACGAACAATCATCTTCTCCATTCATCAGCCTCGTTATTCTATCTTCAAGTTGTTTGATAGCCTCACCTTGTTGGCTGCAGGAAAACTGATGTTCCATGGGCCTGCCCAGGAGGCCTTGGGGTTCTTTGCGTCAGTGGGTATGCTAGACTTTTTCATGCAGTAAGATCCTTTATTAACAATCCTGAAAGAGAGTAAAGGAGGTCTATAGGAGTGCTGTTTGATCTTTGAATATACACACTATGGCTTCTGCCACTCCAAAACATTTTGGGTTAGTTTGATGCTAGAATTTTTTCTTCATTGTTTACAGCGCTAGCATGTTGTTTAGGTCTCTTTCCTGTCCTATTTGAGTATGCCTGCATATGTATGTATGAATATTTCTCCTGGGCCTGTATGTGATCTGCTTCCTGGTTCTGGTGACATTTCCCTAACAGTTTAGTAAATATGTTGGACTCATAGTTATCTGTCAGTTGAGCATTTTTGAAAAGGCCTAATAATATCTGTAAACAGTTTGTCTTCTTGTCTAGATTATGGATCAGGCTTTCTAATTTTATCTCCTTGTAGATGTTGGTCTGCTTTGGTGGGGGTTCATGAAGATGCTACTTAAAATTTTCTAGTAACATTAAATTACAGATTTAGGCCTTAAGGGGGTAGGAGTTCTTACTAGTCAATAGAATGACTAGTTGTAAGTCTTACTTTGAGGGCTTCTGACTGAGCTGCCTGGTTCTCTTTACAATGGAAATACATAATTTTTTTTAATGACTCATGCAATCTGCTTCATTTTAGAGATATTTGGATATGATTATAGATGGTGATATAGATGGATTATGACTCCAAATATAGTTTTAAATATTTGCTAGCCATCTTCTGAAAAAATTTTTTTTTAAATTTCTCTTATTTAAAGTGAATAAGCACACACAGTTCTAGGGAGTTCAGGGGAAATGAACCTATAGTCAGACTACAGACCAGGTTGAGTTCAGAGGATCATGCCTCAAGAAGTTGAGATAAGCATTCAGCTATGCTGTCCCAGGCACATTCTACTGGGGATGCTGCTCTGGTGATTTGTTCTCTATGTTGGAATTATGACAGCACAACAGATGATCATTTGGCAGTCACTAGGTGAACTTGGATAACAGAACACATCCCTGGTTTTCCCAAATGCAATCTTGCTGTGCGCTTTCTTTGCTTGTTGTCTTGTTTTGAGGAGCTCTAGTCCTAGTCTTAGCTACAGCTTTTTTTCTTTTAACTTAGCTTTTTTCCCCCCTTGGACCTATATTTAGATTTTTGAAGCAGTTCTGATAAGCATCAGAGCATACTGATAGCTGTTTCAGGTCCTATGAATTATGATGGGTAAGGACCAACTATGAAGACTTCCTGGGAGTCCAAGGTTGGTTTTGAATATGTTGTTTTTCTGGAAGACAGAGCATTGTTGAAATATTATGTGATTGAATATATAAAAAGAAAGGGTGAATCAGTGAAAGAAGAGGGAAAAAAAAAAGATGAGGAAGAAGTTGACTCTCTTCCTCGCCTCACCTCTCTCACCTCTGAAAGTGAGCTTTTACTTTCCAAGACATCAAGTTTGTATTTCCTTTTGTAGGTTACCATTGTGAGCCCTATAATAACCCTGCAGACTTCTTCTTGGATGTCATTAATGGAGACTCCTCTGCTGTGGTATTAAACAGAGAGGACCAAGAGGGTGAAGGTATGTGAATGAATCTGTTGAGAGTCACAGATTATTACCTAACTGAATTGGTGGAAGTTTAGCAATGTGGCAGCTCATTAACACATGGATTTATGAATTTATATTAATGCTGTCTTCTGATAGCAGTTGTCCTAGTCCTTTTGGACTGCTGTAACAAAGATGCCTTACACTAGGTAGCTTAAACAGTAAACATTAGCTTCTCCCAGTTCTGGAGCTGGAAGTCCAAGGTGAAGATACCTATAGACTCCGTGTCTGTTGAGGACCCGCTTCCTGGTTCAAAGATGGGTGACCACTTCCATGATGGAAGTGAGGAGGGGCCTCTTTTATAAGGGTACTAATCTCATTCATTAGGGCTACACTCCTATGACTTAATCACCTTTCAAATATCATCACACATCAGCATATAATTCTTGAGGGAACACATTCGCTTTATAGTACTGGTCAACATAGATCTTGTTTTCCACAAGTGCTATATTTTTTATTTAATTTATAAATGAGTATTTATGTGATAGTGTCACTTATAAGGGGAATTTTCATTAAAAATGTCATTGTTTATATAATGTTTTGAAATAAGAAACTTGGCAGTTTATATATTTGTATATAGAAGAAAACAAGGACCAGGTTTGTATATTAGGAGTTATAACTCCCTATGGTAAGAGGTCTATTTTAAAAGAATTAGGGTTCAAATAGGTGAGGAGGTTTGCTGTATTTATAAGTTTATGGTCAGTAGATTTGCTGTATTTATAAGTTTATGGAAGTAGTTGGACAATTAACTGTATTTTTCTAATCTTGTAAAGCAATGCTAGATCTAATAATTTTTTATACCTAGGCATTAGAATTAAGATGGTAACAAGGAATCTAGAGAAGAGTTACAGAAAAATGGTCTAAATCAGTTGTTATTTTATTAATAATGCTTCCTTTCTTTATCCACTTTTATTCCAAAGTCAAGGTGACTGAAGAGCCTTCCAAGAGAGGTACTCCATTCATAGAAAGAATAGCTGAATTTTATGCCAATTCTGACTTCTGCAGAAAAACAAAAGAGGAGTTAGATCAACTCTCAAAGAGTCAGAAAAGGAAGAGCTCAGCCTTTAAGGAGATCACGTATGCCACCTCCTTCTGTCAGCAACTCAAATGGATTTCCAAGCGTTCATTCAAAAATTTACTGGGTAATCCCCAGGCCTCTATCGCTCAGGTAACTGACAGATTCTTCTGATAATGCTGGGACATACTCATGTGGGAACATTAGGTTCTGATATAAAGTCTTTTAGGATTATGCTTATCTTCTACTCAAACTTACGTTTATTTATCCCTACTCCATTTGGGATATAAAAACATCCAATAAAACAAAGTAAAAAACACCATGAAATTTTTACTTGTGGAAAATTTTTTTAGTTTTTTTTTTTTACTACAAAATTAATAATTTTTGTTATTTAGACTAGCTGTAATGGATAATCTTTGTAGAAAAATCTTCAAAAATTGTGAAATAAAGGAAATGTTTAGCCACTTAGAATTTTCTGGTAGCTGCACATATTCATTTTCCGACTCATTCAACAAGTTCTTACTGACCATGTGTGGCATTTTGAGAGCTTGTATATGGAAGTGAACAAAATGGGAAAAATAAAACCCTTGTTCTTTCTCTCTCTCTCTCTTTTTTTTTTTTTTTTTTTTAAGATTTTATTTATTTATTCATGAGAGACACACAGAGAGGCAGGGACATAGGCAGAGGGAGAATCAGGCTCCCTGTGAGGAGCCTGGTGCGGGACTTGATCCCAAGAGCCTGGGATCATGACCTAAGCCAAAGGCAGACACCTAATCACTAAGCCACCCAGGTGCCCCTAAAACCCCAATTCTCATAGAGCTTTTCTTCCTATGAGGAGTGACAGATGACAAATTCATACAGTAATGAACTATGTAGCAAGTCATATGGTAAAAGGAGCTATGGAGAAAGTTTAAGTAGAGTGGTGGGGAAAGGAAGAGAAGCGGGAAGAAAAGGAGAGTGGGAGAATGGAAGAGAGTGGAAAGGGCTTAATGGCATTTGAAATCAAGTGTCCAGGGAAGCCTGTCTCTAGAATTCACTGAATGTACCTGAAGATCATAGAGGCTAGCTTCCTTCTGAGGGAAGAGCCTATGTGCCAGTGCTGTTCTTCATAATTGACCTTTCTAATTTAGGGGTTCAATCTTAGGAGAGCACTAGGTACCTAAGCCAGTTTGCAGTTCACACAACCTAGTAAGCAGGCTTAAATTCTGTTAAATAAGGCTCTTTACTATCAGATTAACTTTCTTTTGATAAAGACAAAATCATGTTATTTTCCTCTTTTGGCTGACTCTGTTGATAATTGTTGATCATTCCCCCTTTATTGTTCTGTTATTCTCAGGTGCTCTATCATACAAAATGAGTATTCCCAGTTCATTGATCCATCTTTCTAAGCAAATCTTAGTTTAGCTGGTTATTTGGGGGGTTATTTTATTATCAATTATTGAATTTCTGTTAAGTACCAAAAGATGGCATGCTGTTGGCACTAAGAAGATATTGCTGACTTCTTGGGACACCTGAATGGCAATGGCATAGGGGCCAACTCTTGGTTTCATCTCCAGTTGTAATCTCAGAGTTGTGGGATTGAATCCTGTGTTGGGTTCCATGCACAGAGTGAAATCTGGTTAAGACTCTCTCCCTCTGCTCACTCCCCTACCCCATGTTTGTGTGTGCACACAGGTGTGCTCTCTCTCTGTCTCTCACTCAAATAAGTCAATCTTAAATATTACTGACTTCTCACCATGTGAACTATAATTTTTGTACTTCAGTATTAATACCAAGAATTAATTCTAACTATTAATACCAAGAGTCTCCAACCCTGGGAAATATTGCTAATTGCTCCAAACGTTTTGCTACTATTATTTCGTACTTCTTTTCTTTTTTTTTTTTTTTAAGATTTTTAAATTTTATTTATTCATGAGAGACACAGAGAGAGAGAGAGAGAGAGAGAGAGAGGCAGAGACATAGGCAGAGGGAGAAGCAGGCCCCATGCAGGAAGCTTGACGTGGGACTCGATTCCAGGTCTTCAGGATCAGGCCCTGGGTTGAAGACAGTGATAAAACTGCTGAGCCACCCGGGCTGCCCTTATTTCTGTCAGAATGTGTACTTCTGTGCACTATCAAAGTTAAATTTTTATTCTTTTAGAGTAGATTTGATATCATTTGGAAATGAGTCTGACAAATAATGTCAACCTCGTTACCTATTGTTCCAACAGTGAGATAATATGACAGTGTTGATTCTTTAGTGTGATTTATGCATTATGGTTTTTTTACTTGGAACATAATGTAAATTTCTCTTTTCTCTGAAATTGGTTTAAAAGTATCTTGTCCAAGTCACATATATGGTAGCTCTGGGCTTAATTAAGTTTTTAATTAAATTCCAGTTAGTTAACATGCAGTATAGTATTTATTTCAGGTGTACCATTCGGTGATTCAGTACTCCAGTACAGCACCCGGTGCTCATCCCAACAAGCGCACTCCTTAATCCCCAGCACCTATTTAACCCATCCCCCACCCATCTTTCCTCTGGTAACCATCAGTTTGTTCTCTATAGTTAAGTCTGTTTCTTGGTTTACCCCTCCCCCCCACCATGATAATTTGTTTTGTTTCTTAAATTCCACATATGAGTGAAATCATATGGTATTTGTCTTTCTCTGACTGACTTATTTTGCTCAGCATTATACTCTCTAGCTCCATCCCCATCATTGCAAATGGCATGATTTCATTTTTTTTTTTAGGATGAATAATATTCCATTGTATGTGTATACCACCTCTTTATCCACCTGTATGGACATTTGGGCTCTTTCTGTCATTTGGCTATTGGAGATAATGCTGCTATAAACATAGCGGTGCATGTATCCTTTCAAATTAGTGTTTTTGTATTCTTTGGATAAATACCTAATAGCACAGTTGCTGGATTGTAGGGTAGCTCTCTTTTTAACTTCTTGAGGAACCTCTGTACTCTTTTCCAGAGTGGCTGCACCAGTTTGCATTCCTACCAGCAGTGTGAGGGTTCCCCTTTCTAGATGGTGCAGCTATTTCTAATCCACTATGATTCTACATCTTTTGTTGCTAGGCTTTCTTCTGCACAAACCCAGGCCTAGTGCCTCCAGGTTGCATACGCAGCCTACATGCCTCCTCGGGGAACTCAGTTTCACAAAAGGAGTCCTAACAATGCTCAGATGCATGGCAATCCCACAGAATAAAGATAGAACATTGCATCTGTCTCTGAGCATCTGCCGTTCAGATTTGCACATGCTGGAACGTTAATGTAAGACAGGAGCAGGCAAACCTTTATTTGTGAAGGGCTAGGTAGTAAAATACTTTCAGCTTTGCAGACCTGTGGTCTTTGTCTCAGGGATTCCACTCTGCCATTTTAGCGAGAAGGGAGCCATAGGTAATACACAAGCAAGGGAGTATGGCTGTGTTCCACTAAAACTTCACTGATAGACACAACTTTGAATTTCATTTAAATTCCATGTGGCAAGAAATATTCTTCTTCTCTCACTCTTTTTTCCCCAACCATTAAAAAAAGTGGTAAAAACTATTCTTAGCTAGAGGGCTGAACAGAAGTTGGCGACTGGCCATGTTTGCCTGTGGACCCCAGCTTGCTGACCTTTGGTTTAGTGTTTTTAATCTCGTGTGTATGTTGTTTACTTCTCGAAGTGTTTGGATGTGAGGCTATTAAATTGCTTTATGGCTTCCTGCTGATAAATCTCCTATTGGTAATAATATTACAGCCATACTTAGATTTCAACTAGTCGTATATCTGATTCAGACTTTGCTTCTGATAATGCCATTTAACCAAAGGTTGTATTTGGATGATCTTGGAGTAAGTGGATCATCTGTATAAAAGGATTTGATGTTCATTTAATGTGCCATGATCTTTCTGATCAAGTCAGTTTGGAAAACACTATCATAACTCTTAGAAATTCCTTTTTTTCTATTGGCGTATTTAATATTTGACGATGGATTAGTTTCTCGAGTGATGGCCGTAATTATCCCTCAGCACTCCCCTTGTGATATGTTGCTAAGCACATTTGAACAAGACAGAATAACATATATAGGGGATTCCCTCTCCCCTTATTCAAAACAGAAACCTCATAGATAGTGTCTTTGTGTGCTCTGTTGAGCAATGTTCAGTTTGCTTGTTTTATTTTTCTTTTATGTAATGCAAGAAAGAATAACAGATACACCTTGTGAAAGCATGACAAAATTATGAGATTAATCATTTTGTCAATACGTTTGAAAGCTGACTTTGAAAATACTTTGAGAACTTTGAAACCTTCAGCAAACATCCTAATGATAATACTGACAGTCTGTTAGTATAAGATAAAATTTGAATTCAAAAGAAACAAGCATGTAGTATCCAGTTTAAAAAGTCTGAATATTCTTGAAGTTATATTGTCTGAAAGTAGAGACTTATATACATACACATGTGCACACAATAATGGTTCATCATTTATTTTGGGAGTTTAATCTGTTGGCATGAAGTGCAGTATATTCTTAGGTTAATGAAAATTATACCAGGGTAATAGATTTTTTTCCAAATTCCTGACTGTCTTATTAGCAAGGGATTTTTTTTTTTTAATATTTTATTCATCCATTCATGAAAGACATGCAGAGAGAGAGGCAGAGATAGTCAGAGGGAGAAGCAGACCCCCTGCAGGGAGCCTGATGCAGGACTCAATCCCGGGTCTCCAGGATCACACCCTGGGCCAAAGGCAGGCGCTAAACGGCTGAGCCACCCAGGTGTCCCTAGCAAGGGGATTTTGAAGACATCTCAGATCATATTTTCTCCAGATGGTAGTATTCACAGGCTAGCCTTCACAGATCATGATCCTGTTTTACAGTTTTGTTTGCTTCATGTCAAAATAGACTTATCTTGATACTATTATGCTGTTGTAGTACTGAGATTTTTTTTTTTAACTTTGAAGGTTCTGAGATACATGGTTGGATATTTTTTCTTTAGATGAGCATTTCATATATTTTTATACTTAATACAATATGAAAGTATAATAAGAATTTTCTTTTTTTTAAATATTTTATTTATTTATTTAGGATAGTCACAGAGAGAGAGAGAGAGGCAGAGACACAGGCAGAGGGAGAAGCAGGCTCCATGCACCGGGAGCCTGACGTGGGACTCGATCCCGGGTCTCCAGGATCGCGCCGTGGGCCAAAGGCAGGCGCCAAACCGCTGCGCCACCCAGGGATCCTCTGAATTTTCTTAAATAAATTCTATCGTAGGGTATCCCTGGGTGGTTCAGCAGTTTAGCACCTGCCTTCCGCCCAGGGCGTGATCCTGGAGTCCCGGGATCGAGTCCCTCGTTGGGCTCCCTGCATGGAGCCTGCTTCTCCTTCTGCCTGTGTCTGCCTCTCTCTCTCTCTCTCCCTCTCTCTCTCTCTCTCTCTCTCTGTGTCTCATGAATAAATAAATAAAATCTTAAAAAAAAAAAAAGAAACTAAGATTTCTAAAAAATAAAAAATAAATTCTATCATAGTATAACCCTTAATCCTTTGCTTATAGAAGTGTCCTTAATAGATATTTTATCAGTCTTAAAAACAAAAGTGATGCTTATGCAGTCATCTTAGGAGGCCTCAAACAGACCGAGTAAGCCAATATAGGTAACAGTGGCAAATAAATAGCAGGTTGCTTCTACACTGTTGGCTGTAGGCCCGGACTGAGGTTGCTAGAAGCAGTGATAAGAGAATGGGTAGTGGAAGCATTTGAGTACCGTCAGAGACAGCTAGCTGAATGCTTTGGTGGCAATGACAGTGCACTTTTTCAGTATAGGCATGCCCTGCCCGCTAGGTCAGGTAGGCGGGTCTCAGCTTACCCCTGCTTCCTTATCACACAGAATAACATTGTCAGAATTTTTTTATGTGTGCTTGAAAATTTTTATTTATTTATAATGGTAAAAGTAAAGATAGCCTGTTTTTATTTGAACCCCTTGACATATGAAACTGCATGCTCACTAGCACAAAGGTTGAGAGTTCAGGCAGAGCTGCTAGTCACTTGGACTTTACTCCTCAAGTGACTTAGCCAGGCACTAGCATTATTCCCCTTCTGTATATGGCCTTCCCAGGCCTGGTGGCCTGGACTGGACCTTGAGCTGGCCTGGCAAATCACTGGGAAGAACCTTAGCATTCCAGGGGTCTATTGTGTTCTATCAGCCTCCCCAGCACACAGATAAATTATTTTTTAATTTAGAAAGAAGCCAAATAATATACACTCCCAAGGACTTTGGCTGAACCATTGGAAGTATTTATCTCAATGGAGAAATTGGATTATGTAGCCTCGTATTTTATAGTAATTAGTGATGTGTTAGGTTCTTACCTTTTTAAAAAATTTTTTTTATCTTTAATTAAAACTTGTTTTTCTTTTTCTTTTTGAAAAGATAATTGTAACAGTCATCCTGGGATTGGTTTTAGGTGCCATTTTCTATGATCTAAAAAATGATTCTACAGGAATCCAGAATAGGTGAGTAAATTTGGATCTTGATTTTGAGAAAGTGCTGTTACATCTTTCAAGCTTATGAAAATCCATGAGGAATTTGAGATAAGGGCAGCCTGGGGGGCTAGTGGTTTAGCACCGCCTTCAGCCCAGGGGCGTGATCCTGGAGCCCCGGGATCGAGTCCCATGTCGGGCTCCCTGCATGGAGCCTGCTTTTCTCCCTGCCTGTGTCTCTGCACTCCCCCACCCCCAACCCCCGCCCCATGCATGTCCCTCATGAATAAATAAAATCTTAAAAAAAAAAAAAGAATTTGAGACAAGTACAGTGTAAAGTGAGGAATAGGATAAGTCAGTGAATTAAAAGCTGAATGCATATATGTGTGTGTGTGTGTGTGTGTGTGTGGTGGTAATTTATACAGAATATACAGATAATTTTTACATTCTTAACCAGTTTCAAGTGTACAGTTCAGTGGCATTAAATACATTCCCATCATTTTTTAAAAAGATTTTCTTTCTTTCTTTCTTTCTTTCTTTCTTTCTTTCTTTCTTTCTTTCTTTCTCTCTTTCTTTCTTTCTTTCTTGAGCTTGTAAACAGAGGGATGGGTGGAGGTGGGAGGTGGCGGGGGAGAGAGAGAGAGAGAGAGAGAGCATTTCAAGTAGACTCCGTGTTGAGTGTAGAGCTTGACACAGGGCTCAATCTCATAACCCTGAGATCATGACCTGAGCCAAAATTAAGAGTCAGACATTTAATGGACCAAGGCACCCAAGTGGCCTGATACATTCACATTACTATGCAACTATCACAACCATCCAACTCCAGAACACTTCATCATCCCAAACTGTGTTTCTGTACATATTGAAGAATAATTCCTCATTCTCCCTTTCTTTATTGCCTGGAAGAAATTATACTTCATTATACTTATTGTCTCTGAATTTGACTACTCTAGGTACTTAGATAAGTGGAATCATACAGTGTTTGTCCTTTGGTGACTAGCTTATTTTCCTTAGTATAATATCTTTAAGGTTCATCCATTTGTACCGAATGAAGGATTGCTTTCCTTTTCGAGGCTGAATAATATTCCACTGTATAGATACACCATATTTTGTTTATGCATTTATTTGTCCTTGGACACTTGGGTTATTTCTACCTTTTGGCTATTGTGAATGCTGGGGAGGAAGAATTTCCTTTGCTCTTCAAAGTTCATCCAGTAGGACCAAGAATCACATTGACATGATACAGATTAACAGGAGAAAATCAAATTTAATAGCATCTGTACAGGAAATCCACACAGACATGCAAATTCCAAAAACAGACAATATAATGCTTATCTGAGCGAAGGAGAAGGGGGGGCAGGATCTGAGGATACAAAGGAGGAGAAAGACCTTACCTGGAAGATGGGAGATGATGTTTGGAAAACAAAGGTTGCCCTCTTTAGCAAATAAGTTTCTTAGGCAAAGAGGAATCTTTCTCCATAGCCTTCTTTCTGGTATAGGCTCTCTTTTCCAATGTAAATTTAGGCAGTTGAGGGGGAGGTAAAAAGCCTTTCTTGAATCTACCAGGTCTTGATTCTTTTAAGTCAAAATAATCTTAGGTCAAAGTGACCTGCCTTGGAGCCTGCCTTTTGCCCCTAATTGAGCAATGCTGCTATGAAAGTGGATGTACAAATAAATATCTGTTTGAGTCTCTAGTTTAAATTCTTTTGGTTTATACCTAGAAGTAGAATTACTGGATCATTTGGTAATTCTATTAAATATCCTGTCTTCCATAGCAGCTGTATCATTTTGCATTCCTACCAGCAGTACACAAGGGTTTCAATTCCCTAACAACCTTACCAAACTTATTATTTTTTTCTTTTTAATAATAATAACCATTCTAATTGGTGTCAGGTGATACCTCATGTGTTTTTTTTTTTTGTTTTTTTTTTAAGATTTTTATTTATTTATTCATGAGAGACAGAGAGAAGCAGAGACACAGGCAGAGGGAGAAGCAGGCTCCACACAGGGAGCCCGACATGGGACTCCATCCCGGGTCTCCAGGATCACACCCTGAGCCACAGGCGGTGCTAAACCGCTGCGCCACCGGGGCTGCCCCCCTCATGTGGTTTTTGATTTGCATTCACCTAATGATTAGAGGTGTTGAGAACCTTTTCATGTGCTTATTGTCCATTTGTGTATCCTCTTTGGAGAAATGTCTATTCAAATCCTTTGCCCATTTTTTTTTTTTAAAGATTTTATTTATTTATTCATGAGACACAGAGGGAGTCCAAGACATAGGCAGAAGGAGAAGCAGGGTAGCCTGATGCAGGACTGGATCCCAAGACCCTGGGATCACAATCTGAGCCAAAGGTAGAGGCTCAACTGCTGAGCCACCTAGGTGCCACTCTTTGCCCATTTTTTGGTTAGATTTTTAAAATTGATTAACTGTAAGTGTCTTTCATATATTCCAGATATTAACCCCTTACCAAGCATAAATTTGCACATATTTTCTGACATTCTATGGGTCGTCTTTTCACTGTTGAGAATGTCCTTTGATGCACAAATGTTTTAAATTTTGCTATAGTCCAGTTTATCTAATTTTTTTTCTTTTGTTGCTTGTGAATATTTTTTTTTCTTCTATTTTTTGATTTGTTTGCCATGGAGAGGTTGATGACACTGAGGTTTTTCCAACTGTTATATGGTTAGCACTTATGTTAGTTTACCTTACTGAATTTTAGTCATTATGTGCCCTTAAAAATATTTTTTCATGGTGAGACTTTGTAATGGGCTCTAGAATGCTCTGAATATATATGCTCAGCAATGCCAAAGACTGCAGAGTTCTTCATGTAGAAAGCTGTTTTGTGCCAGGCACTGTTCTCTGTGCTTTAAACCATGGACTCAGGCTTCTGCACCAGGAGGTGGGGTTGTATTATTCCCATTTTACCATAAGGGTATAAAGAAAGTTGCAATAGTGTAAGTTGAATCTGTTTTGATGTCTGATTGTTTATGAAAGAATCAGCATAAAAGTCAATTCCTCACTCAAATAAAATAAAATGTAGTGGTTCTCTACATTGAGATTATTATGGCAGCTCATTTCCTGAATTATGTCACTGTTTTTCTCTTTACTTTCCCTGAAGGGTGTGTTCTTCTCTCACACGTTTCCAAGCTTGCTAGTAATTGGTGATTTGTACCCTCCGTAGATGCCATATTTTTACCAAGCACAGAATATAGGTCAGAGGATCTATCACTTGTGGACCTTTTATGTTGTACAGTGAGAAGCATTTGCAAAAAGTATTGGAAAACCTGTCCTCAACTGGAATTTTAAAGGGGAACTGGATATCTAACCATTAAAAATTTTTGTAGAAGAATCCAGAGAAATAAAGAAGAGATTTAGCAGCTTCTTCAAATGTTTTCTGGAGAAATAGGGCACTGAATCTATGTATGTATGTATGTATGTATTTATGATTTTATTTATTTATTCATGAGAGACACAGAGAGAGACAGGCAGAGACACAGGCAGAGGGAGAAGCAGACTCCAAGCAGGGAGCTTGACATGGGACTTGATCCTGGGACCCCACGATCACGCCCTGGGCTGAAGGCGGGTGCTAAACTGCTGAGCCACCCGGGCTGCCCCCACTGAATTTATTTTATTTTGTATTTTTGACTTAAGCTTGCTGCTACTTTTTAATCATTTGAAATTGCTCAGGAGGCTAGTGGTTTGGTTCTATTGTTTGGGAATGAATTATCCCAAAGAAGTACTCTCTGCTCTTTCTTTAACCTGTATAACTGACAAGCTGAGGTTTAGTCATATGTAGAGTATGAGCTTCTATTGTAGGGATAGCTAAGCAAATTAATGTATATTAAGAGAAAAGATGTTTTAAGAAATACTTGGATCAATAAGTAGATATTATAGGTGTGGATTACCAGCTTGAAAAGAATTAGAATATCTTAAATTCTCTAGGAATAAAAACTGTATTTACTATAAAATAAATCATATGATTTAGAAGTAATGTCACTATCTACTAGTTCAGAATCATGATAAACACAGCAGTATTGTTAGATATAAGGCTTAACAAATTGAGCTGAATTGTTGCACGTCCCATATTTATTTCTTCCTTCTTTTCTTTTTTCTTTTCTTTCTTTCTCTCTCTTTCTTTCTTGTTCTTTCATTCTTTTTTTGTATGTCTTATATTTCTGAAATTAGCTTTTATTTTGATAGTAGGCTTACTTACGTGGAGAAAGTTGCATAGGTCTGTGTATTAGGTCTGGCTATTTTCCATTCATTAATTGTATAAACATTTACTTTTAAAATAGTCTGTTCTCTAAGTTATTTATTTTATTTATTTTTTGTATTAAAACAATTACTGGGATGCCTGGGTGGCTCAGTGGTTGAGCATATGCCTTTAGCTCAGGTCATGATCCCAGGGTCCCGGGATAGATTCTCACATCAGGCTCCCTACAGGGAGCCTGCTTCTCCCTCTGCCTATGTCTCTGCTTCTTTCTCTGTGTCTCTCATGAATAAATAAATAAAATCTTAAAACAACAACAATTACTGAGTGTGTGTCAATGGACTTTTTTTGAGGGGCAGTACACTTCGGTTCATATTTTTAAGTGTTCTTTCATTCTCGTGTCATTTAAATGATGGGTCACTTCAGTTCTTTGAAGTCACGATCCTTAGTGTCAATTAAATGGTTTGATTACGAAGGGAAGCCCAACACTGTTTCAGGAATGTTGGCATGCTTTCATAAAATGTGTATGTCCCTCAAAGTGTAGATTAACTGTGACTTTCCTTTTTAAGCCTTAATTATTTTACTGAGAAAAAAGCGTTAGTAGTCTTCCTTTTCTTACAGGCACATACCTATATTTTTCCTTTATAAGCATCATTTTGTTTTCTTTTTTGAGCACATTGGAAACCATTTTGGCAATGGCTTATCAAGGATAACATCATGGCTCTTCTGACAGTTGTGTGATGGATATATATATATAATAAGGTATCGACTGAGATTTTCCTCCACTGTAATTTTGCCTCTTCATGTTTTAGTTTCTTCTTTACCTTGAAAAGGTGGCTAGTAGAGGTTTTTGAGCTTTGTGGGCTTTATTTGGTTCACTGTTTCTCTTTTCATACATTAGATATGAACAGATACTTATTGTTTCTGTTAAAATTCAAGGTGGTAATATTTTTATGACCTATGTATTCATCAGCACAGACTGCCATCACAGTCATCCACAGACTGGGTGGCTTAAACAACAGTCTAAAAAACAGGGTTAGATCAGGGTGCATCCATGGGCAGGTTCCAAAGAGAGCTCTCTTCCCGGCTCACAGGTGGCTGGCTACCTTTTTGCTGTATTCTCACATGGCAGAGAGAGAGAAAAAGAGTGTGCTCAGGTGTTTCTCCCTTTTTTTTACGGGCACTAAATCCATCATGAAGCCCATACCTTCATGACCTCATCTAAATGTAATTACCTCCTAAATACACTGTTGCTAAATATCATCACATTGAGGATTTGTGCTTCAACATAGGAATTTGGGGAGAGGACACAGTTCAATCCATAGCAGTCCAGGACTGTGACTTCCAAACTATGTTCTGTGGAGTCCCAGGGGTACCATTGTGAACCCACAGAGATGATGGGGAGAAAGCTGATGGGGCCATACTTCCCTCTGTTTTAATCAGAACAGTTTCTATTTAATGTTCTAAGGTATCATTTGAGGAGAGTTTTGTGGTTAGAAAAACTGATCTAAGAATGTTTAATTGACTGCAGTGTTTTTCTTTCCCTTTCTCTCATTGCAGATCAGGGGTGCTCTTCTTTCTGACAACCAACCAGTGTTTCAGCAGTGTGTCAGCTGTGGAGCTCCTTGTGGTTGAGAAGAAGCTTTTTATGTGAGTAGGTCTCTGTTCCAGGAATGGGGCTCTCTGGTATCAGGGGCTAATGGTCAGATTGGTCATATCCAGCATTGGGCCACAGCTTGGGTCCTGGGGATTGCCAATGATAATTGAGAACAAGCAGCCAGAGGTAAGAAGGACAATCATGAACATGTGGGGCATGATACCAAGGGAAAAGAGATTTCAAGGTTAAGGCAGAGCCAGCAAGTCCAAATGCTGCAGAAAAAGGAAGCAATAAAGGGGTAAAAAGGATCTTTTGTTTTTAGCAACTGAGAAGTCATGGTGGCCCTCACGGGAAAAGTTAGAGGGGCTTGGTAGAGAGTAAGTGGTGGGTTGAACAGTAAATACAAGGTGTGGAGGTCAAGTTGACAAAGAATGTGGTCCCAGCTTAGCCCTCAAATGGAAGGGGAATGGAAGAAGCCAAAGGGCAGCCTTCCAATAAATTAGGGGCTGTTTTGTTTCTTGTGTTTATCAAGGTTGGAAGAGATTTGCCCATATTTACACCCTGAGGAAAGAGAATCATTCCGGGGGAAAGAATGATATTAGGGGAGAAGTTTGGAATTACAGGAGGAAGATGTCAGGAAGAGGAAGGGATCTAGAGCCAAAAAGGGAAGAAAACAGGATTTGATAGCTGACAGGGATATGTGGTTGAAAGGTATGATTACTGAAGGAGGAAGTGCCATTTTCTTTTTTTATCATGAAAGTAGAAGAAGTGATCCCAGGCTGCATTAAGAAGCTCAGAGGATAGCAGTGCCACCTTCTTCATAATCAAAAGTGGGGAGAAAGTAAAGCCTCTACCATAACTGAGCTCAGCTACTAGAACGTTATTCTCTAAGGAGAGTCAGTGTTAGAAAAGGGGGAGGAGATGAAGATCTGCTCACTGGGAGTGGGTGCTCCAGGGGCAGAATGGATGGCATTCAAAGGGAGGGCTTTTTTTTTTTTTTTAAGATTTTATTAATTTATTTGAGAGAGAGAGTATGAGCAGGGGAGGGGCAGAAGGAGAGTAAGAAGCAGACCCCTTGCTGAGCAGGGAGCCTAGCCTGATGCAGGACTCAATCCCAGGACCCTGAGATCATGACCTGATCTGAAAGCAGACATGTAACTGACTGAGCCACTCAGGTGCCCCTCAAAGGGGAGACTCGCACCCAAGATAGTGCCTGATGCTGACGGAATGGAAGGCTGGGATTTGCCTCAAGGATGTGAGAAGCTGTAGTTATTAAAACCCTGGTGGTGGCAGAAATCGCAGGTAAGCAAGCAGTCTAACCTGGTCTCTGCCTTTTAAACTAATGTAGGATGAATTTTTCTTTTTTTTAGACATGAATATATCAGTGGATACTACAGAGTGTCATCTTATTTCTTTGGAAAACTGTTATCTGATTTACTACCCATGAGGATGTTACCAAGTATTATATTTACTTGTATAATATACTTCTTGTTAGGTAAGCAATATGACAAACCGTTTGTGTCTGTAGTTTTGGATATGAGGGCAAGCCGATTTCTTTTTACTAGCTTGTTTTTGGTTCTCAAACTTTAAACCAAGCTGGTGACATAAGGATACATCTATCCATTGTACAAACTCTGAAGTAACTGTTCTCTAAGGACACTTTTGTCAAGACTTGTCCCAAAATAGCTTTTTTTAAAAAAAGATTTTATTTATTTGAGAGAGAGAGAGCATGAGCAGAGGAAGGGCAGAGGGAGAAGCAGACTCCCCACCAAACAGGGAGCCAGACCTGGGACTCCATCCCAGGACCCTGGGATCATGACCTGAGCTGAAGGCAGATGCCCAACTGACTGAGCCACCCAGGTGCCCCCTCAAATAACTTTTAAAACTATTTATAAAGCTATATTTTACTGAAGGATACTATGTCATTTATAAATATGGAAAGAATTCCTAAAACTATTTGAGACTATGTTGGAAGAGCTGGGATAGTTTTTACTTATTTGTATTTTTATTTGTGTGTGTATACATGTGTTTGTATGTAAAGATAGTGAAAGATACTGATTTTGGGGGTTTCCTGGTTTAATACAAATGCTTGCTTGATAGGTAGTTAGACTCCTTTGTGCATTGTGTTTAGGTTTTACTGTAGGCTCATTGTATCAGAATTTCCATATATTTTATTGATACACATAAATATATACATACACACATCTGAAATATATATTTTAATTAAAAAATATTTAAATAAAGCACTATAGAAGAAGATTCACTGATTGAGTTTAAGCTTCTTTTTTATATATAAGAAGTGTGTCATGACGAATTAGGTTATAGAACCTAGATCCTCAGATTCTTGACTGGTGTTCTTATAGCTATTCCAGAATCTTCAGATTGTGTGACCCATGATATTAGTCCACACAGTTTGTAAAGTA
The DNA here is from genome assembly GCF_048164855.1 of Canis lupus baileyi. Lineage (NCBI taxonomy): Eukaryota > Metazoa > Chordata > Mammalia > Carnivora > Canidae > Canis > Canis lupus. Next base: position 11,499,243 of record NC_132870.1, on the reverse strand, counting down.
GTTTTATGAAACTTATTTAACCCCACTCTCAATCCCAGAATTATATGGTGCTTTTTCTTGGGAGACTTGGAATATGGAGACATCCCTTCAGATATTGAAACCACTGGGAAGTCACATAATCTTCTTCCCAGTTTCTTTACTCAATGTAGTTATAGCAAACAGTCATGCGATTATGTCTACGCAAAACAAATATGCTCTTGACAAATTTCCTTCTTAGAAGAAAAGGCAGTAGAATTGTGACCAGATGTGTTGCTTGGACTTCTGCATCTCAGGCACTCAGAAATTGTTAATAATTACAAATAAAGGCACAGAGAGATGTTACACAGAAATGTGCTTATGCAACAAGTTTAAAAAAGAAACTTTATTACAACTTTATATAGTAATTGGTGAGCCAAGGTGGTTGGATAGAGGATGAATTTTCTTTATTCTGGCATTAGTTTTTCAAAATATTGTACTGCTATTTGCACAATAAGCAATCCCAAATACACAGTTACCTAGGCAATTGGATTTAGCCCCCTCTTTTCTTCCTAACTAAGGATTGAAACCAGTTGTGGAGGCCTTCTTCATCATGATGTTTACCCTTATGATGGTGGCTTATTCAGCTAGTTCTATGGCGCTGGCCATAGCAGCAGGCCAGAGTGTGGTATCCATAGCAACTCTCCTCATGACCATCACCTTTGTGTTTATGATGGTAAGTAGAAACTGTGCTTTTATAAGAAGCATAGTTATTCCTTCCCACAAATTTACCTGTTACCTAAAACCTGCTTTGACAATTCTGTAAATGGGATTCTCTGCTTTAAGGAGGTCATGTATTGAAGTATTGCTTATATTAGAGAATGTATCGATTTTTCTGGACATTATCCAGCCTTTTTGACCACTGTTCTAATATAACTTTAGTTGACATTTTGTTACAAACGGTTTTTTAAAAGATGCTTCTTGGTGACACATAGTGAAACCTTGATAAACTAGAACTTCAAAAACTAAACTAGACTTTAAACCAAAGATTGCAACAAGAGATGAAGGGCACTATATCATAATAAAGGGGACAGTCTAACAAGAAGATCTAACAATTGCAAATATTTATGCCCCCAATATGGGAGCATCCAAATTAATAAAAAACATATAGGAGCTCATTGATAATAATACAATAATAGTAGGGGACTTTAACATCCTGCTTATAGCAGTAGACAGATCCATCTAAGCAGAATATCAACAAATGATGGCTTTGAATGACAAACAACCAGATGGACTTAACAGATATATTTAGAACATTTCATCCTAAAGCAACAGAATACACATTCTTTTCAGGTACACATGGGACATTCTTCAGAACAGATCACATACTGGGTCACAAATCAGGTCTCAACCAGTACCAAAAGACTGGGATCATTCCCTGCATATTTTTAGACCACAGTGCCTTTTTTTTTTTTTTTTAAGATTTATTTATTTATTCATGAGAGACATGGACTGAGAGAAAGAGAGGCAGAGACGTAGGCAGAAGGAGAAGCAGGCTCATCTCAAGAAGCCTGATGCGGGACTCGATCCCAGATCCTGATATCACAATGTGAGCCGAAGGCAGGCACCCAACTGCTGAGCCACCCAGGCATCCCAGACCACAGTGCTTTGAAACTGGAATTCAATCACAAGAGGAAATTTGGAAAGACTAAAAATACATGGAAACTAAAGAACATCCAACTAAAGAATGAATGGATCAACCAGAAAATTAAAAAGAAAAAAATACATGGAAACAAATGAAAATGAAAATATGACAGTCCAAAACCTTCGGGATGCAGCAAAAGTGGTCATAAGAGGGAAGTACATAGCAATGCAGGCCTACCTCAAGAAGCAAGAAAAATCTAAAACAACCCAACCTTATACCTAAAGGAGCTAGAACAACAAATGAAGCCTAAAGCCTGCAGAAAGAAGGAAATATTGAAGATGAGAGCAGAAATAAACAATATAGAAATTAAAAAAACCCCAGTAGAACAGATCAATGAAACCAGGAGCTGGTTCTTTGGAAAAAATAACAAAATTCATAAACCCGTAACCAGACTTATCAATAACAAAAGAGAGAGGATCCAAATAAATCACAAATGAGAAGTAACAACCAACACCACAGAAATGCAAATGATTATAAGAGAATATTATGCAAAATTTTATGTCAACAAATTGGACAACCTAGAAGAAATGGACAAATTCCTAGAAACATATAAACTACCAAAACTGAAACAGGAAGAAATAGAAGACTTGGAACAGACCTATAACTGGCAAAGAAATTGAATAAGTAATTAAAAATCTTGAAATGAACGAAAGTCCAGGGCCAGATGACTTCACAGGAGAATTCTATCAAACATTTAAAGAAGAGTTAATCCTTATTCTTCTCAAACTATTCCAAAAGTAGAAATGGAAGGAAAACTTCCAGACTCTTTCTATGAGGCCAGTATTGCCCTGATTCCAAAACCAGACAAAGACTAAAAAAGAGAACTATAGGCCAGTATCACTGATGAACATGGGTGCAGAAATTCTCAATATGATACTAGTAAACAGAATCCAGCAGTACGTTAAAAGAATCATTTACCACGATCACATGGGATTTATTCCTGGGCTGCAGGGGTAGTTCAATATTTGTAAATAAGTCAGCATGATTCACCACATTAATAAAAGCAAGGATAAAAACTATATGATCCTCTCAATTGATGTAGAAAAAGCATTTGACAAATAAAAGCATCCCTTCTTGATAAAAACCCCAACAAAGGAGGGATAGAGGGAACAGACCTCAACATCATAAAAGCCATATACAACAAATCTTCAGCCAGAATCATCCTCAATGGGGAAAAACAGCATTTTCTCTATGGTCAGGAATGAGACAGGGATGTCCAGACTCACCACTGTTACTTAGCACAGCACTGGGAGTCCTAACCTCAGCAATTAGACAACAGAAAGAAATAAAAGGCATCCAGATCAGCAAGGAAGAAGTCAACCTTTCACATTCACAGACAACATACTCTGTGGAATATCCAAGACTCCACCAAAAAATTGCTAGAACTGGTACCTGAATTCAGTAAAGTCTCAGGATTCAAAATCAATGTACAGAAATCTGTTGCATTTTTTTTTAAAGATTTTATTTATTTACTCATGAGAGACGCAGAGAGAGAGGGAGAAGCAGGCTTCCTGCAAGGAGCCTGATGCAGGATTTGATCCCTGGGCCCTAGGATCATGCCTTGAGCCAGAGGTGGGTGCTCAGCCACTGAGCCACTCAGGCATCCCAAAATCTGTTGCATTTCTATACACCAATAATGAAGCAGCAGAAAGAGAAATGAAGGAATGAATCACATTTACAATTGCACCCAAAACCATAAGATACCTAGGAATAAACCTAACTAAAGAGGTAAAAGGTCTGTACTCTGAAAACTATAGAACACTGATAAAAGAAATTGAGGATGACACAAAGAAATGGAAATACATTTCATGCTCATGGGTTGGAAGAACAAATATTGTAAAAATGTCTGTATTACCCAAAGAACTCTACACATTTAGTGCAATCCCCATCAAAATACCAATAGCATTTTTCACAGAGCTAGAAGAAACAATCCTAAAATGTATATGGAACCATAAAAGGCCCTGAATAGCCCAAGCAACCTTGAAAAGCAAAGCTGGTGGTATCACGATTTCAGATTTCAAGTTATATTACAAAGCTGTAGTGATGCAGACAGCATGGTACTGACACAAAAATAGACACATAGATCAATAGAACAGAATAGAAAACCCAGAAATGAATCCACAACTATATGGTCCACTAATCTTTGACAAAGCAGGAAAGAATATCCAACGGCAAAGACAGTCTTCAACTAATAGTCCTGGGAAAACTGGACAGCTACACGCAAAAGAATGAAACTGGACCACTTTCTTATACTATACACAAAAATAAATTCAAAATGGATGAAAGACCTAAATGTGAGACAGGAAATCATTAAAATCCTAGAGAAGAACACAGGCAGTAACCTCTTTGACATCAGCTGCAGCGCTTCTTACTAGATCCATCTCCTGAGGCAAGGGAAACACAAGCAAAATAAACTATTGGGACTACATCAAAGTAAAAAGCTTCTGCACAGTGAAGGAAACAAAACTAAAAGGCAACTGAAGGAAGATATTTGCAATTGACATCTGATAAAGGGTTAGTATCTAAAATACAGAAGAAACTTATAAAACCTTAATACCCAGAAACCAAATAATCCAGGCTAAAAATGGGCAAAAGACATGAATAGACGTTTTTCCAAAGAAGACATACAGATGGCCAACAGACACATGAAAAGATGCTCAGCATGATGAATCATCAGGAAAATACAAATTAAAACCACAATGAGATTTCACTTCACACCTGTCAGAAGCTAAAATTCACAACACCGGAAATGACAAGTGTTGGTGAGGATGTGGAGAAAGGGGAACCCTCTTACACTGTTGGTGGGAATGCAAGCTGGTGCTGCCACTCTGGAAAACACTATGGAGGTTCCTCAAAAAGTTAAAAATAGAACTACCCTATGATCCAGTAATCGCAGTACTAGGCATTTACCCAGAGGAAAAAAAATTACTGATTCAAAGGGATACCTGCACCCCTATGTTTATAGCAGTACTATCAACAAAATTAGGGATGCCTGGATGGCTCAGCGGTTGAGCCTTTGGCTCAGGTCATGATCCTGGGATCCAGGATCGAGTCCTGCATCAGGCTCCTTGTGGGGAGCCTGCTTCTCCTTCTGCCTATGTCTCTGCCCCTCTCTCTGTGTCTCTCATGAATAAATAAAATCTTAAAAAAAAATTATTTCCAAATTATGGGAAGAGCTCAAATGTCAATTGACCGAGGAATGGATAAAAAGGATGTGGTGTATATACAGAATGGAATATTTCTTAGCCATATAAAAGAATGAAATCTTGCTATTTGTAATGATGTGGTTGGAGCTACAGAGTTTATGCTAAGTGAAATAAGTCCGAGAAAGACAAATACCATATGATTTCACTCATGTGGGGAATTTAAGAAACAAAATAAACAATCATGGAGAAAAGAGAGGCAAACCAAGAAACAGATTGTTAACTACAGAGAACAATTGATAATTGCTAGAGGAGAGGTGGTTAGGGGGTTGGGTTAAACAGGTGATGAGTATGAAGGGCATGCACTGGTTGATGATAAGCACCAGGTGTTGTATGGAAATGCTGAGTCACTAAATTGTACACCTGAAACTAATGTTATGGTGTATGTTAACTAACTGGAATTTAAATAAAAACTCCTAAAAAAACCACAAAACCCAGAAAAATTTTGATTATAAGATTCCCTCATAAAAATGGCAGGTTAATGGTTAATTACCCAACTTCTGGGCTAGTGTTAGAGAACTATTGACTCATTTAAGCATAACTTAGTGGTTTGGTTGGATCTACTCCTCTCTAAGGGTATAGCTAAGCTCTATGAGAAAAAGAACAGTTTGCAGTGTGGGTAGTCTAGGTTGGGTTCCTCCTATATTTTGAAAAGAGATGTTTTAAAAATACTGAAAAGTTCCAAAGACCATACAACACTGTGTCTCCTCTCCTTTTTTTTTTTCTTTAAATCTTTATTTTTTTTTTTAATTTTTATTTATTCATGATAGTCACAGAGAGAGAGAGAGAGGCGCAGAGACACAGGCAGAGGGAGAAGCAGGCTCCATGCACCGGGAGCCCGATGTGGGATTCGATCCCGGGTCTCCAGGATCACGCCCTGGGCCAAAGGCAGGCGCCAAACCGCTGCGCCACCCAGGGATCCCACTGTGTCTCCTCTTCTCTGGGTTCCTGATAATCTCCTATACCAATATATTTCTGCTTACCCTTTTTTTTTTTTTTAATGGTTACTGAAGCCTAATCTTACATGTCCTTTAATTTTACATGTACATAGATGAATCAGTAGGTGAATCAACTAGTTAGTACCTTGCCCCCTATGACATCGAGTGAACAAGAATACTTCGCCTATTTAGTTAATACATGTGTTCTTTCTGCTAAAGTAGGAATAGATGTCTTTAAAAGGAACATAATCAGCACAGTTTTTTGCCAAAGTTTAAGTCTTCCATTTCTGAGTCTGAAATCTTCCAATTTAAACATTATTGAGAGAGTCATAAACCTAGCATATATTTTCTATAATATTATCCAATAAATAGTAAGGTGTCACCAATACGTAAGTTTTGTGTGATATATTTTAGATGCTTTACCTTATTATTATTTAAAAGTTTATATATAGAACTTTTCAAACCAGTCCTAAAACCATATTTTCCTCAGAGATGCTGTGTGTCCTATATTAGCAACTGGTTTAAGAACTTTAAGTTCAAAATATGTAGTCATGTCATTGTTATGTCTATCCCAGCATACCTACTGCCAGTTAGAAGTTTTACGGGAACTTCTTTTCCTGTAGCCATCTGTTGCTGGAGTAGTCTGCCCTGGGATCTTCATTGTAATACTGCTTTTTGGTAGCTTTAAATCAAAGTATTCGCTGTATTTTATGCTATACTTCACCACATTATTCTATGTACCAGTTCCAGGTTCTGGGTTATTTTAAGCACTCATCCTGAACCTCAGATTATTTCTGTGGTCATGCAGAGAGAGCATGCAAACCCTTTTAAAAAATCTTACTGTGTTATGGAAATAGAGAGGGGCATGAGACGTTCAAGGTATGTTCTGGTATATTTATTGGTGTGAACATATAGTGGTTGTATCATTAGAACAGTCAGTACTCATTGACCTTTCATTATGTGCAGTTACTGAAAGTAAAAGCCTTGACAATTAAACGTCTGTGAAATAAAATAATGAATTTATTAAATGAAATAATATTGTCATTCCTTTAGAACCTTAAACAGTCTCAAGTATAGAGAGGCATATGCATGCAAAGTGGTAAATCTTAGAAGAAATGGTTGTAAAGATTGTAGGGGACTCAAAAATTATTCTCTATAATTCTTCATGAAATCTCTTCACCAGGTCTGATTCTTGGTATTTGCTTTTTGTAGATATTTTCAGGGCTGTTGGTAAATCTCAGAACTGTTGGGCCTTGGCTCTCATGGCTTCAGTACTTAAGCATTCCTCGATATGGTTATGCGGTAAGTTTTTCTCATCTGTCATTGTGACTGGTTCATTGTTCCCAAGCTAAGGAACAACCAGAATAAAGCCTAACATCCTCATGTTCCCAGCCATGATCTGTCAGAGTCTCCCAGGGGTTTCATTTTAAGTGTAACGAAGAAGAATTTCACCTTGATAATCACCTGAGGTTTCCCCAGTCACCTTGCTGTCTGAGGGAGGGAAAGGTGGAAAGAGAACTCCTCGTGAAGGAGAAAGATTGACAAATTGATATAAAGAGATATAGTTGCATTTCAGTTCTATACAAAAATGGAGGATGGGAGCCTAGAATACATATTTTACATTGAAATTAGAAGAAAAAGAGCATATAATATAGCTACTGTGTTGGCTTTAGAAAGTTAATCAACTCCAAAGAAAAGTGTGCCCTAGTATAGTATAATTGGGTTTCTAACTCCCCAAAATTAGCACTGGTTTTGATGAAAATAAACAAGATTCCTACCACAAATTAACAGTCATTGAATACTGCTGTGATTTTAATTACACTGCTTTGGGATTATAAAATTGGGGAAGAAGGAAGGAGCTATGGGTAGTATAGCCAGGGGTCTCCTCTCTTTGCCAAATACTATACTTCCTTGTTTTTAGAAGGCAAAATCCCAACCCTCGCCCACTCATTGCCAGGGAAAAGAATTTTCGTTGCTCTGGTGTGATGGAGACTGTGAATGTGAAGCTTTGTTAGTTTTTAGGAATAGCAGTGAAAATTAAACTAGGAGGACATGACAATTCTTTTTTTTTTTTTTTTTTTTTGGACATGACAATTCTTTGGAAACTTTTCGAAACTTAAAACTATTTACCTTGCCCCATCCCCCCTTGTGTTATAGGCTTTGCAGTATAATGAATTTTTGGGACAAAACTTCTGCCCAGGAGTCAATGTAACAACGAATAATACCTGTAGCTATGCAATGTAAGTTTGTACTCAGTGTCAGAATGGATTTGCTTACTATTGTGGGGTCATGTAGAAAGGTCTTTGGGCCGCTTGGCTGGTGTGGGTCCTTTCACTGACCCCTCTTAAGTTGTTGTACACCAGTGCACATCTCTTTGACATTCTACTATGGTCAAAATTATATTAAGTTGGAGAAATGTTTCTGATATGTTGTTCATTTAGGGCCTTTTAAAAGATTCTTAGTGGCTTTGATGGTGGGTTTTAGTTTTTATTTTCAGAACATCTGAGTTTCAAATGAGCTGCTTTGATATTTTAGCGACGTCTTGGAATATTGGAGTTGTATGGATTATGTGAAATGTACGGATCCATGAACCCCTGGCTTCCTGTAAGCCAGACCCATGGCCAGGAACAAGAGCTAAAAAGGCAGCAAGAGCAGAAGGGAGTGAACATTTTCCTGGCACACTCTCAGCACTTGTCTCTTTCTCCTGCATTTAAATATGAGACATTGTGAAATCGAAGTCTACGCAGCTATTTTTTTTTTTCTTTTAGACTGACTTGGAATATCCTTATTAAAGGATATATCCTCTAAAGAAAGAAACACAGGCTGGAAACCAGCATTCTCTTTTCTTTCATTAGTTAATGTATCAAAATCAAACCATTAACAATAATCATCGACAAGGAGAGTGTTACTCAATTTTTAAAACAACATCCTCTGATTTTATTAAAATCTGCATTTCTGTTTTATTGATAATATGCAATAAATGGGACTTCTTTCTCAGCTGAACGAAATGTGTTTCTTTCTTTAGAGGATATATCCTTTAATAAGGATATTCCAAAACAGTCTAAAAGAAAAAAAATAGCTGTGTAGACTTCAAGTTCACAATGTCTTGTATTTAAATGCAGGAGACAGGCTGTGCCAGGTGTTTTTAGTACAGGTGCTTTTCTAAACTGCAGCAGGGCTACTCCACCCTGCTCTACTTCAGCTACCACTGAGGCTTACACCTGATTAAGCGGGCTTGCTGGTGGTGTCTTGCAGCTGAGTATCTGCAGTGCTCAGCCCAGTCTTGGTGCAAGAGCTGATGGGACGCAACTGTGGCAGCAAGCCCTTGCTCACCTCTTTTCCCAGTTTCAAAATTCTTAGCCCATTTTCGTTTGTATGGCTGCTTTGTGGGTGATAAATTCTAAAGAGAGCTTTGATCGTCTTGGTAAGGGCCTTCGATGTCATCTGTGAAGATGGAGATTTTCCCCATCTGGAGTGAGTGCAAAATTACTCAATGAATGTTTCTCCCTTTTAAAGACAGCAGCATATAGATCTGGAAACAAATCAATGTGCAGAAGACTAGCATCTTGGTTCAAAGTATGAGTCTGTGGACTTGGTCAAGTTCCTTAAACCTTAGTCTCTTCATCTTTTAAGTGTGTGTAATATTTATCCCATTCAATTGTTTTAGGGATTAACTAAACTGTTATATTCAGATTGTTTAGGATAGTACCTAGTGGATTTATAAGCACTCATCTCCTGTTACCTATTAAAAATGAAGACATAGTTATTTAAGTCTTGGTAACCTATAGATATGGTGTGAATTGATGGAGTAAATTTTACAGATGCTAAGAATGAAGTCATATTCTTTTCCTGTTGAATTTCAGATGTACTGGCGAAGAATTTTTGCTAAACCAGGGCATCGAGCTCTCCCCTTGGGGCCTGTGGAAGAATCACGTAGCCTTGGGATGCATGATTGTTATCTTCCTTACAATTGCCTACCTAAAATTGTTATTTCTTAAAAAATATTCTTAAATTCCTCTTTAATTTACATAATTGATTCACACATTAAAAAGGGAGCATCTTGATTTAAGTATTCAATGAAGTGTTTTTGTTGTCTTTTCATTTGGCATCATACTGTTGAGTAAGAATTATTTTCAGCAGAAACATGCACAGGAACTGTGATGAACTGAATTACACATGAAAGAACCCAAGTCATAAATTAATGATATTATGAACTGCATATTAGTTCATCTAGTCATACAGTAACCACGGGGAGGCATTTGTTTAATTTATTGACCTAAAAGAGAATTGAATTCTAGGAACTTATGACAAGTTATGAACATCTCTGGAATCAGTTTCCTCATCTTTAAATTGAGTAGAGGGTTCATTGCCCTCTAGCTCCAGTATTATATGAATCTATGATCTGCCACTATTTAATAAATAATAATAACAAATAGATGCATTGGTGGAAGTACGAAACATAAACTGTGTTGGAAAAACCCAGTATTATTTACAAGATCAAAAAAGCCATTATGAGAGAAAAGGCTTTGATGGGCCTTTTAAGGTTATTAGAACTTACTGAGATTTCTGTTGTAGAATCAGGACACCTCAGGGGGCTCTGTTGGCCTCTGGACTAGGTGTGGAGGGCCTGGAGTTCTTAGCCCTCCTGAGGTGGTTCGGTGGTCTGTGATCTGGGTGTGCATCAGAACCACCTGGGGCACTTGGCTCAAATGCAGATGGCCAGGCCCCATGCGCCCTGCTGCATCAGCGGCTCCAGGGCTGCTCCAGAGAGAACTGTGCATGCCAGGACCTGGTAACTACCAGGATTCTTCCCGGCTCTGAAAACTTAGATTTATGATACTGTAACTCACATAACTGTTCCCAAACAGACTTTGTTCATTCCTATATATACATCTCTTATTCACAGATTTTCTCTTTGTTCTAACTTTTATCAGTACTAGGTATTAACTTCTTTTTATTGAAGGGTAAGGCAGGGAAAAGTCTAGTTCAGGGAATTATCATAAAAGGAACACCCCAGTGCAACTACCAACCTAGGTGAAGAAACAGGACATGACCAATACATGGAAGCCCCCTCGTGTTCCCTGCCCTATCACTACCTCCTTTCCGGGTTATTTCTGAAATGACTCTCATATACGCCTCTCTGTTGCCATTACCGCACATTGCTACAGCTGGGTTTTGTGTTCCTGTGTGCATAGATACATCCTTATTTAAGTCCCTTCTGCCCACTTTCAATGGAGTAATAATTTTGAATAGTTTTAGATTTATAGAAAAGTTACAAAGATAGTATGGAAAAGTTCCCATATACCCTCTTCCCAACTTTCCTTAATGTTAACATTTATATACCACGGTACATGTCAGAAGAAGAAATTAACCTCGGTACATTATCATTTAACTCTGTACTTTATTCAGATTTCACCACTTTTACATTAATATGCTTTGTTCCAGGATCCATTTCAGGAGAACACATTGCAACTAATTCCCCTTTTTATAAAAGTAAACACTTTTCAGTATTATACAAATTAAGTGAGCCTGAGGATCACCAGTGTAGACTTGCAACTGCTTAAGAGTATCATTTAGTGTCAGTGGGTGCCCTGCCATAGTGTTGCAACATCAGTCCAGGGACACAGCATTATATTTTTAAGAAACTTTTTAAATGACATTTGATTAATGCATCATCTTGTAACATGTTATCACATGCTCTTTTTACCTGATTATTATGTGACCAGCAGGGTTAACAGTTTTTCCTGTTCTTGGTATATAACCCTGGCTTCCGTAGAGTTCCCTGTATATACACTTCTCTCATTATACAGAGAATTATATATATCTATATTTTACATACAAAATACACTTAAAGAAGAAACAAAACAGTCAAATAAACATATTAACGCCTACTTTTAAAATGAAAAAATTTAAATGCATCTTGCTATACTTATCCTTTTGTATTACAATATCCCTTTTTATATAATTGTTTTTAATTATTATGGTAAGAAATACATAACATAAAATTTGCCATCTTCACCATTTTTAAGGATCATTTTTAAAAGAATAGTAAATGTAAGTCCTATAAAGTAGAATATATTAATTATAGAAACTTACTTTGGATAATGCCTATATTCTTTTGAAGTTTGTTTTTATTTTCTTGGATGTCAGAAGAACTACTCTATAATGGAGAGGATAACTTAATTTGGTTTAAAATAAGAGACACCTGAGGAATAAATGAAAAGTGTTAGCTGCTACTTATATTCTTACCATTGCTCTCCTGGGGCTTTTACAGAAGAGTGCGGGAAGAGTTGCTGTGGAAGGCTCCTTGGCATGTTGGGTGAGACAGCAAGAAAGGGAAGTGGGTGGCTTGAAGTGAACTGTTGAAGAGGCGGTGTATGTACTCATTTTTTTTCCATCTTAGAAGCCATTCTCATGGTCCTAGATATGGAACTGTATTAACCTCAAATACCTCAATATCTACATATATTTGAAAAGTAGCATTACTCATATTTATATGACATATTTAGGCCACCTCAGTACTTGCCCAATGGGCCTCAGATCAGACTAGGTGAGGTAACTGGGACAGATACCATGCATGGGTCCAAGAGCTTGGGTTCTCACCAATGGTGATGTACTGGTGACTACTACGGATGCCTGAGCTGTTCACAGCAGGGCTGATGCTGAGTCGATAGGGATATGGTTCTGTCCTTTGAGGAGAGCAGCAGGCCACTTGGTGACAAGTTGATAATATGCAATAACTTTATGATTGTCCCAGAAATCTGTGAAGATCAGCGTCTTGGAGCACGCATCCTTCTGGCCTTCTGGAGGCGTTAGCTTTGTAGAAATTCTGTACCTTGTGTTTTATTTTGCATTCCCTTGTGGAAGAACTGTACCGTGTTTTATGATACCTCTTGCTCTATTGTGTCTAAAGAATTTTGGCTGTAGCAGTAGAATTATTAGAAAGTCAATGGCTTGAGAGTACTTCCAAGTCATTGCAGTATAAAACTTGTCTAGCATCCACAGTAAAGAGTAGATTTCATATTACAACCATTGCTTGTGTGCGCAGAAATAATCCAAAAAAGTTTCATGTGGTGCATTTTGAAAGCTATTTTTGTAAATAGAGTTTGAGAAACTTTTATAGGTCCACCAGTCTAATAAAGTGAATATGTAATCAATAAATATTTTCAACATTATATAATTTTACATGCCCTCTATTTTTAGTATCCTAGTTTGATAAATTACATGGTATAAATTATATGGTGGGGAGGGATCCCTGGGTGGCTCAACGGTTTAGCGCCTGCCTTCGGCCCACGGCGTGATCCCGGAGTCCCGGGATCGAGTCCCACATCGGGCTCCCTGCATGGAGCCTGCTTCTCCCTCTGCCTGGGTCTCTGCCTCTCTCTCTGTGTGTCTCTTGTGAATAAATAAATACAATCTTTAAAAAAAATTATATGGTGGTAATATTGCTTTCCATACCTCAGAAACCATAAAGTTTAGGTAATTCTTGATACTTTTCATTTTATGTTTTTGGTTTTCATACATCCTTATATTCTCCGAATTCCTTCTTGCATCACCAAAATGAGAATTTCTTTTAACTTAAACATTTTAAGTTACATGGTTGTTTATATTGAATTGTCCATTTTTCAACTAGCTTCAAGAAGAGCAGCCACCCCAACTTGACTTTTTCAACTTCAGCTATGTGCTTTGGTATAATCTTGTAATTTTTTCATTTGAATTGTTACCAAAATAGTTTGAATCTTAGGTATGCAGATTTAGATTCAAAATTGCTAAAATCAAGGAGGGCCACCTTCTTTCTGTGTGAAAGGTCAGCCTTTGACTTCTTCATCTGGTCAGTTTTAAGTATTTTCTTCTTACGTTTCGTTTTGGTTGGTAGAGGTAGGACCGAGCAGAGTTCTTTATTCCCTATAGGCCAGGGACTGACAGATTTTATCTGTGAAGGGATCCAATAAATATTTCATAGTTTTTGCTTTGCTTTTTTTTTTTTAAACAACCTCTTAAAAATGTAAAAATCATTCTTGAAAAATGTAAAAACTATCCTTAGCTTGAGGCTAGACAACACAGGCTGCGTGAGCCAGATTTGGCCTGCAGGCCATAGACTGCAGAGACCCTTGCTTTAGACAGTTGTTGCTCCTGCTTCATGTGAAACCATACTTGAAATGTTGATGAACCAGATTTCTAAGAAATTTGCTGGTAATTTTACTAAGGTATTTTTTCGAGATATTATATTGAAGCCTTGTTTCTGCATAATAGAAACAAACACATTGCTTCCTAATACTTGACTCTCCCTTAAGAGATCTGGCTACCAGTTGAGATCAGGCCTCACTGGGTTTGTGGAAGAGCATGTTTTGCATGTTTAGGAATTGGACTTTTTTTTTTTCCAGTACATGGAAAAGGGGTGTTGTTATACTCTGAAGAATTAATCCACACCAGCCATCCTCAGAAGGGGATTGGTAAGCCAGAGCACTGATTCACTAATTTATTATCATTATTATTATTATTATTATTATTTTAGATTTTTATTTGACAGAGACAGAGCGAGAACCAGAGAGCATGAGCAAGGGAGAATGGCAGAGGGAGGAGAAGCAGGCTCCCCACTGAGCAGGGAGCCCCAAGATGCAGATGGGATCATGACCTGAGCTGAAGGCAGATGCTTAACCAATTGAGCCACTAATTCTAAATAAAGGAAGAATTATTTCTGATAGTGTTAAGATGTCAGCTCCCCTAAACTAATCAGTAAATTCAAAGCAATTCCAATTAAATTCCAGTGAGACCTCTTCCTCTCTGTCCACCCCTGCTCCCATAAGAACCCACCAAACTTGTTTGGACACTTGTATGGAAAAATAAGGTTTTGTGAAATATAGCACAATTAAAAAAAAAAAAAAAGAAAAAGGATCTTACCACATTTGAACACATACTATAAAGTCATAATAATAAAAATTGTGCAAGAACATTCATAGATCAGTTTGCAAAAGGCTAAAGAGTTTAAAAACAGACATTTGTACATGAAACTGCAATGACATTATGAACTGATAAGGTAAAGTAACTTCTTTAGTAGAGAATATTGACAAAACTGGAGAAAATACCTGTGTGCCTTACCCAGCGTTACTCTTACACAAAGTATTGAATGTGAAACGTAAAACTAAGTTTAATAGATCAAAATTTCTGACCTTTCAAAGGTCTCAAAATCCCCAACACAATAAAGCAAAATCAACTGATGTATTTATTATGTAAAAACTCAGGAAATATTGACATCAAGTTATCAGTTGATGATAGATAATAACAAAAGTCCAAAACTGATAAGGTATTAATACTTAAACCATACAAGGAACTTGATTTATTGGTTTGCCAATAGAAAAAAAAGGCCATGACCCAGCAGAAAAATAAGCAATGAACAAAAACGTGCTTGTTTCCCATCAGATCAAAGTGCAATTTTAAAGGTTTGATTGGCAACTTACCAAAAGGGAAACCCAAATGTTGAACAATTATATGAGGGGATGTCCAGCTTAGGAATAAGGAATTCAAGAAATGCAAAATAAAATGAGACCTTACTTTTAGGACTATGCCATTAACAAAAAAGTAGGAAGTTGGATGGTACTGATGTTGGTGAGGGTATGCATGAAACTGGTAATCTCATGCATGTAATGGAACTGTAGACTGGTGCAGTCATTCCGGAGGGCAATCTGATAGTTCTGAATAAAATTAAATATTTATAGGGGTGTTTCGGTGGCTCAGGCAGGCATCCTATTTTTGATTTCAACTCAGGTCACAATCTCAGGGTTCTGGGATCGAGCGCTGCATTGGCTTGGCTTCCGTGCTCAGTGTGGAGTCTGCTTGAGAGCCTCTCTCCCTTTATCTCTGCCCTTCCTCCCTGCTCATGCACTCTCCATAAAATAAATAAATAAAATCTTTAAAAAAATGTATAGACCTGACAGCACTCTGACTCCTGTTACATACCCGTAGAGGAACCCATGAAAAGCCAATGAGAGAATTATGTTCAAAGATTTTGAAATAACAGAAATGTTAAAGCCAGCTACTCACTATAGAAATGTGTAAGTAAAATGTGGTGGCTATACAGCAGGAAGTACTTCACAATCATCAGAATAACCTAAAGGTTACATACTGCAGAAGTAATATATGTCAATCATATGTCTGTTGGACATAAAAAAAGATGTCTATTTCAAAGTCTAAGCCTTTACTAGTCTCATCATACAAATTACCCAGCTGCTTCTACTTAGGAAACAGACAACCATCACATCTGTTATTATACCAAGTCTTTATTGAGAAGTAAAGTGCTCAATATTACATATTAATGAAATTCTCGATTGTCGAGAGACTTACATATGTAACATCTTCTTAATCATACAAATATAGAGGGGAAAATGATAGGAGAGGGATGAGAAGGGAATGACTAAAGAGAAAAAAATGTAACTTATGGGTAAAAAGAAAGAATTAAATCTTATAGGTGAAATGAGAAACAGTATAACAGTAGATATATAAAAAGACTCTCTAGTGACCATAATTGATATATGGCACATGGTCAATACACATGGATACCACATAATGGCTGCACTTCAAATTGAAGTTTGTTTACATGTAACAACATGGTACACATACATAAATACATACACTCAGTACCCCCAGAATGCATACTTTAGTACCTAGTAATAAAGAACTTTGTGTAGCATATTCAAAAGAAAGTAAAGATGGAAATAAAGCCATGAGAGAGACTATTAAAGAAACTCAATGTGTATTACTTCTGTAGAAGCCAGCTTAAAAAGGTTTGTTTGGTCATATTTTCATTGAAGATTTGATTGACATATTCTACCAATTACATAAACAAGATGTGAATTCAAAATAAAGCACGGAAACACAGGCCTCTCTTCTATTGTTCTCAGAGTTGGAGTTAATCCATTAGCATTGCATTCTTTTGCTTGTCTCATTAGCTCTCAAAAGGTTATCTCGTTCAATACTTTTGAAAAATAAGATCTTTATTTTTTATTGAGAATAGATTTCTTCTCCATAAATTTGGTGATACCCTCTCCTAATGAAAAAAAACAAAAAAACCTGCTGTAAACTCAAACTTTGGCTGATACATTCTGATAATGAGTGAATTTTCAATACCAAAAATTCCTTTTCACTAAAGCTGAGCTCCATTTAGATTATAAATTATAGGTTTGAAATGCAAGAGTAAGAGTATTTGAGTTCAGGGTGCCTGGGTGGCTCAGTTGGTTAAGTGTCCAACTCTTGATTTTGGCTCAGGTCATGATCATCCACATCAGGGGAATGAGCCACGCGTTGGGCTCTGTGCTGAGCAGGGAGCCTACTTAAGATTCTTTCTCTTCTTCTCCTTTTGCCCCTCCCTCTCCCTAATTAATAATAAAAAAAGGTATTTGAGTTCTATATCCCCAAACAGCATAAAACTCAAACTTTAGTTTTACAATATTTATATATAAATTTCTAAACTTCTTTAAATTTTTGTGTAAAATGAACATATTTGCTGAGTTAAAACCTTCACTAGATACTTAAAACATTTAGTAAATTGGCCTTCCCAGATTAGTTACAACATTAAAATCAGTTGTAAATAAGTTGAGCCACCTGGGAAGAGAATATATGGACAAATCTTTATACTAAACTAATTGTTAGAATAAATCAAACTTAGTGATAGGGCTCCTTCCGATTTTCTGATGTTATGGTTAGAGATGACTTTTTAACCACAATCAATCTTTGATGGTTTCATGCAGCTCAGAGCAAAAGTAGTGTGGATAAGTGAAACAGTTATTCCCAGATGTTAGATAGGATACAAAAACAAACAAAAAGCACAATATTCAACATTTATCTTAACCATTCATACAAATTCTAGCATAATGACTACATACCCATTCTATGGTTTGGAGTTCTTTTCCAGCTCATCTTTTAGAAAAGTTTACCCCAGGAAGGTAGTTGAAATAAAAGTCTCCTTTCTTAAAAGAAAGCTATATATTACGTCCATGAGCTAAGCCTGAGTGGGAAGGAATGCCCCTACTTTCCCTTCACACACTGGCAAAAATGACAATACTGATTTTTGTGATGGGAAATAAAACTCAGAAGCCTTTCAACAGTTCTCTCCTTGCTTTAAAGGCTACTTCATTGTCAGCTGAGAAGACTCATCCATGGTTAGCCAGTGGGCATACAACTCCATATACTTTACAAAGACTTTTTTTCTATATTCAATATTTACACCTAGATTTCTTACATGAGAAAGAAAAAATCTTTGATCCATGGGCAAAGTTTATCTAAAATAAATTAAAGTGCAGAAGAATTAACAGTTGGTCACAAAGATCAGCATCATATGGTGGTCAGGGCATATAAATAGTGTACTTGGTATGGCAATTCAGGACAGCCCCTTTCTCTCCTATTAGGGACACATACTAACACACATCCTAGACGTGGATATTGGAACTCCCGTTTGCACCTGCACCTTCCATTCCTTCTGTAGACTGGGAGGAAGAAGGGCGGGAGCTTCTGGGGCGAGGTTGACCATTTAGTCCCATGGGTGTGCCTAAACCGTGACTTATCTGGGAAGCTGCGTCATCAGATTCCCAGCGTTCCAGCTCTTCCCGTACTAGCCGTTCCATCTGCTCTCTGTGGATTTCGCTGTCTCGACCCAGTCTTTCATCCTAATAAAGGAAAAAGAGACCACAATGTTGGTGGTAGGGGGATGCATACTTTTGTACTTAGAAGCGGCTCTGGGAAATTAAGGAGCCAAATAACCTGTCATTAAGTGACACTGGTGAGGGATGCCTGAATGGCTTAGTGGTTGAGCATCTGCTTTGGCTCACAGTATGATTCTAGGGTCCTGGGGTCGAGTCCCACATCGGGCTCCCCATGGGGAGCCTCCTTCTCCCTCTGCCTCTGTCTCTGCCTCTCTCTGTGTCTCTCATGAATAAAAAAATCTTTAAAAAAAGTGACACTGGTGATTTATAGCACATATAGCAATTCTCTGAGCTATTGGAATAGCTTTTTTGTTTGATTCTACAATTCAGTGAAGGCAGAAGTGCATACAGTATTAAGAAAGTAACACCTTCAGATTATCATCTGACTGTACTGTCTGTAGTTACAGAGACATCTCAAAACACCTCTCAAATTAAAGGTTACAAAATATGACAACCCTGATATTTTACTGAGTCAGTGTTTCTGTGTCAGATGACCACTTACCTCTGCCACCCCATCCAGTAGCCTTCCCAACACTTCCCTTCTCTTCAGTTTGGCCCGCTCCATGATTTCCAGCTTCACAATCACAGCATCAATCTTGGACACAATGCTGCCAATGGAGTGCTCCATGCGGTCCACTCGTCTCACCAGGCTGTGGAAAACCACAGGTGAGAGGGTCAAAGCTACTTTGTACAGTTGGCTCCCTTTTCAGTCCAGGTGGCTTTTCAAATGGAGGTGCTAAGATTTTTTTTTTTTTCTTAAACAAAACGATAATCTGAAATACTTTCAAAGTAGTCTCAAACTTTAGCAATAAACTCACATATTGCTGATGAGAATGCTAACTGGCACAACTTTTCTGCAAGTCAATATTGTATTAGAAGTCTTAAAAATGGGGGGATGCCTGGGTGGCTCAGCAGTTTAGCATCTGCCTATGGCTCAGGGCATGATCCCAGAGTCCCAGGATTGAGTCCCACTTCGGGAGCCTGCTTCTCCCTCTGCCTATGTCTCTACCTCTCTGTCTGTGTCTTTCATGAATAAATAAATAAAATCTTAAAAAAAAAAGTCTTAAAAATGTATGCTTAGCTTTTATTCAAATCTTCCAATTTTTGAAACATTTCTAAAGGAAATATGTATATGTGTGATTTTTGGGGGGCTACCAGCATAGTCATTAGAGTTCTGCTTATTAATAGTGGTTCATTGAAAAATAGTTACATTAGGGGCACCTGGGTGGCTCAGTTGGTTAAATGTCTGCCTTCGGCTCAGGTTATAACCCTGGGGTCCTGGAATTAAGCATCGTGTCAGGCTCCCTGCTCAGCAGGAAGTTGGCTTCTCTCTCTCACTCTGCCCCTCCCCCTGCTCATGCTCACTCTCTCAAATAAAGAAATAAAATCTTAAGAAAAATGGTTACATTACATAATTAACAGAAAATTATTCAAATATGTTATTGTTCATCTATACAATGTAATTCCAAAGGAGACATCGGAAATTATATGGTGACAGAATTATTTAATGAAACAGTAATGTTTACAATATATTAAGTAAATAGTTAGAAAACACTGTTGACTAATGATCCCATTATTTTGAATAAAAGAATTATGTAAATGCTTTAAAAACAGAAATAGGAGACAATTTCTGGAATGGTGACATGAGGGCTCTGTAGGCACTCTCCCCAGAGAAACAACCATAACTGTTGAAAATTATTTAATTTTTTTTCAAAATCTGCTTAAGAAGATGTGCTTAATGCTTAATGAAGAAGTATTTATTTATTTATTTATTTATTATTTATTCATGAGAGACACGCAGAGAGAGAGAGAGGCAGAGACACAGGTAGAGGGAGAAGCAGGCTCCATGCAGGGAGCCGATGTGGGACTCAATGGACCCGGCTTCCACGATCAGGCCCTGGGCCGAAGATGGCGCTAAACCACTGAGCCACCCGGGCTGCCCAAGAAGCATTTATTTAAGAAAATCCACTGAACTTCAGTAAGAAGAGTGAGTCTGTGTCATGTGAGCTACAGTCTGCTCCTTCTCTGTCTCCCCCAGCTCAGTGTGACAGAAATGCCACTTCAGTTGGGTTCAGCAATGAACACAGGGCTCCCACTCCTTTCAGCTCCTAGTGGGGGGCTACGGTATCTCCCAGGAAGGGGCAGGCTGCTGAGTTTCTCATCTCTATGCCTCCATCTCCACACCTCCATCTTCAAATCCATGTTGAAGAGGATCTAATCCAGGCATGCATAGCTAAAACATATGAGGCTCTCTTCTTCCACCCAACTGCCAACTGTAAGGTGGAGTTTCAATGCCAGGAGAGGAAAAGCTGAAAGGACCGAAGGCTGTCATCCCAGCCCAGTGTCTTATTCATGAAACAGGAGTATAACTTGGGGAAGCAGACCACTGTCCCCACCCCTACCTCTGAAGCAGTGGCACAGAGGCTTTGCTCAGGGAGAGTGTCAGGCCATAGAACAGAGAGCTCCAGAGCTCCCCACAAGGGAACTGGTTTTATTTGGAACAAAGTGTTAAGCTTAAGAATGCTCCTCAAAACAATGGAGATTGTAGTGATAAGCAGTTAAGATGAGGTTGGTCACC
Source organism: Canis lupus baileyi (assembly GCF_048164855.1). Taxonomy (NCBI): domain Eukaryota; kingdom Metazoa; phylum Chordata; class Mammalia; order Carnivora; family Canidae; genus Canis; species Canis lupus. Next base: position 11,478,169 of record NC_132870.1, on the reverse strand, counting down.
TCGGGAGATCAAAAAGGTAACTTTATCAGCTAGTTTATCAGAAAGAACCAGGAAAAGAGACAGCTCAGAAGTCTGCTAAAGACTGGCTTCAAAAACTACCCCTGCATGGGGTGCCTGGGTGGCTCAGTTAGTTAAACATCTGCCTTCTGCTCAAGTCATGACCCCGGGGTCTTGGGACCTGGCCCTGCATCAGGCTTCCCTTGGGAGTCTGCTTCTCTTCCTCACTCTGTCTGCCACTCACCTTGCTGGTACTCATTTTTTCTCTCTCTCTGTCAAATAAATAAATAAAAGTCTTAAAAACAACAACAACAACAACAACAACAACAACAACAACAAACTACCCCTGCAAAGGACCTTGCACTGCACTGGATCAGAGTGTGGAACAATTTATATCCCAAGACATTACTAAAAACAATAGACCAATCAACCAACAATTAGTACAACCTAAGAGGTGGAAGTGATAACCACAGAGGCAGAAGACTTCACAGAGAGATCAGGGAAAGACCAGGAGAGCCCTGTTAAAAGCACTGTCTTTTCAAAATGATTGGAGTGGTCCTGGCTGTATCCTCTGAGAAGCAACATCAGAGTCTTCACAATGTGGGGGAAATAGACTTCAGTGAAAAACAAGCATACAAACAGCAAACAGAACAAGCCTGGGGGTCAGGAAGGAAGAAAAGTTGCATCCTAAATTGCTATAATATTTATTTAACATCTCCAGTTTTCAATAAAAAATTGACACACACACAAGGAAAAAATGTGATCCATAATATACAGAGAAAAAGCAGGCAACAGAAACTGCCTTTGAGAGGGCCCAGATAGATTTAGTAGACAAAAAACTCAAAGTAGCTATATATTCAAAGAACTAAATATATTCAAATAACTAAAGGAAATCATGCTTAAAGAAATATAGGACAGTATGGTTACACTCATCAGAAAATATCAATATAAAGAGATACAGATTATTTCAAAGAACCAAAGAGAAATTCTGGAGTTGGAAAGTACAACAAATGAAACAAAAAAGTTACTAAGGGGGTCTCAGTAGATTTGAGCTGTCAAAAGAAAGATCAGCACACTTGAAGACAGATGGACAGAAACTATACAATCTGAAGAGCAGAGAGGAAAAAAAAGAGTGAAGAAAAATGTGGGTTACCAGTAAGTACCCCAGCATACATAGGTGTCCCAGAGGGAAAGGAGAGAAAGTGGCAAAAAAATATTTGAAGACATGATACTTGAAACCTTCCTAAATTTGATGAAAATATTACAAATCCCAGCAGCTTAATGAATGAACTCCAACCAGGATAACTGCAAAGAGATCCATATCCAGACAGATCATGGTCAAAATACTGAGAAACAAAGACAAACAAAATTTTGAAAGTTGCAAGAGAAAAGTGACCCATCACTGATAAACAAAGGAACTTAAGTAAGATTAAGAGCTGTCTTCTCAACAGAAAGTGGAGACAAGGAGAAAATAAAGGGGAAATAAGAATATTCCCGGATAAAGAAAAACAGAATTTATGCTAGCAGGCCTGCTTTGTTTTTTATTTTTATTTTTTAAAGATTTTACTTATTTATTTGAGAGTGAGAGAAAGAAAGAGAGCATGAGCTAGGGGGAGGGGCAGAGCGAGAAGCAGACTCCCTGCTGAGCAGGGAGTCCCATGCGGGGCTGGATCCCAGGACCCCAGGCTCATTACCTGAATCCAAGGCAGGTGCTCAACTGACTGAGCCATCCAGGTGCCCCAGACTGCTTTAGAAGAATACTAAAGGAAGTTCTTCAGGCTAAAAGCAAGTGATCCAGACAGTAATTAGAATCCACATGAAAAAATAAAGAGCACTGGTACATGTTATTATGTAACTGTAAAAAACAGTACAAATGCCTATTTCTTTTCATTTTTTTCTCTTAACTGATTTAAAAAAGCAACTGTGTAAGACAATGTGTATATAATTGTATTGTTGGGCCTATAACATAGAGAAATGTAATAATATATTTGATAATAACAGGGCAAAGGAGGCGGGTAAGATCAAAGTTGTATTGGCATATGGAAATGACACCAAATGGTAGCTTGAATGAACAGGAACAAATGAAGAGAGCCAGAAATAGTAAATAAGAAAAAGAATATGCCAAATTCAATAAATAATCCTTTCTCTTCTTTCTTGTCTCAGCTCTTTTAAGAGACATAAAATTACATGAAGTGATAATCTTAACAATGTGGTACTGGATTCATGACATATATGGATAAATGGGTATAATAATGGAGTTAAAAGAGTTAGATAGGAATGATATTTCTGTATTTCCTTGCATTAAGTTAATTATATTAACCTGAGGTAGATTCTGATAAATTGATTGTATATGTTAAGTCCTAGAGCAACCACTAAAAAAATAACTGAAAAATGTAGTGAGAGAAAAGGAATTAAAGGAATTAAAATGTTACATTAGAAAATATTCACATTAAAGAAAGCAATAAAGGAGAAAAAGACATGAGGCCTATAGAAAATGGAAAATAAAATGGTAGATAGAAGTCCAGCTGTATCAATGGTTAATGTTAAATGTAAACGAAAGTAAAATTCAAAAGGCAAAGACAAGGGATGCCTGGGTGGTTCTGGTTGAGCATCTGCCTTCAGCTTAGGATGTGATCCCAGAGTCCTGGGATTGAGTCCCATATCGGGCTCCCTTCATGGAGCCTGCTTCTCCCTCTGCCTCCGTCTCTGCTGCTCTCTCTGTCTCTCATGAATAAATAAAATCTTAAAAAAAACCCACAAAACACAAAACAAAAGGCAAAGACAATCAGACTGGATAAAAAGACCAGATCCAACTATATGCTGTCACCATAAGGTAACACACTTGAGATTCAAAGACACAAATAGGCTGGAAGTGAAAGAATGGAAAAGATGTATCTCGCAAAAAGCAACAATAAGAAAGCTGGAGTTGCTATAGTAATATCAGACAAAAAAAGACTTTAAAACAAAAAAAAAATCTTACTAGAGATAAAGTAAGACATTTTAGGATGAAAACAGGGTCAATCTATTAGTAAGATATACCAATTATAAACATGTATACACCTAACAGCAGAGTCCCAAAATACACAAAGTAAAACCATACAGAAATGAAGGAACAGACAATTCAATAGTAATGGTTGGAGACTTTAATACCCCACTTCCAAAAGTAGATAGAACAAAAGGCAGAACAACAGGAAATAGATTTGAGTAAGACTATAAACCAGCTAGATCTAATAAACACCTAAAGAACACTCCACTTAACAGCAGAACATACATTCTTCTCAGGTGCACATGGAACAACCTTTAGGACACACCATGTGCTAGGCCTTAAAAATATAAAACAAAGTAAACACGTGTAAATGGAGATACAAACACCAAAATGTTAATTGGCATTTTGGTTTAGTGGGAACAGAGGAGATTTTAATGTTTTCTTTATTTTTCTTTATTTGCTAACTTTCCTATAAGGAACGTATTACTTTAATCAAAAGGAAAAAAACACCATTAAAAGCTATAAAAAAAGAGTTGATGACTAGTAATGGATCAAATTGCGAGAGGTAGAAGCTGCTTGGTCTCATTTTGAACTTGTCAGCCCAGATTCTGTCAATTCTTTTGTACTTACACTTGAAACTCTTCATAAGAAACTCCACTGGAGATACTTCCCCTCCTTCTGGAGCTATGCCCACTGTCTTCATCATCATCCTCCTCGGAGTCATCCAGGCTTCGTGGGAAACTTCGGCTACTCAGGGGTCGTGGTAAGGAGCTGTGATCTAGATCCAGGTCCTCCTGCAACACATGGGATCACCAAGTGAGGAGCGAGAACACCCACTCCCTGCGGAGCTTCACTGAGGCCTTGGGCAAATGGGAAACGGGCATGGACCATTTAACAACAGACTGTGCTTCCCACCCTTTGACATTTTAGGGGCTTGCACATTTTCAAAACATATTGACCAGCAAGGAACTGCTAACTTGTTTGGACAAAAAAGAACATTATAACAAAAAAGGGGTGCCTGGGTGGCTCAGTGCTTGAGTGTCTGCCTTTGGCTCAGGTTTTGATCCCATGGTCCTCGGATCAAGTCCCACATCAGGCCCCCCGCAGGGAGCCTGCTTCTCCCTCTGCCTATGGCTCTGCCTCTCTGTGTCTCTCATGAATGGATAAATAAAAGTTTAAAAAAATTAAAAATATAACAAAGTAAATGGAGAAATATATTATCACCTTTTCATAAAAGATAACACATTGAATATCTACAAATTGGGAAGGATATCTTAGAATAAAAATTTTGACTAAACATGGTGTGATGTGATTTTTTTTTTTTTTAATTTTTTTAACTTTTTATTTATTTAGGATAGGCACACAGTGAGAGAGAGAGAGGCAGAGACACAGGCAGAGGGAGAAGCAGGCTCCATGCACCGGGAGCCCGACGTGGGATTCGATCCCGGATATCCAGGACCGCGCCCTGGGCCAAAGGCAGGCGCCAAACGGCTGCGCCACCCAGGGATCCCGGTGTGATGTGATTTTACTCACTGTCTTCTTGTTCATATTTCACTATACCTGGCAAAGTTTCCCACTCACTGGCACCGTTCTGTGGAGTTTAGAAACCACTGTTGTATAACATCTCCTTCTAGAAAAGGGATTTTTGTATATAGTTTTCACCTGTATTCTCTATACCTTAATTATCATGGATATTTTTTGGTTTGTTTAACCATTTATTTTTAAAGTTAATGTTAAAGCTTTTAGTGATCCTTTTTGATTATAAAACACCATTTCATCATAAGTATTCAAATGGAAGGCAGCTGCTAGTTTTGTGTTATTATAAATGTTAATCTGTAGAGGAATTAACTTTATATCTCCTGAGGAGTCTTCTTCCCTCTCATGGACACTGTGAAGTACGTAACTACTAGGCTTTCCTTTTCAAGCTGATGACCAGAAAGCTTAGGACCAAATTGGTAGGTCAGTCTTTAACAAGCATATATGTATTTTTATGGGATGCATTTTTAGCTTCATAGTCTAGTTTTATATTTCATTTTTTGTTTACCTTATTTTTCTCATTTTGATTTTTTACATTTGTGCCAACCTACTATATTTTTACATATTATTATGCTATATATCCTTTTTGGAATATGCTAGGCACTGCTCCATAAATTGACTGAGAAAGAGAGACAGAGAAAGAGGCAGGAAGACAGAGACTCTCAGCAATCCACTACTTAGCATCTTGTCTGAAACACCAAGGGCTGAATGAAATCATGTTCTCCTAAACTAGACCCACCCTCTCTTTTTCCAAGTCATCTCTCATCTGCTGATGTTCATGTTCAGTCAGTTCTTGATCTCCATCTTGGTCATATTTTGTGAATATTGCCTCGATCTCTGCATCTGTATGGCCCTTCCTGAAATTATTGAGAGGTTACAGATGAAATCACTCAAGTGCATGGTCCAACACAAATACAGAGACATCAAAATGCAGGGAAAAAAGAGAAATTATGGAATCAGGGCCAGCCCTCCTCTTACAATATGTTCTAGAAAGACACTCTGAAAAAAAAAAATGGGTGCTTGGGCCAGAAATATCCTTATTATCAAGAACTTATCTTTATGTAGGAATTTCCCAGGGCCTCAGAGAGTGTGATTCTCACCCTTTGAGATCTTGTCGAAGTTCATCAAAGTTTAACTTGCCTCCTCCTTGCCTCAGACTCTCAGAAATGTCATCCACAGTATTTTTTTTCAGTTTTAGTTTGACTAAGGCTTTATGGTAGCCCTGTTGAAAAGAAAAGATCTGATTTAGTTTATTCTGGTTTTGCATGTGCTTAAGCATGCATTTATACTAGTAACTACTAACATAAATCTTGCTTTACGTGGTAGTGCAGGACTGTGAAACTGACCAGGCAAGATCGAACTGTGCAAAGTGATGTTAATGATCAACAGGAAAAATCATGATGGCTCCATGATTTTTAAAACATTTGATCAGAGGCACCTGGCTGGCTCAGAAAAGCATGCGACTCTTGATCTCGAGGTCATGAGTTTGAGCCCCACATTGGGTGTAGAAATTCCTTAAATAAATAAACTTTAAAAAACCCCAACTTTTTATCAAAGCATTAAAAACTCCCTTGGTACTAGTTATAAATTTATAGGGAGAATAAAAAAAACAGTAAAATGAATATTTATTTAGTACACTGAAATTTAAAATATTAGAAACATTACAAATTAAAAGGTTTCATTTCTTTGTAAAAAATTTATCCAGAGTAGTTTGAACAATGCTACTACGGAAGCCTTTTTTCCACGTCTTGAGGAGCTTTCACAATCCTTTTTAAAAAAAAAATCCTTTCTTAATATGGATCAGCTCCCAACATTTTATCCTTTGCACTTTCAGTGTTGCAAAATATCTCCAGGTGCTCCTTTAATGTGACATTGTTTGCCAGCATCACTTCCTCAGAGACACTGTCAGCCTTTTCATCACAACCACTACCCTCATTCATGTTGATAAATTTGTCTTCACTAAGGCAAGTCTTTGCCTATCTTTCTTTCCACAGATGTTCAAGATCTTGAAGGGTAGCAGTGTCAACTTTCCCATGGCCAGCTACCTATTCTAGAAATGTTATATTTGTTTTGAATTTTACTTTCAGTGTTCTCATTTGTTGTTTCTTTGCCCTGCTTTCATCTTTGCTGGACCATTCTCCCTGTCAGGTATGCATTCTTGTAAAATGTCATGTGATTTTCTCACAGGGAGATACAGAAGCAATGCAACTACATATCTGGAGCCTGAACTGGGCAGCAGATGCTCAGTGACCTATCCTAGACTTTGTAAGAAGTGACTATAGCTCACTGATTATGATTACTGTTACTTAATGATTTGTAGACTGTTACTTAATGATTTGTAGACTGAAGAGCTAGCAGTGAAGTTTGTATTATGCTATTACAGTTAGTATACTGTGATAACTGAAATGTTCTGTGACAATTGGAAGTTTGTACTTTATACTATTATTTATAGTCAAGATACTGTGACAAATGAAATGTGAGCTGTGTGGAGAGGCTGATGTTATTTAACTGAAATAATTGAAATCTGCGCATATCAGAACCAAAGTGCAAAGTCAGGACTGCCTGTATATATCTGGGAGATTTACTAACATGTAATAAACTGTGTTGCAAAATTCAGGACAACACAAATCTTAGGTCCCATCAAAGAGACTTTAAGAACTAGAAGTTCTCTGTTGCAACATGATCCACAGACAACAGTCTTAGGACTTGAACCAACATAAAAAGATCACACAGTCAAGGAGCCACTGATTTTTAGCAAAATGACATCAGAGAACAAGCTGTCTACTTTAGGTGAAGTTACTTGTTGTTGCTTAAGTTTCACACTTTAAACCAAATAAAGAAGTCACATTGGGAAGAACAAAGCTGCCCAACTTTCCTGTCCAAGCCCTTCCATTTATTTAACAACTTCCTGAGAAGAAAGTAAGTGAAAGTTCTCAGGCCCTTAGGCTGTGGCCTTCCTCCGTGGCCTTTTTTCTTTGACTATTTTAAAACTTCCCTGGAAGGTCAAGGATAAAGGAAGAACTACAAAACATTTGCTTTTAAATTTGTTTTTCTTTCTTAAAATTGTATTTGAGATAGAAAAAGTGGAAATGTCTTTGTATTCTTCCCTTCCAGTTTATTCTGAACTCTGGATCTGCAAGTGACAGTCAACCAGAGGTGTCCCCAAAACAAGTAAAGGTAAAACCAGCAGCTCAGCTCTTAAGAGCTAAAAGAGATTGTTGAGAATGTAATACTAGGGCATGAAAGGATTCCCAGAATTGAAGTCCAAGCTAGCAGTATACCCATCTCTAGCTCTAAGACAGAGAACATTTAAATTATTCCTGAAATGTAGCAATCTATTCTTTATTTTAAACAATTATAATGCATCAGTTGTTGATGTGGAAATCTAGCTGAAACAATGCCCATTTTATGTAGAAAATAAAATAATTCTGAGAATCAGGGCTTGTCATACCTTTCTGATAAGATCTGAGAGTTCCATTTCAGCTTTCTGCTGGGCCAGATCAGATTTAACTTCAGAGTAAGTATCATTGATGATGGCCAAAAACATATTCTGTTTGTAAATCAAAGGAAAGTTGAGATTAAAGAAGAAACCTAAATATACTTCTGAGACATCAATCCAAAATTTGACATAGGATTTTTGTTCATTTTTAACAATCTGATGTCTTAATGAGTTGTAAATTAATAGTTTTGTGACTATACTCTGAGAAAATTATTTTTTCCATTACGTCATACCAAGGGAAAATGCAATATGTTTTCTTACTTACAAACCATATATTGTGATACATTTTGCAAAAAGAGACAAGAATGAAATACAACAAAATACTGATGTATTACCTATGGATGGTGGGATTATTTTATTTCATTATTTTTGCTTGTCTATGTTCTCTATACTTTTTTTATTTGACAGAAATTAATTAGAAGTGTAGAACTTTCCATAGCTCTTCAAATTTCAACAGTCAATATAGACAAGTGGAATTCTATGCTTCTTCCAAATATTGTTATATAACATTATTTGAGATTCACAGAACATATTTTGAAGAGTTAAAAAGATCTCTGCCAATGGGAATTCAGTAGGTTTCACAGAGGATAGTCAAGAGCAGCTTAGAGAAAAAGACAGACTTTAGAGTCAAGGACACTTGAGTTTTAGTATTAGCACGTCCAAAACTATACTGTTTAAATGTTCTAATCTTTATTTTGAAATATATTTGTTCTTGCATTAATAAAATGGGAGAAGTAACAGTTCCTCCCCTACAGATTTGTTGAAAGAATTAATAAGGTAATCTATGTCAAGTGCTTAGGACAGGCCCTTATGCATGGTAAGCGCTACATAACTTATAACTATTATTATTCAGTAATGGTTAGTTCATTTTCCTAACTTTCCCCTCCCCAGGACAATGGTTTATATTTCCAACACCTGTTCCTGACAGATTTTCTTGAAACACCATACCCAATAGATCAGGTCTTTCTTTAACACACTCTTCACTGTTCCTTTTTTGGCATATAGCTAAGGTTTCTAACTATAGAATTATGTATTTGATTATGTCTGTTTTCCCCACAAGTTTGTAGAATCTCCCTGAGGGCAAGGCTAGTCCTATTTTCCTTACCACTGTATCCCCAGTACATAGCACCTTGCCTGGAATATAGTAGTTCAGTAAATACTATCTAATAGTACTAAATGACTGGAGAATGAACAAATGAGAACTCTATTATTTTAATAGTCTACTAAATTGCTACAAATTAAGAAGGAATACTATTTAAGATTCTGTAGCAGAAATGAAAATAAAAAATAAAACACATGTAAGTTCCTGGATTAATGCTCAATTCCAAGAGCAGGTAACATCTCTAAGTGTCTCCCTCCCAACCCAGGCAATTAATGTTCTCTTTTTAAGTTTCCAAATGGCTGGTAGCTAATGCCTGCAAATATCTTAGTTGTAGGATTAATGTGTGGGTCATCTGAAGAGAGTTAAAAAAATTAAAAGTGCCTGAAAAAGACTACTGAGGATGTGGGGAGAGGAAGCTCCTCCTCCTCTTCACCCTGTCTCAGAAGGTTCACTTAATTGTGTAATCAGACATCTTTCCCTGGTGATGATGAACTTTTCTTTCCTGGCTCAGTTGGACCACCTCACATCACTATGGCTTCTTTTAAAGCTGGGGCAGGCACATGGGTGGCTCAGTTGGTTAAGTGTCTGACTCTTGATTTCAGCTCAGGTCATGATCTTAGGGTCATGAGATCAGGTCTGCTTGGGATTCTCTCTCTTCCTGTCTCTCTGCCCCTCCTCCCACTTGAGTGCATTCTCTCTTGCTCTACATAAATAAATAAAATCTTTAAAAACAGAAAAAATAATAAAAAAAATAAAGTCAGGGCAGTAAATAAACCACCTGGCAGTCATGTCAGAAAAGTGGCAAACCCTGCACTTGGTTTGTCATTTCTCTAAAGAAAAGTTTATAATGATAGTTGTCTCCTCTTCTCTCTCTGTGGGGTGCAGGGGACCAATTTCTTTTTGTGTAGTAGCACAAAAAATGATTTTAATATAAAGACAGAAGCTAAAAGCTTCTTTTCATGTTCTATTGATTGATTTGCTGAAACAACTGAGTAATCTCAGGGCACTGACAACTGGAAACCAACATTCAAGTAAGTATACCTTTGACCAGAATGTCAAATTGCTGCAAGTATATCCCTCATTCAGCAGATTAATACACAAAGAAAACTGAGGTGACCTGTAGTTAACTAATGGGTCTGCTGCAGAACTCTCAATTCCTGGTTTTTGTTTAGTAGAGATTCATGATTCAGAGGCTCCACAATCCAAAGTACCACCAATATTATAGATGAACAGGGCTTAGAATTCCCTCTATGTTTTCCTTAACATATGATAGGAAACAGAAACTAGAGAGGCTTAACTTTAAAACTAATGATACAGGGTGTCTGGGTGGCTCAGTCAGTTGAGCGTGTGACTTGGTTTTGGCTCAGGTCATGATCTCAGGGTCATGAGATCGAGTCCTACATGGGGCTCTGTGATTCTCTCTCCCCCTTTGCCCTTCCCCCTCCTTGTACTCTCTATTTCTTTCTAAAATAAATAAATCCTTAAGAAAACCCAATAAAACTAATGATACATACATATAAGATACAAATGGACTTGCATGATATACCTGACTCTTTCAATACTACTAAAGTAGATCTTATACTCAATTTACAAATACCATATATATAACTACTAAATACCTGTACCAACTTTGGGTATATTACACTGAATTACTGAACTTTACACAAAGGAACTTTTAAATCTATTGAAAATGTAGGCAATTTTGTTGTTCTCTTAAGATGATGACTGATATAAGGAAAACTTAAGTATTAGTGTTTAGATAAAAAATACCCACTGCCTAGGTTAAGCTAACTTAATTGAATAGTTTCTCAGTAAACAAATAAATGTGTAAATGTTAAGATGAAGAACAAAATGCTTTTTAAAAATATTAATTCACTTAGGGTCAAAATGTTAAAAATGTTAATTTTTACTAAATTAAGAGAATGAAAAATTATTTTTGAAAGTAATTTTTTTAAAGATTTTATTTATTTATTCATGAGAGGCACAGAGAGAGAGAGAGAGGCAGAGACACGGGCAGAGGGAGAAGCAGGCTCCATGCAGGGAGCCTGATGTGGGACTCGATCCCGGGTCTCCAGGATCACGCCCTGGGCTGAAGGCAGGGGCTAAACTGCTGAGCCACCCAGGGAGCCTCTTTGAAAGTAATTTTTAAAGCAATTTCCACTCATTGATAGATCTGGCTTCATTTTATTTTTATCTATCTATTTATTTAGAGTGTGAGTGCAGGGGTTGGGAGAAAGAGAATCTCAAGTATGTGCTGAGTGTGGAGCCTGACACAGGGCTTGATCTCACAATCCTGAGATCTTAATCTGAGCTGAAATAAAGAGTTAGCTGTTTAACTGAGTAGAGCCATACAGGTACCCTTACATTTACTTTTAAATATAAAATTTGAATATCTTTGTAAGTAGTCTCTAGATGTGTTAAATATGAGTAAGTGAAAGCAAAATATCTTAATCTTCACAAGCAATGATTCACTCAAATATCACTCTTGACATCCTGGATCTAGCTTGCTTTGTCAGTTCCTATTTTTTTTAAAGAAAAGAAGGAAAAGAGGAATGAAAAGTCATGCTAGCAAGTGATATGAAACTGCTGACATCTGTGTTAAAAAAGCATGTAAATATGTAAGCATTCTACTTTTTCGGCAAAGCACTATTTTAGGCGACTTTAAAAATTTGCATGTGATCTAATTTATTATTTTTTTTGCATCGAACAGACACATATATATGGATAAATGAAAGACCATGGAAAAGTTACTTGGTGAAGACTTAAAAGTGAATCAAAGAGAAGTAAAATAAAATAAGTCTTTTAGATCTATAGTTTTTCATAGGTATTTTAAAAAATGGTAAGGACTCTAGTGAGAGAAAAAAGAAGATGGTGATTTTATGATAGTGATTTATGAAGTTTAAATCACCTCACTATAAACGAAAGTGTACATACCAAAAGAATGAAGAACATAAAGAACACAAATGTAGTGAAATAAATTGGTCCCAAAACTCGATTGGCTTCCTCAATCTCTGCGAAGTTGATATCACCCAAAATGATACGGAATTGAGTGAAACTATAAAAACAAAACAAAACGAACACCACAATACAAAAACAAAGAATGTCCAGCATTGTTGTAACATTTCTTAAAGATGATTTCACATTTTTGGACTTTTTAAAAAAAATCAGTGTAGATAGCTGCCAAATAAAAAATTGTCAATCCCTTTGGAAAACTCTTGCTATTATATGACCAACTGAAGCCTCTGGAATAAAAATAATATACTTTCATGCTAAATATGTTATTTCCATTTGGTTAAAAAGAAAATATTATTACTAGGTGACATAAAGCAATCAGCTATAAGGATTTAACACATAATCTGGCTAAAACATGGCAATTCTAAACTTCACAACAGTCACCCTGGTTCTGAATTTAAAACCTCTTTAAAAAAAGACTTGAGGGGGATCCCTGGGTGGTGCAGCGGTTTGGTGCCTGCCTTTGGCCCAGGGCGCGATCCTGGAGACCCGGGATCGAATCCCAAGTCGGGCTCCCGGTGCATGGAGCCTGCTTCTCCCTCTGCCTGTGTCTCTGCCTCATTCTCTCTCTCTCTCTGTGACTATCACAAAAAAAAAAAAAAAAAAAAAAGACTTGAGGGATGCCTGGGTGGCTCAGCAGTTGAGCTTCTGCCTTTGGCTCAGAGCATGATCCTGGGGTCTGGGATCGAGTCCTGCAGCAGGCTCCTTGCAGGGAACCTATTTCTCCCCCTGCCTATGTCTCTGCCTCTCTCTGTGTGTCTCCCATGAATAAATAAATAAAATCTTTAAAAAAATATTTGAAGGATAGCTAAAATTATATGCATTCAAGGATCCAATATCCTCACATGCACTCAAGGTGGTATTGACTAGCCATGTGTTTGCCAATGTTGGGTCTTAATCAGTAAAATCATTTCCATTCCTGACTTCCATGAAACAGTGACGTTAATTAGGTGTTCTGTACAAAGCCCATTAACTTCTTTTCTTTAATATATTTTTTAAATGAGTTGATTTTTTAAAATTTAAATTCAATTAATTAACATATAATATATTATTAGTTTCAGAGATAGAGGTCAGTGATTCATCAGTCTTATATAACACCCAGTGCTCATTACATCATGTGCCCTTTTTAATGTCCATCACCATTTACCCCATCTTCCCATCTCCCTCCCCTCCAGCAACCCTCAATTTGTTCCTATGATTAAGAGGGAGACAAACCATAAGAATCCTATTAACTTCTGTGATCATAATGCTCTTCTCCTTTCCTAATTAACTCCTTTCTAAATGGCATGGAAATCTAATACTGTTTTTTTTTTTTTTTTGTCTTAATATTATATTTGAGAACTTTGGAAAAAGACTGAAAATTCCTGTACTGGTTTGAGTTTCTCTTAGAATATTAAAAATACTATTTTTTTCTTAGAAAATAACTACAAGTTTAAAATATTTGGCAACAGTATTAAATAACAATGACAATATAGGTAAATGTCTCCTAGAAGCTACCATCTGCATTTGGTGCTGGGAACACCTCCGTCTTTGTAATAGTATTGGTTTACTATAGCCGTTCTACTATGTTTTATTACTTTAGAGCTGCTATCTTAAGTTTATCAGCATTATGCATTGCTATGTTTGTACTGGTGGGTGATTGCTTCTGGCAAAGATAAATTCTTATTTTTAAATAACTATTTTAAAATAGTTACTGGTTAAATAGCAACCATAAGATTTATCCTTCAGAAGGCAGTAACATCTCTGATTAAATTTTTCTTTTTAATTCCATATATACTTACATACACTCTTGGAAAGTACTGAAGTCATCAACCTGAGTGCCAAAGACAAGGTATGCCAACTGAGCATACGCTAAGAAAATAATGAAGAACATAATTGCAAAGCCAAAGAGGTCTTTGGCACACCGAGACATGGTTGTGGAGAGCTGACTCATGGTCCTGTTAAAGTTGATGAATTTGAAGAGCTGTAACAGAGGGAAGATATCAATAGATGAATGGGTAAACAAAATGTAGTAGATAGTGCACAATGGAGTGTTATCCCGCCTTACAAAGGAATAAAATTTTGAAATATGCCACATGGTTGAATTTTGAAAGTATTACATTAAGTGAAATAAACCAGACACAAAAAAAGAACTATTGTATGATTCTACTAACATGGAGTAGTTAGAATATGGAAATTCATTGAGACAGAAAATAAAATAGAGGTTACTAGAGCCTAAGATGAAGGGAGAATTTGGAATTCATGTTTACTGGATACAGAGTTTCAATGGGGATGATGGAAAAAGTTCTGGAAATGCCTATGGTGATGGTTGGACAACACTGTGAATGTAATTAATGTCACTGAATTTGTACACTTAAAAATGGTTAAACTGATAAATTTTATGTTATGTATTTTTTACAACATTTTTGTAAGAGGGATAATAATGACTTGCTTTTTGCCCAAACCTGGCAACTTCTGTTTTCTCATTCAAAAAGTATTTTTTGAATGCCTATCATGTGTTAGGCACTATTCCTGGAGCTGGGAACAACAGAGAACAGAACAAAGCTCCTGCCCTGATGTTGCTAACATTGCTAACAACAATGTTGTTAAATTAAACATTTTAGCAACATGGCTATATGGCTACAATATAGTAAAAACAGGTTTACATCATAATTAAGATGATCAGTGATATTCTTCCCCCTAAGAAAGATTAACGTAAAAGAGGAAAAAAGTCACAAATGAAAACTAGTAAAAAAAAAAAAACAAAAACAAAAACAAAATACCCTTGGGGAAATATTTATTGAATGTTATTAACTGTCATTCAATGTTTAGCAACTCTGTGCCAGGCATTATGGGAAAGGCTATGTATACTGACTCACATCTCTGCAATGAGATTGAAATACTGGTGTTCTGCCCCCAAGAGTCAGCCAGGGCTCAGAGACAGCAGTTGAACCCAGCTCTGTCTGACAGCAAAGCCATATTGAACATTTCTGCAGGCAAGACATTGAGAATGGCTGTTCAGGTTGTTCATCACAGCCCAGAGGCATGACAACCTGCATAGCTCTAGGTAGAAGTCCTGGTGGAAGCATATTAGGGGGATACATTAGAAGTCGAGTCACAATCCATGCCCTCAAGAACTTTAATGTTTTGGAAGTAGAACAGTTACAAGCAAAACACTAAATAAAAACACTCAGCCTGAGGCACAAACTGAAAGGAAATCTCTAGAATTTTACTTAAAAGAACTCTTCAACATTGTTTCTGGCCACAATAAAACTTGGAAGGAGGGGTTGTTATAATCACATTACCTAATTCCTATTGGATTTGGATTATTATTACTATTTCCTGATAAAGATTTAGTGTGTTACTGGTGGTTTTTCCTGAATAAGCACTTAACTAAATAAATAGCAAGAGATAAAGGATGAGTCTACATCCTCTGATAAATCTCAGGCCTTTCAGGTGTGAATAGAAATTCAGGAAAATAAATAACTTTTGGTGAGTAGCTTCTAGAACAGCGCTGTTTAATAAAACTTCCTGATGGAAGTTCTTTATTTGATGGAAATGTTCTTTATTTCCACTGTCCAATATAGTAGCCATCAGCCGCATACAGACACTGAGATCTTAAAATGTGGCTAGAGTGAGAGGGGAACTGAATGTTTAATGGTATGCAATTTTAATTAATTAAAATTTTAATTTCAATAGCCATTTGTGGCTAGTAGCTACTCTCTGGATAGCAGAATTCTAGAACTTGACAGTTGACACACTGGCTGCTGCCTCACTATTACTAAAATTTCTTGCATCTCCAGAATTGAGGCTCATTTGTATATGAAATGCCCTAACCTTTCACATACATGGAAATGCACATTATGTTTCAGAAAAGAAGGAAACGAGTAATTAAGGTGCTTCTTGGAAGAGTATGCATCTGTCCCAATCTCAATTCTCGGTAAAGCTTCTGTATGGCCTCCACTCAGAAAATAGGCAATGCTTCTATAGATCATTTCTAATGTTATCTCTCCATCAGCCCATCTCATTCTTAGTTCCTTCTCCTTCACTTGGTCACCCCACATCAGGTGAAACTCAGATTTGCATATCCTAGGGCCCTCGGCCCACCTCTGATATTGAAAAGGCCTCTTTTGCACTTATTAAACAAATCTGCAGGGACAGACCTTGCAAGAGTGCAGTTCCTAGGAAGCATCATTCACAGTGAGATGAAAGAATGAATGGGTCCTGCTAATTTACTTGTAAAATATGAAGTGGCTATGGTTGGCTATTTGAATTTGGCCACAAAAGTGAATTCAAGTCCTACAACATTTTGTGTGGCTGATGTTAATAAAAAGGAGAGAAAAATATTATTAAAAATCCAGAATATGAAATCTGTAAATTACCTTAATCCAGACAAAAAATACTATGACAGCAGCTATATTGTTGAACTGTATTTGCCAGTATGCCAGATGCTCAAAGTTGGGGAAAGTATTTTGATCCTCTAGAAACTGCAGTAGCACCTCCACATTTGATGTTCTATATATGTTAATTCCTATAGCGACCACTGACAGCTGGAAAACAGAAGATTTATATATTATCACAGTGCTTTAGAAACATATAACTTATCTTAAAATGACTATTTTTCCTTATTCATGTATTACTCCTAGGGCTCACCAATCTGCTTACCCAAGTGACTCATACGAATGGTTAAGGTTGAGCACAGCCATAAAATAAGTGTAACAATAAACCACCTGCATTCTCTTAGCTAGGAAGAGAAATCCAACGAGCACATGTGTGGTTGTTTGTGCATATGTGTACACACACACGAGATGTTGCTAGATTACAAAATCAAACTCAAATAGGAATGCCTTGTTTTTTCTGCCTCCCTCATTTAAGTAACTTTCCACCCTTCTGTTTTCTCCCTCATCTTGCTTTGTTTCTTTTTTTTTTTTTTTCAATTACCAGCTATTACATTCTTTCCACTATTCAACAAATACAACTGGATATCTATGTACACAGCATTGTGCCAGGGGCTAAGAGGAATAAACAGAAGTAAAATGCACAAATTCTGTTCTCAAGAAACTTCTACTCTGGTTCAAGACCAGGTCACACACAAAAATAAGTAACACAAAAACCTACTAAGGAGTTGGCATCGTACAACATAAGGTGAAGGTGAAACAAGACTTATCTACAAGGAGCGCTTATAAGAGGAAAGAAGATGCTTGGTCTAAAAGATGGTGGGAATGATGGTCAGAGAGGGCTTGAAGACTTACAGTGGGAACACATGTGAGCCAAGGGTTTTCCTCCTGCTCATTTTTGTCCCTTAGCTCATGACCATGCAACATTTCACATCAGCTTCAGTCCTGCCTCTAAAACCAGATTTGAGAACATTGATTGGGCCCTACTTGCATCCATCACCACTGGATTAATGTATATGTATGTAAAGTTCTAGAGGTTAACCATTACAACCAAGGCCTCTTGTGAGGTCTGAATCCACAGCAGATGGGTCATACAGGTACTGAGGCCTTTGCTGTCCATTCCCTTTCTTTTTTCATAAATGACAATCAAAGACCACTTCATTAGCCTTTTTTGAGATGGGTGTCTTGATCATGGCCCCAAGTGATTATTATAGCAAAGACCTGCCTGGCTACCAATCACAGCTGAAAAAGCTAACCTCACCACCTTTTCTGTGAAGGATTCCCAGAGCAAATCTTGTATTTTTGTGTTGGTGGTAGGAATCTTTTCTTTGAGTTCTCTGGAATACACTGAAAATGTTTCTCTATATTGACTAGGTTGAGAGGGAAGGATTAATTGAATAACAATAATGCTTTACTCAACTTTCACTAGGTAAAATTGCTTTGTATCCAGGATGTGGTTGTTTATACAGTATCAGAGAGTGAGAGAAGAGATGAGGAAAGAGATTTTGTAAGCACTTGAGTTATGTCCTGCTGAATATTCTTTGGGATTCTCATCCCTATCTAGAAAAGAACTTTCCTTCCTTAACATAAGCTTCTTAAGGGGAGGTTTTTGGGCTGTTCTGTTCAGTCCTATATCCCCAATGCCTAGAAAAATGCCAGGCACATAGTAGGTGCTCAGAAAATATTTGTTGAATAAATAAATTAATCATTTTCACCATTGAAACCTACCAAGCAACAAAATTATTTGAATTTAGACTTAATAGTCGTCTTTTTTCCAGTAATTCTGCTGGTTTTTAAAGACAGTTATTTAGGTCAAATGGTTGACTAATGTAAGCCCACAGATTTCAGAGTCTTTGTTAGAGAAACAAAAGGAGAACAGGGAAAATAATTTCAAAGTGATTCTAAGATTATATATATATATATATAAAACTATAGAAACTTTTCAAGTTTCAGGTGTGCTTTAGCACATTTGGGCCAGATAAAAATGTTTACTTTTTTTTTTCATGGGGTTAAAGATCCAGTGGAACATAGGGCTTGTTTTGGAGGGTGAGTAGAAGGTGTGCCCTTATTTCTGCTGGGTTAGAGAAGGTTTCAAGGGAGAAGTAGGATTCCAGTAGCCCTTCCTTATTCTTTACAAAAGCACACTGTCTAAATTGTAGTCTTGGCTGTACTAAGAGTTAAAAAATGTAAGAACAATAAGCACAGTGAAGCAAGTTTTCAAAGAAATACTTGCAAAATGTTGTGGCTGCTGAGCCAAAGAAACTATTCTCAATTTCCATGATACAACAGTTATTTTCTCTGAAGTGGGTACAAGGCCATTCCCTGGGGTATGGAAATAAAATATGAAAACTTCTATCCAAGTGAAAAGAAAGTATTAGAATTCTATTTGTACTTTTTTAACCCAATCTTTCAAATCAATGTTGTGTATGTTTTTACAAATGTACCTACCACATGTGCAAAGTTTATTAAAAAATGGAATACATTAGGGGTGTTGTTAAAGTTTTCACTGATAGGTGTACATAATCGAAGAGGTTGATTACCACTGACTATTCTTTTGATGATATTGAAGGTACCTGGTTAAAACCCAAACAAATCTGCCATTAATTAGCATAATATCACACTCATCTTTTTACCATTATTCTCAATGACCTAACTATAAATATATCTCCATATAAACTAAAAAGGTAGGGTTTGCAACCTTAGAGTTCCAAATGATAGTTGTTTTTTAGAATGATTTTCAGTGTATATGGACCACACTCTTCCATCCTACGGTATAGATATTTTGAAAAATTACTTCTAGTACCATTGCCTTTCCTGCCTCCTTAAATGGTGAAATTCCTTTGTTACTGTTACTATTACTATATTGAGAATTTGGGGATCAAGAGTTTACCTACAGGAATTGTGTGATGTTACACAGCCATCATGAGAGAAGGGATGCATTTCTAAATGCATCAGGGTCGAATGGGTTCCACCCTGTAATCTACAGGAATTTTTATTTTAAGTAAAGCTCTTTTTGAAGTACACATGCATGCAGCTGGAGAGGCAACAACAGGGTCACTAAGACGGTTGGTGTGAGAATGGAATGTACTTCCAGATAGACACTCCGAACTGTGTCTGACATACATAATTTCTAAAGTGTTAGTGATTATTATTATTATTGCTCCTGTTAATGTTATTATATTAAATATAGATCTATATAGCTCTTTTAAGCATTCTTTTACTCACATATGAATAACATTTTCCATATTTAAAGCATATTAGATAACACATTTCAGAACATATTTTCTATATTTTGCCAACTAAATCTAGTTGATGATCTGATAATGACTTGATGTAAATGCTTCACAAAGCCCATGAATTTTTGGTTTGGGGGCAGGGAGAAAATAATGGCAAAGAAGTAGGGTAACAGAAGAGAGAACCCTGATAGGGTAATATATCACTTACTGAGATTTCAGGGGGCATCTCTGTCTGCAGACAGTGGAAAAGTTTGACTTTTAGGCATGTAACAATTAAGCATGTCCTTATGTGCCTCAATCTTTAACAGGTCTCAGTAAAAGATTATGTGTTCTTGCTAAATGGAGAAAAAAGTCTGCAAAAATGCTTTTCTCCACTGAGGTCCCTGGAAGGAAGTGATTAAGATGATGTGGAAGGGAAACCATGTTGAACAAGTGTAAGTTATAATAAAGTCAAAAGCAGTCAGGGGATCTACAAGGTGTCACAGTCTCTACTCTGTCCTCACTGCCTTCTGATTTCTTATATGTGATACAGAAAAAGAGACCTTGATGGTCTCTCGCTTATATTTTGTACACTGAACTATTTGCAGGAAATTTTAAACTGCTGGGAGGTTTTCTCTGCCACCCGAAATATTTTCAAGATGTTTCTTTTTGCTGTAACTTTACACATGTGCAGAAAAATACACATTAAATTTTGCTAGTAGTTGAAGAAAAATATCATTAACAACAAAAAAAGAATAAACAAAACATTGTTTACTCCCTCATGTCTCAAATGGCATGCCAAAGCCAAATATGAACTGCTAAGTTACTTCTTTCTTTTTTGTATGTCTTGGAACTCTTGCTGTAATCAGCACATACACATCTCTCTCATTTTTAAAAAAAGTTTATTTTTAAATTTTATTTATTTATTTATTTAAAAGATTTTATTTATTTATTCATGAGAGATAGAAACAGAGAGAGAAAGAGAGAGAGAGAGGCAGAGACACAGGCAGAGGGAGAAGCAGACACTATGCAGGGAGTCCCATGTGGGACTCCATCCCGGGTCTCCAGGATCACACCCCAAGCTGAAGGCGGCGCTAAACCGCTGGGCCACCAGGGTTGCCCATATTTTTAAATTTATTTTAAAGTAATCTCTATAGCCAATGTGGGGCTCAAACTCATGACCCTGAGATCAAGAGTCACATGCACTTCCAACTGAGCCAGCCAGGTGCTCCACTAAGTTATTCTTGTTTTGGGTGTGGCTAATTGACAGCTTAAAGTAAATACCTCTCAACTTCTATATTCAGTAGGGTTACTCATGCAAAATGAGAAAATAGTTAGTAGTGCTGAAGTTGATACAACAGAGAAGACCTTTTAGATTCTCCTTCGGAATATCAGGATCCACAATACTGCGGAGAAAGATCAAGGACTCTAATTAACATATTTTTATAATAGAGTAGGGATTTTGGTGTTGTTCTCAAACCTACCACAATGATCACAACATCCAGACAATTCCAGAAACTCCTGAAATAGTGTAGCTTGTGAATACGAATTTCCAATATCTCTTCCACCACATAGTAAAGAATAAAAAAACAAAAGATAATCTCACAGGCTGCCAGGAAGAAATCAAAAGTCGTGACATATCGAATCAGCTTTACAGGCTGAAATTGCCAAGATGGAATCACACCGCCTGTTGCTGGGAATTCAACCAATAACCTGCATTGCAATAAGAACAATTAAAACAATAGCAATAACAACACACGGATGCAGCCAGGAAAGGACATCCATCTATTCTGTCCCTGTACTTAAAAGTACTAAAACTGCAATCACAAGTCACCCTAAACAGCGACAGAATATTTTTTATCACAGCTAGTAACTGCGTACGACAATGATACTGTGCCCCAAAAGGAACGGGGCTTCCCAAATCTCCTAAAGAGATGATTCCTCCTCAATCTCCCCTTTACTTTTCCAGTATTTATACTATTCAAAATGCTCTTTAGTTTGTTTATTTTTCTTAATGAAGGAATTAATCAATAAGTAAGCCTTTCCAGGACTTCTTTTAAATGCAAGTAACTCAACTAGGTAATGAAGAACATAAGAAATAGGACTCATGCAGTCAAACATGTACGGCCTGTTGAGAGGTAGGATGTGTGTGTCTATTTGTGTATTTATGTATATATATGTGTGTGTGGATATATATATAAACTGGGTTTCTCATTCATTCATTACGTAACACCTAACTAGCATTGAATAATTTGCCCTAGGGGCTATTCTTGCTACTCTTTCCAGAGCCTTGTAGTTAATAGGTACTCGGTAAATAGCTGATAGTCTAAAACAGCAACATACATTTTTTTACATTCATATGATGGCACTGATCTTTAGTGTTTTAGCATTATCAAAGTGAGAATGTTTCTTGCCAAGTTTCTATTTTGTAGGTGTCACGCTAAGTGATTTGCTTAATGATATAGTTTCCTTATCAAGCTAGAAATAGAATACCTAGTTCCTTAACTTCAAAAGACCTTCAGTCAAGTCTTAGGTATAACTCTCCCATTACAGGATGGGTAGCCACACCTAGAGCCTGAATACCTAGGACTCAACCATGAGCCATAATCAGGTCCAGGCAGAGACTATGGCAAATTAGAATTGGTCAAAGATGGATGAAAATTTTTCCTTCCTGTTCACTGTCGATCGTCTGCTTTTTGTTTTCTTGTTTTTTTTTTTTTTTTCCTATTTGATGTGTTAGAGAGTAGGGCTAAGAACTAAAAACCCAGGAAAGCAATACTGAAATGAAGATCCTCCTGACAGCTTCAGTGTGAACTTGGAAGGGCAGAAAGTAGCCTCTGTATGCCAGCTCCTCTCTGTCCTATTCTGGCCCTGCATCTGTAACCCCTCCAAAACAGACAGCAGCATAGAGAAATGAAATAATTGCCTTGACAATATTCACTTATGAAGTATGGGGAGGAAGTGAAAGACATATTCAAGACCTTCTATAAATAGATATTTCTTTAAATACTGAGTGCCTGTTTTTATCCTCCTTCTGTCTGCACTAAAATCATTTAAAAAGTTCAATAATAATTGTAATCAATTTTTATTTATTTCTAATAATAACTATGATTTGGCTTAATGTGATATTATTTTCTTCAAAAATTGTCAAAACGTGGTCTGGAAAAAATCCAACTGGCCATGTAAAGCTGACTTGCATTTAGCCATAAAAATGATCTCAAAATAAGGATATTATGAGATTTATCCTTCTTATTTGGTAGGTAAGATTATGTGCAAGTAATTCAGGTCAGAGATGTCTTGGGTGTTGCTGACATGTTCACTAGGAGGATTAGGTGAACCCTGGGTCACCTATGCCTTCTACTTTTTCTTTTTTAAAGTACATATTACCTTCTAATATACTATTTAATTAATTTGTCTCTTTTGTTCATTGTTTATTGTCTATTATCTATCTCTTCCTGGTTGAATGCAAGCTCTATAAGAGCAGGGATCTTTATTTTGTTCACTGATGTGTCCCAAGAGCCAAGAACAGTGCCTGGCACATATTAAGTGTCCAATAAATGTTTGCTGAATAAATGAATGAATGAATGAATGAATGAACAGAAGGCCCCAGACAAGCCTGTAGGATTTGTGTCAGGTTCTTCACTGCTAACCTGAGTGATCATTATGGCAACATCACAGGATCATGGAAGGAACTTTGTGTCATTGGTGAATCTTGAGTGTCAATAAGTATGTAGGTAGCCTATTGACCCCAGGCATAGCTCATGACTGCTGGGCTTATGTTCTTAAATAGCATGGACCTCATCTGAGAGTGGGAAACTCAGGGTAATGGGTCAAGATTTGATGGCCATAGTATATAGCACTGATCATCCT
Organism: Canis lupus baileyi; assembly: GCF_048164855.1. Lineage (NCBI taxonomy): Eukaryota > Metazoa > Chordata > Mammalia > Carnivora > Canidae > Canis > Canis lupus. Next base: position 11,454,576 of record NC_132870.1, on the reverse strand, counting down.
TAAAATGAGTAAGAATAGATGTTAGCAAACACAGTGCTTTTTCTGGGAGGGTTGCAGCTTTGGGATAAACTTGGATCAGACTTAAGGTCCTTCCCAACTTGTAATATTCTAGGATCCTAACTCCCTTCCACCAAATATATTTATCCCACTAAGCCTTTGGTTTTCACCCTTCCTTTGCTATCGGCTCTGATCCTCGGCACTCTCAGCCAAGTGCAGGCAATGGTTTCTTGGTCTATCTCAAGACTAGGATGTACATACAACTACAGAAAAGTGGGAGGGATCAGGGCCCTTGGTACACACCTGATCACACAGAAAAGGTTAATGTTGGCGTTGTATACTGAAAAGTCAATAAAAGTTGCCCTGGTTCCTCGGTCCAGCCAGACATTTTTCTTGAGGCTAGCAACCTGAGCAGCTGTTTCCTCTCTTGTTCTTGACAAATCCAGGTAATAGCCAGCTCCACTATAGGTTGCAATCATTCCCCAGTGGCTGCTCCCATTCAAGTCTTTTTCACTTGTGTAGATCCAACTAATTTAAAACGTGAAAACAAAACAAACAGATAAAATCAGTGGAACACTTGTGGCAATTACAAAGACAGGTGAAGTGGTTCCTGGTAAGACAGAGTAGGTAATAAATAAATATAAATCTTATCAAGCTGGGTAATATGCTTGGTATGGGGCTTCGTGTTTCCTTATTGAATTCTCACACACTTATAACCCCCTTTTAGGGATGAGGGCCCTGAAGCTTTAGTGAGGTCAACTCAGTCTCCAAGCTCTTGAGAATATTGTTAGAAACCTACACCAGGACTGCCTGTCTCTAGAATCTGTGCTATTAGCCCTTAGTTTATATGGTTGCCTTCCCTGGGTAACTATACTGAGGGGCTAGATGAATCTAGGCCCTCAGAGAAAATTGCAGCCAAGAAGTACAAGTTCCACTGTGCTGACCACAGTCAGCAACTGAACTAAAACAAGACTCTACATGGCATTTGGGAATTTATTTATTTATGTATTTACATATTTATATAAGGGAGGGAGAGAGTGGCGGCAGAGAAAGAATCTGAAGCAGACTCCATGCCCAGTGCAGATCCCAATGTGGGGCTTGATCTTGGGAGCCTGAGATCATGACCTGAGCCCAAATCAAGAGTCTGACATTTAACCAACTGAGCCACCGGGGCACTCCAGGGCATTTGGGAACTTAATCCATAAATATTGACAGAGGTTCTCTAAGGCACCAGATGTTTCTTTGGCAATATAAAGAGGAACCAAGTTCCTTTGCCTCTCAAATTTACAGTAAGTAGGGAGAGAAAAGGGATTCCTGGGTGGCGCAGCGGTTTGGCGCCTGCCTTTGGCCCAGGGCGCGATCCTGGAGACCCGGGATCGAATCCCACGTTGGGCTCCCGGTACATGGAGCCTGCTTCTCCCTCTGCCTGTGTCTCTGCCTCTCTCTTTCTCTCTGTGTGACTATCATTAAAAAAAAAAAAAAAAAAAAAGTAGGGAGAGAAAAGTAATGAAACAAAAGCTTCTGGAAGAAGCCATGGTGGACCTGGGCTGTGAAAGGTAAACTGGGTTCAGGAGGCACAAGTGGAAGGGCATTTTCAAGCGTGAGTCAGGCAGGGCTAGAGAAGGACAAGGCACCCAGCTAGTAGCTGAGTTCAGCTTGCAAATGATGAAGAGAGAAGGCTGAGAGGTAGACTGTGATCAGACTGTGAAGAGCAAGTGTGATGGACTCACTGAGGGAAGGTTTCTGAGAGGCATAAAACAGGTTGCTGGAAAAGACTGGAGTGGTGAGAACAGAGAAAAAAGTGACCACAGCAGGTCTGGGAAGGCCTTTCCTTAGTAAGGCCTGTTTGCAGGGCTGGGTCTTGGGCAACTTGACTGATGAACAGCTCCCTACACTGATATAAACCTGTCTGACTGGCTGTTTTTCCCTCTCCTCCTCATCCCTTTGTCATACTATCTCTCTCAAATAAATAAATCAAATCTTAAAAAACGTCCAACTTTGTCTGACTGGGAAAAGTGGCTGTACCTAGGCTGTCTATACAAACACAGAGGCTCAGGCCCAACGACTGCTTTCCTTCTGGGACTCTGGGATTTTGGTACCTGCCAGGCAGTGGCTGCCTATGTGACCAGCAGCCAGTAAATACCTTGGGCACTGAGTCAATAATGCACCTCTCTGACAGGCAACATTTCATTCATGTTGCTATAGCCTGTTACTGGAGGGATTCAACACTTCCTGTGTGACCCCACTGGGAGAGGACTTTTGGAAGCCTACACTTTGTTTCCTCCCAACTTGGCCCATGTGCCTGCACCCTCTGCTGCTTTTACTTTTATCCTTTCATTGCATTGAACCTTAGCCACAAACATAACTAGATGATGAATCCTAGGAATCCTTCTAGCATATCCCTGAACCTGGGAGTAGTCCTGGGAGCCAGGACACAGCTCAGTTAGCAGTGCCTGCAATAATCCAGAGGTGATGAGGCCTGGACCAGAGCAATGATAGGAAGACAAGATGACAGACAGGAAGGATGGACAGAGGACACTGCAGTGACTGTCAGAGAACTTGGCCTCTGATTTAGAAGTAGGGGCAAGGGAGAAGGGACATCTGAAAAATGACTAGAAGACTCTTGTTGGATAATGCAAAGGAGAACAAATTCAATTAGAAAGTGATGAATTCAGTTTGGGCGGACTGAATTATAGGAACTAGTAGGACATAGGTAGAATACAGATTTGGTTTTTGTTTCCTATCACTAGAATATAAGCTCTGTGAAGACAGGGGATTTGTTTCTGTTCTGTTTCCTGCTGCTTTATTACCCTAGCCAGCACCAAGGGTGTTTCTAGAAGAAGGAGACCTCACTGAGAAAATGCCTGGCACATGTTAACACTCAGTATATTTGTTGAAGAAATGATAAATTATCAAATAGAGATGAGAGATGAAGCCACTTGAATACCAGGGAAAGAATGTAAAGAAAGAAAAGCTAGAGATCTGAATATAGGACGACCTAGGAATATGAGGGTTAAGAGGAAGATTACAGAATGAAGGGAACCCAAAGTTTAGCATCACTCTCAGAAGTCGAAAGAATAAGCAATCAACACTGCCGAGCTCTACAGAGGTTAAACAGGATGAAGATCAAGAATTGGTCTGTGGGTTGGCAAACTCAACAAATCCAGTCGTGGCTTCCAAGAGAGATGTCAAAAGCATAGGTTTTCAGCTTTAAGGAATGAATCAATGGTAGGGGATAGAGGTAGCCAGTGAAGACTATTCTTTCCAGAAGTTTGTGGAATTCAAGGAAGGGAGAAATGGGAGCAGCATGAGAATAGAGCAGAATCAAGGGATGGTTTGGATACATGTAGTCTATTTGTCATAGAAATCACCCATTCATTCTTGCCCCTAGTGGGTATTTACTGAGCAGCTTTAGATGCCAGGCAGTGGTCAAGGCTTTGAGAATACAGCAGTAAACAAAATACAGTCCCCATTCTCCAGAAGCTTGAATATTGATGAGGAGCTGAAGGAGCCCCCCTCCCCCCCACCAGCATAATTAATATGGATGAAGCAATGTGGTTTAGTGGAAGAAACATGGGTTGTGGAGTCAGGCTGGTTAAATCCCAGCTTGGTTCCATTTACAAGCTGTGATGCTTTGGGTAAGTGAGCCTCAGTCATCGACAAAATGGAGATGACATGTATTTCAGGTTGTTTTGCGAAAGCAGATGAGATAATGCATGAATGAAATCACTTCTTTCTTTTTTTTTTTTTAAAGATTTTATTTATTTATAGAGACAGAAAGAGAGGGGCAGAGACACAGGCAGAGGGAGAAGCAGGCTCCATGCAGGGAGCCCGATGTGGGACTCAATCCCAGGTCTCCAGGATCACACCCCAGGCTGCAGGAGGCGCTAAACCACTGTGCCACAGGGGCTGCCCCTGAAATCACTTCTTAATTTAGCATCTGGTAGTGGTTTATCCACTTCTCTCATTAATGATATGATAGAGTAAAATACTGGACCAGGTACCATAGCTTAGGGGCATGTTTATACTTTGCAGGAACCAGAAAAAGGAGTAGAACAAAATCATTACCAAACCTGGATAAACTGTCTTTTAGGATGATTCAATCCATTATGATAAATCTTCTGACCTTTACTTAGTGTGTTCCTTACAGGCCCTGCTCCTAATTAAGGTATGCACTGGATGGCAGATAAAAAATCTGATGGGAAGGCTGTTGCCCCTACTGTATATTAACAAATCTGGATTCTGGGTGTCTCAGTTCAAGAAAGGGATCCAGATGAACGGACAGAATTAGCTTAGTTAAGTTTAGAAGACAAGTCTAACCATAGTGACTCATCCAGGGGCAGTGACCCTAAAAGGCCCACCTTGGGACAGCTTGAGAGCTGTCTTCTTATTTCTCTATCTTTTTTTAAAAAGATTTTATTTATTTATTCACGAGAGACACACACAGAGAGAGAGGCAGAGACATAGGCAGAGGGAAAAGCAGGCCCCATGCAGGAAGCCTGACGTGGGACTCGATCCCGGGTCTCCGGGATCACACCCTGGGCTGAAGGCAGCGCTAAACCGCTGAGCCACCTGGGCTGCCCACTCTTATTTCTTCATAATAGCTACAGTATTTCTAAAAGTAATGACTAGCTTCCCTCAATATACAAGATGTTTTAAGTATGGTTACAAAAGGACACCAAAATCCCCGCAAATCTGCACAATGGACAATACATACTCAAAATCATAAACACACATTTGAGAGGCCAGGCCAGGTTTTAAACCAGACATAAAACTGGCTCACAAGCACTTTAAATACCTGTACTCTGAACAAAAATGTATTTGTAAACGCTAGTAAAATGAAAATTTCTGTCCCGGAATAGTTCCCGATAACAACCTAGTGAACGATGTCACTGGATCTAGGAAAACAGGATCCAGGAATCTTCAAAGAAATCTCCAGAGGCCCTGTAGCTATTTTCTTATTGGCCATATATAGTCAACAATTTAGTTTTTTGAAAAATATGTATGCAGAAGCTGAAGGCAGTAAAGAGTAGAGAAAATCTGAGAAACCAAAGGTCACTTTGGCCATGGTCTTAACTATAAGCACTGAAGACTCACTTAAAGCATCTTCTCCTTGGTTAAGAGGTTAGAGGATGAGTGAATGAATGAATGAATGAATGAGAAGCCAGGGCACATGGCCACAGGGCACACTTACGCAGTTCCGTTTCTTAGACCAAAAGGAGCCCTGTCTTCACTACTGACAGAGTAGACATCATAGCACTCTTTAATCTCATCTCTTAAGTCCTGGGGGATAGAACAGGATCCATTTCTGACTTTGAGTTGCCGGATACGTGGTACGCCTAACAGGAGGTTCTCATAGTAGATAAAACTTCGGTTGTCAGCTTCGGTCCTGTTGCCGGGCTGTGTCTTCCAGTACAGCCCATCCAATAAGGCACCTTCTGTGAACTGAAAAAAAGGGAAACATTTTGGAAAAGTTTTCTGAAAAGCTCCAAGCCTAGTGGTTTCTTTGCTCTTTCCTGGAATGTTTGCAAGACCAACAGTTTGGCAACTCTGTAAACATGGTAGAGTGACAAGGGTAGGTTTTGCTGTCAGAAAGACTGGGGTTGGATCTTGCTCCATTGCTTGCTGGCTATGAGGCTCCAACTTTGAGCCAAGGTTCCCGCATTATTTTATCCATTCTCTGCGTGGCTGCTGCCCTGGTACCCAGTGGGTGTTTAAAAAATGGCAACTCTGATTTTTGCTCTAGGACTAAAGGTAGGGGGTGTGGTTTACATAAATGCACAACCATGATCAATTTTACTTTCTCTTAGTAAAACATGTCACATAACATAATCATGGTTCCAAACTTGTTTGGAGAGGAAAAGCTACAGTTTTGAATACCAGTCTGCCATCTGGTGGATCTTTTAAGTGTCTGGATTATTTTGTCATATGGTGAACTCTCTTAACTGCCCCGGCCCCTGCTTTTAGAGCCAGGCATTCATTACCATGGAATTGTGTCCATGTGAGAAGTCTCTCATTAGTTTGCCTATGGGGAAGAAGTAGCTGTTTCTCAGTGTCTTATCCTTAACAGACAATCAGTAGAGACGGATTGATTTGCTTGAACAGAGGGGAGAGATTCACATTTTACTAATGTGATTTTGGATGCCAAGTATTTTGAGGCATCAGTATTAATGGGTTCATATGGTCCAGTTTCCTCTATCTTTACAACCACCAGCTCTGATCCCAGGGCTTAGGAAGAGTTTTAGAAAGCATCTCTGCAGGAAGAAACAATTCTTTCCTCTCTAATTGCTCTTCTATTTTTCTTAGGTTCTGAGCACCGTACCTCCCAGATCAGTTTAACATTTCTCCTTTGGTGTCACTCATAGTTTATCCTCAGTTACTGTGTTGGATTGTGTGATGATTTGGGAAGGGGTTGGGTTGAATTTCACATTAGAGATCTCTGAAAGAATGTGCCTGCCTTGATCAGGTGCTGTTCTAGGGTACATGCCATCATCAACAAAGAGACAAAAGACAAAAAACAAAGCAAGACAAAACAACCAAATTTTGCCCTTATGGGCTATATATCCTAGGAGATACTCAACAGATATTATCTGAATCATGGATGACTGAATTATAGGCTAGGCTGAGAAAAGGCCAGTCAGGTTAGAAACAAGTCAATTTTTCTTACTCCCTAACCATCTGTAAGCATGCTGAATCTTTATCTCCTCATCTACCACCAGGGCATAATATTAGCACTTACCTTGTATGGTTACTATGGGATTAAAAAAAGTGAGGTATGTAACACTCAGCATGGGGCAAGGGACACACAAGGTTCTCAATAGAACCATAATTTCTAACAGCCCATCATAACCTACATCTCTCACAGTGTGAAGCACATAGTTGGTCCTATAGATACTGCTGACGTGAATTTATGAAACCAAATGAACAATTTTCAGTGATATAGAGGTACTTTGAAAGTCATTTGCAAATACCTTCCAGAAGTCTTCCATTGAAGAAAGAGTTTTAAAGTTTGTTTTCTCTGTTTTGGACACTGGGGTGTCTAAGAAGAGTTGTGACATTATCCGGGTATAGTAGTACACACTGGAGCTCATCATCCCATAGGTCACTGGAACATAGAAGAAGCCACATGAACCCTGAAGTGGCATTTGCACACATACTCACTCCCACACTGTCAGTGGGTGGGCAGGTAGTCACAAACATTCTGCTGTGTCCCTTGCCTTCTTTGCCTTTATCATTCTTCTAGGATCTCTCCCTAGCCCTCGGGCCTATAAAAGAAATAATATTCGTTTATGTGAAACAAAGCTGGCTTACTACAGAGCATCAAGTTAAGATCAAGCACCTTTACTTGACATCAAGCCACACCCCTTCCATGAAGATCTGCCAATTACATCAGCCATTCTAAATGGTCCTAGCAGCAGTTAGGGAAGATAATTTATAGGCTTAGTAGGTCACAAGGAGATCAGATGTTGCATCTTGGCCATGCTTACTCCTTACTGTGTGACCTGTGCAAGCTGTTTAAACCTTCTTTTCTTTTCCTTTCTTTTTTCTTTTCTTTTCAAGTAGGGTCTTGAACTTGTGACCCTGAGGATCAAGACCTGATCTGAAATCAGGAGTTGGATGCTTAACTGACTGAGCACCCAGGCCCCTGAGCTGCTTAACCTTCTGAGCTTCAGTTTCCTTTTCAGTAGGACAGGGATAATTAGCTATCCCATGAGAGTTTCTGGTGCTTACATAAAAATAGTAACTAAAAATTACCCAGTACAGTGGCTAAAACTTAAATGTCCAATAATGATAGTTCTTCCTCCTTCATCAGCTTGCTATAACACATCTATTAAAATTTTCAGCATTTTAATGAGGGTTGTCTTAACACTGGACTCTGATGACCGCATGTGCAATATGCTATAATTCCTAAAACTAACTGATGAAAAGCTTCAAGGGGAAACGCTTCTCTTTATACTTTTTTTGACCACAGAAGTTTTACACTTCTTTTAACCATAGTTCTCAACATTTAGCAGGTGATAAACACTTAGCTGACTGTAATAATCTTCAGGCTTCATAAAACGCATTTTAAAACCTTGTATTAAATGATTTGGGGATTAAGTGCTATTTAGTAGAACCTCGTCTTCACATAGTTTCCTTCCCCATTGAGCAGCATAGAAAATCAAGATGATTTAAAAAGAGAAGTAGATAATAGTGATTCAAACACAAGTGTGTTTTAGAGTCCACCTCAAGCAGTCAATGGATTAATAAATATACAGTCACAAGGCTTATGTGCTTTATCTGGAAGGGAAGGAACATTTTCTGGTCTCCTTATTTCCCTCACCTGTCCTCGCATGACCTGCAAACTAGAACATTCCTCTCAAGTGTTATAGGACCTGCCACTTCTCAAAACTATACTGGGCCAGAGATAAGGGTTTAGACTTGTAATCCATTCACATTTATGAGACAAAGTGCTTATGAAGATAAGCAAGGTATGACCTCTGTCCTCAAGAAGAGAAACTACTAAGTTTCCCTGAGAATAGCAATGCTCACCTAGCACCCATTGAGGGGTGGACAAGGTACAATGAACTCCACGAAAGCTTTCAGTGGATCCAGAGACAGTTGAGGGAACAAAACTGATATGATGCTCAAAAGGAGTAGTGAAGGATCCCCAAAACTGAATAAGCGATTATTAAGTTGAAATTAACAATTAACTTGAAATTAGAATTTGCTTTGGATTAATTAATATAAAGGATTCTCAAATGTTTTTACCTGTGGGTTTGTTTTAAAAAGAATTATGACAAGTGATCTAAGATTTATAAATATGCTAGTTATATATGTGCATAAATATTTTAGCCACAGATTAAGAATTATAACTCTTTTGTTTTCCTATATTTTTAATATCAAGTGCTTTTGAAATTATCAGGACCTGTATGAAATTTCATGGCTTCAGTAAAAGGAAAGTGATGCCTTCCCTTGGCTATTGAGCACCATCTGTTGGACATCTAGAGAAATAATGTCACCTAGCTTTAAAGGGATGATTACTCCAGCACATTCAATCAGCAAATAGTAACTCAGCCCGTCCTTGTGCCAGGTCCTAGGCTACTCCATGGGATAGCTTTGAGTGACAGCTCCGTACACTCCAGCAATCACCTAAACCATGAGTCCATGTAGGGGGTAACTAAAAGACCCCTGGGATTTGGAAGCAGAATGATTTGGGTTTGGGTTTCCGCTTTGCTTCATCTTGAATGTCTGCCTCTGTGTTCATGATAGTGGGTCTCAGTGTCTTGGGATCTCAGACAAATAATTTCTCTGAGCTCGAGTTTCATTGACAAGAAAGTGGGTATAATAACATCTAGGGCTTTTGCATAGTTCAATGGGAGAAATGTATGTGAAGACATTTTGCACAATGTCAAATGCAATAGAAATACAAGACTGTTACATCATTTTCTCTTCAGTTCTTGATGGAGAAAGCACACTTGGAAGGTGGCATTCATTCACTCTTTAAATGATCTGACTCATGAAGAAAAAAACTACAGTATAAAAAGATAACCTTAAATGAGGAACAGAAAGGAAGAGAATGTTAAAAAATATAACGTAAAGGACAGATATGTCCTATGTGTATACATATCTTCTACCATATAATCACTGTCTTCATTTCCAAGTTCCCTTTTTCATAAAATAAGCCAGAATAAAAAATATCACACATCACCAACTAATCAGCATGTAATATAAATAAAGCTGTCTTAAACACATGCTTGATTTCAAAATAGGCAATGGACACTATTTTACCCTTAATATTGCTGAAGAAAATGAAGGCTCAAAGACTAAAAACAAATAAAGAAGACTGTACTATAAAAACTTCAAATCCTTATAATAAAAAGCAAAGAATTTTCCAATATAACAAGACAAACAGAAACATGGAAAATAACAAAAAATCCCCCATGAAAACCAAAACAGCAATGTTTTAAAAATCACAAATGCAGAAAATTAATTTAATTTTTTTCAGAAAATTAATTTTAAAAGGATTAAGCAAACAGAGATAAAGCCACACCATCTAAAAATGAAAAAAAACAAACAAACCTGTTTTCTCTTAATAACTCTTGGACCAAAGAGGAAATCAAAACTGCCACACAAATATAAATACATCAGATGTAAAGACAGTAGAATCCAGTATTCCAAGGCCATCTGCCACAAAGCAAAGCCATCATCCTGACCAGAAAACCAAAATTCTTTGCTAGCTCTGTGCTGTACCACATCCTCATAGCAACATGGTAGAGATGAAATAAGAACAGATATTTGAAGAGACTTGAACGAACTAGTCTAACAATCTAGGGTGAGGAGTGCAGTGATAGAGGTAGGCCTGGGACACCAGCACAGCTCAGGGAGAGGGGTAGTGGATAAAGGCTTCTCGATGGATCTGCCTCTTGCGCTGATCTTGAGGGCTGAGGAAGAACTGAATAGACCAAGAGGAGAAAGCCTACGCCAAGGGCTTTCTGAGACTCACAGTGGTTTGATATGGTTGAAGTAACAGGTGTTCACAGGGAGTGGCAGATGGGAAGAGGCAAAGATGGTATAATGAAGTGCACTTGATTATGTCAGGATTTTAAACTTTATCTTGAAAGTGAGGTGATTATAGCATGTTAAATGGAAGAGTGACCTGGGTTAATCTGGTTTCAGAGACAGCAGTCTGGAAGTAGTGCCTGGGAGTGCTACTAAAAGTCCAGGTATTCGGGCATCTGGGTGGCTCAGTCAGTTAAGCATCTGCCTTCAGCCTAGCTCATGATCTCAGGGTCCTGGGATCAAGCCCCACGTGGGGCTCCCTGCTCAGTGAGGAGCTGCTCCTTCCTTTCCCTCTGCCTGCCTCTCCCCCTGCTTGTGCTCTGTCAAATAAACAAAATCTTAAAAAAAAAAAAAAAAAAAAAAAAGTCCAGGTATTAGATCCCAACCAATCTTCAGTCTAATGGCATTGAGTCAGCTTCTTAAAATTTAAACAAATCTTGTCACTCCCTTCCTTAAAACCGTAGCTTCCCTCTATAAACTGCTAACCAAAGCCTAACAAACCTATAGGGTCTAACCTCTAACCGCCTTTCTTTCCATCCTCATCTGATGTTACTCTAACAACTGTCTTCACTCAGCTTCTGGAACGTTCTGAGCTCTTTCCTGCCTCAGAAACTTCACTCGTGCAGTTCTTTCTTCATCTGACTGGCTCTCACTCTTGATTTAGGCCTCAGAGAGGCCTTCTCTGTAGGGGAATCTCTTCCTCAAATGTCTTCTTTCATATTACTTCCACATTTAAGGGCAGGGCCTCAATCTGTTTTTAATTAAATTACTGAACAGTTAAATGAATGAATACATGAATAATCCAGGATAGAGATGATAAAGGTTAAAATAGGGATAATAGTGATGTATGAAGGAAGGCAGATTTGAGAGGCACTAAAGAGCAAGAATTAAGTGGAATGATCCCATGAGAAGAATGAGGGAAAGCATCTAGAATGATGCCCAGCTTTGGAGAGAGGCATCGTGTGGGTGATGTTAACATTAGCCAGAGAGAGAACATGAGTGAAGTAAGTTTGGATGGGGAGAATGATGAGTCCAGGGTTAGGAATGTTAGAGATGAGATGTCTGGGAGATATATCAGTGGAGAGGCCTGGTAGAATTTGGCACAAGGTTTGTAGTTCATGAGCCAGGTCTAGGGGGAATCTGGAGTCAAAGTACCAGTTGAAGCTCTGGAAAAGATCACCTGAAGAGAAAGCCAAAGACACAATCACAGAGAATAGACTGGCTAAATGTTTCATTAAGAAAAAAAACTAAGGAAGTGAATAAAGCAAGGAGAAACACAGGAAGAGAAAGATTCCTGGAAGCCAAAGAGAAGCTTCTAGAAAGCCAAATGCCATTGCCATAGGACCAAATGCCAGAAAAAGCCTGAAAGGAGCCCATAAAATTTGGCAATTAAGAGGTCCCTAAGCAACTCTGCTGAGGCTTTTCAAGAGGTAGAAGTGAGAATACACAAGAGATGAATTAAACTGATTAAAACTTCCAAATATTTTAATCTAGATTTGGTTAAAATTTGAAGGAAATTTTGGTTAAAATTTGAAGTGACATTTTGATGGAAACCTAAGGGCTAAAGTCTGGTGACATAAATGGTATTGTGAATGCCCATACTGAGCTAGCTATTACCTTGTCCTTTATTTTTATTTTAATTTTTTTAAATAAGATTTTATTTATTTATTCATGAGAGACACAGAGACAGAGAGAGGCAGAGACACAGGCAGAGGGAGAAGCAGGCTCCATGCAGGAGCCTGACATGGGACTCGATCCTGGGTCTCCAGGGTCATGCCCTGGGCTGAAGGCAGCGCTAAATCACTGAGCCAACCGGGCTGCCCTTATCTTTTTTAAAACAGGAGAGAAAGATATATAATATTTACATGTGTTATCATAAAGACATAAAGAAGAGAAAGCTCTGCACATGGGAGAACAGACCACGTTTAAATTAATATTTATGCAAGAACACACATTTCTTATCATTGTAGTTTTGTTCAGTTAATTGAAAAGGACAGGGAGCTTTCTGACCATAGGCAGTCTGTAACAGTTACTTTCCATGGACTTGCAACCTGTGGTCTTAAGACCGACCGTGTTTGCTGTGGGAAGCTGTTGGAATGTTTGTCAACGGAAACTGAATTAGCTTCCCACCAATTTGATGATTAACCCACAGACTTTCACTTCCCTGACCTACTTATCAACAATTAAACTGCGTGAATTCTCTTGTAATTAGGAAAACAATCTTTAGGTTAGACAATCATCTCCGCAAGATTTTTAGAAGTAAAATAAAATCTTCATTTCTTTTTTAGTGAGGAATAACTGATACGTAATGCTGTGTAAGTTTAAGGTATTCAACCTGTTGATTTGATTCTATTTACTTCTTTTTTTTAGAATACAAAGCAAAGCCTCCTGCTTCCAGAGATAAAGAAATGGAGACACATAGATTTCCTCTTGTAAGAGCTCTTCCTGTCCTAGGGTATATCATGCTGTTGTTCATTTCTCCAGTTTCATTACTTCTTTGTATACTAGTTAAAGACTTTCTCACATTAATTGATTACATTTTCTATTTGTGAAATATGTTATATTTTCTACTCTGTACTATTTACTGAGGCCTTGGTATTTTTCTCAGTGCTTTGTGGGTTACACATGTATTAAACTATTAATCCTTTGTAATATTTCTTAGAAATATTCTTTAGAATTGTTTTCTGCCTTTTAATTTTGTCTATTTCTTTAACATAGAAATACATTTCTATGGTGCTAACTCAACTAACTTTTATGATTTCCATTATTATGTTTAAACAGGAAATTTGAGAAATTTTAAGAGAGAGCAGAAGAAAAAGAAGAAGCAAATGTATTTTTATCATAGATTCACTGGACTTATTTGGTCTTTTCCAAAGATCCTTAATACTACTATTTATCTCCTTTAAGTTTAGCATCTAAGTCACACAAAGAAATAGTTACTACTTATAACAGTAACCCATATTCAAGTAAGTATTTTGATGATGAATTCATAGCAACCTTAGATTTCAAGTAAGAATAAATTCTAAATTACAGAGAAAGTGGGATTATCTAGTTCTCTCCTCTGGGTTAAGTAGACTGCTTTTAAAGACATAGGGGCTTAGAACTAACACTGGTAAGATGGAAAATAGCTCTTGATGAACACTCAGCTGCTCCATATGAATCCCCAATTAGAACCTATAGTTCTTAGAAACTGCTGATGAAACAATTCAGCCATTGTCAACTATCTCTGGGAAGAATTTCGTTCTTCTTATTTTTTCTATGACAGATAGTATCCTAGGATCTTTTGGTGTGTTATTCCCAATCCTCACAAAATCTTTCTTTTCTTTTTTAAATATTTTATTTATTTATTTATTTATTTATTTATTTATTTATTTATTTGAGAAAGAGAGAGAAACTGTGGGGAGGGGGCCACAGAGGGAGGAGGAGAAGTAGACTCCCTGCTTAGCAGGGAGCCTGCTGCCATGCAGAGGGCTTAATCCCAGGACCCTGAGATCATGACCTGAGCCAAAGGCAGATGTTTGACTGACTGAGCCACCCAGGTGCCTCACAAAATCTTTCAAAATAAGTATTTTACAGATGAGAAAACAAGGGTTCAGAAAGATTAAATAACTTGCTCAAGCTCACCTAGTATGTAAGTAGTGGAGCTGGGATTTGAACCCAGATATCTGTTGATGTAAAAAAATCTGTATGTTCCCTAGTATGTCAACTGCCTTCCAGAACCCCATCTACTTCATATTGAGAGCTTCCGATATGCAAGGCATATGGTTAAGTACATTATCTCATTTACCCACACAGTAATGTTTGATATTACTGGTCATTTGATATTGATACTGCTGGCAAGATTTAAAAACCAGTAATTAAAAAGATGGTTTTTGAGCAAAGGGAAAGAGCTTAATCACTAGGAGCCAGTAAGGCTTTGGTAGGAGCAAATCATGTCTGCCTATCCTCAGTTCATTTTTATTTTTTATTTTATTTTTTTTTATTTTTTTATTTTTTTATTTTTTTTTAAATTTTTTTTTAATTTTTGTTTATTTATGATAGTCACAGAGAGACAGAGAGAGAGAGGCAGAGACATAGGCAGAGGGAGAAGCAGGCTCCATGCACCGGGAGCCTGATGTGGGATTCGATCCCGGGTCTCCAGGATCGCGCCCTGGGCCAAAGGCAGGCGCCAAACCGCTGCGCCACCCAGGGATCCCCTCAGTTCATTTTTAATTTGGTCCACAGCTGATGGTAGAAGATGGTGGAGTTATTCAGATAGGCATTTGAAAAAGTCTTTATTATCCTATTTCTTGAACATTCTGAGCTAGATGATAATATAATTCAGTGAACTCCACTCAGAGAGCTTTGACTAATAGATGATGTTCTTAGACCAATCTTTCTTGATTTGCTAATTAATCAGGATAAAGACATGGGTTATATCAATTCTGTTGATTCAGTGAAGTCAAGAGGAATAGCTGATACATGAATGAATCTAGAACCAAAATAATTTCAATGGACAGAATAAATGAGATGAAATTTAACATAGCTGAAAGGGAAGTCCTCAACTGTGTTCCAGGAAAAAGTGTTCAAATGCTAGATGGGGGACACAGTGATTTATGTTTTTTTGTGAAGAGACTGAGGAATGATTTATGTGAAAAATCAGGTGATGGGAGGATGCATGAACCACAGACTTGTATCTGACTGAGGACACCCATGGCCTCACTCTTCTACTCTTTGCTCATGAGGCTCCTACTTTGCTTTCAAAGGGACATGATAAACAGAACATGTGCTGGAGGAAGTTTCTGTCATGTGAGTACTCAAATTACATGACCAACAGTTAAAGGAACCAGAAAGGTTTAACCTAGAGAAGACTTAAGGGAGGCTAAATGTCTGTCACCAAACTTCTGATGGGCTAAATTGGAGACGAACATGGAAAAGGTGCTTGGGATAGATGGGCCTGGAGGCAGGAACTAAGAAAGGAAGTTAGGATAGACATGGCTTCATGTAAGGAAGAACTTTCTAACATAGCTAGAGCAAAATGAAATGAACTATTTCAAAGAAGTCCCTTAACTTGGAACGCTTGCTCAATCAGACACAGGAGGACTGACCATTTGGTAAGGAAGCTGCAGGGGGAGTTTTAGCATTCAGTGGAGATTTGATCATATGGTTGCTAAGATCCCTTCTTAACCAGAGATTCTACAATACTCTGAAAATAAAACTTTACCTACGTAAGATATGTAGCTCCAGATACAAGAAAATAAAAGTGATTAGTGTGAAAAAGAACAAAAAGCTTTAAAAATTCTAAAGTAAATGAGAAAATACTAATTATATGACTCAAGGCATGTTTCCTAGATAATTCCAGCTATTCAGTTTATTTATCTGGCCTAGTTCTCAAATTTGTCAGTACATCTGAAAACTCACTTTCCCGGGCCAAATCTGGAAAGCTCTGATTTAGCAGATCTGGGCAAACTGTAATTTTTAAAAATTCTTCTTGGTGATTCTGATGCTCAAGTAATTTGGGGGGGGGGGCACTGAAAACCTAGACTTCCCTATAGGGGTACTTATATTTTGTATAAGAAATATTTATGTATGTATGTGTCTGTGTCATGCTTGAAAAAAACTTAATAATGATTCTAATCAATCTGTTAATATTTAAGGCCACTGTAGTTTAATATTTAAGCAGCTATGCAGGGAACAAATTCTACTTCAGTATTCAAAGCTCTAACAGCTTAGAACATAACAATTAAAAAGATCACATCTCTGGCTATACAACTTTTAATATAATGAATAGATCTTTACTACTTTTTTCAGGATTTCTATCTTAGAATGTTATAAAAAGTAATGACATTCCTTCCTCAACAAATAACAAAAAAAAATCGAGAAAATGGATGTTATTCACACATACATACATTCTAACTTAAAAACCTTCTTTTATTCTCAAGTTCCCACTTGGATTGGCAAAGTCTCAGAAAATGCAAAAAGAAATCATTCCCTGTTAAAGCTCATTAAGAGCTGACTAGTATTAATAAAAAACTTTCTGTGGGGATAGTATATAAATTGACATTCAATTTCTTAAAATTATAAATATTGATACTTAAATGATTCCTCAATCCTTTATGTTTAACTTACATGAGTGTTTTTTAATTGTTTTTATAAATCTAATACTTTTTTTTTTTAAAGAGATTTTATTTATTTATTCATGAGAGACACAGAGAGAGAGAGGCAGAGACACAGGCAGAGGGAGAAGCAGGCTCCATGCAGGGAGCCCGATGTGGGACCCGATCCCGGGACTCCAAGATCACACCCTGGGCCAGAGGCAGGCGCTAAACCGCTGAGCCACCCAGGGATCCCTAATACATTTAAAAAAAAAATTTTTTTTTTTTTAAATTTATGATAGTCACACAGAGAGAGAAAGAGGCAGAGACACAGGCAGAGGGAGAAGCAGGCTCCATGCAGGGAGCCCGACATGGGACTCGATTCCGGGTCTCCAGGATCACTGCGCTGGGCTGAAGGCAGCGCTAAACCGCTGAGCTACCTAGGCTGCCCTAAAAATGTTTTTAAGGAAGCTCTTTGCACTTAGTCAATTAAATTCAAGGTGGTCAATTTTAATGTAATAAAAATGGCCTTATTAAATCATTGATTAAATTTTGATTCTCTCCATATACAAAGAAGGGGATTCTTTTCAAGATTGGTGGTAATTTTTAAGCATTTCTAAGTATACACTATAGGAATGAAGTCCTTTCCAGGAGTATGGTAAGAGGTCCTGGTTGTCATAAAGCTCCTTCCTTGTCTGTTCTCATAAAGGGCTTTGGAGAGAACACGACAGAACTCCCATCATCCAACACCCTTTGATTCAGAAGATAAATCCATTGTCTGTGACTTTCTGGACTTTGAAGCAAATGGCTTCTAAGACTTGTCTTGTCTAAGGCTTGACTCCCCTCCTCTCCCAGAGGATGCTCAGACATCCTAAAAGAAGAGGGGAAGAAGAAAGAGATGGGTCTGCAGTAAGTTTCCTGTAGAGTGAAGGCCGGTGATCACTGAAGATTTGGAAGGCATTATGAATTGAACAAAGGAACCTATAAAACAAACACATCCAGATCCAAAAGATTGGGACTAAAAAAAAAAAAATATATATATATATCTTCATAAAAGTTATGTTAGCTGACATTATTTGTATTTCCTGAATTTGTTAAACATGGAAAGTCATTTTGCTGAAAATAATTCTTACATAGACTTTCCGTTAATTGATGTAAAAGTGATGAGAGTGTATTTATCAGGAAATCTAATACAAAAGTCCTTTTACTTGGTTTCTTGCTATCTGGCAGGTTACCACATACATCTCATAGTGAAAATGGTCATGACTGACAATGAACTGATCAATCAGATAATGCTGAATTTTAATCAATGTTTACCAGAGGGGAGAAGAGAGCTTTACCAGATTCTAAACGAAAACTGAAAATGGAAAGCTTCTGAATGAACCCCTCTGATGCACATACAATTCCTTTCAATTATGGTTTTGACAGGTCAAATATTTTTAAAACCTCTCCTTGAGTAGGAAGAAATGTCCTACTTACATATGCACAAGACTATGAGAAAAAGGAGGTATGTGGCCATTTCCCGTAAAACACTTTTAAGATACTTCTCTCGGCTGGTGTTGCTTTCTTCCATGAGTCTCGTTCCCCAGAGACCTTTAAAAAAATAATGAAAAATATGATATTTTATTTTTAAAAATTTCATGAATGGCAAAGAAAAAACATAAAATAAATAGTAATAAATAACAGTAAGATAAATAAACCTTTAAGGGGGATTCTCCTTTATTTATTTTTTTTGCATGCTCTGAATGTAACTAAGAAATTGTTTTAGCAGGAATGTCTTTTATTTAAGAATGCATCAGCTTCTACTGTCCCTCCAGACGTGCATAACGTAAGGCGGCAATCTGATCATTGTCCAAACTCCCAATCTCATCAGAAAATGTTTTAGTAAAAATTTATAAAGAGAATAGGAAATGAGGACACCCTAGAAGAACATATTAAATAACTGTGCACACATCCGCTCTTCCTGTATGGGAGAGGACACAACCTGGCAATTATCCTATTACTAAACCTAGTTAGGACATGATGTAACTTAATGGCACATGATACCTTTTGGATCACCCCTGATTAAAAGAAAGCCTGGTTGGAGCATCATTTTACTATGGAGACATCCATCAAACTTCTAGCATGGTGGCATGAAATCTTGCTACTCTGTACCCATCCTTCTCCTTTAAGACATTTAGTGCTTAGCTTAGCAGATTTAAAAAATGCTAATTAACATATGATCTTTAAATTAAAAGCAACCATCATCCAACTTCTCTCTCTCTTTGGAGAAAGAAAAAAATCAGCAACCATGTTCCATATTTCAGCAGATGGAAAAAGTGTTGGGCTGGCTGAGCAGGGATGACATAACCCTCCGTGAGCTTGCTGGAGGCAGTTACTGCAGTTCTGGACTCGCTCAGCGCAGACATGGTGGCCATCCAAAACCCCCATTAATGAACACTGCGGTAAAATCACATTGCTGGTTACTTGGAAGAGCCTTCATGTGTTCCAAAAAAGACAAACTTCGCAATCCTTTCACTTAGATTAGGTCGGGTATGAATGGCAGCCAACCTGGCCCCAGCATCCTGCCTCATACTTTTATTCCACAGACTTTAACCCCTCTGATCCTTGAAAATCACCCAGCCACTTAAGCCACCATCAAGCCACACAGAGAACAGGGAAAAAATGGTCTAGGCTTTTACTCCATAGAGAGGACTCCATCACCAGTGTTTATGTATTTTTTAAGTCTTATAATAATAATATGTTAATACTACTCCTAAATTTGAGTATTTCATTTCCTTTTCTTTTTCTCTCCCAAATTTCCTTTAGGAAAATCAGCATCTGAATTCAAAGACACTGTGTTACGCATCATAGGTTTCAGCACACGGAAAGTAGAGCATGACTTATGACCAGGTTTGCTTCTGCCAAGATCTGGTAGTTGTCAGGGAATTACTCACTCAGAAGAAATGCAGCAAGCAGAATGTTTGTTCACTGAAACTCTATCATATTTAAAAATTATTATAAATTTAGATGACATGGAAAATTACCACTCAGAATAACACAGAGGCAGCCAAATATTAGGCTCAGTAGCCCTGGATGCAATCACACTATTTCTTTGGTTATATTTCATTTGAAGACCAGGTCTCAAATATACACGTAAGTAGAGATTACTGGTCTCTTTATCATCAGGAAAGACTGTTGTCTTGCCTCACTTGGTCAGTGATTTCACTCTTTCCCATGGTTTATAAACAATCGTGAACCAAGGAGTAGTCATGGTTCTTAATATTTACAAATGGTACTGCTTGACCTATAAATAGAAAAACCAAACTCCCGTCAAATTTTATTGAAGCTAAACGTGCAATGGTCTATGGCAATTTGAGCTCTCAAATGAAACATTTCAAATAAAAAGAAACAAAGTCCCCTTAGTACTATTTTTATATAATATACTTTATGCATTCCATTGACTTTTTCCTAATTAGTCTATCTACTTCCTCAAAATTTCATCCAATTTCCCCACTGGGTGTATATGTAAGGTCTGTCTGAGGACCCAGGGACCTCTTTACATTCTGATGGCTGAGAAATGGTTACTTTTACAAATAGAAAAAATTGCTGACCTATAAGTAACTATATTTAGCAGAGCTGATAAAAAAAAAAAAAAAGAACGGTTAAAGTCACAGCTGACACCCAAAATGGCAGCATTCTTCAAAATCAATTGTTGTCTTTTCCCATAATTGTCCTCAGTGGAGGCGGTACATGCCCAGCATTTCAGGCACTCACACTCAGTACAGAAAAGTGTCTCCAGCTGTTAGGGAGAATATGATATGAAGGGGACACCAAACAATATCCAACTTCTCTCATGTTAAAGAAGTTGTTTGGGCAATGCCAGAGCCCAAAGTTGGAGTATTTCATGTAAACAGTGTATATTCCCCTGGGCAGTGGTACTTATGAATATGAATATAGAGAAACTCTGAGATGGATAATCCAAAATGCAAAAGATGTCTCAAATATAAGTTATTGACTCCCCTCCGCTCCCAGGAATACTTCCACAACTATTTTCATTTTGTAATATATAAAAAAAAATGACAGAATGATATAATGAAGCCCTAAGTACCTCTCACTCAGCTTCAACAATTATCAGCTCAATACCAAACTTATCTAAACCCTCACCCACTCCTTCCCAATTTGAAACTAATTCCAGCTACTGTAATCATTTCATCTTGAATAATTCAGTTCCATGGTTAAAAGATTCAGTGTGGCTCATGTGTCTCCCACTAACCCTGTCCCATCTGAAGTACACTAAACCCCCATGACTCATTGATCATGACAAGGTACAACGTGGAATTCTGGAATCAATTGTGTAGAGGGCTTGGTCACATGTGAACTGTGAGACCTCGTCTATCGTCATGAGCCTCCATTTCCTCAGCTGAAAATGGGATAAGAGTACCTCTTTGTGGGATTGCTCTGGGAATTAAAAGCACATAGAGTACTTGGAGGAGGTCTGTCTATAGCTCCAGAAACAGGTACAACTCTGAAAAAAGTCCTACTTCTGACATCTAGCTAGTCTCAATTTCAGAACAGTATAAACACCCAAATCCATATGAACTTTGATTTCCCTGTGAATAGCCCAACCACATTCTCATTGCATTTATATAATGGAAGAATTCTGGGTGTTTTTTTTTTTTGTTGTTTTGTTTTGTTTTGTTTTTTTGGTGCTCTGACACATGTGGGTCTTGTCTAGGAAGACAAACACAATCCTTCCAAATATTTATTTGAATTTGCAGGGCCATCTTTATAAAGGGAAGTGACTTTTTACTATTATTGGCCCATTTAATATAGAATATTCAGCTGCTACCTTCTATGTTATTGACTCCTGGATCTTAAATTCTTCATCAGTCCTCTCCTGAGGCACAGACAAGCAGATGCCATAGCCTACAGCCAGTTCCACCTGCGTATTCCACAGACAGTTCATCCTCACATGCCCTACACTGAGATATTTTCTTTGTCTAGAAACCTACTTGCCCTGTTTGGGTTGATGGTATCAAGCCAGAAACATGGGTTTCATCCTAGGACAGGCCCTTCCCTTACATGGAGCTGGTCCACAATTCTGCTGGCTTGACTGTCTGCCATCCAGCTTCCTTCTAACCCAGCTCCCATGCCTTCGCTGCAGCCTTTGTCTCCAAGCTAGCCCTCTTCTGGCCTATTCTCCCACCACCAAGCACGATCCTCCACTTTCTCTACATTCTTGATAGGATCATCTGCAGTTTGACAGATGACCAGATCAGCCCCCTTCTTAAAGTCCCCACGAGCTCTAACTTTGTAGAGGAAAAAGTACCAATAAGCTACAGGCTTGCTAGGTCTGTCTTCTGCTATTTTCTCTCCTTCAATTCCCCCCTCATCCTTCAAAATACTAACCCAATGTTCACTTCCTCTGAACCTCCTCTGAGTAGAGCTGGTCCTTTCCTCTCTGGGCCCTTCCCATCCCTGGGACCCTGCACTGCAATTATTGACTTACACCTGTTTCCCCTACTAAACTGAGCTCCTTTAGAGTTCGGACCTCATATTATTCATCTCTGTATCCCCAGTACGCACCACAAAGGAAACTCTCGCAAATGTTTGTTGATGCACAAATTCTGTTACTGGCATAACCTTGCCACATATCCCACAGTAGCAACTCTCCCTCAAAAAAAATCCCCACAGCTATGGAAATACAAAATCTTGTTTGTTCAAAATTATAGTGCAAATAAACAAAAGAAAGGGAAGAAGTGATGGAGTGAGGTTTGGATTAAAAACGAAAGGAAAGTCACAATAGTCAAAAGGTGGAAGCAACCCATTTGTTCATCAATTGAAAAATAGATAAACAAAATGTGTTGTATACATATAATGGAATATTATCCACTTATCAAAGGGAATGAAATTTGTATATATGCTACAACATCGATAAACCTTGAAAATACTTATTTCACTAAGCGAAATAAGCCAGACACTAAAGGATAAATACTGCATGATTCCACTAATATGATGTACCTATATTAGAAAAATTCACAGAGACAGAAAGTGGAACAGAAGTTACCAAGAGAAGGGGAATGAATAGTGGTAATGGGTATATGAAACAGTTTGAAATGATGAAACAGTTCTGGAAATGGAGAGTGATGATACAACATAGTGAATGGGAGAGGAGGTATCTATTTGTTACAACAGCTTAGCCCACCTTGACCAATACAGCCAGTACTTTAGGATTTCTCCAGGAAAACAAAACCCCAAAATCCCAAGCATAGATGTTTAAAGTAACAATCTCAGGAAATGATTTTACCAAGTCGATACATCCATAGAACACACTCAATTCTAGAAATTTAGAAAATTGATAACTCGTGTAAAATGTCAAATTTTATTTTTGCACTAAAAAGGGTTTGCTAAGAAAAAAGTAAACAAGATTATAGGGGATATCATTAAGTTTAGGGACAGTCTTTAAATCCTTCAGCCATCCTCCACCTCCTTGGGTCAGACCTTCACCACTTCTTCACTGGCTGCCTCCTACATGGTCTTCCTGCCTCTCTTCCCTGCACAGCACACTGCCTTCTGATACTCCCTTTCTGCATGTTTCTGGTCCTGTTAAAAATTTGCAACTGCTTCCTAATACTTAGGAATATATTCTCAATTCCTCGGCTGGACAGTGTTTCCTATAACCAGGCCTCAAACACTACTTTATCATTTTACTCCTGCTAAGGAGATAGATCTATAAACAGCAAAAATGACTCTTTGTATCCAACTTGGATGTATGTCATTAAAGAACACCGAGTGTACTGAAGCTAGAAAAGACTTTGGAGATCAGGTTCAAGCCCTCCATTCTACAAATGAGGAACTGAGGCCCAGGAAATCTCAGTGAGTTGCATAAAATCATGAAGGCATAAGACCTCCAGGGAAGCTCCTGACCACTCACTCCAAGCTTGAGTAATCTCTCCTACCTTTAGAAATTGCAAATTACTTTCTGTTCTGATCCTAGGGTACTACTTATATAATGCATGCAAGATTTTTGTCGTCGGTATCCCATAAGGGGGAAAAGTCACAACTCATTCATGGTTACTGATTTTACTTTTCTTGGTTTCTGTCCATAGGAAAAGGTTCATGAAGGTGCTATTTGTTTTTTTTCTTTCTTCCTCCCTTTTTTTTTTTTTTTTTTTTTTTGTGGGGTCGGGGAAACACCTGGTACAGTGCTAATTTCATAGTAGCAGCTAATTAAAAAAAAAAAAGAACATAGCA
Source organism: Canis lupus baileyi (assembly GCF_048164855.1). Lineage (NCBI taxonomy): Eukaryota > Metazoa > Chordata > Mammalia > Carnivora > Canidae > Canis > Canis lupus. The sequence goes on along the minus strand of NC_132870.1, from coordinate 11,430,727 downwards.
GCTGCTAAATCGTTCAACAAATGTCACTTGTTTAATAAGTGATATGTTTAAAATTTTAGTATATTTAATAAAATAAAATTCATTCTAAAATTTTCTAAAATTAACAAGTTCCCAAGCCTCTTCTCCTACTAATTTAGACCACTGAAAAAGTTTGACTAAAAGTTCACTACAAGCTTATATATATATATATATATATATACTGTAAATTTTTTTTTTTTTTTTTTTATGATAGTCACACAGAGAGAGAGAGAGAGAGGCAGAGACACAGGCAGAGGGAGAAGCAGGCTCCATGCAGGGAGCCCGACGTGGGATTCGATCCGGGGTCTCCAGGATCGCGCCCTGGGCCAAAGACCGGCGCTAAACCGCTGCGCCACCCAGGGATCCCTATACTGTAAATTTTTTGAAAAAAATTTTTGAAGAAATACACTTGTATATACACTCATATAATAAAGATATATATTTCATTTCATTATATTCTATTGTTAAGTTTATTCAAACAAGGCTACATGTGTTATCAAATGCTTAAACGGAGTTAAAAGGATCATGACTTATTATTATTCCCTGACTTATCACCTGGGTTCTTTGTACAAGATTTGCAAATCTGATAGGGAAGAGTAGGGAGGGGAAGCTTTCAAGAGAAGTGAGAATGGAAACTCTTAAGAGTGGAGATTAAAATAATTTTAATGCTCCTAAGCAAATGCAACTCTTTCCCAAGGATGCCTCAGACAAAACGTTGCAAAAACACGATCCTCTCTGCTCCTGGAAAATCTGTGTCCTCTAAACAGGCACTGGCAAATTTGAAAATTCCTTTCCTGCCTTTGGAAAGTTGGGTGCACTGAACTCTGACACATGTACACACAGCTGGTATCTGGTGACTTCAGTGGGCTGTTAGAATTTCAAAGAACACACGAATGTAGCTATTTAAAAAACACACTACCAAGTTTTTTAAACAATGTAACTTTTTCTTTGCAACTATTTTAGGAAAATGCCTAGATTAGCAATGGCTAATTAACTGTTTCCATGGACATTATTTTATTCTACTGTGGTGTTCTCAACAGCCTGCTCTCCCTCCAACAACCACACACATCACCAAAACAGTATCAGTGACAGCTCCATGACACTCGTCCCACAACTTGGGTGACACTACAGTTACCCTTTCCAGAATGGAATGAGGGGCCACGGGGCTTCCAGACCAGTGGACGACCCCAATCTACAGCTGCAATCTCCTTCAGTTGTGTCTGAATTTTCCTTCCTTTCTCCCCTACAAGAAGAGGATCTTCGGAGGCACCCTTGCGTCCTAATACGGCTTGACACTTAAATCCACAGGTAAAAAGAAATGCGCCGACGCATCTTTCCGGGGAGGGGTACCCCTACGTTTGCACGAACCCGGGCGCGGTGGAGGGCCTCCGCGGGTCCCGGAAGTGGGGCGCAAGCAGCGGAGGTGGGGTTCGCGCTCGCGGGGCGGGCGGGGGCACCAGGGCGCCGCGAGGTGGCGCCCCGGAAAGCCCGGAGCGCGGTGGCTCCCGCGGCGCCCGCGGCGCCCGCAGCCCCGAGCCCCGCGCCCCGCGCCCCGAGCCCCGCTTCGCTCTTCTTACCTCGCAGCCCACGAACCAGCCGCTCGGCCCAGGCCACTCGCGGCGGCTGCCCGTCCAGGGCGAGGGGGAGGTGGCGGTGCCGCGGGTCCCCGCCGCCGGCCGGGCTGGGGCTCGGCGGGCCCGGGTCCTCTCGCCGGCGCCGCCTGCCGCTCGGGGGGCCCGAGCCGCGGAAGCCCCCCAGGCCCCGGGCGCGGCCGCCCCCGGAGCTCCCGGCCGACGAGGCGGCCGACCTGCGGCTGCCCGGGCGCCACTCCACGTCCATCTCCACCACCATGCCTCCTTCCTCCCCCTCCACCTCCTCCTCCTCCTCCTCCTCCTCGGCCTCGAAGCCGGGGTTGTCGCGGCTCCACGCCTGGCGCGAGCACGACGAGAGCGGGGGAGAGGGCGACGCCGAGGCCCCGGCCGGGGGGTCCCGCGCGGCCGCCTGCCGGAGGCGCTCCATCTCCATCTCCACCTCCAGGCCCCTCTGCCCGCGGAGGCCGCCCGCAGCGGCCAGGCCGGCGCCCCCGGCAGCGCCGCCCGCCAGCAGGCGTCCGGGGCCCGCGGCTCGGGCTGCGGGCGGCCGCTTCGGGTCCCCGGGCTGCTGCGGCTGCTGCGGCTGCACGCGGCTCGAGCTGCGCATCGCGGTCACTGGCGCCCGGCGCGCCCCCGCCCCGCGCCCCGGCCGGCGCAGCCCGCCGCAGAGGCCATGTTCTCTCCTCCTGCTCCCCGCCCCCGGCCTCCCGCAGCCCCGCCTCCCGCCGCTCCGCCTCGCCTCCCGCGCCCGGCCCGGTGCGAGGACGCCGCCCCGCGGACGGCGCGGTCCCGAGCGGAGCGGAGCGGGGGGCGGGGGGCGGGCGCGCGCGCTCCACTCGGGGGAGGGGGAGGGGAGAGGGGGAGGGGGCCCGGCCCCGGGGGCTCGCTGCAGTTCGGGGCGGTCGCCGCCTGCTCCGCTAGCCGCAGGCCCCTTCGGCCTCGATTTGCCCGAGTGCAGGGAGACACAAACCCACTTTGGGAGACGGTGGGCGCTGGAGGAACGCGGCCCGCGCTGGTTTGCGGCTGCGGCGAAGAAACCTTCGCGGGAAAACCAGGAACCCACTATTAATGCTGATGTCCTTGGCCTTTGGCGGCTCCCTAGTCCCCTCTTCTGCTTTTTTTTGGGGGGGGGGGAGATGGTCTCTTTGACCTCCTTTGGTCGGCTCCTCTCTCCACCCACCGTGCACCGTGCACAGATTCCGTCCCGGAACCCGGGGCCCGCTGGTGCCCTGAGCGTGAGCCCATCCCCTGCCCTCTGGCCTCAGTCACAGTCCCTCGTCAGCCCCGGGGCCAGACCTTCGTGGTTCCCTCTCTACCCAGCCCGTGCAATGCGACGTTCTGCGATTGTCTCAGACTTGAGCCATCCCAAATTAATTTTTTTTTATTTTTATTTTTTTATTTATGATAGGCACACAGTGAGAGAGAGAGAGAGAGAGGCAGAGACACAGGCAGAGGGAGAAGCAGGCTCCATGCACCGGAGCCCGACGTGGGATTCGATCCCGGGTCTCCAGGATCACGCCCTGGGCCAAAGGCAGGCGCCAAACCGCTGCGCCACCCAGGGATCCCCCATCCCAAATTAAATATCCACTCCCCTCCTCTTTGAAGCCTGCGTCACCTCCTCTGCAGCCAGTTGAAAGCTGACTCATGGCTGTTCTCCTTACTTCCCAAGCCATGCTTCTCCTCATCTCTCTATATTCTTCTCCTACACCTCATGCCCCTAAATCTTGTTACTTCTGCCCCACACAGCTCTCTGATCTCTGTTTCTCATCCCTCTTGTCAGTGAGTTAGCCCAGGACCCTTAGTGTGCGTTTTCTCTGATTCTTCGTTATTAACTGCAAACCTGTCCATTCCGTCTCCATTCTCCACTTCAAGGTCGGGCATGCCCAAATTGTATTCAGGACCCAAGCTGTTCCTGTCACGCTGATGCTTAGATACCTCTGGGGGCTTCCAACAGCTCAAAAGATAAAATTTAATCTCCGTAGGTAGAGTTAGTAAATTTTCTTCATCTGCCCTTGTTTTTGTTTGCTAGGGCTGCCATAAAGGAATGGCCACAGGCTGGGTGGCTTCAACAACAGAACTTTATTTTTTCTTAATTCTAGAGGTTGAAAGTCAGAGATCAAGATGTTGGCAGGAGGGGGCACCTGGGTGGCTCAGGGGTTGAGCATCTGCCTTTGGCTCAGGTCGTGATCCCAGGGTCGTGGGATCGAGTGGCACATAGGGCTCCCAGAGAAGAGCCTGCTTCTCCCTCTGCCTATGTCTCTGCCTCTCTCTTTGCGTGTCTCTCATGAATAAATAAATAAAATCTTAAAGAAAAAAAAAAAAAAAGGTGTTGGCAGGATTGGTTTCTCCTGAGGTCTCTTTTCTTGGCTTGCAGATGATGGCTTTCCTCTAGTGTCTCCACAGGGTGGTCCTTTGTATATGTCTGTGTGCTAGTCTCTTCTCATAAAGACACCAGTCTTTGGATTCTGGCCTATTCTAATGAGGTCACTTTAACTTAGTTACCTTAAAAAAAAACCCCTCTGTCTCCAAATATAGTCATGTTCTGAGTTGTTGGAGATTAGGACTTCAACATAGGAATTTTTGAGGGGGGCACAATTCAGCCCATAACAGCTCCCAGTCTACTTTTCTAGCAGTTTCCCATCTTGTGCATCCACCCGGACAGCATCCTTTGTTGGTTCCCTCTGTACTCAAAACAGGCTGATTTTATTTAGGCAATCATGGCTACCTATTATCAGTTCTACAGTTTATCTATTTAGTTATCTGTGTCCTTTACTTGACTTTGAGCTTCTTAAAGACAGGGAGTGTTTTTCCTAATCTACTACCTGAGCCCAAATTCCACTTAGAATTCTTAATTAAACTCCCAAACATCTGTTTTCTTTATCCTGTCAATTCCTCACAAATGTATTGTCTCTTTGCCTAAAAAATAGAAACTGCCTTCCTTGGTCATTTGTTTAGGTCTCAATTTCACTATTAGGCCTCCATGTGCACATGATAAAACTTTGGCGTTTTTTTTTTTTCTCCCCTTATTAATCTGTCTTATGTAAATTTAATTCTAAGTTTAGGTGGAAGACCTTGAAGGGTACAGGAACAGTTTTCCTTCCCTATAATACTAAATTATAGTCTCCCATCTATTGTTATTTAAGACTTGCCAATGAGATAACTCCCTGAAGTTATGTCCCAATAGTGTTTTATCTTGTATATTCTGTTAAAATAATAATGTTACTTACTCTGAATAGTAAAAGCACAGAACTTGAACCTAATAAATAGTAATCGAATTAATTCTATTATTCCTTGATATTATTGTTTTTCCATTCCGTATTCTCTTCCATACATCTCTGGACTATAGACTTGCTAAAAAAAAAAAAAAAAAAAAAAAGTAGGACTTGCAGAAAATGACAAAACAAAGAAGAAATGGGCAAAATGAGGAGTAATCAACTGTGTTCTAAATGTTGAACTGTGGAAAATCAAAACATCCCGGGGGAAACAAATATCACAAAACTGAAAATAGTATTTTGAACAGTGACTTAATAATAGTTTCACGTGGGCATCAGCTAGTCCAAGGCCCCTAGCCCCTCTGAAGAGAAAAGGTGGCATGTGAAGGTTAAAAACAGCTCTACAGGAAGAATTAAGAAACCCCAGTCTTAGCCAAAGATCTAACAGCATGACTGAAAATGATTACAACTGACTAGGTTCATGCAGTCTCCCTAACAATTCCACAGGGAATGCAAGCTCTTTAAGGGCTGGGCTTTTGGCCTGTTGCACTGATTGCAATCTTTCATAGTGTTGTGCCCGGCACATAGCAGGTACTCCAGAAGTATTTGTTGTAGAATCCTCTGTGCTAGACAGGGAGCGTCTGGCCTTAAGAAGCTCATAATCCAGTTGTGACAAAAACTGCCGCATAAGTTATTGTAATAGATGAAGATATTTGTCATAATTAAGACAGAGGAGCGTCTGGCGCCCGGGTGGCCCAGTCGGTTAAGCATCTGACTCTTGATTTCGGCTCAGGTTATGATCTCAGGGTTGTTTTTTTTTTTTTTTTTTTTTTTTTTTTTTCTGCAGCTTTCTCAGCTTTCAAGTTCCTATCTCTGATGATAAGGATATTTTTTTACTCCTTAGTAGAGGAAGGATACCTTTCATATGGGAAATTGATTTCCTGCTGGAGGGGGATGGAGGTGGTTCTGAATATCCTTACACCAGCTGTTTAAGTAACTTTTCTTTAAAATAATCAATATGCTTAAGTGCACTTTTTGGGGTGGCTTGCCCTTGGCCCCTATGGTATCAAGTCAGTATAAAGTCTTTCAACACAAGAAGGGTTTGAGGAGAGAAGAGAGAGACTATTCAGGCTGGCATGGGAGGGGAAGATAGGGCTAGATCATGGAAGGCCTGAGATGCATGTTAAAGAGCATAGTCTTTATAATTAATGATGTACTTTCTTTTATAGTGTCACTTATTTAAAACAAAATCTGAATCATTCTTTTTAAGACTATACCATTGTCTCCAAATGAATTGGACTGACCAAAAATGTGCCTACACATACATAATTCAGAATTAAATGTGTGCTTACCCAAAATTTTAATTACAAATCTTCACAAGTAGTGTGATTAAAAAAAAAATTCAGAGAAATATTTGTGTAACATAACATGGATCATATTTAATGCGATGCCTCCTACATCTTACATTCCAAGAATTTCAATCTTAGTTTTCATAAACCCATCACCAGCCATGCAATATGTTTCCTGCTCAAATACCTTGTCATTCTTTCTGGCTTCCTAATGTTCTTTTTTGTGCTTTTACCGTGGCATTTTTTTTCCCCTTCAGAGGGCCCTGTTTTTCCTCAAGTAGGGCTTGAAGCTGTATTTCTCTTCCCCTTCTACAGAATTCTTTCCTTTAATACTCATCTTAAAATTCTACTTCCCATAAGCAGTTTTCCCTTGTTAAAAAAATGAGATGCATAAACTCATATTTTCATTCACCCAACAGTCCTAATACCATATCCAAGATTCAATAATCTACAGAGCCTGAAATACTGTGTGGGATAGATAACATAGCTGGATGCTATTTGATTGTATTTCATCTGTGTTGTGAGTTCTTCTGAAATATGCTACACAAACCCGGTCTCTTTGTCTTAGTGCCATGGTGGATACTCAGACAAGTCGTTTAAAAGGCAACTTTAAAAACAGTCCAGTCTCATTTCATACTTAGTATTCTCCACACCTCTGGCTTCTGTATTACTAGACTTGCCTGTTTGTTCCCTGTTTTGCTTTTATTTTCCCATGTGAACAGATGAAGCAGACACAAGCAGAAGGCCCTATTGGTCCTGCAGATTCCACCTTCCAAAGGAAAGCCAAAAGGACTCTCTGGCATGTGTGGTGTTGCTTAGCAACCCACCCAAACAAACATGTTTCCCTCTCAATTTTTTCCCAGTCCTTATTTATTCAAGAACATTGTAAAATAAATTTTTACCACTTGACATCTGAAATCATTAGAAAAAAATTTGGTGTTTTGGGCTTTATAAGAACTGCTAAACCATACTAAAGTTTCTACTTGTTTTTATTTCTCAATTTACTGCACTAACAATGCAAGGCTAGAATTTGTGATATTCATCTTTATGTCTAGAACTTGTTTGGATGTGTCCCTGCCTCTGTGGGAGTTATCTCGACACGTGTCGTCTGGCACTCTGATTTTGATGACCTGTCCTCTGTATCTCAGTTTCCTTCTGTTAATAATGCGGCAAAATCTACCTTACAAATTCCACAGAATTTTTTCTAAACACATAATGAGGAGATATCAACAAACTCATCAGATACTTATAGAGTGTCCACTAGACACCAGGCACCATGTTGGATTCCAGGGAGGGCAAGGATAAGATGTAATTCCTACCTGCAAGGAGATGAAATCTTGTAAATCAAAGATACCTGGAAACATTATTACCTCATCCCCAAGATCTTTCCTACACTTCCCTAAGACTTAAAATCTTTCTAGACTCAGGCATCATCTCCTTCTGGAAACTTACTTAGTCACAATCCTGGCCCCTAGCTTGAATTTACTTGCCCTTTACCCTGTAAAATTTTATCATAAACTTACCTATTTTTAAAAAAGATTTATTTACTTATTTAAGAAAGAGGGTTTTCTTTTTTTTTTTTAAGATTTTATTTATTTATTCATAGAGACAGAGAGAGAGAGAGAGAGGCAGAGACACAGGCAGAGGGAGAAGCAGGCATCATACAGAGAGCCTGACATGGGACTCGATCCAGGGTCTCCAGGATCACGCCCTGGGCTGCAGGCAGCGCTAAACCGCTGCACCACCGGAGCTGCCCAAGAAAGAGGGTTTTCAAGTGAATAGGGATAGGGGCAGAGGGAGAGAATCTTCAAGCAGACTCCCCAGTGAGCATGGAGCCTGATGAGGGGCTCCATTTCATGACCCATGAGAGCATAACATGAGCCAAAAGCAAGAGTTGGATGCCTAACCAACTGAGCCACCCAGGTGTCCCAACATGGATCATTTCATATTGAAAATATCTGTTAACCTAGTTGTCTTCCTGAGTAGAATGTAAGTTCCTACAGAGCAGAGACTCTGGCTTCCTTAGTTTGTTGTTTAGCAGTTCAGTGGCCATCCCACTTTCTTACCAAAGCAATAGTCAGATTTTCTTGGGGAACAATACTCCCATGTTCTGAGTCCATGTGTGCCTCAGATGTGGCTGACACCACCACTAGTTCCCAAGTGATGAGCGTGGAACCCAGGCGTGGCCAACCAGAGCATCATGAACACTTGGCTCCTGTGAATGGCATTTAAGAACAGGCGTGGGATCTGGTTCTGTTCAAAGGAAATTAGGACAGAACTTTTTTTTCAAGTTGTGGAAAAGAAAAGCTTTTCTTCCTGCTAGATTTAGAGTAAAAGAATGTTAAGTCTAGACAAGCTGGCGGCCAAAACGTTGATGCTCAGGGGGAAAATAGAGCCAACAATATATAGATACATAAAAATAAGTATAATGTGAGGACTAGAAGAATACTAAAATTGATCCCGTGGTAATGTTTGAGTGGCCAACCTATTCAAGAACATTGTAAAATACATTTTTATCATTTGACATCTCCTCATTTTGTCAATCACAGATATGATGTTTATCATCTATATCTTCATCCAAGTTCAAAAGAATTTTGATCAATGCAGGGCCAAGAACAGAGTGCTTTGGAATATTGTGTGAGGTTTTTCTCTTTACTAACTCAAATTTATTCACTAATTCCATTTGGACATAGTTGTTCAAAAACTTTGAATCCAACTGTATTTTCACTAGCCTATATTTTTCTAAAAGAATATCAGAATTTTTTGCCAAATGTCTTTTGGTGCTTACAGCATTAAACTTACAGCATCCCTAGATCTACTAGACTTTACAGAATACCTGTTTAATATCCATTGAGCACAATCTTAGATTAGGGTACAGAAGAAACTGTCCTTGCATGCAAGAAGCTTGTAATTAGCTTGCAAAGACAAGCTATACAACAGCTAAAGCAATTAACTGATAAGTGCCTTGTGGCACCCATCTGGAAAGGATTTTCTGTTGTTGTTTTTAAGATTCTGGAGTCTAACTCCTAGGGATTCTGATTTATTATGTCTTAGGTGGGTCTAAGGAGATGAAGAAAGCCCAGCTTCTGATGATATCATTCGAGCCCCTGAGCCAGCACTAATTGAAGGCAGATCTACCCCCGGACTTCATTAGCCCTAACATTTCCTTTCTGATTAATTTATTTTAGGTTAAGATTTCTATCCCTTGCAATTAAAATAGTACTAACAAATTTGAATAGAAGTGTACTTACAGTCTGTTAAGAGTTGTTAGTTATGTGCATAAGATGCTATGTGACCCCAAGATTGGACCCCCTTGTCTGGGCATCTAGGGTGGCTAGTTGGGCCTCCCACTCTGCAAGAATTAGGAGATTAGAGACTTTAGAGGATGCTGAACCTTACTTTGTTTTACGTAATTAAATTACACCTTTGAAATCTTTGTTAAAATATTCCAGAAGTCCTTTTTAAAATGGATTCTTAGTAATTTTTAATAGCAGTTCTTAATTTTGATAAAGTTCTACTTATGAATTTTTCTTTTATGAATTGTACATTTGGGGTCATATTTTTTAAAATCCTTGCTTCACCCAAGGTCATGAACATTTTCTTCTAGAAGTTTTATATCTTTTATGTTTAGGCATATAATCCATTTTGAGATAATTTTAGAATATGATGGGAGGTATGAATTAAGTTTGTTTTTCTTATAGATGAGTATTCAATTGTTCTAGCATCATTAGTTGAAAAGACAGTTCTTTCTCTCTTGAATCATTTTCGCAATTGACCATATATGTGTTTATTTCTGCATGTTGCCTTCTCCTTTTTGTTATGTGCTTAACCTTTTACTAATACCATCCTACTTTGGTTACAGTAGCTTCCCTCATACTGTTGCTTACCGACTAAATTTTTAAATTTGTAAATTTTAATGGTTTAAGTTTATTTAAACAGAACTTTTGAACTATGACTGTCTGGTCATAGTTCATACTTTGGCCTGACCTGTAAAAGGCTTCTCATCAGTTGATTAGAGAGAATTAGTAAGCTTTGTTGGGTTTCTGTCTGACTGTTATTTAGAAATTATTTACAAATGTCAATTTTAATATCAACATCAATTTTTTAAATTAAGCAAACAATTGTTTTTTGATCTACAAACTTTTTCAGTAGGCTTTGACTCTTTTGAAAAATAAGGTATTAACAAATATGTACTCTCTACCAATACTTTTAAAAATTAATAACTTTTACGAAATCTCTAAACTTTTATTTTCTTCTAAAATAATAAATATAAATTTCATCTTATTTTTAGACATATTCAGTGCTCATTACTAATATTTTTTAAACATAGGCTCCCCTTCTCTGAGTTCTCTTGATTCAAGCCTTTTGGGATAGATTTTTTATTCAGGTTTTTTCTTCTTTTTTTTTTTTTAAAGGAGGACTTGCTAATGCCTCATTATTCCCAGAGTCTGTGCAAAATTAAGAGTGCCTTTCTTTTCTTTCTTTCTTTCTTTCTATCTTTTTTTTTTTTTTTTTTTTTAAAGAGTGCCTTTCTGTTGTCATAAACATAAAACAAATTGGCTGGGCATAATATTCTTGGCTCCCAGGCTGCAGTGCCTCCCAGCTGAGAAGACTAAGTTGAGAATTTGGGGAGTCCAGAGTGGCCAAGGAAGCCAAGGTGCAAAGGAGGACAGTTTGTAGACAGAGTACCAGTAGGGAGAGGACTGCAGAAAAAGCTCCAGAGTTGCCCTGGAGTCTTTAGAGTGTGCATGTGAGGAATCTGCCTGAGGACAGAACTGCCTGCCTGCCAGGGAAATCTGCAGCAGTAAGAACTACCCAAAAGGAGCAAGTTTCTGATGCTCTCACAGAGCAGTAGAATTTTCTAGTTGTCAATATCCAAAGTGGAGAAACTCTGTAATATATATGGTGTTGAGTAGAATCCTCAGAAAGATAATGCTCTAGTAGTGGGACCAAATTAGCCTGCAATAAAAGCTGATCCATTGTGGGCCCCTGGGTATCTCAGTTAAGCGGCTGGCTGCCTTCAGCTCAGGTCATGATCCCAGGGTCTTGGGATCAATCCCTGCATCATGTTCTCTGGTCAGAGGGGAGTCTGCTTCTTCCACTCCCTCAGACTGCTCCCCTCCCCCTCAGGCTTTTGCTCTCACTCTTTCTCAAGTGAATAAAAAAAAAAAATCTTAGCACTGGGTGTAGTACTATATGTTGGCAAATTGAATTTAAATAAAATATATATTTCTAAAAATCTTTAAAAAGAAGCAGGTCCATTCTTTTTTTTTAAGCAGGTCCATTCTATGTAACTCCTAGTCAAATTAGCTTGTTGAGTATACCATCTATTTCCTAATTAAACCTAAGTGACCCTAGGTGATATGCTAAAATTTTTCACTACTATTATGGGGTTTTCCCGCATATTTAAATACTTTATTTTTTAAGAACAGTTTTAGGTTCACACAAAATTGAGGGAAAGGTCTCTACCTTTTTTTCCATGTGCCTCCTGCCCTCTTTCATGCATAGCTTTTCCCATTATCAAGATTTCCCACCAGAGTGGTACATTTGTTATATTTGATGAACCCACATAGATACAACATAATCATTCAGAGTCTACAGTTTATGTAGAGTCCACCCTTGGTGTTGTACCTCTGTGGGTTTGTACAAATGTGTAATGACGTATATTAACTATTATAGTAATGCTTGCCTTGTGAAGTGAGTTTAGATGTGTTCCCTTCTCTTCAATATTTTGGAAGAATTTGAGAAAGATTGGTATTAATTTTTCTTTAAGTGTTTGGTAGAATTTACCCATTAAGCCATCTGGGCTTGGGGTTTTTATGTTGGGAGATTTTTGATTATTGAGTCATTGTCCTTCCTTTGTCATTGAACTGCTCAGATTTTCTGTTTCTTCATTATTCAGTCTTGATAGGTTTCATATTTCGAAGAATTTATCCATTTCTTCTAGCTTATCCAATTCATTGGCATATAATTATTGATAATAGCCTCTTTTGATCCTTTATATTCTTGTAGTTGTAATGTCCCCTCTTTCAATTACAGTTTTATTATCTGAATCTTCTCTCTCTCTCTGTCAGTCTAACGAAAGATTCAGTGATTTTATCTTTTTAAAGAACAAGTATAGTTTTGTTATCTTTTCTATTGTCCGCCTACTTCTTTTTTTTTGTCCACCTACTTCTAATTACATTTATTTCTGCTCTAAACTTTGTTATTTCTTTTATTCTGCTAAATTTGGCTTAGTTTTTTTTTTTTAGTTTCTTGAGGTATAAAATTAGGTTGTTTATTTGAGAGCTTTCTTTTTTCTTAATCCAAGCATTTATTGTTATAAATTTCCTTCTTGGAATGCTTTTATTGGATCCTATAAGTTTTGGCATGTTGTTATTCCATTTTAAGATTCTTTCTGATTTCTTATTTAATTTCTTCTTTGTCTCATAAGTTATTAAGGACTGCATTGTTTAATTTCCATTTATTTGTTTCCAACTTTCTTTCTGTTATTGATTCCTAGTTTTATACCATCATGATTGGAAAAGATTGATATGGGTCCAGTCTTCCTAAATTTGTTGAGATTTGTATTGTGGCCTAACATACATGTATCTGGAGAATGTGCTTGAAAACAATGTATATTCTGCTGCTGTTGAAAGTAATGTTCTATAAATATGTTAGGCTCATTTGCTCTACAGTGTTATACAAGCCCACTGTTTCTTTATTGATTTTCTGTCTGATGATGTATCCATTGTTGAATGTGGGGTATTGAAGTCCCAAAAACTATTGTTTTGTTGCTGTTTATTTGTCCTTTCATTTCTGTTAATATTGGTTTTATATGTTTAAGTGCTCCAATGATGAGTAAATATCTATTTACAATAGTTATATCTTCCTGATGAATCGATAGTGATGGTAGTTCCTTTGGATAAATACCCAGAAGTGGAATTGCTGGGTCATGTGCTAGCTCTGTTTTTAATTTTTTTTTTGTTTTGTTTTTAATTTTTTGAGGAGCCTCCGTACTGTTTTCCCTAGTCATTGCAACAATTTACATTCTTACCACTAGTGTACAAGAGTTCCCTTTTCTCCATATCCTTGCCAACACTTAATATTTCTTGTCTTTTTGATGATAGCCATTCTAACAGGTATGAGGTAGTATCTCCTTGTAGTTTTGATTTTCATTCCCTTGGTAATTAGTGATACTGAGCACCTTCTCATGCACCAATGTCTATTCATTCCCATGTCCATTTTTTAATTGGATTATTTGGGGGTTTTTGCTGTTGCGTTGTGTGAATTTCCAAGTATTTAAGTCTTTTTGTGTTTTTTTAAATCAACATGTTGTAACTTTTATCATACATATTTTATACATATTTTCTTAGATTTATATCTAAATATTTCCATTTTTTTTCAGGTTTAAATGACACCATTTTAATTTTGGTTTTAACTTGTTCATTGTCAGTATATAAGAATTCAATTGATTTTGGTATGTTGATCTTGAATCCTACAATGCTATTGAATTCATTGTTTAGTTCTAGGAATGTTTTATAGGTTTCTTGGAATTTTCTACATAGAAAGTCATGTTGTCTGAAAATAGTTTTATTTTTTCTTTCCTAATTTGTGTACTCTTTACTTTTTAATTTAATTTAATTTAATTTAATTTTTTCCTTATTGCAATGACTAGAACTTCCAGTGCTATATTGAATATGAGTAGTGAAAAGGACATTTTTGCTTTGTTCCCATTCATAGAGTAGAAGCATTGAGTGGTAAACATTTATCCTTAAAAATGATATTAGCTGTAGGTTTTTCCAGATGCTCTTTATAATGTCAAGGAACTTTCCCTCTATTCCTTTTTTTAAAACATTAATGTGTATTGGATTTTGTCAAACACTTTTACTATATCATTGATATTATTACATGATTTTTTTCCTTTCAGCTTTTTGATATGGTAAAACACATTGTTTGATTTTCAAATATTGAAGAAGCTTTGCATACCAGGATTAAAACCCAATTGATCATAGTGTATTATTGTTTTTACACATTATTAATTTTGATTTGCTAACATTTTGTTGAGGATTTTTGTGCCTATATTCTTGAAAGACATTGGCCTGTAATTTTCTGTTTCATGTGTGCTGTTTTTGTCTCCTTTTGATATCAGGGTAAGCTGGGTCTCATAAAGTGAACTGGCAAGTGTTACATCCTCTTCTATTTCTGGAAGAGATAATGTATAATTAGTGTGAATTCTTCTTTGAGTGTTTGAGAAAATTCTCCAGTGAAACAATTTGAGCATAGAAATTTCTTTTTCAGGAGTTTTTCAATTACAAATTCAATTTATTTAACAGCTGTAAGAATATTCAAGTTATCAATCCCATCTTGATGGAGTTTTGGTAGTTTGTGGATTTTGAGGAGTTGCTCTTTTTCTTCTGAGATGAATTTAGGAGTGTAAATTGTTCATGGTTGTGTTAGTTTGCTAGGGCTGCTGTAATAAAATACCATAATCTTGGTGATTTAAAACAACAGAAATGTATTGTTTCACAGTTCTAGAGACAGAAGTCTGAAAATATGGTATCAGCAGGGCCTTGTTTCTGCTTGAGCCCTGTAATGGAATCCTTGCTTGTCTTTTGCTAGCTTCTGGTGTTTTGCTGGTAATCCATGGTATTCCTTGACTTGTAGCTCAAATCTCTGCCTTTGGTGTCACATGTGTTTTGTGTGTCTCCCTGTCTTCAAATTGTCTTCTTAAGACGATATCAGTTGTATTGGATTAGGAACCCACTCTACTCATTACATCTACAATGATCCAGTTTCTAAATAAGATCACATTCAGAGATATGGAAGTTAGTACTTGGATTTAAGTGTGGGAGGAGGGTGGACTCAACTAGCTCATAACAGTAGTATTTCTTTATTACTCTTTGAATGGCCGCAGAATCAAAAGATTGTCAGATTGCATCTGAAGTGAGCATCTACAGGGTTGTTAGGGGACACATAGGTGATGGGACATAGTTTAAATATTGCTTTTTTAGGTATAAAAATGTATTAATTCCTTTTCCTTGATTTTATATAAGGAATAAACCATGAAGGAATTGCTCTGAGACTTTTATTTTTTAAAATATTTTACTTATTTATTTGAGAGTGAGAGTGAGAGAGATTACAGAGGGTGAGGGAGAAGCAGACTCCCCGCTGAGCAGAGAGCCCAATGTGGGGCTTGATAACAGGACCCTGAGATTATGACCTGAGCTGGAGGCAAATGTTTAACTGACTGAGCCCCCCAGCTACCCTTCTCTGAGACTTTTGTATCAATGTATGAGATGTTATTT
Organism: Canis lupus baileyi; assembly: GCF_048164855.1. Classification (NCBI taxonomy): domain Eukaryota; kingdom Metazoa; phylum Chordata; class Mammalia; order Carnivora; family Canidae; genus Canis; species Canis lupus. Next base: position 11,415,269 of record NC_132870.1, on the reverse strand, counting down.
TAAGGACGTTATTCATTATATATTTTTCTGTTCTAATGGCTCTTTCCTCCTTCCTACCATCAATTTTTGGAACATTTTCAAACCTTGAGAAAAGTTGAAAGGATAATACATTTAGCCATATTAGTTTCTTTCCCTTTGTGTAGTGTGTTTATGTGTGTGTGTGTGTGTTTTCTGAATCATCAGAAAGTAAATTACAAAAACCATGGCATTGTCACTCCCAAATATTTCATTGTACATTTCTGAAGAATAAGGACTTCATTTCATAAATACGATTCCATGATCACAACTAAGAAAATTAACAATTCCACAATATCATCTAATATACTATGTATATTCAAATTACCATAATTGTCCCCAAAATGTGTTTATACTCTTGTTTCTTTTTCAATCCAGGTGTCAATCAAAGTTCATGTTTTGCCCTTGGTTATGCCTCTTTAGAGTTGTAATCTAGAATAGTATAACACACCTTTTTTCTAGGATTGAAAGATTTAGGAAATAAAAATACAGAATGCTTAGTTCATTTGAATGTTGGATAAACCATGAATCATCCTTTCAAATAATATATACCTAGCTTATACAAAAGATGTTTTTTTTTAAAGATTTCATTTATTTATTCATGAGAGACACACAGAGAAAGAAGCAGAGACATAGGCAGAGGGAGAAGCAGGCTCCATGCAGGGAACCCGATGTGGGACTCGACCCCAGATCCGGAGATCATGCCTTCAGCCAAAGGCAGATGCTCAACCACTGAGCCACCCAGTGTCCCTGAAAAGATGATTTTGTTGTTCATCAGACATTCAAATTGAAAGGAGTATCTGGTATTTCATCTGGAAACTTTACTCTTTGGAAAATTTAGGCCAGTCAGATCATTGAGTAACTCAATTTCTGGGCTTGTTTGTTTTCCTATGATTTGATTCTGTGAAGCATCTTTTTACAAAAATGTTTCATAGGTGATGCTGTGTGCTTCTTATTGCCTGACTTTAGGAAGCACACATCCAGCTGGCCGTCCCATTTATGAAGCTAAGTTTGATTACCAGATGAAGATGGTGACCACCAAAACTCTCCAGTTAGAAGCATCTTCTTCCTTGGAAATACTAATTTGTGAGGTGATCTTCTGGGACGAGATGAATATCTTCTCGCCAATAATCTTTTGTGCAATTATTATAACATTCATTAGTGATCATTTCCTGAGTCAATATTACACTGTGGGTTGTAAACTGATTTTCTAGTTTTCTCATTCCTTCTACATTTACTATTAGCTGACTTTCATCTGTAAAGAAGACATTTCCTTCTTTTATGCTCTCTCTTATAGTATCACTATGTACTAATGAAACTAAAAAGAAAATTCAATTTGTTATAATTCATTATTGCCATTATTCTTTTTATTCTCAAATTACTCCTTTTTTGGCCAAAGGAAATCCCCTTCAAGTCTGGTTTTTGTTCCCTTGGTTATGACCCCAGTTGGTCTTTGAGGGCTTTTTTTGCAGTCTATCATTAAAGAGATTTCCCAGGCTCATTTTTTACTCATTTTGCCCAAGAAACAAGAATCAGCTTTTTTCCCCAAAGGGCCTATGCCCCCTATCAGTTTACTGCTGTCCTGCTTTGTAAGACTGGAATTGGACCCTGTGAATACATTCTTTTGCCAGCTGGCACAATGGCAAGCTTTGTCAGTAGATGGCACTGGAGGGACACTGCAGGAAAGGAGCTTCTCCTGCTGGCTTGTGTCCTATCTTTTTGCTCCTCCTGTGGAGCAGATGCCAGGGCTGTGCAAGGACACCCAGTGTCACTCACTGTCCGGCTAGTTTTTCGAGCACCTTGGCCCGCAGTGTTTTGCTCTGCAGGAGTGGCCCGTGGTTTTCTGCTTGCCAGCCTCAGTCTCCTGGTACTCCACTGGGAAGTGTCCTGTTTGCCAATTTCAGCCCCCTAGCTACAGATCAGCTATGGCCCAGGAGAACACAGCAAACTTCTCCATCATCCCCTGGGCTATAAAGACAGTCTCTCTAATGAGGTGTGTATCTTAGTTTTGGGGAGAGGGTCCCTCTTTCAGAATTTTCCCTTATTTGGGTATTCTTAGCCCTGTGGTGTTAAGGTTCTCTTTTATTTCATCTAGTTAATGCTTTATGTTAAATTTTCCTTGTTCAAATTGCTGATGTGGGGATCCCTGGGTGGCGCAGCGGTTTGGCGCCTGCCTTTGGCCCAGGGCATGATCCTGGAGACCCGGGATCGAATCCCACGTCGGGCTCCCGGCATGGAGCCTGCTTCTCCCTCTGCCTGTGTCTCTGCCTCTTTCTCTCTCTCTCTCTCTCTCTATGTCTATCATAAATAAATAAAAATAAATAAAAAACAAACCCCCCCCCCCACAAATTGCTGATGTGCTCTCATTTTCTAATTGAACTTGAACTGGTAAAGTACAGAGAATAGTCTTTGAATGGTGACACCATTCAAAGATGCAATTTCTGAATTAACTTGGTATGTCCTTGGATTTGAGCACAGTGTTGAGAAGCTTGCCAGTAGGAAATGGGATGCTTGTATTCTATGGGAGGCAGGGGCAACACAATTGATAAAGCTATTACCTTGAATCTGATGAAGTGGCAAGTATAATGGGAGCCCATTAGTGCTGTACCTCACTAATGATGATTTAAAGGATGGTGGTGTCTTCCTGCACCCCGATGTTTCTAGCAGCAATGTCCACAATAGCCAAACTGTGGAAGGAGCCTCGGTGTCCATCAAAGATGAATGGATAAAGAAGATGTGGTTTATGTATACAATGGAATATTACTCAGCCATTAGAAACAACAAATACCCACCACTTGCTTCAACGTGGATGGAACTGGAGGGTATTATGCTGAGTGAAGTAAGTCAATCAATCGGAGAAGGACAAACATTATATGGTCTCATTCATTTGGGGAATATAAAAAATAGTGAAAGGGAATAAAGGGGAAAGGAGGAAAAATGAGTGGGAAATATCAGAAAGGGAGACAACATGAGATACTCCTAACTCTGGGAAACGAACTAGGGGGGTGGTGGAAGGGGAGGTGGGCGGGGGGTAGGGGTGACTGGGTGACGGGCACTGAGGGGGGCACTTGATGGGATGAGCACTGGGTGTTATTCCATATGTTGGCAAATTGGACACCAATAAAAAATAAATTTATATAAAAAAAATAAAGGATGGTGGTGTCTTAACTTGTTTGAGCTACTGTAACAAAAATACCAAAAAGCCCTGGTGCCTTATAAACAATAGACATTTACTTCTCATGGTTCTGGAGGCTGGGTAATTCAAGATCAAGGCATGAATAGAGTTGGTGTCTGGTAAGGGCATGCTTCCTGGTTCATAGATAGCCATTTTCTTATGGTACCCTCCTGTGGTGGCAGGGGTCAGGGAGCTCTCGGGGGTCTCTTTTATAAGGACACTGATGCCATTCATGAGGACTCCACTCTCATGACCTAGTCTCAATACCCTTCCCTCCCCTCAACTCTCAATACCCTCATGTTGGGGATTAGGTTTCAGCATGTGAATTTTGGAGGAACACGAACATTTAGTTTATAACAAGTGCTATGGGATTGAGTCTTCTCACAGATAGAAAAGCTTTCCCCACACTCAAGTTATAAAGTAACTCCCTCATGTATCGGTTTAATGCTTTTATAGTTTCCTTTTAAATTCACATCTCTAGTCTGTTTGGAGATTATTCTGATGGACGGTGTGAGATACGGATCCAATTTTATCTTTTTCCAGATGAATATCCAGTCACTCAACACCATTTATTTAAAAGTCCATCTTTTCCCAAGTGATCTTGGATACCATCTAGTAATTTCCGTATGCACTTGGGTCTATTTTTGGATTTTCTATTCCCTTCCTACTCTATTTGTTTGCCAGGACCACAGTGTTTTTATTAGAGCGGCTCTATAGTCTTATTTAATACTTGTTAGGGCTAGTGCTCTCTTACTGCTTTTATTTTTCAGAATTTTCCTTCCATTATTGTATGTTTGTTTATTTATGTTTAAGATTTTATTTATTTATTCATGAGAGACACACAGAGAGAGGCAGACACACAGGCAGAGGGAGAAGCAGGCTCCATGCAGGGAGCCCGACGCGGAACTCGATCCTGGGACTTCAGGATCAGGCCCTGGGCTGAAGGTGGCGCTAAACCGCTGAGCCCCCCGGGCTGCCCCAGTATGTTTATTTTTTTTATATGCACTTTGGAATTAGCTTGCATAACTCTAGGAAAAAGTTTACCTTTTTAAAAGTTAGAATCACATTTGTATATTTCTTGGGGAGCATTGTCATCTTTATGGTGTTGAGTTGTCCTATGAGCAAATGATGTCTTTTGATTTCTTCAAGTCTTTCTTGGCTTACAGAAGTGTTTCTCACTTACTGAAGTTTTTCTAATACAGCTTTGGCACATTTCCCTAAGTATTTTATCCTTTTATGGTTTCTATATTAAATGACATTATATCTTTTACATGGTCACTGTTTGCATTTTTGTATGTATGTGTAAGGTAAATTTTATATTATGGTACCTTACAGAAATTATGATCTTTAGTACTGATTCTCTGTTTTCTAGATGTAGTATTACATGATCTACATAGAGATATAATTTCTTTCTCAAATCTTGGGCATCTAAATGCTTATGATTATCAGCTTTTCTCTCCAATACTTTGCTACAAAGTAGTGGGGCAGAGGACATACCTGCTTTGTCCTTGATCTAAATGAGAATTATTTCTCCATTAAGTAGGATGCTGGTTTTTTAGTTGAGGTATATGATATTTCATCATGTTAAGAAAGTATCTCTTAATTTTTATTTGATTTTTATGAAATTAAGAATGGGTTTGTCAAAAGCTGTGCTACATTTTACTATGTGTTCGCAATGATTTATTTTTTCCCCCTTCTTCTATCATGATTTATTGTTGGGAGAAAATACTTTACCTCTACACTGATTTTGGGTTTGACCATATGACTTGCTTTAAAGATTGATTGATTGATTGATTGAAGAGAGAGTGTGCAGGAGCACACAAGCAGAGGTAGCTGCAGAGGGTGAGGGAGAAGCAGGTTCCCTGCTGAGAAGGGAGTATGTGACTTGCTTTGAACAATGGAATTTGATGAACAGTAGTAGTGTGTCAAGTTCAGAGTCTGAAGCATCATGTATATTTCTGGTCACCCTTCTTATGTTTCTGCCTTTGCCATCAGAAAGACATGTCCTGGGTTGTTGCTGATCCCAAATGAAGAAGCATATGGAGCAGAACTGAATCCATCCTGCAGCCTGAAGCATACACACCCCTGCCAACCCACAGATTGGTGAGTGAGAAAAAGAAAAATATTTGATGTTGTAAGCCACTGAGATATCAAGGGTGTTTGTTACTCACTATTTCCATCCTAGTAATAGCTCACTAACACAAAGTCCTTTTTGTCATCTGTACATATAATCATATAACATCTTTCTCCTTAGATCTAACTACATGATAAACTATAGGGATGAATTTACTAATACTGAAGCTTCATTGCTTGGGAATAACCCCCCTTGATTATAATGCACTATTTAAACTTGATTTTATTTTTTTAAAAAGATTTTATTTATTTATTCATGAGAAACACAGAGAGGAGAGAGAGAGAGGCAGAAATACAGGCAGAAGGAGAAGCAGGCTCCATGCAGGGAGCCTGATGTGGGACTCAATCCTGGGTCTCCAGGATCACACCCTGGGCTGAAGGCGGCGCTAAACCGCTGAGCCACCCGGGCTGCCTTAAACTTGATTTTAGATATAGAATCTCTATTTGCTGACATTGTATTTAGGATTGTCCCATTGCTAGTCATGAGTGAACTGCTTTATAGTTTTCTTCTGTGTGTGTGTTGGTAATCTTACCAGGTCTGGGTATCAGAATTATACTTGTTTCATAAAGATCATTTGAGAATTTTTCTTCTGTGCTAAAATTTAAATGTTATTGGGCATATCTGGTCTTTGAAATTTTGATAGAAATCCCCTGTAAAATCATTTGGATCTGGTTTTTATAGTTAGTTCCTTGATAACCTTTTCTCTTTCCTCTATGGAAATCTGTCTACTTATGCTTTCCACATATAGCAAGGTTAATTTTGATAAGTTGTGTTCTCTTAGAAAATAATCCAACTTATCTAGAATTTCCATTTTATTTGTATTTAGTTGTGTAAAGTAGTCTTTTCCAATATTTAAAAACTTACTAGTTTCATTGGTTATCTCCTTGCTTGCATCATTTGTTTTTTCTATGTTTCTTCCTTTAGTAAGTTAGAGTTAATGGTTTATCTATTTTGTTGTTTTTACAAAAAACCAGCATTTTGATTAGTTTCTACTATTTTTTTGTTCACTATCTCATTACTTTTGCTTTTAAATTTATTATTTTCTTCCTTCTGGTTTCTTTTGCTTAACTTTGTTGTTCCTTTCTTTTTTTTTTTTTAAGATTTTATTTATTTATTCATGAAAGACACACAGAGAGAGACACAGGCAGAGGGAGAAGCAAGCTCCATGCAAGGAGCCCGATGTGGGACTAGATCCAGGGTCTCCAGGATCACACCTCAGGCTGCAGGCGGCGCTAACCCGCTGCACCACCAGGGCTGCCCTCCTTTCATTTTTTAATATGTTTGTTGCTGCAAAAATTTAAGGCTGTGGCTTTAGTGTGATCACTGATTTAACCATATTCTGTTAATTTTGTGTTTTCATTATGATTTGTCTTTAGAAATTCTGCTCCTTAATTTTTCTCCCTTTGTCCTAAAAGTTTTTTGATAGAGAATTTTAAGATTTCCAAATGGAATTTCTAGTTTTAGAAAGAGCAGAGGAGCAAGACATGGAAGTAAAGATACTTGTTCCACTTCAGGCTTTCAGAACTTCTAGTTTTAAATGAAATTTAAAAATCTCGGTTATTACCTGGAACTGCATTTAAAAATTTATTACAATACAAGGGGACTGTTTATTATCTATGAGTGATCAAAATAGCTATGGAAAAAAAAATCACTATGGAACCTATAGGTTTTCATCCAAGGGCAAGAAAGCAATAAATTTACTGAGCAAATTAATGGTGAGTGATGAGAAACAATAAAATTGATTTGTGATTGCAGCTAGGCTTTCATTAGCTTTTATATCAGCTTTGTGAGAATTAGAAAAAAGGTGTTCCACTGGGTGAAAGAGTCCTGCATACTTGGAGGATTTCTGGCTGAGTATCAACTTAAACTTGAATTAAGGAATTCTAAAGTTCCTTAATTAGGAACTTTAGCTCAGCCAGAACCGATATGGTTGATCCAGCAGACCCTGTATTGCTCTCTTCTAAGTTTAGCAGGTACATTAAAGTAGTTACACTTATTAACTGCTGGGCAACTGTGGGAACTCAAATAAGAAAAGCAGCTGATTGCTCTCACCACAAAAAAGAAATGATGCTTATGTGATAGGATCGAGAAGGTGACAATATAGAGGTGTTAAACTAATGCTATGGTGATCATTTTGCAGCATATGAATGTATCAGATCATCATGTGGTATGCCATAAACTCACACAATGTTATATGTCATTTATATCTCAATAAAGCTCCAGAAAAAAAACAAAAGCAGCCAATACCACCAAACTCATTATGTTTGAGATATAAGATTTATTCACACACACACACAAATAATCACAACCAAATATACACTAATTTAAAAAAACAAGATTATAGTGACATAAAGTTAATTTTATGTTTTCTTTTATAAGTGTGTAAAAGTATTCTATGCTTCTACATAAATTTCTATTCATAAAAGAATAGCAAATATTAAAATGCAGTGATAGCTTGCATTTCTTATATGGAAAGAACACAGACCAAACCCTGAAGCTTTTAGTTTACAATGGTGTTACCATTAAGCCACACACTAAACTAATGATCAAAAATAGTATCTATTTCCAGATCCATATACATATACATTCACCAACTAAGCTGAGAAATAAGCATTTTGTATTCTCTCCATCCTGCTATAATTTTTGTTTGTTTGTTTTGCTAAAAGCAGAGTAATAAATTGCATTTTCTCCTGTTAATTGATCTCAGAAGATGCACTATCTAATTCATGAGAAACGTGAAATTTCAGGTGTTTATCTTCTTCCTCACTCTTGGAGTCTACAATTAACTCCTTCTCATGGCTTTGACTTAATTGGCTGACAAGTTCACTGCTGACTTCAGAATTTTCCTGGCTACCAATCTCATGGGAATGCATATTGCTCTCATCACTTGCTCTCAGCTTATACTCTTGGGAGTGCTTGCGGTCCTTGGTTTCCATACTGTGGTCATCAAGCTGACTTGTTTCCTGACTGTCTTTTGCATGGCTGTCCCTGTCAGAGGTGCCTCTCACTGTCCGGGAAAGAAGGACGGCATTGAAGTCATCTTCCATACTCGCACTTTTCACAAGTGATGTGAAGTCCTCCTCTGTAGAATCAGGATACTGAATGACGGAACAAATGAAAGAAGAATTAAACAAATAGCCAGGGATGGGAACATTGTAATTCTGCTTTCTAACTTTTAGCCAATTTATACTGGAAATGGTCTAAATTTGACTGAACCAAAAAACAGGACAAGCACATTACTTTATATTTTACCAGGGTTTTCACATATTCATCTCCTTTAGTTTAATAGGTATATCAGTTATGCATATGATAAAGACTATAAGTAGATCTCATTATCTCTGTTTTAAATAAAGAGAAAGAGAATTGAAAGTTAAAAAATAAATGAATAGTAAATGTCAAGTCTATGTGTCAAATCCAGATCCTTAGACCATAGATGCAGTGTAATTTGCAACTCTACAATTCATTGTAAATATTTAACTTCAAAACATGACTGTTATATTGTGAAAATAATTGCTGTTTTCCAAAGTTTTTTCTTTCATCTAAAAAAATAAATAGAATAAATGCTTTACAGCCAGGATTTGGAAAAAGAGCATTATGGCTGAGAGATGAAATTAGAGAAAAATTGCATGGACTTAAAATAGCCAAGTTGAAAAAAGTTTTTGTGTTCAGTAGTCATAAATTAGGAGTTGCCTAGGTGGCTCAATTGGTTGAGCACTGGACTCTTGATTTTGACTCAAGTCATGAGCTCAGGGGTGTAAGATTGAGCCCTGCACTGGGCTCTGTGCTCAACGTGGAGTCTGCATGTCCCTCTTCCTCCCCCTCTAGCACTCCCCTACCAACTTTTCTCTCTAAAATAAATAAATAAGTAAGTAAATAAATAAATAAATAAATAAAATATTAAAAAATAGTCATAAACAAATAATATCTACTGAATGAATGAATGTGAATATGCACACTCTGGTTTCCTAGAATTGGGCTCTAATCATAAACATCTGATGTATCTGTTTACCTGAACTTCGTATTTGTGGGACTTCTTAGATTTGGACCTCAGTCCATAAGCCACACTATCACCTCGGCCATCATATGAGCCTCTTGTGGGGACAGCTGGAGTGAATAATTGGGTTGCTGGAATGTCAGTGGGAAAATCAGTGACCAGTTCATCGGATTCATCAGACTCGTTGGAGTCGTCATCTAAGTCATTCGAGTCAACGGAGTCCTGGCTATCCACATCGTCTCCATCATCTTCATCTACATCGTCATGGCTTTCATTGGACTTACTTGAGAAGGTCTAAAAATCATGGCCAGAAAAATTGGGGTAAGGGTTTTTATTTTCTCTTAGTCTTTTCAGTACATTAGTCTTTCAGACTAATTTGGTTTTAGAATCTTTGCATTCACAGCAATGTATTCAGTGGCTTCTAGGAGCAAAGCAATTTCCTTTTTAATACCAAGATAAATGGAATCATAATTTGAGGTATTTTTCTTGCTTCTCCATAAATAATTATTTTCAAGCCATATATGGGAGTATAATATTTCTATCAATAACATTCCATTTCCTTGTTCATATTAGACATTATTCAATTTACCAATTCAGTGATGAAATAAATAGATACATAATTGTGAGATTACTTTTGAGTTGAAATGAAAATTCTCAGAAGATTGGAGCATCCATATATTAATGCATGCATCAAAACTTAAGACTACCCCCTTATTGGTATGGAGAAGCAAAAGGTGAATCCGTTATGCTTGTGTTTAAGCTGCAACTCAAATCTGTCCCCCAAATTAACCACTTACTGTCTATTAAACTTCTGACTAGCAATATATTGGGTTATTTTTTTTAATATATTGGGTTATTTATCTAACTTTCCTAATTAGAATTCTTAGCATATTCAAAAGATCTTAAGGAAAACAAATTTAACTAACCTCTTTGTTTAGCAAATATAACAATAGTCCAAGAAAAAGAATAGTTATTACATAAACCATAATGTTAGGAACAAAGATGCTCCTAGAGACAAAATCTTGGCTTTCGTAGGCATTATTAGATGTTTATCAGATATTAGATGAGACATTTACAAAATATCTTAAATAAAATGTTAAGAGGCTTAGTATTTCAAATAACAGACATTAGTAAACATTTCCTGCCACACTAAGCTTATCTGAAGAAACCTGGTATTTCTGACATTTAGTAAATACATGTTCTCTTTATGAGCAAGTTTTAGACTGGCAATTTACTGCAAAATCTACCAATAGAATATTATCAGAATTGAGCCCAGGCAATATCATTAGGAGAAAGAGTGGCTTCTTTCATCTCTCCAAGGCATGGTTGGCTTCTGATTCAAGATGAGAACTTACTTTTTGTTTGAAGTCATCAGTTTCCTCAGTCAGCACAGCATTCTGAAGAAGAAGAGATACATATCAGTTTACATAAAACATGTCTCATATTTTATTTTTTATTTTTTAATTTATTTATGATAGTCACACAGAGAGAGAGAGAGAGAGGCAGAGACACAGGCAGAGGGAGAAGCAGGCTCCATGCACCGGGAGCCCGATGTGGGATTCGATCCCGGGTCTCCAGGATCGCGCCCTGGGCCAAAGGCAGGCGCCAAACCGCTGCGCCACCCAGGGATCCCCATGTCTCATATTTTAATTTAAAAGCTAGCCTTTTCTATCCAAAACAGGTCTTATTTTTCAGCCTCATAAATGAGTGGCTTAAAGTGTGAAAAAAGCCAACATAACCAGATCAATTGCTGTCCTAAGCTCACATTTACCAACAGGCAGGAAGGATCCATTTAACTGGCCTCAATGGCCTGCATGATGGCTACTTTTTGTTGTTCTCTAATTGTGAGAAATTTAATTCTTAAAATCAGTTAAAATTAAAAATACCTGTAGTGCTAGGAAAGTCTGCTTCTGAGATGGGTCAGGCTTTAGCCATGTAGCTACAGCACCTGGGTATTTGTTGTAAAGCTACAAAAAATGTTGCATATTTGTCATTATTAAAAAAAGAAACATAAGGATCTCTAAATGATAAGCTGAAAAAGCAACTATACTTCACTGATCTTGATGGATAGGCATAATATGCCTGTATACGGTCAACCAGAGCCTTAGATACCTCTTTTATCATTTATTTTTTTCTTGTAGATTCATTTAATATACTTACTTGGCACTTAAGCCAGGCATCCTTTCAAAGTAATTTACAAATATTTATTCATTTAATCCTCTTAACCTCTTGTGAGATAAGTATCATTATTATTCCCATTTTACAGATCAGAAGAAACTCAGCTACAATGAAGTTAAGTGGTAGTAAGTGGCAGAGCCAGGGTTCAAATCCAAGGAACCTGGCTCTCTGTACCAATTCATTCTGTCCATACTGAGTATTGTGCATTCCTATTTTATGCTTGCTAGCTGAAATTTCCCCTCGAATAAAACATATCTAAAGCAGAGATCCCCTTAGTTAGTGGTGATCTTCATTGTTTCCATTCTATGGAATAAGGGGAAACTCTAAAGCTTTGCTGTCTGATCCTGTACCCATCAGCCATATAACATGTGGTTATTTAATTTAATTAAAATTAAATTTAAAAAATCAGTTCCTTAGTTGTACTAGCTACATTTTGAGTGTTCAATAGCCACAGTGGCTAGCAGCTCTGAGTGGACAGTGCAGAAATATAACATTAATATCACTGCACTGAAGTTCTATTGCTCCAAGATGCCAGAGACATGAATGGAATGGTCTTTCCTTTAGCCAAATCATTATTGGGAAAATGATTATTCTAGTGCAGAGGAATGGAAATTGCCCTGAATAAGTGTCATCTGATGGGCTGTATCACCCAGAGCCAATCCCTTCACATTCCTGTCATTTGAGAATGAGAGCCCTGGCGGTTCCACAGGGTCCCTTTCACAGCCAGCCACCGAGAGGGGGAGGAGCAGAGAGGCAACCAGTCAGTAGTACTTGGGGTTTCCCCAGGGCTGGCTCCAACCAGAACAGCTTTATATTGGGCTTCTCTGAAAGCTTTTGCTGAAAGAAGGGGTTCCTTGCCTAAAAAAAGATGTGAAGCTACTTGTCTGGATGAGTTCCAAGTTTCTCTCCTTTTGTTTTCTTTAAAAAAATATAAAGATTATATGTAAATATGTCATAATTTATATATATTAAATATATATATATTTCCACTGCTACTTGTAATATGGTCTCAGAGAGAAGGCACTTATAAGTTAAATTTATGATTTAAAACAAGGTAATATGAAGACAATATAGATGAACAAAACAGATTAAAACCCCCTAATAGTCATAATACAGATAACCAATTCATCTTCAGAGGTATCTCTTTGTAACTTTCCCATATTTCTTACTAGCTCTAGATTTCTAGGATTCTGGAAGGTTGATCTCTTCACTTCTCTCCTAAATATAATTTAATAATTTATACTGTCATAGCTTTATGGGCCATATTTATTCTATGTAAAAGGCATAAATTCTTGCCTCAGATAGTGTGACCTCTATTTTTTTTGGAAATGTTAATTTTTCTGGCTTATTAATGTGCTTCCGTATTTGTTTTCTCAAATCAATTAGAAGACAGACATGCCTATACACACCTACTTGCACACCTAGACACTTGCAGCAAAACATCTCCTAATGTCTTCATTAAGCAATCTACTTTCAGTGACCCCAGAGAACACTACACAGGCCTTTATTCTGTTCATCTGGGATTGAACTCTGTGTATCTTTTAGCCTAAGCTCCTCAGGACAATGCCCATTTGTTGTTTGGCTGGCACAATTTTACCTATTTTGGAGGAGCATGTACATCTATGGTGCTGGTCAAAGAGTTATAATAAAGGGTTTTATTTGGTCTTATGCTTGGTTAGAAAATTGTTATCTAAAGTCAGCTGACAAGCATAATAGATCCAAACAGCATAAAAACCTTTCTTTTTTAATGGGTTTCTTAGCAAATATCTTAGTAGATATTATGAATATTGTGGCCATACAAACTATCCAGTATGTGAGACAAATTTTAAACTTAAAAAAGCGGAGGATCCCTGGGTGGCTCAGTGGTTTAGTGCCTGCCTTTGGCCCAGGGTGTGATCTTGGAGACCCGGGATCGAGTCCCATGTCAGGCTCCCTGCATGGAGCCTGTTTCTCCCTCTGCCTGTGTCTCTGCCTCTCTCTCTCTCTGTGCCTCTCATGAATAAATAAATAAAATCTTAAAAAAAATAAACTTAAAAAAGCATGGATGGAATTTTCTATGTCTAGTACAGTATGTTGACTCATGGAAAGAAAAATTCACTTGACTTCCTAGAATTCATTTTATATAAATGACAATGGCCTAGAGCATTATTTTATTATATAAAAGAACTAGTTTGGTGTTAAGAGCATATATTTACTAAAAACTACACAGATCTTCCTCAATTTCCAATGGGGTTATGTCCTAATAAACCCATTGCAAGTTGAAAATATGGTGGGTCAAAAATGCATTTAGTACACCTAACCTACTGGGCATCATAGCACAGCTTAGCCTACCTTAAACATGCTCAGAATGTATACATTAGTTTGCGTTGGGCAAAAGCATCTAACACAAAGCCTATTTTATAACAAATCATCGAATATCTCATTTAATTTATTGAATACTGTACTGAAAGTGAAAAATGGAATGGTTGTATGCATACAGAATAGTTGGAAGCATATTGGTGTTTACTCTTGTGATCCCGTGGCTTGGCTGGATGCTGCAACTCACTGTCACTGCCCAGTATTACAAGAGAATATTGTACCATACATCACCAGGCCCGGAAAAGTTCAAAATTCAAAATTTGAAGTATGATTTCTACTAGCATATGGCTTTCCTACCATCGTAAAGTTGAAAAACTGTAAATGGAAGCACTATAAGTTGGGGACCATCTGTAAGTGTACTTAGCAGGCCTAGATTGAAAGCAGCAGTCAGTAAATACTTATCAATCAACAGCAAGACTATGAAGATAAGTAAAATGGCAACAAATATGTTTGTAGTACCTCTTGTACAGCTGCATATAATTTAATTACATGATAAACCGAAAAGATGCTTACCTGCTTTTCCTCAGAGCTCCCAGAATCAGCGTGCTTAATCTTTGAAATAGAAAAAATGAACAAAGAACAATGTGAATGTGTTCCTAGCACAGGGGAGCACACAATTCATTTATTTTGAGAAATTTCCTTTAAGATGCAGCTGTACTCACCGGAATGGCGTAGGCAATGCCTAAGAGGCAAAAGCAAATCACTGCAATCCTCATGGTGAGTTTTCCTGCAAAATATTTTATAAGGAATATTCGGTTTCTTTGTAGGGTAAAACAGTCATACTTCTTTATGCTACCACATCACAAAATCATTACTAATAAAATATATTTTCTGTAGAATACTTTCTGCCTTTTGGAGAAAACTCTTGTTTCAAACACTATGCTCTTTTGAGTTAATATTTGTAATGCCACCTCTTTATCTCTCACTATTAGGCAAGGGAGAGCGGAATCTCCCAAGTCTATATTCAACTTTAAAATTTAGAATTCCAGGAATTATATCATTACTCCCTGATAGCTCCAGCTATCTCAACCTAAAAACAGATCATTAGTAATTTAACTAAAATAATAAGCTAGTGTTGGAATCTTTATTTCTCAGAGAAGAAAAACACAAAGGGGAAGAAAGAAAATAGAACTATAGAAAGAAACTTGCTTTCTCCATCTTTCCAGCGTGCATTTTAAGTGTGATTTATAACTGAAATTATTAAGAAGGTACCACTTAGATAAAATGAGGCTGTCTCAAAACTCAGTTATTTAAGAAAGGCATTCTAGAAATTTGAAACAGAAACCAAAACATAGAAAATAGTCAACAGCTTTTCTATTCATGATAATAAGTCTAAATAGTGTCATACAGTTATTTTGGTGAAAAATCTAACAGCTAAATACAGAAGTAAATTATTCAGAAGGTTTTTCTTTTCTCTTGAAAATAGGTTGGATACATTAAATCATTAAAACATAGCATTATTATTAGCTTACATTACCACTAAAGATTTTTATCCCTTTAAATGCTTCCACAGCCATCTACCCATTTAAATTAATGTATATAGTTATTTGAAAGGGGCATAGAATTTTTCATTTTTTTTCCTTCTGATTGGAAGAAATAATTTCAGTTCTTTTGAGGACTCAAAAGTATTTTTGAGTCCTATAAATGACTGGCTTTTAAAATAACCAGTTACCTTTCCTCCAGGAAATCTGTAACGTATCTCCATGCTCATTTAAAAGCCTAGAACAATTCAAGTCTGCTTAACAGCTTTACAGTTCAATTCCTTTCCTCACGACTTGCCCTTGCCCCTGAAATGAAGCTGAATACACGGGGTAGTGAACTGCGGGCTTACCTTGCTCTGTGGCTGGCTGAGAAGAGAGCCCAGTCTTGGACGATGCTGCACTTCTCTCCTTCTCTTGCTGCTGACAACCAGGACCTCCCAGAATTTAAATGCTGCTCCAGACATTCTCCACCAACACAGGGAGGCGGAGAAATGTGTCATGAGGTTTTTTTGCCACTGCCCAACCCACTTGCTCCCACACTTCCCCTTCTGGTTTTTGTGGTTAAAAAACAAAGAAGCAAACACACAAACTATAGTTAAAACATTACTTGTGTACGATATCATTAACTAGCTTTTTCATTTATGGGGTTGGCATTTAGCATGGTGGAAGGGCATCTAGGGGTCCTACAAAAAAGTGGGGAGGAATGACTAGTTCTTTGAAACAGTCTATAATTTCTGAGCTAGAAGAAAAAATATTAATATTAAATTAGTCTTAAATAAAATGGAATAGACTTTTGTTTCTTTCAGGTTAAATAGCAGATTAAGGTCATATATGCAACCAAATTTGCCTCACAGATATACTTGTTTAACAGGTGCGAGGCTATCTCTCCTTCAGGTGTATGAAGAGTTCAGAGAGGCCCCCTCCATCCTTCACTACTCAAGCTTGGTATTGTGATTTCAAGTATATAGCAGCTTGTCATTTAGACAAATGACATTACTAACACTAAATTCCATGTTCATGCCCATGTTCAAGTTGGATTTACGATGACCCTTCAAGGACATGAATTTTTGTTGTGCTGTTTGAATTGTTTGGAGGTGGTGAATCAGATAATTTGCTATACAAAATAGAAGAATGGTAATTTACTGTATATACTGCAGAAGTAAAGTAGTTTCTGACTGGGAGCAGTGTTACTGCTTGAGAAGGCTGCTTCTGGGGCCAGAGTGTGGCTTTGAGTCCTACACTGCCACCATTAGCTGTTTGACCTTGGGCAAGTCACTTAGCCTACCTATATTTGTTTCCTCATCTGTCAAATACACACGCTATTATCTAGCTCATGAGGATTGTGAGAAGTTTGAATGAATTAGTATGTGCAAAACTAACACTTGGCACATATTATATGCATATTTGAAGCACTGTGTGTGTTAACTATTCCTGAAAGTTTTGGAGAAGCAAGTAGTCATCATTTGTAATATCTTTAAGTGGAATAGGTTATTAGAATGAGGTTAGATGTATGATCTTTTTTTTTTTTTTTTAAAGATTTTATTTATTTATTCATGATAGTCACAGAGAGAGAGAGAGGCAGAGAGACACAGGCAGAGGGAGAAGCAGGCTCCATGCACTGGGAGCCCGACGTGGGATTCGATCCCGGGTCTCCAGGATCGCGCCCTGGGCCAAAGGCAGGCGCTAAACCGCTGCGCCACCCAGGGATCCCAGATGTATGATCTTTAAACTGTGTACATCAATAAGGTAGTTTTCATATCACTATAGGAATAGATTGCTCTATGAATCATTTTTTTTCCAGTTTTTCTCCCACGATATATAAAGGTTTTACTTAATAAATAAAATAAAATTAAAAACATTTTTCCATATTAAAAAAAACTTTACTGGGTATTTAAAAGGTATTTAAATAAAAAAATTACAGGTGACTTTGAATATCAGAACAGAAATTAGAGGTAGCATAGCTCTGATTCCATTTTAAATATTTAATATTGTTTTGAGATTACTTAATTTTCATCTACTTTTCTCAGTTGTGAGAAATGAGGGTTGCAACTATTCATTTACCTCACACTTCCATTGTAAGAATTGTGTGCGAAGTGAGATTAAAGATAAATGGTCCTATTTATTATTAGTTCTGTCTAATGTGTCGGCTACTATTTACTGATTGCTGTTCTTAATAAAAATATGAATTACATAATTTCTTGCAATCTTATTAGTATAACTATATTCCAGTTTTGTGGACATTTGGTGGTGGGGTGAGTTTATCTATTTTGGATGCATTCCAAATGAATTGATATTATTGATTTGTGGGCTCTAATCGCACATTTTACAATCCAGGTGCCAGCTAACTTGATGAAACATAAAGCATCAGGTTATAAAGTTTCAGAACATATTTCTTAGTTCTGCTTTTAAAAATTGTTTTTTCCCTTTAAACGTATCACCCACATAAATTTGTCATGTTGTCAATTTAGTAGGGGGAAGTTCACAAATTCTAAAAACAACAAGATTTCCACAGGACTCACTACGGTTTACTCTGTGCCCACAGGAATGATTTAATACAAACTTAGAGTGTTATAGGAATAGATTTCGCTGGAGCCTAGCCACGTCCAGATGAACCAGATGACCTACCACAGGACTCTTCCGGTTCTAGCTCCAAAGTGCCACACGATGGCAGCGTTTCTGAAAGGGATTTCAGACCACAAATCTGGTTTTGTTTTCTCCTTCCGGCAGGATAGGACATTTCGCATATTTAATGACAGAACTGTAAAACAGCTGTGGGGCCTTCCATTTCTCGGAAAGCCAGGTGAGAAAATAGCTCCCAATAATGCTACACAGAACATTCCTGTTCTGCTCTGTCATTGCTTTCAGCAGTCCCAGGTAGACATGCTGTCTCCTTCCCCACTTCCCACACTTGCTCAAAAGGTTACTGATTCCGAGATCTCACTCAGAGAAAAGACTTGTGAATTCACAGGTAAAGAATGTGTCTGGGATGCTTCAGAGATGAAAAGATAGTGATTTGTTAGGGAGGCAGTTCTGCAAAGGATGAAATGGATAGTATGTCATTCTGACTTTTGAAGAGATTCATTCTTCTTGCCTTTTTTTTGTTTTTTTAAGATTTTATTTATTTATTCATGAGAGACACAGAGGGAGAGAGAGAGGCAGAGACACAGGCAGAGGGAGAAGCAGGCTCCATGCAGGGAGCCCAACGCAGGACTCGATTCCGGGACTCCAGGGTCATGCCCTGGGCTGAAGGCAGGTGTTCAACCACTGAGGCACCCAGGGATCCCCTTTTTTCTTCTTGCTTTTTGTTATCAGATATGCTGCTTATTTTTCCCGAAAAAGATTTTTTAACTGTCAGAATTAATGTGTTAAATGATTTAGGTCAGTCTTGATCTTGTTTAGGCTAATGCTTGGTTTTTAGAATCAAAATGCCAAACTGATCAAATTCTTTGCAAATCTCGTATGTGGAAAGAAAAAAGTTTAATTGTTAAACTGGAATGTGAAGAGTGATTTATGATTATAAAATATAGACACTGGGGCAGCCCAGGTGGCTCAGCAGTTTAGTGCCCCCTTCAGCCCAGGGCGCGATCCTGGAGACCTCGGATTGAGTCCCATGTCGGGCTCCCTGCATGGAGCCTGCTTCTCCCTCTGTGTCTCTGCCCCTCTCCCTCTCTGTGTCTCTCGTGAATAAATAAATACAATCTTTAAAAAATATATATAGACACTGTAAGAGGACATATGGGAACATATAAAGAACATTGTATTTTTTTCTTAAACGACATGAAAATGCTCATATAATGGAAAAATTTAAGTGTCCAAATGTCACTGTTTTGTGGAGTTTTTTTAATACTGACTTCCAGTTTATTTGGATATTTCTAACTATCTTCTTAGTAAGTTATAATCAACTATTTAAATTTTTTCAGCTCTGCAAATAATTATTTTTCTCTCTGAATCAACGTTCAAATAAAAATCTGATATCTTCGTAGCATCACTAATCTGCCATAGTGAAGTTAGGAACTGTAGCTAAACAGAAGCCTACTACAATACTCATTTAGCCTAAGGAAGAGGGGCATTACTTATTAAAGGAAAGGAGACAAGGGTGGGAAATAAGAGGGTACTATTTTTAAGGACAGACATGAAATTGGGACATTTCAGAAATTGTGAAAACAAACACCATAAAACTTTTATCCTATTGCTCAATAACTTAAATAATGAAATTCAGCTCCTGAAAAAATGATCTTACTATTGGCAAACATTAGTTTCACTTAAGACAACAGAAAAAAATTCATTTTAGACACATAGAATTGTTATAGAGTAAGTAAATATTCAATAAATTGTTAGTGATTAACCACTCAACTCTCCATCCTTAAGAAATTCTGAGCACATAGTTTGTGCTTATCAGTTCAGTGTACTAGGCTCGAATTCATAGTGTACCATATATTGATACCTAATATCTGCTGGTACTCAAGAATTGCATAGTGTTTTTCTATTAAAGTATTATTACCAACTCTGAGGGCATTCCAATACTCTTTAAGTGATAGATTCTTTAAAGTGGACTTAAATTATTAATTTTTTTTTTCTGAAGAGGACACCATTCTTACCTTCATGGAGCCTCAGGGAGACTTTTATTCATGAAAATCAACTAAGAAATTTGGAACTGTGTAGCCAAGGAGAATAAGAGGGTCCAGTTATGTATTAAATTCAGTGGGACTATGGACAGGGAAAAGCATATGGCAGAGACCCTGTGTCTACACTGGAGTAGGGTGGGTATTTGGAGATTGGGCTCAAACAGGAAGTCTCTCTTTCCGTTCAACATAGTGGAAATCACAGCAGCATAGAAGCCTGTACCTGCAGCAACATGGTGAACAATACAGAAGCTTGTCATCAGACAAGACCCAAAGGCAGCAGGGGTGGGGTGGGGGGTGAGGCATCTGTACAAAGCTGCAGAAATGTACAAATAGAAAGTCTAGAAGTGCAGGCCTGTGTTAGTACAGAAAAGGCATTGTGTCACAATAAACAACCAGTGATCAGCATTCTGCAGAATGTATTCAAGGGGAGAAAAGCATTCTTCAAAACTGGTTTATGAGAATTCTTATTTAAAATCTGATGTTTGAGTAATTTTTCGTAGAAAATCCATTATAGGGTGAATATGAAAAAATGACCATTTTAATATAGTACAGAAGATGAAAATCTGAAGAAAGATGACAAAAACTGGACAACAGAAGAAGCAACTGAATCAGTTACTTTTCTAGCCACACTTGGCTAAGATGTTCTTGCTTTATTCTTCTTGCCAGTTCCTATTAAGGAAGAACTACCTTAATGTCTTTATTTCATGACATAACATTTATGTTTTTAAAAATATAATTTAAAATAATTAGTAATTATTTTACTTTAATAATTTAATGTTTGAATTTTTTAATAAAATGAAAGTCCATGATATGCTCATCTCTTCGTGTATGTGTGAACAAATATTAATGCAGTGAATGAAAAAAATGAACTCTATTGCAAAATGTATAGAATTCTTATGTAAGTTGAGTCATTCTTGATTATTTTCTGATGCTTTTTAAAGTACCAAATTGAATATCTCCTCTAGGTCCTAGTAGAAGTCACTATCAGGCAGAATGGATTAGAATATTAGGCAAGATTCCTGTGTTCAAAGAGGGCTGGCCAGCTGAATGCTATTTTTTACAGAATGTGAGGTCCTCTGAGGTCTGGCATTCTCCTGTCTCTACGGCCATATCTTTCACTGACTCCCTGTTTTATACTGTTCATGCAACAGCACACAGAGCCAACTGGAGCTCCCCAGAGTGCCTAGAATATCCCTCCAGTCCCATCCACACCTGCCTGTGAAACATTTTCATGTGAAATATTTTCTTTCCAGACTTAATTCACATTAAGCATCAAGACGTCCTCTATAAAGCTTTTTTTTTTTTTTTTACCTAAACAGAAGTAGCCACTTCCTCTTTTGTATCCCTAATGCACCCTGCCCATAATCTAGCACACCTATGATACTTTATAGCTGTTACATGCTTGTCTCCTTACACTAACAAGTCAATTCTTCCAGGAGGGACTTGGTCTTAATCATGGATCCACCATTTCCTGTTAGCAGCTTAGTAAATGTTTGAGGAACAACTGAGTTAGGGGCATACCTTTAATAGTACTTAATTCCATGGAAGCTGCATATCACATTCGCGTTTAGCATCCGCTCCAGGGAGCAAGAACAACTAACTGCTGGGTTCTCAGAGTAATTTGAACAGTATCTGCAGTTTGGCTTTGCACAGTTTCAGTTACCCACCAACAACTGCATCTGAAAGCAGATAATCCTTTTTTTGATGAGTAGTCAGAAGGTCAATAGTAGCCTAACTTTATGTTATAATGCTACGTCATTCCCCTCACTTCATCACACAGGCATTTTATCATCTCACATCATCACAAGAAGGGTGAGTACAGTACAAGATACTTGGAGAAACCAATTCACGTAGCTCTCATATCAGTATTTGTTATAATTGTTCTATTTTATTGTTATTGTCATTACTTTCCTATAGTGCCTAATTTCTAAATTAAACCATGTCATAGGTCTGTAAATATAGGAATAAAATAGCATGTCTGTAGGGTTCAGTACTATCTGCAGTTTGAGGCATCCACTGGGGGTCTTGGAATGTATTCCTTCAGATAAAGGAAGGACTGTATACACATTTTAAAAATGCCATTGCAGAATCTGAAGAGCCAGGATCTTTCCCCCTTATCTATAGGGTTCTGGCAAGCCCTTTGGCTTGTCTGGGTCTCATGTTTCTTAATAGAGTTAATCTGGATTATTTTTAAGGGCAACTTTGGCTCTAAAATTCTGTGATTTTAAAATCCATGAGGAGTAAAATTCTGACATTGCAACAGGAAGGGCAAACGAGTTGTAGAAATAGAGTTGGCTTTGAGATTGTAAGAGAAGTTCAGATTAAAAGCCAGAAAGAGAAGATTTTGACACAAAGATTCTCTAATAGACTGGCAGTCAGGTGAGAATTGAAGAGTCTTTGAGACTCTTTAATGTAGTAATGATAGTTTAATGTAAACTATCATGTGTTTTTTTGCTATATTTTAAATCATAGATAAATAATTATTATATTAGTGAAAATATAATTTTTTTAAAGAGGCCAACCACTTTCAACATATAACTCTAATGAGTCAATCTTTAGGGTTCTAAGAGTTTTTTATCCTTACCTCCCCGAATATGAGTTTTCTAGGGGTGTTTTCTTAACGTGGGTCACATGAATTTCTTTTAGATTCTGTTATACCAAGAGTGGGAGATTGAAGAGAAAGTGACTGAAGAGGTTGGCTTGTTTCTTTCCCAGAAAATGTTGCCTGTGGTTTTAGGGGGCAATTTTGTTGCCAAAAAGATGGAGAATATCAAACTTCTCCATAATCTGGAGATGTTTTTAGATTTTTCTTTCCCACACTCACATCCTCTTCATTTCCAAGCATCTGTAGATGTGACTGGTGTAGACAACCTATTAATTTCACTTTGTATGAGATGAAATAATTCAAGAGTTATCGAAAATCAAAGTTTGTCCTCTTTTTACCCATTCATGTGTAACAAATTTCTACTGCTTGATTTTTCCCTAAGAAACAAGTCCTCATAATCATTATATCCTCGGTATTTACCTTTTCTATGGTAAGAAAGAGTGAGCCCAGAACTTCTGCCTTTGCTGTTAAGAGATATTCATAATAATAATAATAATAATAATAATAACGGTAATAATGTTTTCATGGAAAACATATAAATTCTAGATTTTATTTTTTTTTAAATTTTTATTTATTTATGATAGTCACACAGAGAGAGAGAGAGAGGCAGAGACACAGGCAGAGGGAGAAGCAGGCTCCATGCACCGGGAGCCCGACGTGGGACTCGATCCCAGGTCTCCAGGATCAGCCCTGGGCCAAAGGCAGGCGCTAAACCGCTGCACCACCCAGGGATCCCTAAATTCTAGATTTTAAAATATATATTATGTCTAATATTCCTAACAAGTATATGAATGCAGTATTAGGATCTCAATTTTTCAGGTAATTCAATGGAAGCCATTTACTGTGCAGTCACTTCTATATACATGATTTCATTCACTCCTTGCAAAAGCCTTTGAGTGTATATTTACATGGTCAGTAGAGGCCCAGAGAAGGGAGTGACTAGCTCCACCGGCCTAGGTTGGAAATTTTTTTTTCTTTTTTCTTTTTTAAGATTTTATTTATTTATTCATGAGAGACACAGAGAGACAGAGAGGCAGAGACACAGGCAGAGGCAGAAGCAGGCTCCATGCAGGAAGCCTGATATGGGACTCGATCCTGGAACTCCCAGGATCACGCCCTGGGCCACAGCAGACGCTCAACTGCTGAGCCACCCGGCATCCCTGGTTGGAAAAAGTTTCTAAAGGATGCTAGGACACAGTACAGAGGAGGAACTGATTTTTAGAGATTAACTTCTAAGATGTGAATCAAAAGAATAAGCATCTAACTTCAACCAAACTTGGTTGAAAACAGACAAGCATACAATAAAAGCTATAAGTTACAATGATATTGGTGAGAAATTTTGCTGAGAGTGAATAGTTTTGTTTCTCATAGGCTCAAATCTAATAAAATGCAGAGCTTTATATATCCACATGCCACCCAGCTAATGTCATGCTATGATTTTGAGCCACACAGTCAGAGAGTGTTAATACTTCTCTGCTAATCTCATGCTGCTAAGAATCACCAATTCAAAATACACGGATTAGTGATTGTGGGTTAATATAATTAGCTTCATGCTTAAGACATACAATGACGTAAGATATTAGTTGTCTTGATTAGCTAAACTTTGAGTGAATTGCTTGTCATATTGTAACAGTCACCATATACGTAGACAAAGGAACAATTCAAAGGCACAATTTCATAGCCTTATGTCTTGCTACATTTGGATTCATTATAGCACCTACCCAAATAATTGTGATGGGCATTGCTTGCTGCCCACCAAAAATTCATCTTCTAGAGTAGTTCCTAGGAAGTGGCTGCCCAACTGAGACTTTACTTTCCAGCTTCCACTGCATCTGGGCATGGCCATATGACCAGTTCTTGTCAACAGAATATAAACAAATGATGTGTTTTACTTCCAGGCTATAGTGCCTAGGAGGTTCGTTGTACCTCCTCCGTAGTCTTCCTTCTCACCTGTTGGCTGAATGAAGAGGACCGTGGAACATTTTTGGAGGACAAAGACCCACAGAGGAGATAGCTTGAGCTGTCTGCTGTCTAGGAGCCCTGGTATTGAATATTATTTGAACCAGAGATGTCCTCTATGGCTTCAAGTTCCTGATAGCTCTTACAGTTATAGGAGGTGTTACCTTAATTAATGCAACCCCTTACATTACACTACATGTTCAATCTGTAATTTTTGAATGTTATCAATTAGGCTCCAGATTCTAAACTCAGGAGATTGGATTTACATCATGGTGCCATAACTTTATATATATAATTTCTGTATTATAGTTTCTACCTATATAGAGAATTTTGTATTCATTTTTGCTTCCCCATTCCTGAAACCCTAAATTAGTCCATGTGGAATTACTAATATGTTAAAATTGGAGTTGATTGTTTTATACAATATGTGACTCATTTAGCTCCCAAAGGAGATGGTGTATCAGCTCATTTAATTCTGAAATGAGATATTTTAAGTAATTAGGAAAGTAGTTTTCTCTTGGTCCTGTTTTTGTTTTTCCTTACTTTTACCAGAAGAGAATTGGCTTTGGTTTTTGTGGACAGTGTCTAATGCTGGAAATCAGGGAGGCTGACTTTGTCTCAGCTATACATCAAACTCCACTAAATATTGTTAAATTAGCTTGCTTCTGAGAAGAGAGAGGCTAAGCTATCTCCCAATAAGTCATAAACTCATCTTACAACTTCTCATTATTCACACAGCATCATTTACTTTATCTCTTAATTAGGCCACTTGTTATTTGGAGCACCTTTTGCTTTTCACCAGGGGCCAGATGGGGCAAGGTAGAGATGAAGTTAAAATCGACCTACCTAGTTAATATTTGAAAACTTAGAGTCAGGTACTTCTTTTTTCTGAAAGGAATGTATTTATAGATTAATTTTAGTCTTAGGTGACTTTTGCTAGATCAAATATTGAGGATGATAAATTCTAAGGCACTTGAAGAATTTTAAAGCACTCTACCATAGTTTCTAATATGGAGATAACTATAATTAGAGGGAAGGTGGATTATATTACAAACTGTTTATGGTAGGGAGCTGAGTTTTGACCCTGTCCCGTATATTTCACTGGTATTCCCCAACTGTGGTGGTCTTTTGGTCTCCCATAGCTTGGCTGGAGGGTTAGCCAGAGTTCTTAGTGAAGTAAAGAGGTCACGTAGGACATATCAGCAAAGCTGGTACACCCACTCGTCTGGGTTGGGGAGGAAGTGGAGGCTGGGGTCAGGCAAGGGGCCTTTTTCTGCTTTTAGACAGTGGCAAAGCATCTCAGACTAGGGTTTCACTTTATTTTTGTTTATGTGGAGTTGGTTCAGACACAAGTAAAATTGCGGTGTCTTAACCTCTAGTAAGTTTTCAAACATACGTCTTGCTTCATCAAGGTTGGTCTCTTAAGAATGCAGCTGGTATCTCAGAGTTGGTGGTATTCTAAATTTAGGATAAAACTGACACACTTTCACTTAAATCTCACAGTCTGACTTTTGGGGCTGTCAGTTAATGAACAATATTTTCTTTTAAAGAAGAAGGATAAAACCCTATATACAGGAAGTTAATTTTCCTAAAACACATTTTAGTTTTATGGTAATTGTATAAAATTGGGCAACTGATTTATTTCTTGTGGTTCTATCTTCTATCCCAAGTTTTATCCATGTGGGCCAGAAGAGAAGAACCAGGAAATAAAATCAGTTAAACTCTTGTCCCATCGTGCCAGGTATGTGTGAACACATGGCTAGCTGTGTGTAGATCCTTTTTCTCACACAAAGGATTTGACTTTTTTTTTTTTAAAATAAAAACCCGTGAAACATAAAGCAAAGGCTTATAATAAGTAGTTAAGAGATTTGGGGAAGAATGCTAAGAAATCAATACAATTTATAAGTGTTGAGATAAATTTTGTATAAAATATAAAATGCCCAGTTCTATACATTGGCTTATAAATATTAATTTAGTTGCTTTGAAACAACATAATTTGGTATCAGATGCTTAAAAACACTGATTTCAGTCAATATGGTTAAAATATAGATTGTATGTATCTGTTGGGCTATTAAGGATGACATTTCCCATTTTGGTACTGTTGTTCTAGTTCTAGAATCTCCCAAGAAACTGGAGGAGAGATGCTAAGAGGATAGGCATGGAGAAAAAAGGGGTGTTCTTGCCTGGGTTTTATTTTAGCTCTATGGCAACTCAGGTTCTAGATGGGCTAAGACTGGAGGTCAGAGCAGAAATTTTGGTTCAGATAAAAACCAATGTCTTCAATAGTAGTCAAATCAGTGTATTCAGATAACAGCACTGGAATTGGCATTATGAGCTAGGGGATTTCTTCTTGGCATCTGGGTCTTTTAATCTGGTGCCAAACTGCTGTCTTGATTATCCTTTGTTTTCATTTCCTAGATAAGGGGTCAGTAAGCCCTTGGACCAAAACCACCCAAATCTTATTTTTGTAAGTAAAGTCTTATTGGAACATGGCCTTGCCCATTTATTTATATAGGGCTGCAACACTAAAGTTGAATTGTTGGGTCAGAAACCATATAGCCTGCAAAGCCTAGAATATTTACTATTTGGCCCATTTACAGAAAAGGGCCCACACCTGTTCCAGATGAAAGATCTTTCATATTTTAGTCTATTCTTTAACTCAAGCCTATGAGTCAGACTCTCACCCTAGTTCCCACCCTATCATTTCTGGCTACATCAAGTCATTTTTGTGGTGTGATGAACAGTGTTCCATGAATGGTATCAGATGAACGGACCTGGCTTTGAACCACACAATACAATGCTTTCTGTTTTGTTTTCATTCATCCTGATAATGCTCTATTTTATGGTTAGCATAGGACACTGAATCAATGATTTTAAGGATAAGTGGTTAATGACTCAGTGATCTCTTTCTGGTTATAAGCAATAACTCAGGTGCAGTTTTGTAAATGTCCTCGGAATTTCTGCCAGATATAAATATCCTTTTTTACATGGGTTCATCTGACATTTATCTGTCACTTTTTCTGCTGTTGCCATTTGGTCCCATGTGAGAAAATTCCGTAATTATTCCTATTGTTCTTACTTTCCTCAAAGGTTTTAGTTTCATTTGTAAATCTGGGAATTTTAGTATGAATAATGACATTAATACTTTTATTTATTATCCTTTAAGCATTTAAAGTGCTCTAAGATTGATGATCTTAATTGATGCCTGTAACAGTGTTTGCCTCCAGGAAAGAGATCTGATTGGCTGGAGATAAGGACGGGAAGTAGACTTAAATTTAATGGCTTTTAAATTTTGCATCATCTATGCATTCATTATCCATTACTTTATAGCAGAATTATCAAAAACTTAGCAGCCGAAAACAACACACAATTATTGACTTGAAGTTTCTGTGAGTCAGGGATCCAGGCATGGTTAGCTGGGTCCTCTGCATCAGAGTCTTCATACATCTGTAAGCCAAGGCTGGAGTCTCCTATAAAGGCTTGATTGGGGAAGAATCTGCTTCCAACCTACATGGTTGTTGGCAGGATTCAGTTCCTTGAGGACTGTTGGGCTGAGAGCCTCAGTTCCTATTTGTTTGTTGGCTGGTGGCCTCCCCAGTTCTTCTCCAACATGGCAGCTAGCTTCATCAAAGTCAGGAAGCTTAAAAGGCAATAAAAATCTGCTAGCAAAATGGAAGTCATATTTTATGCACCCTAATGATGAAAGTGACATTACATCGCTTTATCCTATTCTGTTTGTTAGAACAAGTCTTTAGGCCATCCCACAGTTAAAGGGAAGGTATTACACAGGGCATGAATTTCAGGAGTTGGGGATCATAGAAGTTACATTTTAGAGTCTGCTGGTCACAACATGTGGTATTGCATATTTAGTAAAATTAAAAAAATAAAAGTATTTGTAGACATCCAAGACTAAATGAAAATGAAAACCTCAGTGTAATAGGTGAATAGTGATTCATTTTTTAAAATAAAAAATAGTGTGTGCATATATACATATATATATGTGTATATGAATGCATACAAAATGATAGGAATGATACAAATCAAATGGTGTCTTTATCCATTCAGACTGGTGTGATAGCATACCATAGACTGGATGAATGATTTATGAGTAATAAATATTTATTTAAAGTTTTATTTAAACTCCATTAACATACAGTGAAATATTAGTTTCAGGTATATAATTTAGTGATTCAACACTTATATATAATACCCGGTGCTCATCACAGCAGGCACACTCCCTGAATAGCAAATATTTATTTTTCACAGTGATGGATGCTGGGAAATCCAAGATCAAGGCATTGGCAAATTTGATGTCTGGTAAGAGCCCACTTCCTATTTCACAGCCATTTTCTTGCTATGTCCTCACATGGTGACAGGGGTGAGGGAGCTCTCTGGGGTGTCTTTAATAAAGAGACCCACTCATGAGGGCCCTTATGACTTTAAGCACTTTCCCAAAGGCTGTAAATCCTAATGTCATAAGTTTGAGGATTAGGTTTCAACACATGAATTTCGAAGGATACAAACATTCAAACTATAGCAGTTAGCAATGATTATTTCTATGGAGAAATGAGAAGAAATGGATATAAAGGAACTTTTATAGCTTAATCTAGCTCTGTTTTTTTCTCAACATGATAGGAAAGTAATTAGAATCATTTTATAAAGTTGTAGTGGCTTTCCACTACAGGAGTGGAAAACTGGCTTTTCAATGCTATATGGTAACTTAATTGCAGGATCAGGATTCAAAATAGTTCTGAACATCAAAGATTTTTTAAAAATTTATTTATTGGATGGTTTGTTTATTTCAAAACCAATTATTTTTTCTCAGAAAAATTGTTTAAAAATTTAAAAACTACTGTAAGAATTATGGGTATTAATTTCTTTGGTGATGCCTGGCTAACTTCATTGAGTGGCTATCTCTACTAAATATTTCTGGTAATTCAGCCACTTTTAAATCATGATAAAAGAAATTTATATTTAATCCTTTGGTGGGGGTGCCAGATTTAGCAAATGAAAATATAAGATGCCCAATTTAATTTGAATTTCAAATACACAATGTTTAAGTATGTCTCAAATATGCACATACTTTATACCTACAATATTTGGACATACACTACAAAATTTCTGTTTATCTGAAACTCACATTTAACTAGATGTCCTGTAGTCTATCTAAAACTCTTTCATATGGTTAATGAAAAAAGCAGTGTAGGTTCTTGAGCAGAAGGATTACAAAGGAAAATAGAATTTTAAAAGGATCACTTCCTGCTTCATTAGTGTCTATCAGACCCCAAGACCATTATTCTTCTCTTTATGACCCAGGGACTAATCCATTCAACAAACATTTATGCACCCCTGCTATGTATGAGGCACTGCACCTGCTACTGGAGACACATAATCAAACAAGTTTCCATTCTTGCCTTCAAGAAACTCAAAGCCTTTCTTCGCTGGTTCTTATTACAGGATTTTTTGGGGAAGGATTACTAAAGGTAAGAATATACCAAATCTGATAAAAAACAGATCAGTATGTTGTGAATGTCTCTTAACTCTCAAAATTTTGTATATTTTGGACAGTGTTAACATCCTTACAGCTTTTAAAATTATAAGCTATAATGGATGCTTATGAGAAGAATATTTTTGAAAATTGAGAAACTAAAAAAATAGTTTTGAAGGGTTTTGTTTGCTTTGAGTCCTCATCATTGTTTCTATTCTTCTGAAATAGTCACTGAAAAATCTCTGTAGAAGTATAAAGAAGTAATATGATTTTGCAGAATGTGATTTACCAATATAAGATTGCTAAATTTCACTTTATGACTATATTCCAGGAAAATAGAAAAACAAAATTCAATAAGGAAATAATCTGCAACTAAATTTTAATAAATGTCCCAGAGATAGAGCTTTGTGTCAAGTCCTTTGTACATTGATTTAGTAGATTTTTTTCTGTTTAAAACACAATATTCCTTGAAGTTTATCCCGGTGATGTAACATAGTTGGATGACTGATCAATTAGTGACTGCATGAGTTCTAAATTTCCATATTTTTAGATTGAGTAACAGCCCTCTGGTGGGGAAAGGATGACTGTGTAGCCACAGAAAAGTGGAAGAAAATTGTAGTGTGCCATCCAAGACCTGATTGCTGTCAGAGCCAGTCCTCACATTCTCCATGCTTGGCTGTTGATCAGAGGGAATGACACTGAAGGCTGCATTGCCATGCCCTCGGAGCCTTCTCACCTTTAGTCAATGGATGGCTGTGACAGGAGAGAGGCAGGCAGGGAGAAGAGGGAAACCGGGGTTTCCCCCCACCCCTTTCTGTGTCCAGCAGCATCTGTGACAGTACCTGTACCTTCCTTGGGACCCCTGAATTCACCTGGTGCCCCCAGGCCCTGTGCTCTGCCATTCTCTTTCCTTCCTCTGATTTAAGGAGGACAGTAGTGGCTACCTGATGCTGTCACCTTATGGAGCCTATTTGTTTCTCAAGCCCTCCATCTTCCGTGGTACTGATTCCCTGAGCTAAATTCTTTGTTATATGTACTTGAAGGGGTTGGTCTCTAGTTTTCCAGTCAGATTTTGGGAACATGGGAGTGTTTAGGAGACTATTCAGATAACAAGGATCCGTATTTCTCACTCCTGGACATCATCTTCAGGGAGTTTCAAATAAACAAGTGAACAGCTGTTCCTTTACCACTAGTGCTTTCTGTGTTTCAAGGATCAGAGACTGCTCAGGGTCTTCCGGGGCAGAGGATTCCTGAGAATTTTTAGGTAGTAGAGCATGAATCTGTGGTTTGCCTCAAGCCAAGTTTTTCTTTATTTTGTGAACATATATAATTTCTTTTTTTTAATAGTGAGGAGTTGGCATCATTTCTAGATCAATAATTCTTAAAGTGAATATGTAAGGGAAAAGGAGAATAAAGGAAGGCCGAATTAAATGGGGGAAAAGAGGAAATTTTGAGGTAAGGGAAAACAGGAAGATGATATGGAATCAGATAACATAACTATTTTCTTTGAAAAGGGCAATAATTTTGATTAAAAAGAGTCTAAAAAATCTATTTTCTCAGAAATGTTTCTCTGAATGCTGAAGTTCATTAACACATTGCAGATGCTTGTGTGAAATAATAAACCATATGATCATATCATAAATGAATGTTTATGATACACATTGTGAATAGTGGTAATCACAGCCTCTTAGTGAACTTTGTTTGGCAGCAAAGGAAAGGACAATATTTCATAGTGAAAGCAGCGTGCTTGACAAATGGACAGCAGTAGCACAAACCTGCTGGAGGGGTGGAGGCGATCACATGTCCTTGGTTTATTATATAGATGTAAAATGCCTTACTCCAGAATACTTACTCATAATCTGGTGAACTAAGGGCCTTGTTAGCTGATTGTTAAAAAAGGTCAAACTGTGAAGTAGGATTTGTGTAAATCATAAATCTCACTGTTTTCTGGAATCAAATACAAAGTAGACAAGTCCTTTCTTAAATGTTCCAAGGCATTACTGCTATGCAGCGTAGTATCATCTTTCAGACCAAGGGCTCTGCAGTCAGGCTGCCTCAGTGCAAATGCTGCTTTGCTCATTTCCTAACTGAGGCATCTTGAGCTAGTTAATTAACCTCTCTGGGCCTCTTTTGTAAAATACGGACAGAAAGAGCACCTCCTACATAGTGTTGTGAGGACTCAACATATTCGTAAAACTTAAACTTAAATCAGTATCTGGAACTTAGTAAGGCCTCAATAAAGGTTAAATATTGTTATTGCCAGAGATGATACCTGTGATTTTAGAGCTTGTAGATTCAAAGTATGGGCAACACATTTTAGATAAATGCATAAAGTCATATACCATATTAAGCGTAAGCAATCCTGTTGGTTCGTAACTCGTTCCACCTTACAGGAAGACAAAAAAATCCCCACGGTGACAGCAGGGAGATGTGGCAAACAGGAAGCAACAGTAAAACATTTAACAGTGAGATTCATTTCTTCAGGCACATTCTACACATACATGTTGAAGAGACATGTGACCATATGATACGGTAGCAATAAAGCAGAATAGTTGAGATTGGGAAATCTGCAGCAGAATAAAGTCACTGCATTTAGATAGACAATATATCAAGAAATAGTAGGTGTGAAACTGCTATCATTCAGCTTATGTACCCTTTGTTTCCTGACGGTTTTTAGCTTCCTGAAGTCAAATGACATTTTTTGACAGATGGAAATTTATGAGCTGCTTAGGGAAATAAGCACATATCTTAAGGGGCAGCATCACCTTTTCCATAAATGTAAAAAAAAACTTTAAAACATAGTTTAGGTAGAAAACAACTGATAGAAACTTTCTTTCTCTCCCACTCTCTCCTAATTCCCTTTCTCTCTCTCTTTCTTTTTTTTTCTCTCTCTCTTCCTTCTGACAGATAGCGGTTCCCATCTTCATATTAACAAATATCAACCCAGCAATGAAGATTGCCAGCTACATTTTTGAGTGAACATCCATTTTGTCACTATCACTGTTGGGTCACCAGTTTTGTAGCAGACTCTGACCAAGTCCTGCTATAATGACTTTGATGGTTGATAGGGTCCGTGAAGGATTTTCAGTACGAGAACTCTGGAAACAAAAGATTGAAATAGCACTATTTATAAGTGCAACTGGGTTTAGGAAAGTGTAAATAAATCATGCATATACTTTTAGGGAACTTAGGATAATACTCTTATCCTCCAGAACAAAGTTAACCCTTGTTGGCTCAAATAAGTTGGTGTTCTATCTCACCCAATTTATTTGGCAGGAACAAGTTTACGTGATAGTGTGGGGATGGCCGTACAATTCTTGTAGGAAATGATAGGAGTATATCAGTGTGATTTTGAGTTCATAAACATTGAGCACAGTGAATCCATTGACCAACCTGTGGTAGTTTATGCCAAGTATATGCTGTGTTTTTGACACCAATCCCTCCTCTTTAGAATTTTGAAACATCTATGGTTTTTGAATAGTTTAATGCCCTCACCAACTCAAGTGTGCCATGGTAGCACAGAACATGTATTAAAGATGACCTTAGAGCAACATTTACAGAACTAGAAATAAGAGCACATGGTTGTGAGTAAGAGAATGGTCACTGTGTGCCTAGTCCTGAAGGAAGATGAGTGGGAAGCTCCAAAGCCCAGTTTACTGCCTTTCTCCTGGTTTTATTTGTATATTCTGTGGAATTGCTACCACATCACTGCCTCTGAATTCCCTCTTACTCTGAGACTCTCTACCATTTTGCAGACACTCAGAAGGATGAAGGGCCTAGAGCAGCTGAGGCAAATATGATTCATTACAACTTCTTAGTCACTAGTTTATGAGGGCACCTGGCTGGCTCAGTCAGTGGAGCATGTGCCTCTTGATTTCAGGGTTGTAAGTTTGAGCCCCACATTGGGTGTAGAGATTACTTTAAAATCTTTAGGGGGCACCTGGGTGGCTCAGTTCATTAAGCATCTGCCTTTGGCTCAGGTCATGATCCTGGGGTCCTGAGATGGAGCCCCACATTGGGATCCCTGCTTGAGTGAGGGGAAAAGTGCTGCTTCTCCTTCTCCCTCTGTTGCTCCCCTTGCTTGTGCTCTCTCTCTCAAATAAATAAATAAAATCTTTAAAAAAACAATTGGCTTATTAGCAGAGGCGAGGCAAAATGAACATAGTAAAAGCAATGAAGTTTGGCAAATGGGCAGCAACAGCGTAAAGCTTATAGAGGATAGGAAGATGGCCTCAATGGGACAACTATTCCTTTTTTTCCTGAAAGTTCCAGTTGCATGACCCACCTATACAAGAAGGAATGCTGTCTCTTCTACTATAATGGGAGGAACAGTAGCTCTTCTGCAAAAATTTCCTAGGTCATCCCAAGAGAAGTACTGCCTCTTTTCCAAATTGCCATAGAACTTTAAATGTGCTGGGGGATCCCTGGGTGGCTCAGGGGTTTAGCGCCTGCTTTTGGCCCAGGGTGTGATCCTGGAGTCCCGGGATCGAGTCCCGTGTTGGGGTCCCTGCGGGGAGCCTACTTCTCTCTCTGCCTGTGTCTCTGCCTCTCTCTCTCTCTCTCTCTCTCTCTCTCTCTCTCTGTGTCTCTCATGAATAAATAAATAAAATCCTAAAAAAAAAAGAACTTTAAATGTGCTCCTTTGCATGATAATTAACATCTCATTTCCCTTTCAGTTGGATGAGACTGGAAGGAAAGAAAAAAAATACAAAAATGAATCTAGATAAACAGACTTGATAATTACAAATAAGTTATTTTGATAGAATGGTCAAAGAAAGGCTCTTTGAGGAGGTGATAGTTAAGCTGAGACCTAAAGAATGAGCAGGAACTGGCTATAAAAGCAAGGGAAAGAATATTCCAGAGAGACAGAACAACATGTACAAAGGTCCCAAGAAAAGAAAGGACCTGTGGTGGGTACTGAGGCAGCTGACTGTAGGCCAGTTTGACTGCAACTCAGTGAATGTTCAGAACAGAAGAGAGCCTTAGAGAAAGCAAATCCATATGCAGAATAAGTGTCGATTTCAATAAAGACAAAACATTGCCCTTCTGTGATGGAAATGGTATCAAATGTAATAAACTTGTCACCACATAGCTAGCTGATCACCTGAGGAATGGTGCCATATGGGAGCTCCGTGTTGGTCTCTGCTGCTGACAGATCAGGCCCTCAGCAGTGGCTAGAGTCACATTAGCCTTGCTGAGCCCATGCATAACGTCCATCCCTGCCACCATGGTCATTTGGTTAATTAGCCCATTGGACAATATCAGGGGTGGTTGGGGAATGAAGATGACTGGTATCCACAGAACAGATCATCCTATCCTCTTAATTATTAGGATTCTTCTCTCTGGCATTGCCTTTTGATAAGCATTCATATGAGACACAAACATCCTCACAGTTTTTCCCATTCAGATAGGTCTATCCACATACCTGTTCCCAAATATTTCTGTCTCCAATTTTCTAATCATGTTCCTTCTAAGTCCCTGCCTATCCAACAAAGCCATTGGCCATTACACTCCCCTCCGTTCCCCTCCAAAAAAAGAAAAAAAAGAGAGCCTGGCTAGTACATCTAATTTCATTGGTCAAAGTGGTTTTTAAAAATCATTTTTTTTTGGTGGAATATATTGCTTGATCAGATACAGTAGATTTACCCTTATAATTTAGCATACTCTGTCCTATGCATAAAATGCAATAATTATTTTTTACCTAATTGCTGGAGAGCTTGGATCATAAAAGGTAATTGTCAACTAAAGATATTTCTACTTAAACTTTGGTTTTGTTCATAATATGTAACAAAATTTATGAATGCATTTACATTTAGAAACATGGTTTAAACCCAATATAAGATAATCACTTTTTTTTGAAAAATGCATTTTTTTGTAATTCCATCACCCTGAGGGAAATATGATCTTGCCAAGTATCTTTATTACTATGCCTTCCATATTTCACTCTTGTATCTGAAAATCATGGAAAATCAAAGCTACAGACAAAAATAGTAAGTAATGTACTACCCAAAGTAGTCACAAAATATTTTTTTATTAACTCTGCTAAGGTTTTCAATTATAAAGTGACTATAAAACCTATAAAGGGGTTTGAATTCAAATGGGGAGGCTAAATGTAAATAAATTAACAAATAAATATATAATATAATGTCATGCAATGCTACATATATTAAAGTAATAGATTGTGCTCATAGTGTTGATTACCAAAATACTTGTATTCAAATTTGGCTATTATGAAATCTTTTCTTTTTACCTCTTCAGAAAATCATGGAAAGCATGCTCCTTAGTAAATACAATCAACAGAGTTTGCTTCCTGTTATAAGGAATAATTTGGAAGGTAACTTGAAGAAGGTATCAAGCAGTTATTTTTGGTTTCAGTTTATGCAATTTTTTTTCCAGTATGCAAAGTAAGGTTTGTGAAGAAAGCTGTCGTCTCTTTAACTTCCTGTTTGAGTAGTGAAACAGAGGTCTAGGAAAGTTGACTATGACCAAGCGATAATGACAGTTTATTCACTGGAGCACTTTGTTTTTCTCCTGCCCATAAGCATAGCCTTAGGAAGATGAAACCCTCACCACAGCACATGTGTACATTTTGCTGAATTGACCAAAAATTGTGCAATCCAAATCCCAGCCTAAAAGTTGGGAGTTTCACTGGAAAACCTAACTGAAACTGACAAAAGACTATAATTATAAAAAGATTAGTATTTGAGACCCCAAAAGTCAGTTGTTTAGAATAGTAATTACTAGAGACAAAACTCAATAATATTTTAAAAATTCATCCTTCAAAAACTGGTCACCAGATGGAAAATTCTATTGCTGTTATGTAGAAATCCTTCTTTAGATGGCTGGAAAGAAAATTTTAAAATAAGTAGCCCTGTTCCATAGTAGTTGTATGGCAATCTATCAAGACAAAGATGAGTATCAAGACACTAGTCTAATCAGGATTAATTGCCATTAATTTTAGGAGCACAGATGCAACACATATTACCCAAGCTCCTGTTTTCTGTTAATGTTAAATCAACACAATACTGACTATTTACTTTATTGGAACTTTTCAGAAGGAATCTTTGCTCAGTCTCAATAGTGCCTTAATGTGAGATTCAGTGTAAACTCATATGTCAAGTGATAACTATTAAACATTTTCCTTTCTTCCCATCTACTTAAAGTTCACTTTCTAGGCACTTCAAAATCCCTCTGGGCCCTTAAGGGCAGAAAACACAAGGCATTGGTTTAAGACTGTGCAACTCCAAACTTCGGCATAGTCTGCTAAATATAAATGCTTTGTGTTGTTGGTCAATGAGGGAATCAGGGCAGTGTGCATAATAGAGCAGAGTGATTAAGGAAAAGGATTGCAGTTGCAAGAATCAAGAGGGAGGTAAAAACTAAAAATTCAATAAATACAGATGTCAGAGAAAGAGGAGACTGGAGACTTGAAGATAACCAAACTGCACCTACTATAAGCAGACAGTCATGTGCCTTTCCTCTGTGCATACATTGCATCCCTGGTACCTCTCCAGTGTCTGAATCTCTTCTTTATTGACACCAGTCAGAAGAGATTAAGGCCCACCCTTACAGCTTCATTTTTAACTTAATTACCTCTTCAAAGGTCGTATCTTGAGTGCAGTCACATTCTGAGGTACTGAGATTTAAGGCTTCAACATAGGAATTTCAGGGAGGACACAATTCAGTGCATGATATCTTCCAATTTTTCTTCTGTTTCATTGCTAGGCTCAATCCCCAAATTTCAGTTTCCTTCCTTCCTTCCTTCCTTCCTTCCTTCCTTCCTTCCTTCCTTCCTTCTTTCTTTCTCTCTCTCTCTCTTTCTTTCTTTTCTTTCTCTCTTTCTTTTCTTTCTTTCTTTTCTTTCTTTCTTTCTTTCTTTCTTTTCTTTCTTCTTTCTTTCTTTCTTTCTTTCTTTCTTTCTTTCTTTCTTTCTTCTTTCTTTCTTTCTTTCTTTTCTTTCTTTCTTATTTCCCTCTTTCTAGAGAGAGAGAGAAAGTAGAGGCAGAGGGGCAGAGGGAGAGAGAGAGAATCTTAATGCCTGGTGCAGAGCCTGATGTGGGTCTTGATCTCATGACTTGAGCTGAAACCAAGAGTTGGACAATTAATTGACCGAGCTGCCCAGGCACCTCTCAGTTCTATTTCTAAAGCAGAGCAACCTTGTTTTCTATTAAATACTCTGTATGTTCCAAACAAAATGTTATCTACTTTTGGATTTCATTTTTTAAAGCAATATAGCTCAGGTGAAAGTTTTAAGATTACAGTTTCACCTATAATATGAATAAGTTCTATGGTTTGATTTGGTCAATATTTGTGCATAATACAGAAGAATCCATTATTTATTCTCCTTGTCCTAAAGTTCCTGCAGAGCCACTGGATGGATGAGGTTGGCTGAGATACCCGGTTTTCCTTTTTGAACTCCTGCATTTTCTCTCGAGTTTGTTCACTTGACTTACAATAAGAACTTGTAGAGATGTTAATTCAGAGGAAATATCTGTCAGCTGCTAACATATCAGCCTCAGGACTTTTTCCAAACAAAAGGTATCCAGCTATTATTAAACATATTAGATAGGTGAGAGGTTATAGGTCAAGGCCTCATGCAGCACCTTAGTTCTATGCTGTTTATTGCCTGAATGTGAATTTGACCTACTGTCTGCCATGTCCTGATGTCCCTCCAATAACAGATATAAGAAACTTCTGTTTTTGAAACTGTCATAAGATTTTGGAATTCTCAACATTGGATACTGTAAGGTCTGTCATTGTTTATGTTCCTCTTCCTCCCTTTTAAAAATTAAAGAAATATTTTTGGGGGATTATCTCTAATCCCATAATCCCCCAAGATTACTCTTATTAAGTTTTCATTTTACCTTCCCATCCTGATCAACATCAGTTAACACATTGGCAAGTCTCCTTAGCCAGCCTTTCCTGGTTTAAGCAAGGAGAGAATTGAGTCATGCCAGTCAAGGTCATACACAGCAGGAGGAGGTACACAGCAGTTGGTGGGAGGCACTGAAGGGAAGGAGTCCTGGGTCAATGCCAAAAGAGAGTAAATTATTGAGACATTGTTCCAGGAAGCAGAAAGCTAGTGAAAGTTTTGGGAAACAAATGCA
Source organism: Canis lupus baileyi (assembly GCF_048164855.1). Taxonomy (NCBI): domain Eukaryota; kingdom Metazoa; phylum Chordata; class Mammalia; order Carnivora; family Canidae; genus Canis; species Canis lupus. The sequence continues at coordinate 11,376,150 of NC_132870.1, read as the reverse complement.
ACATTGTGAACCAAGAAATAGTTCAAAAGGTGAATCAAGATGAAAAACCCAGGAGGAGAGGCAAGAGAGTAAAACAAAATGGCCAGCGTCCAAAGGAAATAAACATAGATTGAAGGGTAGTTCAGGAACAAAACCTTTGATTCTGTTGGTATTTTCCTTTATACATTTCTTAGCTATAACATTAAGGGCCAGTTAAAATGTCACTAGGACTGGAATTTTGGATCTATGTCTCTATAATAAGACATTATTGTGTTATAGATATTTAAGTTAACTGCTTGGTGAGTACTATGTGGTTCTTCTGAATTCCTTTTTTTATAAAGTCATCATGATGGGGAAACATAATAATCACAACACCTTGTGATATTCAAATATACAATAATACAACAAACATAATCATTAGTAAATTTTTTAATTACATGCTTAAATCCTCCTAACATGTCTGTGAGAGAAGCATATTATTATTTCCATTGCACGGATGAGAAAATGGAGGCATGGGAATGCTGAGTAACTTTCTCATGTTCACACAAATGAGTAGGTGGCATAGCAAGGATTTGAATTGATTACTATGCAATGAGTGAAGAGATAAAATAATGAAACAGAATAAACACATGAGGATCCAATGAATTCTTGGATGAAGATCAAGGAGAGTTCTGCTAATGGGATACGCTATCCTCTTTGAGTCATCCCACAGCTTGGTGACCATGTCAACATTATCTCTGATTCTGCTCTCACATGAACATTACCTTTGATACTGTTCTTATTACCCAGGCACTAAAAGTAATAAATGAAAAAGGATCCATCCTGATTTTTTCTTTTACTAAAACACCCCAAGTTTTGAAGACATTCTCACCCCACAGGGCTGGGGTGTTCCATTCGTGCTAAGTTTTTTAAAGTTTGTATTTAAATTCTAGTTAGTTAACATAGAGTGTAATATTTGTTTCAGGAGTACAATTTAGCGATTCATCACTTACATATAACACCCAGTGCTCATCACAACAAGTGCCCTCCTCCGTACCCATCACCCACCTACCCCATTCCCCACCAACCTCCCCTCCAGCAACTCTCAGTTTGTTCTCTATAGATAAGAGTCTCTTATGGTTTGCCTCCCTCTCTTGTTTTCCCCTTTCCTTATATTCATCTGTTCTGTTTCTTAAATTCCACATATGAGTGAAGTCATATGGTATTTGCCTTTCTTTGACTGATGTATTTCACTGGCAATAACACACTCTAGACCTATCCACGTCATTGTAAATGGCAAGATTTAATTGTTTTTGAAGGCTGGATACTATTCCATTATATGTATAAACCGCAACTTCTTTATCCATTCATCAATCAATGGACATTTAGGCTCTTTACACAATCTGGCTATTGTTTTTAATGCTGCTATAAACATTGGGGTACATGTGCCCCTTTGAGTAAGTATTTTTGTATCATTTGGGTAAATTATTGGAAGTGCAATTGCTAGGTTGTAGGGTAGATCTGTTTTTAGCTTTTTGGGGACCTTCACACTGTTTTACCAGAGAGGCTGCACCAGTGTGTATTCCCACCAATTATGTAAGAGGATTCCCCTTTCTCTGCATCCCTGCTAGCATCTGCTGTTTCCTGTGTTGTTAATTTTAGCCATTCTGACAGGTGTGAGGTGGTATCTCTCATGGTTTTGATTGATATTTCCGAGGATGAGTGATGTTGAGCATCTTCTCCCGAGTCTGTTAGCCATTTGTATGTCTTCTTTGGAAAAGTGTCTGTTCATGTCTTCTGCCCATTTCTTAGCTAGATTATTTGTTTTCTGGATGTTGAGTTTGATAAGTCCTTTATATATTTTGGATACTAACCCTTTATCAGATATGTCATTTGCAAATATCTTCTCCCATTCCGTAGGTTTCCTTTTAATTTTGGCAATTATTTCTTTCATTTTGAAGAAGACTTCTTGATGAGGTCCCAATAGTTCATTTCTGCTTTTGTTTCTCTGGCCCCCAGAGATGTATCTAGTAAGAAGTTGCCATGGCCAAGGTCAAAGAGATTACCACCTGTGTTCTCCTCTAGGATTTTGATGGTTTCAAATCTCACATTTAGTTCCTTCACCTATTTTGAATTTATTTTTGTGTACTGTAAGAAAGTGGTCCAGTTACATTCTTTTGCATGTAGCTGTTCAGTTTTCCCAGCACCATTAATTGAAGAGTCTGTCTTTTTCCCATTGGATGGTCTTTTCTGCTTTGTTGAAGATTAGTAGACTGTACAGTTGTGGGTCCATTTCTGGGTTTGTATTATGTTCCATTAATCTATGTGTCTGCTTTTTCACCAATACCATAGTGTTCTTTTTTTTTTTTTTTTAATACCATAGTGTTCTGATGACTATAGCTTTGTAACATAACTTGGAAGTCTGGAATTGTGATGTCTCTAGCTTTGCTTTCTTTTTCAAGATTGCTTTGGCTATTTGGGGTCTTTGTGGTTACATATAAACTTTAGGATTGTTGTTCTAGCTCTGTGAAAAATGCTGGTGGTATTTTGGTAGAGATTGCATTAAATGTGTAGCTTGCTTTGGGTAGTATGGACATTTTAACAATATTTGTTCTTCCATGAGCATGGAATGTTTTTCCATCTCTTTGTGTCATCTTCAATTTCTTTCATCAGTGTCCTATAGTTTTTAGAGTACAGATCTTTTACCTCTTTGGTTAGGTTTATTCTAGGTATCTTATGGTTTTTGGCACAATTGTAAATGGGATAAATTCCTTCATTTCTCTTTCATTATTGGTGTATGGAAATACAACTGATTTCTGCGTGTTGGTTTTGTTTCATGTGACTTTTAGCAGTTTTAGCAGTTTTTGGTGGGGCATTTTGGGTTTTCTACATAGAGTATCATATCACCTGTAAGTCGTGAAAGTTTGACTTCTTGCTGATTTGGGTGCCTTTTATTTCTTTTTGTTGTCTGATCGTTGAAGCTAGGACTTCTAGTGCTATCTTGAACAACCGTGGTGAGAATGGGCATCTCTGTCATGTTCTTGACCTTAGGGAAAAGCTCTGTTTTTCCCCACTGAGGATTATATTAGCTGTGAGTCTTCCATATATGGCCTTTATGATGTTAAGTTCTATTCCCTCTATCCCTACTTTGTTGAGGGTTTTTATCAAGAATGGATGCTGTACTTTATCAAATGCTTTTTCTGCATCTATTGAGAGGATCATATTGTCCTTATCCTTTCTTTTATTAATGTGGTATATCACGTTGATTGATTTTCAAGTATTGAACTACATTTGCAGCCCAGGAATGAATCCCATTTGATCATGGGGAATAATTATTTTAATGTATGGTTGGATTTGATTTGCTAGTATTTTATTGAGAATTTTTGCATCCATGTTCATGAGAGATATTGGCCTATAACTCTCCTTTTTAGTGGGTTCTTTGTTTTGGGAATCAAGGTAATGCTGGCCTTGTAGAATGAGTTTGGAAGTTTTCCTTCCATTTCTATTTTTTGGAACAGTTGGGAAGAATAGGTATAACTTCTTTAAATGTTGTGGTAGAATTCCCCTCAGAAGCCATCTGGCCCTGGGCTTTTGTTTTGTTGGGAGATTTTTGATTACTGAGTCTATTTCTTTGTTATGGGTCTGTTCAAATTTACTATTTCTTCCTATTTCAGTTTCGATAGTTTATATGTTTTTAGGAATTTATCCATTTCTTCCAGGTTGTCCAATTTGTTGGCATATAGTTTTTCATAATATTCTCTTATAATTGTTTGTATTTCTGTGGTGTTGGTTGCGATCTCTTTCATTCATTATTTTATTTACTTGGATCTTTTTTCTTTTCTTTTTGATATGTTTGGCTAGGGGTTTATTAATTTTATGAATTCTTTCAGTGAACCAGCTCCTAGTTTCATTTATCAATTCTTCTGGGTTTTGTTGTTGTTATTGTTTTTATATCAATTATTTGTGCTCTAATCTTTACTAATTTCCCTTCTACTGGCCTTAGACTTTTTTCTTGTTCATTTTCTAGTTTCTTTATGTAGAAGGTTTTGTATTTGAGACTTTTCTTGCTTCTTGAGGTAGGCCTGTATTGCTATATACTTCCCTCTTATGACTGCTTTTGCTGCATCCCAAATGTTTTGGACTGAAGTGTTTTCATTTTCATTTGTTTCTATGTATTGCTTTATTTCTTCTTTAATTTCCTGATTAAGCCACTCATTCTTTAGTAGAATGTTCTGTAGCCTCCATGTATTTGTGGTTTCCCATATTTTTTTCTTGTGATTGACTTCAAGTTTCATAGCGCAGTGACCTAAAAATATGCAAGGTATGATCTCAATCTTTTTGTACTTGTTGAGGGCTGATTTGTGACCCAGTATGTGACTTATTCTGGAGAATGTTTCATGTGCACTCAAAAGGAATGTGCATTCTGCTGCTTTAGGATGGAAATTCTGAATGACTAGTCCAGTGTGTCTTTCAAAGCCATTGCTTTCTTGTTGGTTTTCTGCTTAGATTATCTGTTCATTGCTGGAAGTGATATGTTCAAATCCCCTACTATTATTGTATTATTATCAATGAATTCCTTTGTTTGATATTATTTGATTTATATATTTGGGTGCTCCAAAGTAGGGGGCATAAATATTTGCAATTGTTAGATCTTCTTGTTGGATAGACCTTTTAATTATAATGTAATGCCCTCCTTCATCTCTTGTTGCAGTCTTTTGTCTAAAATTGACTTTTTCTGATATAAGTATGGCTACCCTGGCTTTCTCTTGATGTCCATCAGCAGATAAATGGTTCTCATCCCCTCACTTTCAATCTGCAGGTGTCTCTAGGTCTAAAATGACCATATTTTCCCTATTCATCACATTGAATATATCATGCCTTCCCTTCTGGCCTGCCAAGTGTCTTTGGAGAGATCTGCTGCTAAACTTATTAGTCTCCCCTTGTAGGTTAGGGTTTCATTTTCCCTTGCTGCTTTCAGGACTCTTTCCTTATCTCTGTATTTTGCCAATTTTACTATGATATGTCTTCATGTTGGATTGCTTTTGTTGATTTTTGATGGGAGTTCTCTGGCTTTGGATGTATTTCCACAAATTAGGGAAACTTTCAGCTATAATTTGCTCAAATAAGCCTTCTGCCCCTTTTTCTCTCTTCTTCTTCTGGGACTCCTGTGATGTGAATGCTATTATGCTCTATGGAGTTGCTGAATTCCCTAAATCTATATTTGTGACCCAATATTTTTCTTCCCTTTTCTTTTCAGCTTAATTATTTTCCATAATTTTATCTTCTATCTCATTAATTTGTTCCTCTACTTCTTCTATCTTTGTGCTCATTACATCCAGTTGGTTTTGCGTCTTGGTTATAGCAATTTTTATTTCAGCCTGATTAGTTTTTAGATTTTTTATCTCTGTGGTGAGGAAGTCCCTGGTGTCTTCTATACTTTTTTCAAGCCCAGCTAGTATTCTTATGATTGTTATTTTAAATTCTGGTTCAGGCATATTACTTGTATCTGTTTTGATTAGATCCCTGGCCATGACTCCTTCTTGCTCTTTCTTTTGGGGTGAATTCCTCCATTTTGGCATTTTGTCTTGGTCTCTATCTTCTATGTGTTATGAAAGCCTGTTATGTTTCCTGCTCCTAGGAGTAATAGCTATATTAAGAATATGTCCTATATGATCCAGGGCCTGATACTTCAAGAAGTGTTTCTGGTGTATGTGGTGTACACTCTGCTGTTGTGTTTTGGCTGCTTTTTCCCTCAGATCAATCCTCTGCAGAGTTTCTCCTTGACTACAGTGGGAAGTGTTTAGGCCTTGTCTACAGTGTGTGGCAAGTTTCAGCTAAGTGCATTTTGGTCTGCTTATTGAAAGAGGCTAGATCCTATTCCCATAGAGCTTAAGCTTTGCACCACTCTATGATCAGTAGACTTGGTGTGTGCAGGCAGTGTGTGTGTGTGTGGGGGGGTTGTGCTCATCTTCTAAGGGAGAGGCCCTTAACTGTTCTGATTCTCAGGCACATTTGCCTTAGTTCAGAATTACCTACAGAGCACAGGGGGGCAGGGCTTGATCTAAGTGGCTCAAGTTTCCACTGTGGGTGCCATGCTGCTCACTAAAGTCCCATGGTGCTGATGGGTGGTGGGTGGGGGGAAATGGTGTCAGCCTGCTTTCTCGTCCCTAGGGAGGGGAGTTCACACTTATCACTGTTCAGGAAGAGTGAATAATTTCCCCTCATTTGTCCCAGGTATCTCTCAGATCCTTACTTTCACCTTGTCTGGGTCTGACACACAGCAGTGCAGTGTTCCTGTGTTTTATCTCAGGCATGCCAACTGGACTTCAAAACCTGGCATGGTGGGGGTCCATGTTGATCCTTTGGGGGAAGGTCTTGCTGCACTGGCTGGTGCCAGTTTGTCCCAGAAGGGCAGTCACATGAATGACTAAGGGCTTGAAGTTTATGGTAAAGCGCAGCATAAAGCTGATGTCCAGGTTAGCTGCCCTAAACAGGCTTCTCTGTTCATAAGCTAATGAATGGGCAGCTCAATGGTGCCCAATGGCTTTTTTGTCCCCAAAGAGGCAGTGCCACCTCTCCCAAATGCACTTCAAGAACTGTCTTCCAGTGTAATTCAGGGGATCCTTAGACCATGCTGTCCACTCCCAGGCCTCTGCCCTCTTTCTCCATAGGAGTACCTCTATGACCACCAGACTCCACCTGGCAATGGCCTGGACTTCTAAAACTTCAGATTTTCAGCCCCTTCTTTGTAAAAACTTGAACAAGTAGCCCCTTTCATTTTCCCCATCAGTGGTTTTGGGGAAGTGTTTTTCTTGTGCAATACCCTGCACTCTGTTCCCTCCTCTCTCTCTGATCAGGGCTCACTCCCTTCTGCAGCATGGGTGATTCTCTTCTCCCCCAAATCACATCTCTGTATCTCCTGCCTTCCACAATGTGGCCTCTTTTTTCCCTTAGTTGTGCACTTTGTTTTCTCAGTCCTCAAATTGATTTCCTAGGTATTCAGACTGATTTGGTATTGATCTACCTGTGTTCCAGGGATGAGGCAAACATAGAGTCCTCCTATCTAGAGTCCTCCTTTAAGAGCAGGGACTTAGTTTCCTATCACTCCAATTCTCCCAGAGCTGAGCCACTGATTCTGCTGTCTTAACTTCTCTCAAGTTAATGTTTCAGAAATTCTAGATATCAAGTACTATAATTAGTCATTGCTTGCACTGAACATTTTGTAAGAAATAGAGTCAGATAACATGTTAAAATCCACATGACAATTTTTATGCTTCGAGCAGTTTGGGTGAAAGAAGTTAATTTCTGAACAAAATGTTTTCCTGTGAATAATTCTCCCTGTAATTATTAACCCAAGCATAATAGTATACTGGCCTAGAAATATTAGTTGAATTCCCTTTTCATTGTCATGGTTCTTTAGCAGAACTTCCCGTAAGAACAGTTCGACAGAGCAAGGAAAACTATCTTCCCAAACGTTTATCAGTGCGAAAAGTCTAGTTTTTCCATATTTTGCACTTATTTTTAAGTTGTATGATTATAGGAGTAAAAAATATCTACAATAATGTTCACAGCAAATGAAGTTAAGAGGAAACCATAGCTAATTCCAATGCTCAGAAAATGGAGTTTTTTGAAAACTGTCATTTTGATTAATTCTATAATTATCATTATACCTGCCAATAGGTGTAGAAAGTGATGACATTGAAGGGATTAATTAATAATACATTGCATTTCTAGACTGGATTTTACTAAAACAAAACAGAATAAATATATAAAAAATAGACTTCTGGGGAAGATGGCAGAGTAGGAGGATCCTAAACTCACCTCATCTCACAGATACACATAGAGAGCTTCTACATCCTATAAACAAACACCCACCACATGTAAATAACCCGGAAAATGACCCAAAGATTGGCAGAACAGACTCCACAGTTACATGTAGAGAAGAGGCCACATTGAAGCTGGTAGGAAGGGTAGAGACATGGTAGGAAAACAAAGTCACCCTTGAGACTGTCCAGTGGTGGGAAGGACATGATAAGCATCAAGAAGAGAGTGGAGCAGACCTAACACCAGGCACCCTAGGCCTGGAGGACCCACACTGGGAAGATGGATCACCATAACATTTGGCTTTGAAAATCACAGGGCTTAATTTTTTGAGGTTTTTGCAATTAGTAGAACTTAATTACCTGGAACTGTAAAAATCAGTGGCTCAGTTCTGGGAGAGGTGGAGAGTAATAGGAAACTGAGTCTCTCCTCTTAAAAAGACAGAATTGCAAACAACCACACTGAGATACAATATAGAAATAGCAGTTTGAAAAAATACTTAGGGTATGAAGGAAGATTTACTTACTAATCTCAGAATATGTACTGAGGGGGCAGGGATGTTTGGGAGACTTCTCCGAAAAGGGCTGGTGGGCACCATTTCCCTACCCCACACCCCAGATGAGATATGCAGACACCTGCAGGAACCAGTGCAGCATGAACACTCTCTGCCTAGCTTGCTAACAGCATGTCCTGCCCCTACAGTCTCCTATGGACCTGTCCCCTCCAACTTGGCCTCTGCAGGAATCCATCCCAAGTGGTGCCACACTCATGGCAGTGTGTAAGCAGACCCAACAAGATAACAAAGTAAGGAAAAGAGAGCCTATTGAATGAGAAAAGATATTTACAAATGATATATCAAGTCAAGGTTTAGTATCCAACATATATAAAGAACTTATACACATCAACGCCATAAAAACAAAATAATCTAATTAAAAATGGGCAGTATGTGAACAGACATTTCTCCAAAGACATACAGATGGCCAACAGACACACAAAAAGATGCCCCACATCACTCATCTCATCATCAGGGAAATGCAAATAAAAACTCAAAAATCAAAATGAGATATTGCCTCACACCTGTTAGAATAGCTAAAATTAAAAAAAAACAACAACAATAAATAACAAGTGTTGGCAAGGATATGGAGAAATAAGAACTCTCATACACTATTAATGGGAATGCAAACTAGTGCTGCCACTGTGGAAAACAGTATGGAAGTTCCTCAAAAAATTAGAATTCCCATGTGATCCAGTAATTCTACTACTACATATTTACCGAAAGAATGGGGAAACACTAATGCATAAAGGTATATCTATCCCTATGTTTATTGTAGCATTATTTATAATAGCCAAGGTATGGAGGCAACCCAAGTGTCCATCAATAGATGAATGGATAGACTACCCATTGGAAGACTACCTCAAAGAAGTATTTTTCTGTGTTGCAAATTGTATTTTCCAGAGATGGCAACAACATCTCATATCCTGTGTATTCTTTTTATAGTGTGATCTTGATATGCCCCCTATCAAAAGAGGGATCTAAGTTCCCTTTCCTCAAAGCTGGAGGAACTCTGCAGCTACTTTGATCAAGAGAGTATGATAGAAGTGATGCTATGTGGCCAAAGAGACTAGGTCATAGAAATACCTCATACTTCTGTCATATCCTCTTGGCAGATTTGCTCTCAAGGAAGTCAGCTGCCATATAAGCAGTCCCTTTGGCCTGAGGCACCATACTGTAAGGAAGTCCAAACTAGCTCAGACAGAGGAAACATGAAGAGGCCATGAAACCAAATGAAGAGAGGGAAAGAGTGAGAAAGAGAGGAAGGAGGAGAGAGAGGGAGGAAGGAAGGGTAGTAGAGAGAGAGGGAGAGAGAGAGAGAGATGCCTGACCATCACCCAGCTGCTCCATTTCCCATTAATCACACCAGCTTCATCCAGCCACTGTTTGCCTACTACCACCTAAAAGCCCCAAGCCACAGCTACCTAGTTGAGCCCTTTCTGAATTCATCACAGAGAGATTCTAGGAGTGTAAAAAGTGTTTTAATAGTAATTATTCATTTTTTGGTTAAGTAATGAAACATTCTGCTGTTACCACTTGAGCCTTCCGAACAGGAGAGAGGTTCTTGTAAAGCATGAAATAATGGAGTAAATAACTTTGTACTGAACAAATCTTAAGTTCACTTACAGAAAAAAACACTAAAATGTGAAATGTTTTTAATTTTGGAAGAAGTTAGAGTGCTCAAAAGCATGGGTCTTCCATTGAACATCCACATCACCCTATAATTACTCATGTTTTGATACTGTTATTCAGCTAACTTTTCTTTTCAGAGAAGAGAAAAAATAATCATATTTCTATGGAGATGTTTGAAATCTATGGGCTAATTACTACTGGACACATAAAAGTCTTCAAAAATTAGCAACTGTAACACTAGAGGAGAATTTATTTTTAAAGATTTATTTATTTATTTGAGAGAACATGTGAGTGTGCATTTGTACATGCTTGAATGCTCAAGTGGGAGGAGGGACATCGGGAGAGAATCTCAAGCATGCTCCCTGCTGAGTGAAGAACGGATGTAGGGCTTGATCCATTGACCCGTGAGATCAGGACTTGAGCCAAAATCATGAGCCTGACTCTTAACTAATTGAGCCACCCAGGTGCCCCACTAAGTCTGGGCTTGTCACTGCCTGGCTCAACATCCTTCTAATGTTTTCCATACAATTTACCACTTGTATTTAGAGGTGGGCTGAGTGTTACATGTCCTCTTTCCCATAGCTTCCCTCCCTAGGTATATTGGGAATGTTTAGAAGAATTCTGCTACATGTATGAACAAGTATTAGCAAACAGGTATAAAAGCAGTTATTTAATCTCATTTCTTTTTTATCCTTTTGTCACATCACAAGATTCACTTTAAGGCAGCCATGTCACTATTCCAATGTAGGATGAGCCAAGTTTCTAATAGGATCAGGTAACAGAATCTTCTGGCAGTGAGGCATGAGAGGGGATGGGGAGACACTGAACCTTGTGGAGCTCCAGGTCAAAAGCTCTGTCCTGTAAATGTCAGATATCTTGGGCTTGCCAGATTTTTATACTTTCTTCATGCAAGGGCACTAGTGCTTTACAGACTTTCTAGCTAAATGTATTTACTAAATATTACCAATCATGCAATGCAAGATTACTTCTAATATCCTTAATGCTGTTTTAGGATTTTTTTGGGTGGAGATTTAGATGGTGATATTTGAAACACTTGCTGAAACAACTCTGGAATGTGGACTCCTGATTATGGTCTTCCAAATACCTAAAGCACCTGAGTGTGAATTACTGCTCAGAGTATTATAAATATTAACTAACTTCCCCAAGGGTGTGGATTAAAGTCAACACACACATACATACACACTCTGCTTAGGTGAAATATTTTAAAGTGTATTCCTGACAACTGAATGACATCATATGCACAATGTAACACCAAATTCTTTCCATGACCTATACGTGGGTCTTTATATTATCTATCTTTTTATTTAAGATTTTATTTATTTATTCGTGAGAGACACAGAGAGAGAGGCAAAGACATATGCAGGGGGAGAAGCAGGCTCCCTGCGAGGAGCCTGATGTGGGACTCGATCCCAGGACCCCAGGATCACGACCTGGGCCAAAGGCAGATCTTAACTACTGAGCCACCCAGGTGCCCCTATTGTCTATCTTATATTACTCTCTTATTTCATCTATACTCTCCTCTAGCTCAGTCCACTCCAGACATACTTACCTCTGTGCCATTTGTCTAACATACTCTGTCTAATTTTACATAGCATTTTTGTATCTGTAGTTTTTTTGCCCGGAATATTTCTTTAGATATTCCTATGGCTAGCTCCTTCAGTTCACTCAAGTATCTTGAACAGATGTTACTTCCTTAAGAGAGCTTTACTGATCACACTAGCACTTCTCAGTCTTTATCCTCTTCCTCTTTATTCTTTTTCACAGAACTTATCCTCACTTGAAATTTTGTTATACATTAATTAATTAATTTGTTGTCTGTCTCCCTCACTAGAGGTAAGGACCATGAGAGTAGGACATTTCCCCTTTTGTTCACTGTTTTATCACTAGTGCCTGGAAGATGGTAGTGCTTAAAAAATCTTTGCCAAATGAATGGATGACTCTGTATTCATTCAACTGTAATATCTTTACTTATATTCTATCATGCTATAGATTTCTTAACTCACTGAATATCCATTAGATGATGCTTAATTGATTCTTTAAAATGGCATACAAATTACAGAGTAGGCTGGTGGCAGCTGGTACTGAAAGTGGCCCCGCAGAGTATTTGTGGCATTCATTTCTTCATTTTGTTTGTTTATTCATCGCATAGTTCTGGAGTTTTATGTGGCAGGCACCATGATAGCTTCCCAGCAACTTAGGAGTCTGTCTTTTTCAGGTAAAAAGTCTATGAGGAAAGACAGACAATTAAACAAGCAATTAAAATAAACAATAGTAGGTGCTATTTTAAGATCAATACAGGATGCTATGGAGAGTGGTATGTTTTCACTATTTCTTATCTGTTTGGGAGAGCTGATTATTAAATTTCTAGGGACTTTGAAAACTTATTAAATATAACCATTATTAAAAATTAAAATATTTTAACTTGCTATTAAATGAATTATATTAAAAGCAAAGGTAATAAGTGCTCAAAATTCATCATTTCCTAATTATCTGGCTCTCGAAGTTATTTACATCTATTGTATCTGTTTGGTGGAATTGTCATATAATGATGTGTTACTGTGGATCTTTCCTCAACTCTGAGTTCAGTGATACCACATGAGTAGTTCAAAATTAGCTATGGTGATACTAGCTATGGTGAATATTTATAACACTGAAATTGCTGCAAGTCCAATTTTTCCCGTTGGTGAGCCAAATATAAACATTTACTAGCACATCATTACTATAAAAGCACATCAGAAGAGCATTCAGCCTCACTTGGTGATATCAGGCAAGGGTCCAGAAGGAGGAAGCAAGAATTAATAAGGTCAAAATTGCATGCATGGTGAAAAACATTCCTACCAATATCAAGGCCAAATAGGTGAGATAGCTCTTATTCTTTTTTAATAGACACCACGCCTCTCTAGAATCATAACCTCCTTTTAACTGAGATAACAGATATATAGTGCATGGTCATGGGAAGTTCTCTCTCTTTCTGTAACTGTGTGATTATAGAAAGAAGACTATATCTTGCATTCTTGCTCCCTTTCTCTGTCCTCTGACTCTCTGTTTGTGTCTCTGTTATTGGATGATCTTCCAAAATGGTTGCTTCCTGTAATCACTTCATAATCTGCCATCTGATTAACACTGCCTCGTGTTTAATACAAAGCTAATTTGTAGACTTTTCATATGCTGGGCTTAGCCTGGCAGAGGAGACCCGGAATCAGGGCATTAGAACTGTGCAGTCAAGCAAGGTCCTATGCTTGAAAGGGCACTGCCACATTTGGTTTAATGTCCTGCTGCTGTTACACTGAAATTCTTAATACTCTTTCAACAAGAGACCCCCATAATTATTCTTACTGAACTCTGCAAATTATGTGGTCAGTCCTGCTGGAGTTCAAATAGGGATGGCACATAGGTTTCCAATAAAAATAAAATCCTTCTGAGCAACTTGGTATGTCATGCATGCACTGACAAAATGTAATTTCTTTAAAATCTTTAATGAATGTACGATTTTGTCATGAACTACAATAAAATTGATATTATAAAAGAACACTTGAAACAAATCAGGTTTGAAGTTTTAAATGGAAATTTTTGTTTCATAAGATTAACAAGACTGTGGCCATTCTTCTCATGAATTTTGTTATGATATGAAATACAAGTGTCTCTTCTGACAAGAAAAGTTTCGGCAGTATTAGGTTGATCAACAACATCATCAAAAGAGAAACTACAAAGCTTTTTCAATCATAAAGAGCCTTAGGCTATAAAAACTAAATTCATAGATGATGCAACACCAGTGTCATTAAGATAAATGTCAAAGGAGCCATGTATAATGGTATTATAACTGATCTAGTAGCATCTAGTAATCTTCAAAAGTTTATATTAACTAAATACTTATTCTTTTGGGATTTTATTATATATTTTTCTTTGATTTCAAATTCTTGAAACAAATCCAAAGCAACATCTAACATGACTGAAAAAATTTTAGCAATCTGAAAATAATTTTTGTTTTGCTATCAAGCCCTCCTCTGGAAGAATTTCTGTTGCTATTGGGGACAAAGCTGAGAAGAATCTCGTCTCACTGCAGACACAGAAATGTTGGATAAAACCTAACAACAAAAACAAATGATAAAATAGACCTGAACTTGAAATCAAGAAAGGAAAATTTATGATAACTAGAAACCAAGAAGGAACTCAAACATATAGAGATAAACAGTAGATACTGTAAAATATCTCTTCAGGCCTTTCTGAGGTGAACTGATGAAGATTAGTTTATAAGAAAAATTTATAAATCACATGAGGAAATGATACACATAGAATAAAAACATTCCATAGTTAAGAGAATTAACTCTCCAAACCTGAGAAAGTAAGACAATGAGATAACAAAATGCATAATAATCAAACTACAGAGATGATAAATTATATGTTTTACATGAATGAAGAGACAAAAGAAGGCTAGAAATCTGTAGTGAATGCAGCACTATGCTACCAGAATCCCCCTCCCACCCTCCACATGCCCCCTTTGGAAGTGAAGTGCTCAATCCCCTGCTGCTGGAAATGTTGGCAGTTGATTGCTCTCAGTTGGGCCCCTCTCTGAGTGCTGGCAGTTGCTGGGGAGAGCTGCTATACCCAAGGTCACTTCTGCTTCCTGGGGGCATACAGAAGGAAGATCATGTAGATACAGACTGAAGGCAGCCATCTACAAGCCAAGAAGAGAGGCCTCAGAGGGAATCAATCCTGCTGATCACTTGATTTTGGACTTCTAGCCTCCAGAACCTAGAGACAATAAATTTCTGGTGTTTAAGCCATCAAAAGTGTAGTACTTTGTTATGGCAGCCCTAGCAAACTAATACAGATCCCAACAATAGAAGAAGCCACAAAGAAGAAACCATTATTATCACTATTTCATGCATGAATAAACATGAAATATTGGCTCAAGGCCAAACAGAGGCATGAATGAATCTAGATAGTTGTCTCTAGAGTCTGAGATCTTAATCAACACCTCCCCTGCCTCTCTAATTGAACACTCTCAGTCTCTGGGTTGGGCTTGTGTTCTAATGGATGTTATCACTGTAGTTTGGCTTAAGGTTGAGCTGTATTCTTTGGGACCCTTCTCAGGATCTGTGTCTCCAGCTCTTCTCTTTATGGCCAATTAATTTCTCTGGAGAGCAGTCCTTCCGTTTCTTAGGTGGTAGTAAGGGGAGAAGGCAATGATGTCCTGTAGTTCACTATGCAGACTTTACTTAATCTCATTTTCAGCCTCAAGTTTCTCCATACACATTCGAGCCAATGTTTCCAAGTCTGGAGCTTTTCTGATTGAGTGCCTTCAGGAACTATCTCTGGTCTACACAATGGCTGCATCAGTGGTAAGGAGAATGAGTGGAGGAAAGTATCTGTTTCTTCCATACAGGCTTTCAACTACTCAGTTGGATTCAGTCTCACATCTTGAGCCCACTGCCAAAAATACCTAATACTTCAAATTCTGGGCCCTTTTAATCTTCTGCAGGAGCATCACATTTCTTTCTTTGTGCCCTAGGGTTGCTACTTCCTGTATCAACCATCTCAATTACTATCACTCCTTCTACCTCTCATCTTTGGCCCACTGTTGTTTACTTTTCTATTTTCTCTCTCTGAATTTACAAGCTTTGGTGTTGATCTGTGGCCATGTTACTGAGTTTGGGAAGAGAAAGAAGGTAAGCTTTTAATCTGAATTATTTTCCCAGATCTTCTCATACCACTTGTTCCATGAAGTTGTTCAAGTACTGTTTTTGGTTACACTTGTACTTCTTTCTGTTATTGGCTTGATTAAAATGCTTATATTAGATTGGAAGAACACAGTAAGTGGACATGTTTTGATTTAATTTAGACTTGTTTTGGCAATACTGAAAGTAGCATGGGTCATATGTCTGTTCTTAGAACCACACAGACATGATTCTGGAAAGTAAGGGCTCTTTCTCAAAGGCATGCCATTCTTATTGAAGTCGATAGCCTACCCAGACCAGGCTTCTCCAATCCATAATATTATTTGACTTTGGAAAAATATTTTAGTTTCCTTTTAGTAAGTCTTTTATAGTAAACCAAACAATCCAACCAAGTCACCAACCAATTGACACTTTTCAGATTGGCTACAGACTGGTAGGAAGAAGCACACCCTCTATTCTTCCTCTCCCTTCCCCCACCAGAGAGACATACTGTTGAGTTTGATTACATTTCTTACTTATTTATCAACAGGAATGAGACACTTAACAAGAGTGATGTGGTTAGAGATGGAGAATTAGAGTAAGTTAGCATTCCTCAATGCAGTAATAGCTGGTTTATACAATCGCTTTTGGGGGGAGGAGATCAGGGATTGCAGGCAGATGTCAGGGTATGGTTGTGCTGACACTGAGAAACTGAAATTTTGTGTCTGCTTTTTTTTTTTTTTTTAATTTCAGAGAATTATGTCACCCATTCAGAAAAAATAAAATTTGTATTATTTCATTTAAATCAGAAAATATTTGCTAACTTGGTTTATTTGTGGGTCTTACATCAACTTGAATCAACATTACTATTCATGGTGAGAAAACAGAAAACTCCCTAAAACACTAATCAACTACTACCATCATCACTAAAGTCTTTTTCCTTTGTAAAGACACTGTTTAAAAACCTGCAACATACTCTACTTACCAACAAGAGTACTACAAAGAAGATAAATATTTAAAAGAAGGAAGTAGCCTGTATCCACCTACCAAAGGTACATTTTATATGGTTAGCACCAAAGTAAACTTTGAGGATCTCATTTTTTGGCTAATAAGCCAGGGGTGATAATGCATCAGATGCTGATTCTAATACATTTCATTAATATAAGTTCATTTAGGATGATTTCTAATTTTAAAAAATCATAGAAGAGCCCTAATGGGTCATATTTTACCTATTCACTCAGTTCCCTTATTGGTAGTTGATCTAAAAACTCCTCTACCGATGATTTCCATTGTGCTGTTTTGGGTGGTAGTTTTTCTTTTATAACATTTAAGGGATATTATGTCCTTCAAATTTTGGCTGAAAGGAAGAAAAAAACTTTTTCAACACTGACTTTGGATCCTGGGAGAAATAACGCATTGACCTGCTTATGTGCAGCTGTAATGCACTGGTGCCCCAGATGACAAGCCTATATTATTGCTTGAAAAAGCTCTAAATGTATTAAAAGGCAAACTCCTTTAATAGGTATCAAGGACTAAACCTCTTACATTTTTGGAAAACATCCTAGAAAACACTATTTCTAGGGTTTTGAACATTTATGATCTACAGAAGCCACCAGAGTATAATATTCTAAGAGCTTAATTTTTTTAATTTTTGAAAATCACAAACCTTGGAAAAACCTTCACCTGTCATTTTGATGAATGATGTATTCAGATTCTATTACATCATTATTAGGCCACAAGTGGAAAAGTGAAAACAAATGGGAGTAAATTAAAGAAACTGTGTTTACAGAGGCTATTTTGGCATTTCCAGTCTCTCATTTTTCCTTAAACCTCTGAATCTCCCAGCATGTGCCATGTAATGACATTGATGCCAGGTTTTCAGATGTTTGTGGAAGGCATGGCTCTTACTCGAGTAGTTTGTGGCCATGACTTAAATGTTCTTGGATTCTAATGAATATCTTGCACTATGATTTTAAAAACACTTTTTATAGAATTGTTTTTTTGGACAGTTCTGTATTTTTTAATATGTTTGTGCTAAGTGTTCATTGGTCTAGAACAAGAAAAATTCTCTAGGTATTTGTAACACTTCAACTTCTAAGACAAGAATGTGGACAGGTAAAAGGATTTCCAGTATTAACATTTATTGAGTTAAATAAGGTGCCATTTCAAGGTTATTATATAGATTTGAAGGAGAAATAAGAGTTTCCCAGATAAACAAAAGATAAAGGAGTCTATCATCACCAAATCAGCCTTACGAGAAATGTTAAAGGGAAATGTTTAAGTAGAAGAGATATGGCCATAATTAGACATAAGAAAAATATGAATAAAAAGATGTAAAATATGGCAATATATACACAAAATGTGGAGAAAGGGGGAAAAAGGAAGAAATGGGAGAAAGAAGATGAAAAAGATTTTTTCTTTTTCTTTTCTTTTTTCTTAAGGATGTTTTTGAACTTAAATGATCAAATTAATATGTACTGGTATTTATGTAGGATGTTATATATTCCTCATGGCAATCACAAACCCAAAATCTATGATAGATTTACAAAAAATAAAAAGAAATGAAGCCAAACAAAATGCTATAAATGCTCATCAATAACAAAGAAAGAGAGCAAGAGAAGGAGCAAAGAACTACAAAAACAACAAGAAAACAAATTTTTAAAATGGCAATAAATACATAGCTATCAATTATTACATTAAATGTAAATGGCCTAAATGGTCCAGTCAAAAAACATAGAATGGCAGAATGAATTAAAAAAAAAAATCTATCTATAGGCTGCCTTAAGAGACTCATCTCAGATTTAAAGACACATATGGATTGAAAGTGAAAGAATGGGAAAACATTCGCTAAGAAAATGGGAGTAACAAAGAAGCCAGGAGAGCAATACTTAAATCAGACAAAATAGACTTTAAAACAAAGAATGTAGCAAGAAACAAAGAAGGGTATTACGTAATGGTAAAGGAACTGATCCAACAAGAAGATATAACAATTGTAAATATTTACTCACCCAACACTACAGCATTTAAATACATAAAGCAAATATTAGTGGACATAAAGAGAGAAACTTGATGGTACTACAACAATAATAGGGGACTTTGACACTCCACTTACATCAATGGGTAGATCATTCGGATAGAAAATCAATAAAGAAACAATGTCTTTGAATGACACATTGGACCAGATGGACATAACAAATATATATAGAACACTGCATCCAAAAACAACAGAATACACATTCTTTTCAAGTACACATAGGACATTCTCCAGAACAGATGACATATTAGGCCATAAAACAAGCCTTAATAAATTTAACGCATCTTTTCAACCACAATGGTATGAAACTAGAAATATCACACACACACACACACACACACACACACACACAAAACTGGAAAAAAACTCCACATACACATGGAGATTAAACAACATGATAATAAACAACCAATCGGTCAATTAAGTAATCAAAGATGAAATAAAAAAAATACATAGAGACAAATGAAAACACAATGGTATAAAATCTCTGGGACATGGTGAAAGCAGTTCTAAGAGGGAAGTATATAGCAATTCAGGCCTATCTCAAAAAGCAAAAAATTCAAATAAACAGTCTAAATTTATGCTTGAAGGAACTAGAAAAATAAGAAGAAAGCACAGGGTGAGTAGATAAAAGGAATAAAGATCAGAGCAGAAATAAGTGACATAGATATTAAAAGAAGAATAAGAGAAAAAGGCAAAAAATCAATGAAACCAAGAGCTGAGTCTTTGAAAAGTGGATCAAAATTGACAAATTCTTAGCCAGATTCATCAAGAAAAAAGTAGAGATAAGAACCAAATAAGTAAAATCAGAAATGAGAGAGAATTAACAACTGATACCACAAAAATACAAAGGATTATAAGAGAGTACAGTGAAAAGTAATATGCCAACAAACCAGGCAACCTGGAAGAAATGGGCAAATTCATGAAACATGCAATCTTCCAAAACCAAACGAGGGAGAAATAGATAATCTGAGTAGGCCTATTATAAATAACCAAATTGAACTGGTAATTTAAAAAACTACCAAAAAAATAAAGTCCAGGACCAGTGGGATTCACAAGTCATTTAAAGAAGAGTTGAGGTACCTGGATGGATCAGTTGGTTAAGGATCTGACTCTTGATTTTGGCTCAGGTCATGATTTTAGGTTCATGAGATTGAGTCATATCAGGTTCCATGCTCTAGGATGCTCCAAAATGGAACTTGCTTAAGATTCTCTCTTTCCTTCTTCCTCTGCCCCTCCCCCCCTGCTTTCTCTCTCTCCCTCTTAAAAAAAAAAAAAAGGTAGTTAATACCTATTTTTCTCAAACTGTTCAAAAAACTTGAAGGGGAAGGAAAACCTCTAAGTACATTCTATAAGGCCAGCATTACCCTGATACCAAAAACAGACAAAGACACCACAAAAAAAGAAAATTATAGACCATTATCTCTGATGAATATAGATACAAAAGTTCTCAACAAAATATTAGCAAACTTCATACAATACATTAAAAAGGATCATTTACCAAAGTCAAGTGGGATTTATTCCTAGGATGCAAGGATGATTCAATTATTCACAAATCAATCAAGGTCATGTGCCACATCAACAAAACAAATGATAAAAATTGTGATTATCTCAATAGATGCAGAAAAGGCATTTGCCAAAATTCAGTGTTTATGATAAAAAATCTCAACAACATGGGGTTATAGGGGACGTGCCTTTTTTTTTAAATAAAATAATTTTTATTGGTGTTCAATTTACCAACATACAGAATAACACCCAGTGCTCATCCCGTCAAGTATCCCCCTCAGTGCCCATCACCCATTCACCCCCACCCCCCGCCCTCCTCCCCTTCCACCACCCCTAGTTCCTTTCCCAGAGTTAGGAGTCTTTATGTTCTGTCTCCCTTTCTGATATTTCCCACACATTTCTTCTCCCTTCCCTTATATTCCCTTTCACTATTATTTATATTCCCCAAATGAATGAGAATATACACTGTTTGTCCTTCTCCGATTGACTTACTTCACTCAGCATAATACCCTCCAGTTCCATCCACGTTGAAGCAAATGGTGGGTATTTGTCATTTCTAATGGCTGAGTAATATTCCATTGTATACATAAACCACATCTTCTTTATCCATTCATCTTTCGATGGACACTGAGGCTCCTTCCACAGTTTGGCTATTGTGGACATTGCTGCTAGAAACATCGGGGTGCAGATGTCCCGGCGTTTCATTGCATCTGAATCATTGCGGTAAATCCCCAACAGTGCAATTGCTGGGTCGTAGGGCAGGTCTATTTTTAACTCTTTGAGGAACCTCCACACAGTTTTCCAGAGTGGCTGCATCAGTTCACATTCCCACCAACAGTGTAAGAGGGTGGGGGGGTGTCTTAACACAGTAAAGGTCACATATAAAACATCATCCTCCATGGTGAAAAATTGAGAACTTTCCCTCTAACATCATCCTCCATGGTGAAAAACTGAGAACTTTTCCTCTAGTGTCAGAACAAGATAAAGATGCCCATTCTTACTTACCACTTTTATCCAACGTAGTACTAGAAGTCCTACCCATAGCAGTCAGACAAGAAAAATGAATAAGACGCATCCAAATTGATAAACTGTCACCAATCACAGGTGACATGATACTCTACATGGAAAATCCTGAAGATTCCACAAAAAAACTATTAGACTATTAGATGTAATAAATTCAGTAAAGTGGCAGGATACAAAATTAATACCCAGAAATCAGTAGCATTTCTATACACTAACCATAAAGTTGCAGAAAGAGAAATTTAAAAAATTTACACCATTTACAATTGCATCAAAAGAATAAAATCCCTAGGAATAAACTTAATGAAAGAGGTAAAAGAACTGTGCTTTGGAAACCATAAAGCACTGATAAAAGAGATTGAAGGTGACACAAACAAATGGAAAGATATTCCATGCTCATGGATTAGAATAATTAACAATGTCAGAATGTCTGTATTATCCAAAGCTATCTACAGATTCGATACAATCTCTATGAAAATACCAACAACATTTTTTGTAAAATAAGAAAAAAGATATACTGATATTTGTATGGAACCACAAAAGACCCCAAATGACCAAAGCAATCCTGAGAAAGAACAAAGCTGAAGATAACAGAATTCCAGATTTCAAGACATATTATGAAGCTGTAGTAATCAAAACTGCATGGTACTGGCACAAAAATAGACACATATATCAACGGAATAAGCTAGAAACCTCACATTTATATGGTCAATTAGTCTATGACAAAGGAGGCAAGAATATACAATGGGGTAGTGTTAGTCTTTTCAATAAATGGTGCTAAGAACACTGACCAGCTACCTGTAAAAGAACGAAACTGGACTACTTTCTAACACCACACACAGGAACAAACCAAAATGGATCAAAGGCCTAAATGTGAGTCCGGAAGCCATTAAAACCCTGGAAGAGAACACAGGCAGTGATTTCTCTGACATCAGCCATAGCAACATTTTTCTAGGTATGTCTCCTAAGGAAGGGGAAGCAAAAGCAAAAAATGAACTATTGGGATTACATCAAAATAAAAAGCCTTGGGCAGCCGGGGAGGCTCAACGGTTTAGCGCCGCCTTCAGCCCAGGGTGTGATCCTGGAGACCCTGAATCGAGTCCCATGTTGGGCTCTCAGCATGGAGCCTGCTTCTCCCTCTGCCTTGTATCTCTGCCTCTCTCTCTCTCTGTGTGTGTCTCTTATGAATAAATAAATAAAATCTTTGAAAAAAATAAAAATAAAAGCCTTTGTATATCAAAGGAGACCATCAACAAATTAAAAGACAACCTACCGAATGGAAGATATTAGCGAATGATATATCCAATAAGGGTTAATAACCAAAATATATAAAGAACTCATACAATTCAACACCAGTAAGACCAAACAATCTGTTTTAAAGAAAAACTATTTGAAAAATATTCGGATCAGAGGCTCTGAATATATATTTCCCAAAGAAGACATATAAATGGCCAAGAGACACATGAAAAGATGTTTAACACCACTAATCATCACAAAAATCAAATCAAGACCACAGTGAGCTAGCCATCTGCTTATACCTGTTAGAATGGCTAAAATCCAGAAGACAAGAAACAAGTGTTAGAAAGCATGTGGAGCAAAAGGAAACGTTGTGCACTGTTGATGGGAATTTAAATTGGTACAGCCAATGTAGAAAACATTATGAAGTTTACTCAAAACGTTAAAAATAGAAATACCATATGATCCAATAATTCCACTTTTGAGTATTCACCAAGGCAAAATGAAAACACTGATTTGAAAAGATAAATGTGTCCCTATGTTTATTGCATCATTTCTTACAATAGCCAAGACATGGAAGCAACCTAAGTGTTCATCAGTGGATGAATGGTTAAGGGGAATGTGGTAAATATACATAATGGAATATTACACAGCCCCCAAAAGGACAAAATTGTGCCATTTGAGACAACATGGAAACACTTAGAGGGTATTATGCTGAGTAAAATAAGTCAGACAAATACCATATGATTGCGCTCATATATGGAATCTAAAAAAATTGAATAAACAAAAAGCAGAATCAAACCTATAAATACAGAGAACAAACAAATGGTTGCCAGAGGGATGGGGGGAGGTGTGTTGGGCAAAATGGGTGAAGGGGAGAGGGAGACACAGGCCTTCAGTTATGGCATGAATAAATCATGGGACTAAAAAGCAGAGCATAAGGAGTATAGTCAACAATAATAGGGATGTAACGTGATATGTGGTAGTTATACTTGTGGTGAGTACAGTATAACATATAACTTGTCAAATTACTAAATTGTACACCTAAAACTAGGGTAATATTGTGTGTCAACTATGCTCAAATTTAAAAATAAAGATAAGTAAGTAAGTAAGTAAATAAATAAATAAATAAAGTGCCATTTGTTTTGCTAACTAGAGAAAAACCATTGACTTTGCCAAAAATATGTAATGCTTAGGTGTTTTAAAAATCCAGGGAAACATAGCTTCCAACTTCAGGCTGAAGAAAATTTTCTTCATAGTTTTTTCAGCCATTATGCAACTGGGAAAGGCAAGCAGAGAATGCTTTCTTTGTCTCATACTAGAATAATATAGAAAGCCACAGACCTTGGGCAAATTACTCCTGTGTGTTGAGAAGTCTGCATTGAATTAAGAATTGATAGAGTGAGCAGCACTATTCTCAAAGCAAGAGTGATTTTGAAAATTATTCCTCGTGAAAACGTTACGTGAAAGAAAAATTCTAGTTTTAGTTTTTGTTAAAGTAAAATTTTGCTGACTTTCTATCAGAAGGATGTAAGAAGCAGGGCAGCAACTTCTCCATTGAATAGTCTTTCAACAGTGGTGCCTTTATAACAATATTTAAAGGTTGATATGTTGACATGACTGTTAAGACTATTATAAAAACATTTCCGAGAACAGAGCATGAAAGCAAGAGTGACAGACTTACATAGAGGAAAATGAAGTGTAGTCCTTTGGTAGAAGCTCATTTCTGCATTAGCCTCAACAGGCTTGCTTCATTGTTAGAATACAGTTAGGCTTCTGCTTTCCTTGTACTTTTACATCAAGGTTTCAATGTTCTTTATAAATATACACACTAGAACAAAAGTACCTTTAAGAATCTTACAAAATAAATGTTATCTGTCTCAGCTGCCTGGATAATGGGACATCGAAATCCAATGTTTTTTCATGGATTCTTCTTTCTCATCTCTTAGGATTGTGTAAGAACTGGCTTCTGGTTTGGGTCTACCCTACTCACCACTGAGATGCTAATGTGCAAGCTCTTATGAACATTTATTTTCAGGTGGGTAACTTCACTGGCTCTTCTGTGCCAAGCTTGGCCATCAGCACCTTCACTGTGTGATGTAAGGGTACTTAGTGGCTTTGTCTCAGATCCACGCTGCCACTCCATTCAGAAGTCTGGCAATTTCAAGGGTACTGCCCTGGATAGGGCATTGAACTCTGCTTCTTAGGGAAACTGTTTTCTATTCATCCTTTTAAATTCAAGGAATCCAGGTCTCTCCTGGTGTAAGACTAGATCTCCCTCTGACTTCAAATCCCAACATCCCCCACCATCCACAAATGGGACAATTTACTTTATTCCCATTGTAGCCCTGAAAGCCACAAACTATTAACACTTCCCTGGTCAAGAGAACCCAGCATTTAGAAAAGAGAGGCCAAGTATTATTTCTACTTGAGGAAATGACCTTTTCATTCTTTTGCTAATGAATCCATTTAGTGGTGGGAGAAATTCATTAAAATTTGTTTATTTGTTTGTTACTACTTATCAATGACTGTAGATTTTCACAGACATAACAAGATGGTAATGCCAGTTGCTGTTGCAATTCTGGATGTGGTATCTTCACCAAAACACCAAATAAACATAGCCCCCATCCTGGTATATAGCTATTCATCAAGTAAATGTTTTTTGACATCTCTATCAGCTAAATAACAAGATGCAGTTTGCTTTCAAGTGTTATGGATAGCAGAATACTCATCTGCCTTCTATCTATGTCAACTCACTTCATCTCTGTTATAATGTGGTTCAGAAGGAATTTCATCATCTTGATATTCTAAAGCCCATTACGCTACTGCATTACTTTAATGAAATTATACTAATGGACCTAGTGAGCAGGAACTATCAAGTACCTACCATGACTTCCTAAAATACGCATGTTCCAGAGGGTAAGAGATTTCAAGGATTTGTCACTAAGTGAAGTTTCTATGTATCCAGTCATCTTAGGTATATTGGGTATCTCCCTTCTAAATTGAGAAATAAGTTTCTGCATCTTGCATGGCCCACCACAAAGAATGAGCATAGCATTTTGTGAGTTTCTTTGGGTCCAGGAGGCTGTATATATAACTATGGGGATACTGGTTCTACCATTTGTTGGAAGACCTGTGAGGCTTTTGGAGCTTAGAAATGCAAAAAAAGCTAAAAGCTCTTTGGCAAGTCTATGCTGCTTACGCTAATGGCCTATTAGATCCAATGGTGTTAATCATTTGTTTCAGAGATACCATACAGAGCTTCTGGAAAGCTCACAGTGTAGGCCATTAGGTGTTTGGAAACTTTCTGACAGCTATTATCCACTTGAAAACCACCTTTTAGCTTGCTGTTTGGCCTGGCAAAAACTGAACATTCAACCTTTGAATATGAGTAATATATGACCCAAACTGCTAATTATGAACTGGGTGTTATATAATTGTTTACACCATAGATTTAGACATGTGCACACCATTCCAGTATAAAATGAAAAATGGTATAAATGAGACTGGGCCTAGGAGAATCAAAAGACAAAATTAAATCACATGAACAAGTGGCTGAGTCCCATGGCTACTGCTCTTACTGCTTTTTTGCATTTTCCACAGACTACACCTATAGTCTCATGAGGGAATTCTCTATGACCTACTGATGGAAGAGGAAAAAGAATGGGCCTGGCTTATGAATGAATAGCATGTGGGCATTAAACAGAAATGGATAGCTGTAATGTATTACAGCCTCACTTAGGGGTAGCACTGAAAGACAATGATGAGAGAAAATTTTCTCAGTGGGCAGAATTTTGGGCAGTCATCTGGTTATCCACTTATAGTAGAAGGATAGTCTGAAGAATTAACTTACATAAACTGTATAAGCCAGCAGTTAAAGCTTTGGAAAGGAAAAATAGGAAGACTGATGGCAAGGTCTGGGGGAGAGGTATGTAGGTGGGCCTCCCAGGATGGGCACAAGGTGGAAAGATAGGTGTGTTCCATGTAGATGCCCATTAGAGGGTATCCCAATAGTGAAGAAAAGCTTTCAATAATCAAATGGCTAAGATTATTCCTCCTAAGAATGTCAACCTTTTCTCCTAGCCATTCACATGATTGGTCAGTGGAGGCATATTAAGTGGGCCTGCAATGGATGGAGGCTGTGCATGGACTCTCCAACATGGTACACTCTCATCAAGGCTAATTCATCTACCCTATCACTGTGGGTGCAATCTGCCTATAGCAGAGGCATTGCTGAACTCTCAATATGACACCAATCATTATATTCAGGTCAGTCTCCTGGAGCCGTGGAATGGCATTTGAAGGCTCACTTCTGGCACCATCAGGAGATAAATCCTACAAGGACAGTGCCAATATAAGGAGCCATCTACCCTAGTACTGTAAACCACTTATGCAGAGTCCAAGGGCTGGAAGTGAGAATGGACTTTCCAACTTTTATACCAAATATGTATATGGGGAACTTTTTTTCCTATCCATGCAAATTTGGTCTCAGTAAATTTATATTACTGGAGTATGGAATTTATGGTACTAGAGTATGGAATCCATCCATTGGAGAATTCATTAAGAGTTCCATTGCATTAGAAACAGAAACTGCCCAGTGGCAGTTTTAGGCTAACGAAGCAATAGACAGAGAAGAGGTTATTGTACTGGCTGGGACAATGATCTTGATTACCCAGGGGAAATGAGTTACTGCTGTGTGGAACACAAGTGAGGCTCTTAGCTACTTAGGACTCTATTACTCCATGACTCTTGGCAATAAAAAACCCTGGCAACACAATAAAGATAGGGCCATCAAAGGACTCATCTCCTACAAGACTAAAGATTTGACTCAGGCAACCAGGTTGAGAAGCTATTCAACTAATATGCTTTGAGAGAACAAGGAAAATATGGAATGAGAATTGGAAGAAAGTCACTATGGTGACAACTTAAGCCTACTATCTAACTACCGAAGCAGAGATCATAGCAGCTTTGTCTTATGACAAGTGCTTCTTTTCCCCGTGTCTCCTCCCACTCCTTTAATGAAGAACACTACTAGTGACTACCATTTTAGATTGCAAGTGGTGATATGACCAAACTGTGATGATGTGGTAGCTGATTGGGAACACAAATTTTTCACCTTGGCAAAAAATGAGCATGGATGCTGAGAGGCAAAAGAGTGAAGTGTGCTTGTTCCTTTCTGCTGCAACTCTGGCTCCATTCTCCATTCTTCCTATTATTCTCTGTGCAGTTCTTTATCAATGGATTTCTTTGCCTCCTGGTTGGGTTCAGCCAATGTGGGGTAGAGGAGAGTGACGTTGTGCCTCCTTCCCTTCACAGGGCTGCAGGTTTTCTGTATCAATTTCCCTGAATTTCAGTTGGCATTCTCCACAAAATTACTTTCTCTGAGCTTGGATAGCTACTCCAGTCAGGTTCAGACTGTAATGGTTTCCCTCTTTTCGTAGCTCATGGGTACTGAACGATTTCTGGTTTGTTTCCTAAGACCTACTTATGGCAGAGTTTCTTTAAAAAATTCTCCTCAAATACCTGGTCTAAGTGTGGTCTGATTCATATATAACACTTCATTTAATCTTTACAACTATTCTGTAATATAAATTGGGTAGATCCTGTTGCTTCCACGTTTGGAATATTCTAGTGGCTTTTCATTATACTTGAAATAAAACCCAAATAGCATGGTTCACAAAGCCATACTTGATCTGGTTTCTACCTACCTTCTCCAAGTGATCTTTTATCTTAACCTCGAATTGCCACCCATTGTACTCAGCCACTTTAAGACCCCTCACTAACCTGTCTCCTGAGATCTCATCCCAAAGATCTGTCTGCCTATAATTCAAATTTCAGTTTAAATGTCACCACTTCAGTCTCTCCTTAGTCCTTCCCATTCAATAAAAGTAGTAATCTAAATACAATCACATCATCCTATATTAACTCTTCTTATAGAACTTATCAGTTATATATTTCCCTATTTATTTTTATACCTGTAAAATCTCTCTCCCTACCTCCCTCTGCCCTTCCCTCCTTCTTTCCTAGAACGTAAATTTTCTGAGAACTGACTTTTAATATTTGTTGATACTGAATAAAAAGCAGGATTAACTCCATTGTATCAATAAAGTAACAAATGTTCAGAGGTTTTAAATTCCTCAAGGTCTCACAATTATTAGTGGCAAAATCAGCATCTGTGACTTCTGATATCCATATACTATTCTCCCTCTGGTTTACTGAATTTTAATGGGGGCACCTGGCTGGCTTAGTCAATAAAGCATGTGACTTGATCTCAGGGGTTGTGAGTTTGAGACCCTTGTTAGATATAGAGATTACTTAAAAACAAAATCTTAAAAAAAAAAAACTAATAAAATGTTGTGGGAGATAGAATGGCATAAGGGAGGGGGACATTCAAGTACACCCTGAATTTATGTCAGACCCAAAACTCCTGGAAAAATAATGCTGGGTCTCTTATCTTCTTAATCATTTCCAGTTTGGAAATTAATTATTTCCTTATATTACATTACCATTTCCCATAAAACATTCCGCTGAACAATTCAGTAAGATGTTGGAAGAGTTTCATGATTTAGTGGCCAAAATAACTTTGTTAAAGGCTGAATTAAGCATGTTTCTTTGCTGTAGGAATTCCAAGAGCATTTAATATGTACTTTGTGAGTTTCCAGGGGGCAGATGTACTATGTATTGTTACCTAAGCTGATTAGGATAGAAAATACTTTTTCTGAGAATTCTATCAACATCTCATAAAACATGCATTTCCTGGAGCACAGTGAGTAAATAATTAAGTCTTTAGCAATAGGCATCATGTTAACAGAGTAACTTTATTATAGTGATAAATATATTAACGGATTATTTTCTGTGTGGGAAAGGAAGAGTAAGTGCATTTGTATTGGCATCTTCTGAATGTGTTCTAATGTATGGCTTATTCAGTTTTGTGAAAGTCTTATTCTTTTTTTCAAATATAAGTTTGCCAATTTTTTATTTCTCTGGTCAAACCACGTATTATTTCTGACAGTCTGACTATTCCGGTAGAAGTGTTGAAACAATTTAAGCCTATTACAGTGTTTTCTGTCCAGTCCAGACAATTTTAAAGGAATCTGATAGTCGTCACTTCTCCTACAGTGCACTGCTATAGTGTGTAGCCTGTTCTGCTATAATAAGAGTATAAAAATTGAGTAATACAGATGTTTCTATGAGAGAAAGGAACTTAGCACTAGGATGTATGAGAGTAGCAATAATAAAGTTACCTTTCCCACAGAAAATTTAATAATAAAGTGTTTTCCAAACTGTAAAAAGACTTTATTAAATGCTAAAATAAGTTGGCTTATTGAAACTGACAGAAAGAGACTTAGCAACATCCTCCTTGCTTTTTCATTAATATAGTTGGCAGCTGCTCAGCTTCCTGTTACCTCTAGCTTTGCCTTGCTCTTGTGCTTGCCCTTGCAGTACAGATTACAATCACTACAAACTCTAAACAAAAGAATAAAAAAAAAACCACGTGGATAAAGAACAGGTGAGGAAGTAAAGTAGTGTGATATTTGCATAATTCTTTGTATTTGAACCCCATTGCCATCCAGAGGTCCCTGTTGCCTTCAGTACTTAAGAAAGACTGCCTTGAGAACACTTACTGTGATAAGCTCTGAGTAATGTATAGAACTGGATCATTATATTGTACACCTGAAACTAACATAAAAACTCTATTTAATTATACTTCAATTAAAGAAACATTTTTAAAACGCCTGCCTTGAGAATGTCCAAAGAACTCCCCAAGATTTCTGTGAGTTCTCAGGGCCTCTGCTGTTTCTGTATGCTCTGCACCACAACAACCCAAATGTAAAATTTCATCCTTTTGTCAATCTATACTACCTTCCTCCATGTATACTCACATCATTCATGAGGATAGCAGATTTTACTGCCAAAATGCAGGAGAGAAGAATCACATAATCTTTGAAGAACCATGCAATGTAAACTATGTATTAGGCCTCCTTTCTTTCTTTCTTTCTTTCTTTCTTTCTTTCTTTCTTTCTTTCTTTCTTTCTTTCTTTCTTTCTTTCTTTCTTCTCTCTCTCTCTCTCTCCTCTCTCTCTCTCTCTCTCTCTCATCTATCTACCTATCATCTATCTATTTCATCTAAAAACCTTCTACGTCTGGAAATGGCAGGACAATTCATTTGGATCAGCCTACCTACTGAAAAAAAAACTAGGTTATCTGAACAAAATCTTAAAAAAAAATAGCAGCTTACAGGCATCAGAGAACTAAAATAGCAGTGAAGAAGTAAAATACTATGTAGAGATTCTACTACTGATCAGATTCTACTGATTCCTTAAAAGGCAACTGAAAAGCAAAGATTCTGAACAGCAGTTTTGGCACCATTACAAAGCTAAGGAGTTCAAAATTAAATCTAGCTCATGCTAAACGATAGAAGGGGACATTACTGAAACTCATACTTTTTTGATGAGATTCAGTTAGAATATACTCAATTGTTTTGCAATTAAGAAATTAACTTTGAAATTACTTATGGTGCAGAGAAGGAATCACAATTGAAACTAGAAAGTAATTTGACTGAATGGCAATGAAAAAACTATGTATGAAAACTTGTGAGATACCTAAACCTAAGACCTAAAACTATAAAACTCCTAGAAGCAATCATAGCAGAAAAGCTTTATAACATGGGTTTTGGCAATGATTTCTTAGCTGCAACACTAAAAGCACAGGTGACAAAAGCAAAAGCAGACTACATCAAATTGAAAAGCTACTGCACAGCAAAAGAAGCAATCAGCAGATTGAAAGGCAGCCTGTGGAATGGGAGAAAGTATTTGCAAATCATATATCTGATGAAGAGTTAATACTGAGAATATGTAAAGAACTCCTAAAGTCTACAACAAAAAAACAGATAACCTGATTTAAAAATGAATATAAGACTTGAATGGACATTTCCCCAAAGAAGATACACAAATTAAAAAAACAAACAAACTAACAACCCCCAAAGTAGTAAGTGCTGCTGAGGATGAAGAAAGATTGGAAGCCCTGTTCATGGGATGCCTGGGTGGCTCAGCAGTTGAATGTCTGCCTTTGGCTCAGGGCATGATCCTGGAGTTCCAAGATCGGGTCCCACATTGGGCTCCCACAGGGAACCTGCTTCTCCCTCTGCCTGTGTCTCTGCCTCTCTCTGTGTGTCTCTCATGAATAAATAAATAAAATCATTTTAAAAAAAGGGAGCCAAGTGCAGTGATGATGGAATTGAAATATGGTATAGTATGGAGGTTCCGGAAAAAATAGAATTATCACATGATCCAGCACTCTTACTTCTAGATGTATATATAAAAGAATTAAAAAACAAGATCTTGAGATAATTTCATGCCCAAGTTCATTGCAGCATTGTTTACAATAGCCAAGAGGTAAAAGCAACTTAAATGGCTATCAATAGATGAATGGATAAAGAAAATGTGGTACATCCATATGCTGAAATATTATGCAGCCTTAAAAAAGAAGGAAATCCTGTCACACATTGCAATATGCATGGACCTTGAGGACATTTTGCTAAGTAAAATACACCAGTCACAAAAAGTCAAATGTTGTATGATCCTACTTTATAGTATCTAAAGTAGTCAAATTCATAAAAACAGAAAGAAAGTGGTTATCATTTTGCAATATATACATATATCAAATCATTATATTGTATGCCTTTAATTTATACAGTGTTATATGTCGATTATATATCAATAGAACTGGGGAGAAAAGAAAATTTACTCTTAAAAAAAAGAATATGGTTGCCAGAGGCAAGAGGAGAAAAAGCTGAGTTGTTGTTCAATAGGTATAGATTTTTACTTTTGCAGGATGAAAAAGTTCTAGAAATCTGTTGCACAAAAATATGCATATAACTAATGCTACTCTGCTGTACACTTAAACATGGTTAGCATGATAAATTCAATGTTGTGTACTTTTTTACCATAACTGAAAAAAATCCTGTGGGATGCAGCTAAAGCTTTGGTTTAAATAGAAATGTACATAAAAAAATAAATAAATAGAAATGTACAGCATAAAATGCATACATTAAAAAAGAATAAAGGCTGTAAAAACCTAGGCATCCATCTCAAGAAATTAGAAAAAGGACAGTAAAAACAAAACAAAAACAATAACAAACATAAAACCCCAAGTAAAAGAAAATAGTGGTAAGAGCATGAATTAATGAAATTATTTAGAAAACCATTAAGAAGTGTCACAAAGGCCAACATTTTGGAAAAACTAATAAACTTGATAACCCCCTAGACAGACTGGTTAAAAAGATAGTATGGGGCGCCTGGGTGGCTCAGTCAGTTAGGCGACTGCTTTCGGTTTGGGTCATGATCACAGGGTTCCTGGATTAAGCCCCACATCAGGCTTCCTGATCTGCAGAAGTCTGCTTCTCCCTCTCCCTTTGCCATTCCCCCCAGCTGGTGCTCTCTCTCAATCTCTTTCTCTCTCTCTCTCTCAAATAAATGAATAAAACCTTTAAAAAAAAGATAACATAAAGGGACCCCTGGGTGGCTCAGTCGTTGAGCCTTTGGTACGTGTATCCCTTTGAATTACTGTTTCTGTATTCTTTGGGTAAATACCCAGTAGTGCAATTGCTGGATCATAGGTTAGTTCTATTTTTAACTTTCTGAGGGACCTCTATATCATTTTTCAGACTGGCTACACTAGTTTGCATTTCCACCAACAGTGCAAGAGAGTTCCTTTTTCTCCACATCCTCGCCAATACCTGTTGTTTCTTGTGTTGTTGATATTAGCCATTCTGACAGGTATGAGGTGATATCTCACTGAAATTTTGATTTGCATTTCCCTGATGGTAAGTGATGGTGAACATCACCTTATGTGTCTGTTTGCCATCTGTATGTCTTCTTTGTAAAAATGTCTGTTCATGTCTTTGGCCCATTTTTAAGTTGGATTATTTATTTTTTGGATATTGATTTGTATACCTTTATTATATATTTTGGATACTAACCCTTTATCAGATATGTCATTTCAAATATCTTCTCCCATCCTTAAGGTTGGTTTTTATTTTGTTGATTATTTCCTTCACAGTGCAGCTTTTTATTTTAATGTAGTCCAATAGTTTATTTTTACTTTTGTTTTCCTTGTCTCAGGAAACATATCTGGAAAAAATCTGCTTTGGCTGATATAAAAAAAATACTGTTTGTGTCCTCTTCTAAGATTTTCATAGTTTCAAGTCTCACATTTAGGTCTTTTTTTTTTTTCACATTTAGGTCTTTCATCCATTTTGAATTTATTTTTCTGTTTGGTGTAAGAAAGTAGTCCAGTTTCATTCTTTTCCATGTTGTTGTCCAGTTTTCCTAGCACTATTTGTTGAAGAGACTTTTTCCCATTGGAAAAGTTTCCTGTTTTGTCAAAGATTAGTTGACCATAGAATTATGGGTTTATTTTTGGGTTCTCTATTGTGCCATTGCACTATTTTTGTGCCAGTAGTATACTGTTTTGATTACTACAGCTTTGTAATATAATTTGAAGTCCAGAATTGTGATGCCTCCAGCTTTGCTTTTCTTTCTTAAGATTGTTTGGGCTATTCGGGATATTTTGTGGTCCCATACAAATTTTAGGATTGTTTGGTCTAGTTCTGTGAAAAACGCTACTGGTATTTTGATATTTTGATATGGACTGCATTAAATGTGTGGCTTGCTTTGGGTAGTATGCACATTTTAACAATATTTGTTTTTCCAGTCCATGAACATGAAATGTCTTTCCATTTCTTTAATTCTTTCATCAGTGTTTTATGGTTTTGAGTTCAGGTCTTTCACCTCTTTGGTTAGGTTTATTCCTAGGTATCTTATGGTTCTTGGTGCAATTGTAAATGGGATTGATTCCTTGATTTCTCTTTCTGCTGTTTCATTATTGGTGTATAGAAATGCAATAGATTTCTATACATTGATTTTGTATATCATGTGAGTTTACTGAATTCAGGTATCAGTTCTAATAGTTTTTTTGGTGGAGTCTTTTGGATTTTCTATATATAGTATCATGTCATCTGCAAATAGTGAAAGTTTCACTTTTTTCCTTACTAATTTGGATGCCTTTTGTGTGATTGCTGTGGCTAGGACTTCCAGTACTATATTGAATAAAAGTGGTGAGAATGAGCATCTTGTCTTGTTCCTGATGTTAGGGGGAAAGATCTCAGTTTTTCCTGATTAAGGGTGATGTTTGCTGAGGGTTATTCATATATGGCCTTTATTATATTGAGGTATGTTCCCTCTAACCCTCCTTTGTGAAGGTTTTTGCAGTGAACAGATGTCAAAATTTATTAAATGCTTTTTCTGTGTTGATTGGAATGATCATATGATTTTTATCTTTCATTTTGTTACTTGATCAATTTGTGAATATTGAATTGTCCTTGCAGCTCATTCACCACTTGATCATGGTGAATGATTTTTTTTTTAATGTATTGTTGAATGCAGTTTGCTAGTATTTTGTTGGATTTTTGCATCTCTGTTAATCAAGGATATTGGCTTGTAGTTTTCTTTTTTAGTGGTGTCTTTACCTGGTTTTGGTATTAGGCTAATGCTGGCCTCATAGAATGAATTTAGACATTTTCCTTCTATTTTATGGAATAATTTGAGAAGAATAGGTGTTAACTCTTCCTTATATGTTTTGTAGAATTCACCTGTGAAGCCATCTGGTCCTAGACTTCTGTTTGTTGGGAGTTTTTAGATTACTGATTTAATTTTGTAACTAGTAATTGGTCTGTTCAAATTTTCTATTTCTTCCTGAATCAGTTTTAGGAGATTGTAGTTTCTAGAAATTTATCCTTTCCCCCCCAATTTATTACCATATAATTTTTCTTCATATTTTCTTATAATCCTTTGTATTTCTGTGCTATTGATTGTACTTCTTTCATTTTTGATTTTATTTATTTAGGTCTTCTCTCTTTGCTTTGATGAGTCTGCCTAAAGGTTTTTTTTTGCTTGTTTGTTTGTTTGTTTTATCAATTTTGTTTATCTTCTGAAAGAAACAGCACTCACTTTCATTGATCTTTTCTAAGTTTTTTGGTCTCCATTTCATTTATTTTAAGCTAGCTCTTCTGTCCCTCCCCATGTACCCCCTGCACTCTCAGCCCTGCAACTTATTTGTTGAAAATAAGTACTGGTCTGGTATGCTGTTAACAATCTGGATTTTGCTAATTGAATCCTTATGGTGTCTTTTATCAGTCCTCCACATCTATATTTCCTGTAAATTGAGAGTTAAAGCATTGATCAGTTTCTGTTGTTTAAGGCATCCAGTGTGTGGTATTTTGTTACAGCAACCCTAGGAAATGAATACAGTGGGTATATGAGTGCTATTTAAGATGTGCTAGGGGATTAGTGCTTTTAGCCTCAAGTTAAGTGTGTAAGACCAAAAGTGACTTAAAAATTAGGACTGGATATAAATAGTTCCAGGGTTGTTTCAGTGTCTTGATGATGTCATCAAGGACCCAGCCTCTTTTCCTGCTTTTTTTTTTAACTGTCTGCAGTGTGATAGCAATGATTCTCTTCATGGTTATAAAATGGCAGCAGTTACTCCAAGTGTTCTATCTTTATGTGACAAAGTGTGAAAGTAGGAAAGGATGGAGTGGCTTTCTACCTAGGGGTATCTAAGCAAAGTCTCCCTTGGGGTTTCATTGGTCAGAACCAGGTTACCTGGCCATTCTCAGCTGCAAGGAAGGCTGAGAGAGTGAGTACAGTTTGTTTTTGACAACACACATTTCTAGGAAATGAAATAGCGCACACACATTGGTAAGTAGGAGAATAATGTCAATACAATGGGGAAGTTGTGATGGTATAACAAAGGAGTAGTATTAATAACCTTCAGCAAGAAAGGTAAAAGTCTTTAGTTGTATAGACAGGAGCTCTTTTAACTTTTTTAAAAATAAAATTGAAAATAAGCACCTGCACTGAGAGATCTTTCCCTAGAGAGGCATCCCCTATCCTCCAGCTTAATACAGTTCTAAGCCTGTGGCAGCTTCCACTTCTACCCCCATGTTATCAGCAGTCTCGCTGGCTCAGAACTCCACAGTGCTTTTCCATATTGTTTTTTTCTTTTTTAAAGTAACTTTTTATTGAAGTATAATATAGAGAAAAATGCATGAACCGTAAGTGAACAGTCCATGCTGTTTTAATGCATTTTTATTGTATCTTGAGTAGCTCTGGCTAATGCTGAACACCCTGTTACTTCTAGGGTCTAATCTTACAAAAACCTAGGATTTCCAATAATTATGTTATAGCAGAAATAACTGAATCTGATATTTTTAGCTTCTGTCACAGAAAAGGTCTCTTCTAGCTGGAAGAAATGGAAGGCAATGATTTTTGGGTAGGAGACAGCAATATCTGTCCCATAGCACATATGAACATAATTAACTTTGCTGCTTCAGGTTTAATGTTTAACATGATGAGAACAATTTAGAAAAAAGTATAAATTACTACACTGAAATGCAGAGACAATAAAAATTAATTGGTACTAGATTGTCTTTCAAGTGCAATTTGTATTATGACTAATAGTTTTGTGTAAGAGGCTTGTGGAGGCTTTGTATTTCCTCCTTGACATCAGGTGGGTGTGTGAGAGAGGAATGAGTGGTTGGTCAACCAGGTTAGCAAAGCATTTTTGCCTGTAGGTGCAGATCTTTGAGCAGCCCCAGACTACAGAAGCTGCTTGGAAATGTGGACATGGGTAAACATTGGCCAATGGTAATGCATTCTAAGGCAATTTTTAGTTGGGACTGCTAATACCCAGACAGGCTACAAACTTACAGAAGTAGTTTTCCTTGCAGGAATCTACAACATATTGATGAACTGGCCAGCCTGGGAAACATGAATTACACAATTCCCTCCATTTGACCTGCCTACTGGGAGGAGGAGAGAAAGATGGTAAATTATCTTTCAAATAGCAAAATACCTTTCATATCTTCCTAACTAGGAGTCATCTAGATTCTTCTTAAATATCACCAATGACAGATTCTATGGAATCTTTAGTATGTGGTTAAGAGAATGGATTCTGGAGTCAGACTGTCTGGATTCAAATCTGGATTTGGTGTTGTGTTTCCGACTACAAGTCGCCATATCTGGTTCTCAAGTCTTTCTGATAATGCTATGAGCTAGCTAAAATCCCTTAATTAAATTAATTTTTCTGCTTAAACTAACCACAGTTGTTTTTTTGTTTGCAATTGAGGATTTTCAGTGACAGAATTAAAAATGAAGAAGAGCAAATTTAGGAGATGGAGAGAGACCAAGTCTTTATGACATCATATGGATTCTTGGATCAAGCTACAATTGGAAGCCAAAACTCTCCTTGATTTTTCAGTTGTATGAACCAATGAATTCTTCTTTACCTTAAGCCAATTTGGGATGGTTTTGAAATCCCAGCTGTTACAATATTGTACTTTTGTTTTTATGTCCTTTATCTTTGTATGCAATTGTCATAAAATTTAAAATAAATAATACTTCTTAAAAACCAGACCCATATAATTCTCATAGAGGCTGCTCATTACTGTGATCTAAAATTCTATTTACAGGGCCAACCATCTGTTTGCTCTTTAATATCAGTTGAAGTCAGATCAGAATTTGACACTGTTAACTTCCATTTTTCTTTACCTATTAATTCTTCAGTTGTTTTAGCTTTTAATTTTCTTTGTAAAATTAACTTATGGGAAGTGAAATAAAATACATGATTTTTCTATCTGATATCTAAGTTCTATTAGCTTAAAAACAAACTTGACACTTATTATTCATGTTTAAACATTAAAAACTCACACAGCTGCACACACTTTCAAAATAATCTGCCGACATTGCATTGTAAAATCAAAAAGTACACATCCACTCAAATTGATGGTCTCCTCCCAGTGAAAGTGTTTCTAGAGTACAGAGTATAATTTGTTGAAATGTTTGACATCAAAGTTCTTTTTTTGTCGTTATAATTTCTGGCACATGCATTTTACACAAATGTTGGTCAAGGGATGCTGCTCCCCTCTTCCCAAAGTTATTACTTCTCAAATGTTTGTAAAACACAAATATACACTTTTAAAAAGCTTTTAGGGAACAGGCTTATGTGGGTCGATGAGTTTATTCCCTGGCATGAGATTTGGATTTTCATCAAACCAGTCAATCAAGATGAAACCAAAATGAAAATGTCAACTTATTTGAGTGGATACAACTGTGTTATTTAGAAAAACTTAAGAGCATGTGGACATAACATACTGACACAAACATAATATTAGATTTCTTTTTATTCTTTAGGTTTAAAAATATAGTTGATTCTTATGATGACAATAAGTAAAATATATGAACATTGTTAAACTTCAGGCTAACAACTTCAGGAAAATTCAAAAGGAAAAAATTATTCATAATGTCACCATCAGTTATAACTAATATTTTGGAATAGTGCCTTTAAATCTTTTAACTGGGCATAGATTATTTTTAATATTTTTTTATTTTTTCAGATAATTACCTCCACAAAATTTGGTATAATGCTTTTTTATTAACTTGATTACAAAATAATTTTAAAACACTGATTTTGCATCATTGATGATTTTGATACAATTACTGCATTGCCTGACACTGTTACTTTGCTTTCCAATATAAGAATGTACAAAATTATGGAGTTATAATCCTAATTTATAATCATTACAGACATAAAATAAGCCTTAGTTTTTATAGTCTTATTATGTATTTGGTATTGTTGAGTTTAAAATATAGAAATAATCTTATTTAATCCTCTAAATTTAATCCTGTAATTACCTTGAATGGCATAAAAAAGGAGTATTATTAACTTAATTGAGGTGGAGCTGGGACCAAGGGAATAGGATTGAATGTGTACTATAGGATCAGAAGACCTGACCAACCAAATGAATCCATTCTGTGACTGATAATTATTTGTTGTGCCAATTTTGCTAGACTGATGCCTAGTTATTTAAATGCCAGTCTAGATATAGCTGTAAAGTTTTTTTTTTTTACATGTGATAACATTTATCATCAGTAAATGTTGAAGTCAACATCAGTTGACTGTAAATAAATCAAATTATCCTCTGCTTATATATGAGCGGACCTTATCCAAAGGTCCTTTGGATTCTTGTTGAATCTTGTTGAATATTCTTGTTGAATATTGTTGAATATTCTTGTTGAAGACCTTTGGAGCAAAGGCTGAGGCTTCCTGCAGGAGAAATTCTGCCTCAAGACTGCAATGTGGAAATTTTGTCTGAGTTTTAAACATTTTGACTCAAACCTACTGGCCTATCCTATAGATTTTGGATTCACCATTCCCTACAATCATATGAGCCAGTTTCTGAAATCTCTCTCTCTCTACACACACACACACACACACACACACATACACACACACGTTGCTTGTTCTGTCTTGTTTTTTAGTATATCAGACAAAATATAAAGTTGGCAACTTTAAACCAGCTACTCAACTTGGGAAATTTTTACTAGTTAACATAATTTAAAAATCAGGGGGCCACCACCTTAGATAATGCCTTCCAAGTCTAAAATTCTAAAGCTTTAAGATATTAGAGATTCACTAAGTTAGAGAGTCAGAAATCAAAACAATAAAAAGAACAAAAACATTATAAAGACAAGAAAAGAAATTATTTGTTGATTTTTAACCATTTCAGATTCTAATGTCTGTACATGGTAGAGGCCAATAAATGTGAACTCATAAAATGCAGCTTACCTGTTCTGCTGGTGAACATTGCAGCCTCAATTCTGGTAGAAGTTAACATTTAATGTAACCTTAGTTGAACTTTCCAATTTCTTTCATCATAGGATAAAAGAAGAGATTATCTGAATTAGCTTCACTAATATCAATGTTTTACTTTAATCCAATGGAGCAGGGTCACCAGAAAGCCAAGCCCTATAAAAAGGAAAGAGGAGACATGTCCTTTTCCTTTTGAGTAAGCTTGATGTCCTCATATATGGACAGCACAAAAAGCTAAGAAAAGCTGGTTTTTCCCTAAATAACTAATCTTAAAAATCAGCCTTTGAAGCTCACTAAGTAGTAAAAACCAATCAGTAGTCTTTTGACAGAT
Organism: Canis lupus baileyi; assembly: GCF_048164855.1. NCBI lineage: Eukaryota > Metazoa > Chordata > Mammalia > Carnivora > Canidae > Canis > Canis lupus. The sequence continues at coordinate 11,335,669 of NC_132870.1, read as the reverse complement.
GACTCCTCAGTGGGTATTAAGGTCAAATTGTAACTATAGTGACTTACTTGGAAGCAGATAATAGGTGTGCTTAAAGAATTGTGCAACCTGTATTCAAATTGGGGCTATTGTAGCTGCATTTGGGTAGATCACTTACTTGTCCACCATAACTCTTACGGATTATCCCTGTTCAGGAAGAATTCAAATTAACTCATTTAGATATAATATTCTTTAAGTAAATCATTAAAAGCTCCTCCCCTCATAATACATTAAGGAAAAGATTTATAAACTTTAGAGTTTAAGATATTTTTCCAAACTTAAATATATCTGATTTTAACTACAGTGTTATATTTTGAGGATCTTCCAAATATTTCCCTCTAATTGCATTTGTGCTGAATTCTTCGGTTTTGCTGATTTGATTCAATTCTATATAAAAGGCACTGATTATCAATATAAATCTAGATATGTATTGAAAAAATATAGTGATTTTCATTTAAAAGTGCCAAGTTTCATTTTCTCATCCATCAGGAAAACCCCATCTTCCTGCACAGCTTCTGTTTTTGCATGTGCAACATAAATAGGTTTTGATTTTCTACTTCCTTTCTTTCTTTTTTTAAAAAATATGGACAATTGAAGATGGGTTTTTAATTCTTTCTTGTCCCCAATTCTTTACTCTGTCCAGGGTTTGCACTTATATTGCTGTTCACAAGCATTTAGACATATTTAGGTATGTCAGGTATTCACTACTGAGCAACAGAAATGGCTTTTCTTTCAACTGGGACTGTAGAATCTGTGGCTTTGGCTAAATGATGTCTTTGTCTGAATCTTCCTTTTTAATGTTTAGGTTAGTTGCATATTCATTAGCTCTGGCTAAGTTGCAGGGCATCTTTGACCAAGAACACTTTAGTAGAAGTTAACAAAGTTAGCGGGGAGTAACTAAGAGAAATGATAAAAAAAAAATTAGAGAAATTATATCACAGTGAGTCACATGTTTAGTGCTTCAACTGCTGTGACATTCATGATGTAAATTCCCAGAATGGCTCAATTTTATCAGCATTAGAAAAAATAAAGGGATGTTTTAAGATGCACAGAAAATCTATCTTCAATCTGGTTTGTTTATGGCAAGAGGCTTTTGGGAAACAGACAAGACAAGCAAGTGCTGAAGCAATCAGCTATAAATAGTAGAGCCTATGTTTGTTTGAAGACAGTACGTTCTGTAAAGAACTGTGGATATTTGGATTCTTGCAGGGTTAACATAAAATTTGCAAGTGCAGATGAGAAAAAAAAGAAAAGAAAAGAAAACCCAAGAGAACATAGCACATCATACTGTTTTGTTTTTGTTCTAGTCACAAACAGAAAATTTGTGTTTTGCCTCAATTGTCTGCTTTTACAGGACAGCTTCTCAAACTCCATTAATATCCATTCATTTGTGGAGCAGTGGAAAGTGTAAAGAAGCCCTCTACCTCCAAGCTTATTGAGTATAACAAATTCCATTTATTTCTCCTATGAGCGGAAAAGGTGGTTTGGGTTAAGCATGATGAAAGGAGTAGAAAGCAGGCATAGGTGCACATGCATTTTTCCCCCCTCAAGGTTGAGTGAGCTCACTAAAGAAGAGAAGGAGGTGACTGAGTACCATTGATGTTGTAATCTCTAGTCCTAGGTCCTGCCCTGGGACTTCCATAGATGTCACAGCATCTGAGACATCTGCCTACTCAGCATTCTGATCAGCGGTCAGCTTTCATAGACAGGACATTGTGTCCATTTCCATACCAGATCAGCAGCCACAGCCCATGCATCCCTGCCCTGTGGAAGAGCACAGGTGAATACCTCCGAGCCCACAGGCCTAGTGTGATGCAGTACTTGTGTCTGCTTCTGTAACCTTATTGAAGCCCTCTCATGTGGTCCAGTCTTAGGGTGGTATTCTGTTCAAGAAGCAGAGTTCTCACCCAAACACGTTTAAAAGGTATCTGATTTTAATTGCATATCTTGAAAAGCATTAAAGTGCACACAACATATGGACTGTTTGGTATATTTTTTGGATCCTCATTCTTTCACATCTCATACTCTTTGACACTCCAGATTTTCACTTACCCACTTCAGTTTTCTCTCTTGCTAGGTCTTTCCCTTCCTCTTGCCTCTCAGGTTCCGCAGTAGTTTCCATTTTCCAATTCTGCATTCCCCAAAACTAGAAAAGAGTTTGGTGGAGATAGACTGACTTCAGAGGAAGTGGATAGAAATTGGCCTGATAAATTAGGAATCAGTCGAGAATCTGAATATTCCCTTATGAATATTTGTTATCACATTTGGTTTATAATGCTAATTACTTTCCACTATAAGTTCTAGTGCTTGTGCTGCTTTCCCTGTGTTGTTTGATATAGATATGTTCTATCCAGTTCCCACACTACCCTAGCTGCCCATCCATTGCTAAAGTATTTTTGGGTTGTGGTGGTTGTAAAGATTATGCCTTTTCTTAGTTTTCTCATGTCTCTGAGTTCTCTCTATTTCACTTCATTCTCTTCTTGCTAATTTAGAATACCACCTCAGAGTCAGGCCATGTATCCTCTGCCCCTATCCTGCATTTCTTGACCCAGGAAAGGAACTAATAGATAAGAAGGAACAGAGCAGAGACTAGAGACAAAATAAGGGAAGATGTATTAGTTTGGGTGCAAGGCGAGCCAGATGTAGATGCAGAGAGCAGGAGGTAAGGGTAGAGGGTTTGCCTCTGGGAAAGAAGATCCTTTAAAAATTTCATTACAGGCTCCTGGAATAGTTCAAAGAGAAGGGCTCTAAAAATGACTTGAAGAATGGAAGCATCATTGGGATACTCACACAGCCTTTCAAGGGGATAACTTTGAAGGTGACAAAGCCAACTAAAGTTTTACATTATGCTGTGCTTAGGAAGGAATCACTCCCACGACTTCATAGCCATGCCTCCTACATCCTGTGGTATTATCCTTAGCATCTCTGAAATACCTCTGAAATAAAGGTTGGCCATCATCATTAATCATGCAAATGCAGCCACCTTTCTTTTCTTTCTTTTTTTCTTTCTTAAACAGAGTGCACCTGAAAGACTAGACAGGGGAGGAAGGCACTAATATACTTCCAAAATGTACATTGTTTAGTAACTATCTGGGAAGCCCAAATGCTCTGTCATTTTGCTTTCTCATGTAGGCATTGAGAGCTATTTGTTGCCCTAATGAAAAAAATATGGAGATCCTCCAGCAAGAGTAAAGAGGTTAAAACAGGCAATAAAAGAGCTTTCAGAGAAGTTTCTCAGGAACCTGAACAAGCCCTCATCTCTTCAACTCTGCCTTTCACTGTGTTTCTGATACAGTAAATCTATTTCTTGCTCTCTGCTTTCACATCTGGAGCAAATATCTTTCAGCTTCCCTTTAGCCACCCTACTCCTTCATTGTTTAAAGACCAGATCAAGTCCAAACTCTCCCAAGACTCTTTTTGTCCCCAGATCACATGAATATTTTTGTTTTCCAGTTTCCTATTGAAAAATTTTTGTTTTTGCATCGTTTAGAAATCACTAGTCCTGTAATGTTTCCATAGATGTTAGTTTTGTCTCTGTACCGTACAAGGCTTTCTGAAGACTAGAATCGTTATGCATCATTTTTAAATTCTACCCATCTAAACGTATGCAGTGCGTTTAATGAATCTTTGGTAGGTATTACTAAGTATAGTCAATGAATAAAAACCCAAAAAGTTAGTGGGAGGGGCAAGGTGGCGGAGGAGTAGGGTCCTCAACTTACCTGGCCCCACAAACTTACCTAGATGACTTTCAAAACATCCTGAACACCTACAAATATGACCTGAGATTTAGAGAACAGCCGGAACGCTACAGAGAGAAGGGGTTTCGCTTCTAACAAGGTAGGAAGGCAAAAAATAAATGAAAACAAATAAAGTGGGGAAGGGGCTCCATGAGGAGCCGGGCTAAAGCCGGGTGGCAAGACCCTCCGGGACAGGAAAGCCCAGCCCCAGAGGAATGGGAACTTTAAAAATCTGCGCTGGAGTTTTCCCAGACAGAAAAGCACTTAGGGAAATTGGGCAGAATCGCAGGATTCTCCAGAGTCACTATAGGAGGAGAGGTGACCAGGGGAAAGCACACCACAAACTACAGGCCTATCTCGGTGAAGGGCTGGAGTGCCATAGCCCTCAGGACATTTGGGAGAAGCCGGTCAGTTAGGTGGACCGACTCCAGAGTGGCCTTTACACTAGAGTCTGGCAACGGATGGAGGTGACTCTGCCCATTTCCCTTCAGGAAGGTCCCTGGGAGTGTAGGTCCAGTGGCACAGGGCCCTGGATTCCAGGGCACCCAGGTGGACAAAGCTGGCGATCCTGTTTTCCCCCTAGGACAGGCAGAAGCAGGGAGGGCACAGAACAGTGAGAACTCTCCTGCTGCTGGGCACCCCCAAATTGTGTAGATCAGTGAATCCATGCTGGCCCCCAGGGGCATCTAGGCCAGTGCGGACTAGGAGACTGCGGTTAGTTACTTGTGGGGAGCTCGACTCCAGGGCTGGAAATCTGGCCACTGCCATTTTTATTTTTTCTCTTCCTTTCACCTTGTACCTGCGAGAGGTGGGACTTCTAGGGAACAGAGGCTTCACAGGATAAACACTGAGCCCAGCACCTGGCAGGAGTGGGGTATCTCCACCCAGGCACAGACACCTGAGAATCAGCACAGCAGACCCCTCTTCCAGAAGACCAGCTGGAAATAAAAGGGAAAAGCAAGTTTACTGAACAAGCAGCACTGGAAAGCTCCTGGACTGAGGGAAAATAGTACATTGAACTATAGGGTCCTTTTTTCTTTTTCTTTTTCCATTATGATACATTTTTATATCAGACTAAAAATTTCTAATATTTTTCTCTTTTCAACCTAAACTATAATATTTTACCAGCTCATCATTTTTAAGTTTTTTCCTTAATGACTTTCATATTTCTTCAATTACACGTCTTAGATTTTTTTTTCACTTCTAAATTTCCTTCGATGTATTCAATTTAATTTTGGTAGATATATGAGACATGGGTTTTTGTTTTTTTGTTTTTTTTCTGCCTCATTTTGTTTTACAATGGTGGAAGTTAGTACCTTCTAACACATGACCAACATACATCCCAGAACCAAGGGGAATACCCTGTTGGTTCATTCCGAGAGATTATATTCTCTCTTCATTCCCATTCTGCCCCCCTCTTTTATCTTGTTTGTGTTTTGGTGGTCAATGTTGGGTTTCTACAAGTATTGCTGGTTTATATAAATTTGGGACTGAGCATCTTCTTATGTACAGAACTTAATACACTCAGAACCAATAGGATCACTCTCCAGGACCCCTTAGGTAGACTACATTCTCTCTCCACTACCACTTCCTCATCACTATCATCACCCTCCCATTTTTTTTCTCTTTTTCCTCTTTTCTTTACTTTTTTTTTCTTTTCCTTTTTTCTTCTTCTTTGTTTTTGGTTTTTGGCTTTTTATTTTTACTACTTTGTTTTAAAATTTGTTTTTCACTTTAGTGGTCCTTTTGTTTTGTTTTGTTCTGTTCTTTTTGTTTTAGTTTCTGATCTTTGACCTCTTCAGAAACATCTAGGGTGTATTTTACTTAGGTTGTGGTTGATATTTTTGACCCAGTTAGCTCATACAGCCACTCTGCACTGGACAAAATGACTAGAAGGAAGAATTCACCACAAAAGAAAGAACCGGAAACAGTACTCTCTGCAACAGAGTTACAGAATTTGGATTTGAATACAATGTCAGTAATTCAATTCAGAAGTACAATTATAAAGTTACTTGTGGCTCTGGAAAAAAGCATAAAGGACTCTTGAGACTTCGTTACTGCAGAATTGAGATCTAATCAGGTCAAAATTAAAAACAGATTAAATGAGATGCAATCCAAACTGGATGTTCTAATGGCTAGGGTTACTGAGGTGGGAGAGAGAGTGAGTGACATAGAATTCAAGTTGATGGTAAGGAAGGAAGCTGAGGAAAAAGAGAAAAACAATTAAGATTCCACGAGGAAAGGCTTAGAGAAATAAATGATAGCTTGAGAAGGAAGAATATATGTCTAATTGGTATTACAGAAGAGGCTGAGAGAGAGAGAGAGAGAAAGAGAGGACTACAATGTATTTTGAACAAATTATAGCTGAGAACTTCCGAAATCTGGGGAAGGAAACAGGCATTCAGATCCAGGAGATAGAGAGGACCCCCGCCCCCCATCATTGAAAACCATCAACACTTCAACATTTAATAGTGAAGCTTGCAAATTTCAAAGATAAAGAGAAATTTTTTAAAGCAGCAAGAGACAAGAGATTCTTAATTTATATGAGGAGAACTATCAGATTAACAGCAAACCTCTCTCCACAGAGGTCTGGCAGGCCAGAAAGGGCTGGCAGGATATATTCAGGGTACTAAATGAGAAGTGTAGCCAAGAATACTTTATCCAGCAAGGCTCTCATTTGGAATAGAAGGAGAGATAAAGAGCTTCCAGGATAGGCAGAAACTGAAAGAATATGTGACCACCAAACCAACTCTGTAAGAAATATTAAGGAGGACCCTGTAAAAAAAAGAGGGATCCCAAAGACACAATCCACAAAACAAGGACTAAGTAGGTAATATGATGACAGTACATTAAGATCTTTCAATAGTTACTCAAACGTGAATGGGTTAAATGATCCCATCAAGAGACACAGCGTATTGGACTGGATAAAAATGCAAGACCCATCTATTTGCTGTCTACAAGAGACTCATTTGAGACCTAAGGACACCTACATTTTCCATTCAAATGACCCTCAAAAAAAAGCTGGGATAGCAATCCTCATATCAGATAAATTAAAGTTTATCCCAAAGACTGTAGTAAGAGATGAAGAGGGACACTATATCATACTTAAAGGGTCTATCCAACAAGAAGACCTAACAATCATGAATATTTATGCCCCTAATGTGGGAGCTGCCAAGTATATCAATCAATTAGTGACCAAAGTAAAGAGATACTTAGATAATAATACACTAATAGTTGGAGACTTCACCACGGCACTTTCTGCAAATGACAGATGTTCTAAGCAGAACATTACCAAAGAAACTAGGGCCTTAAAAGATACACTGGACCAAATATATGTGACAGAAATATACAGAACATTCCATCTGAATGCAACAGAATACACATTCTTCTCAAGTGCACATGAAACTTTCTCCAGAATAGAACACGTACTGGGTCACAGATCAGGTCTCACCCGGTACCAAAAGATTGGGATTGTCCTCTGCATATTTTCAGACCACAATGCTTTGAAACTAGAAATCACAGAAGAAATCAATCACAAAAAGAAATTTGGAAGAAACTCAAACACGTGGAGGTTAAAGAGCATCCTATTAAAAGATGAAAGGGTCAACCAGGAAATTAAAAAGATTCATGGAAACTAATGACAATGAAGATACAACCATTCAAAATCTTTGGGATACAGTAAAAGCAGTCCTAAGAAGGAAATACATCACAATACAAGCCTCCCTCAAAAAATTGGGAAAAAAATCAAATACACAAGCTAACCTCACAGTTAATGGAATTGGAGAAAGAACAGCAAGTGAAACCTACACCAAGCAGAAGAAGAGAAATAATAAAGATTTGAGCAGAACTCAATGAAATAGAGACCAGAAGAACTGTGGAACAGATTAACAAAACCAGGAGTCGGTTCTTTGAAAGAATTAATAAGGTAAATAAACCATTAGCCAGCCTTATTAAAAACGAAAAAGACTCAAATTAATAAAATCATGAATGAAAGAGGAGAGATCATAACCAATACCAAGGAGATACAAATGATTTTGAAAACGTATTATAAGTAGCTATATGCCAACAAATTAGGCAATCTGAAGAAATGGACACATTTCTGGAAAACCACAAATTACCAAAACTGGAACAGGAAGAAATAGAAAACCTGAACAGCCAATAACCAGTGAGGAAATTGAAGCAGTCATCAAAAACCTCCCAAGACACAAAAGTCCAGGGCCAGATGGCTTCCCAGGGGAATTTTATCAAATGTTTAAAGAAGAAACAAAACCTATTCTACTAAAGCTGTTTTGAAGGATAAAAGAGATGGAAACTCATTTTATGAGGCCAGCATTACCTTGATTCCAAAACCAGACAAAGACCTCACCAAAAAAGGAGAATTATAGACCAATATCCCTGATGAACACGGATGCAAAAATTCTCACCAAGATACTAGCCAATAGGATCCAACGGTACATTAAGAGGATTATTCACTATGACCAACTGGGATTTATCCCCAGGATGCAGGGTGGTCAACACTCGTAAAGCCATCAATGTGATAGTTCACATCAACAAGAGAAAAAACAAGAATGATATGATCCTCTCATTAGATGCAGAGAAAACATATGACAAAATACAGCATCCATTCCTGATGAAAACTCGTCAAAGTGTAGGGATAGAGGGAACATTCCTCAATATCATAAAAGACATTTATGAAAACCCACAGCGAATATCATTCTCAATGAGGAAAAACTGAGAGCTTTTCCCCTATGATCAGGAACATGACAGGGATGTCCACTCTCACCACTGCTATTCAACATAGTACTAGAAGTCCTAACCTCAGCAATCAGACAACAAAAAGAAAGAAAAGGAATTCAAATTAGCAAAGAAGAAGTCAAACTCCCCCTCTTTGCAGATGGCATGATACTGTACATAGAAAACCCAAGAGACTCCACCCCAAGATGGCTAGAACTCATATAGCAATTCAGCAATGTGGCAGGATACAAAATCAATGCCCAGAAATCAGTGGCATTTCTTTTTTTTAAATTTTTTTTAAGTTTATTTATGATAGTCACAGAGAGAGAGAGAGAGGCAGAGACACAGGCAGAGGGAGAAGCAGGCTCTATGCACTGGGAGCCCGACGTGGGATTCAATCCCGGGTCTCCAGGATCCAGCCCTGGGCCAAAGGCAGGCGCTAAACCGCTGCACCACCCAGGGTTCCCATCAGTGGCATTTCTATACACTGAGACTAAAGAAAGAGAAATTAAGGAGTCAATCCCATTTACAATTGCACCCAAAAGCATAAGATACCTAGGAATAGCGACACCTGGGTGACTCAGTGGTTGAGCATCTGCCTTTCACTCAGGGTATGATCTCAGTTCGGGTTCAAGTCCCACATCAGGCTCCCTGTGAGGAGTCTGCTTCTCCCTCTGCCTATGTCTCTGCCTCTCTTTCTGTCTCTCATGAATAAATAAATATAATCTTTTATTTAAAATATACCTAGGAATAAACCTAACCAAAGAGGTAAAGGATCTATACCCTAAAAACTACAGAACACTTCTGAAAGAAATTGAGGAAGACACAAAGATATGGAAAAACATTCTATGCTCATGGATTGGAAGAACAAATATTGTGAAAATATCTATGCTACCCAGGACAATTTACACATACAATGCAATCCCTATCAAAATACCTTGGACTTTCTTTACAGAGTGGAACAAATAATTTTAATATTTGTATGGAATCAGAAAAGACCCCAAATAACCAGGGGAATATTGAAAAAGAAAATCAGAGCCGGGGGCATCACAATGCCAGATTTCAAGCTATTACAAAGCTGTGATCATCAAGACAGTGTGGTCCTGGCACAAAAACAGATATATAGTTCAATGGAACAGAATAGAGAACCCAGAAATGGCCCCTCAACTCTATGGTCAACTAATATTCAACAAAGCGGGAAAGAATAGCCACTGGAAAAATGAGTTTATTCAATAAATGGTGCTGGGAAAATTGGACATCCACATGCAGAAGAATGAAACTAGACCACTCTCTTTCACCATACACAAAGATAAATCAAAATGGTTGAAAGATCTAAGTGTGAGACAAGAATCCATCAAAATCCTGAGGAGAACACAGGCAAAACCCTTTTTGAACTTGGCCACAGCAACTTCTTACAAGGTACATCTATGACAGCAAGGGAAACAGAAGCAAAAATGAACTATTGGGACTTAATCAGGATAACAAGCTTCTGTACAGCAAAAGAAACAGTCAACAAAACTAAAAGACAACCTACAGAATGGGAGAGGATATTTGCATATGACGTATCAGATAAAGGGCTAGTATCCAAGATCTATAAAGAACTTATTAAACTCAACACCTAAGAAACAAACAATCCAATCATGAAATGGGCAAAAGACATGAACAGACACTTCTCCAAAGAAGACATACACATGGCCAACAAGCACATGAGAAAATGCTTCGCATCACTTGCCTTCAGGGAAATACAAATCAAAACCACAATGAGATCCCACCTCACACCAGTGAGAATCGTGAAAATTAAAAAGACAGGAAACAACAAATGTTGGAGAGGATATGGAGAAAGGGGAACCCTCTTGCACTGTTGATAGGAATGTGAACTGTAACAGCCACTCTGGAAACTGTGTGGAGATTCCTCAAGAAGTTAAAAATAGAGCTACCCTACGACCCAGCAATTGCACTACTGGGGATTTACCCCAAAGATACAGATGCAGTGAAATGGCAAGACACCTGCAGCCCCAATGTTTCTAGCAGCAATGTCCACAATATCCAAACTGTGGAAGGAGCCTCGGTGTCCATTGAAAGATGAATGGATAAAGAAGATGTGGTCTATGTATACAATGGAATATTACTCAACCATCAGAAACGACGAATACCCACCCTTTTCTTCGATGTGGATGGAACTGGAGGGTATTATGGTGAATGAAGTAAGACAATCCAAGAAGGACAATCATTATATGATTTCACTCATACGGGAAATATAATAAATAGTGAATGGGATTATAAGGGAAAGGAAGGGAACTGAGTGGGAAAAATTAGAGAGAGAGACAAACCATGAGTGACTCCTCTAACTCTGGGAAACAAAGGGTTGCAGAAGGGGAGGCAGGTGGGGGGTTGGGGTAACTGGCTGACAGGCGCTGAGGAGAGCACTTGATGGGATGAGCACTTGGTGTTATACTCTATGTTGGCAAATCGAACTTTAATAAAGGCAAATTAAAAAAAAATAAAAACCCAAAAAGTTCAGTATAAAAGACTGTTCTCTGGTAATAAAGAGTTAATAAAGGTCAAAATCTTCAGAGAACTGTTGAAAAGAGTTCTCTGGACTAGAGAAAGTGACATATTTTGTGGAAATCATACAAAATATACATAGGTCAGGGCATGTTAATTACAGTTAGTTTTTAGAAAGATATTTTTCACACAAGCTACATGTTGAGAAATTGTTATACCAAATTATTGGTTAACCTGCTGTGCAAGAAGAAAACAATTTGATACCTGCAGAGAATTTGTGTGGTCGACCTTTCATAATGTGAGTGAAATTTTCTCATTTAAGTGGCAACTTCTACCTATATTTAGATCCAAACATAACTACCCCCATTTCTTAGGCTATTAAAACATCACATTTACTCATAAAAATGATCAAATGGAACATTAATCAGCTAAGGTAGTTAAATACAAATCTGGCAAAGATCTAGAATGCAACAATAACCACAGCAGGACAAGGAGACAACAAAACAAAAATTAAGTCAACTCCAGACTTAAATAGATATATAAAAACTACAGAGTTTACATATATAAAGTGTTGAAAATGTTTTTTGAGATCATTTGTTGAAAACATATCTGTGTAAGAGAGCAGGCAAAAAGGTTTGCTACCCTTTTTCTTTCTTTAAATGTTAAAGCTGAAGGGGAGCCTCTGAAACACTGTGTTCATTTTTGTTTTGGTAGGTGGAGTTCACTAACCAAAATGACAACAAACACTCGGAAATGGGGACTTACTCTATGGCATCTATTCAAACCTCTTAAAACCAGAGATGTTTTCCTGTCTGATGTATAAGCCACCCAAGCACAAATTAAAAGCAGATGCTCTATAGTTCTCTGAGAATATTTATGGCTTGGAGTCTATACTTCCTGGTCACCTCTCTGTAGCAGGACATCCTGAAGAGGTAGTGAGTTTTGCAATAATGAATGCTCCCTTCCAGCAGATTTCAGCTTCTCTGTTTTGAAATTAGATTACACATTTTCTTTTCTCAGTGGAAAAAATATCTTTGTAAAAGGAACTTGAAGCATTTTCCATACTACATATGTCCTAATTATACACACAGACTTTTATGTGTTAACCAAAAATAAGAAGCACAATTTTACTTCTACGTACTGAACTCCCCCTCCTTTGGTAAATTTCATTTCAGCGTAGCCTGTTTTTCTGAACAATAGATTGAAATATGGAGAACAGGAATATTCATAAAAATTGAATGCAAAATATTAGGGTTTCCATTGAAAGATACAAATATGGCAGTTGGATTTGTACATCTATGCTACCAATATTTATTATATGCAACATTCATAGAGCAGATATTAATGGGGATTCAGCCAAGAAGCACAATTCTTGCTCTTTGGCTTCACTGAACTTGACATAGTTGGGAAGAGAGTGTTTGAATGCATAAAAATGGAAGTTAACAACAGAAAATTATAAAACAGATGTTGCCTGTATGTATACAGAAAATGGTAATTCAAGAGAGAGACTTTAACTTAGCCTGAAATTGTCATTCTTTAATATGAAATACAGTAAGAGTAGTCTCACCCAGGAACAGAGTATGGCATAATGGAAAATGGAAATGGATTAATTTACTCAGAAAATGCCAATATCCTAAAAGAGATAAAGCCCTGGAGTAGAAGCAGTGAATACAAGAGGAATTAGAGCCCTCAGAGAGGTGATGTCCCCACATAAAATGTATCCAACCCCTTTGCTCCCTGAAGCAATCTTAGAGTTCCCATTCTACAAAATAATTATTGTCTTCTGTCTTCTTGAAACTTTATTGTAAGTGACACTTTATTCCTTGGATGAGTTTCTTCTGACTCTTTTTTAAAAATGAGATTTCAAATCTTTTCTCTTTATCAACTCAACTCATAACTTATTTTAAAGGGTTTTTCTTTCTTTTTTAATGATTTTTAAATTTATTTATCCATGAGAGACACACACAGAGAGAGAGAGAGGCAGAGACATAGGCAGAGGGAGAAGCAGTCTCCTGACGTGGGACTTGATTCTAGGTCTCCAGGATCACCCCCTGGGCTGAAGGCAGCGCTAAACCGCTGAGCCACCGGGGCTGCCCAACTTGTAACTTTTGAGGTGTTAAAAATGATTCTGCAGAAGGGGAAAATTTGGTGAAGTAGAGACACAGAGGGAGTAATGGAACCTAGAAGGATTCTAAGGGCATAAATGTGACAATAGGACCATAAAGCTACCTAGAGGCTTCAGTAACCACCACCACCTCCATTCCTCAACACTGAGATGCCTATTCTGTTCCTTCTCATCAGATAATTAGGTTTCCATGAAAGACAAGGCAAAGGTTACTCTTGTACCTCCTCCTCCTCCACATTCCATTTCTTATTGGCCACCGAAAGAATAGCCCCTGAGATCTCTGCTCCTTTTTTTGTTTCACTGAATCTAAAACTGAAGAATTTCTTATCTGAACTTATTGTTCCACTGCATTTACTCTGTTGAAAGTTACTAGTAACAAATCTCTGCTGACCAAAATATTAAAAGTTTTTCTCTTTGTGTTGGAATTACACAGGTCTTGGATTCAAGTTTGTAGATTTATATCCAATTTTTGCTTCTTCTGAGCTATTTGGTCATAGGCAACTAATTTAACTTGTTTTTGCCTCAGTTTACTTATCTGTGAGATGGCAATAAAATAATACAAAAAGAATCATTATACTTATACTCAACACTAACCTGTAGCCTCTTTCTTAGTAACTTGTAACTTGTTTTCAGAAGATATAAATTACTTTGGGATACTTTGGATGTTGCTCACAGGGATCCCTATTCTCCTGAGATTATTAAGCTCTAAAGTTGATAATGGGTCTCAAGATACACAGATGGCATCAGTGTGAATTGCTAGGTACCACCTTTGCACAATGCCCTTTGCACAATGGGCAGCTCCACTAGTCAGAAAGAAACAAGTACTCTCAGAGATGCCTATTCTGAATCATGAATTCACCTTGAACACTGGTAACTCTTGTTCTACGGGCCCCCTGAAACTGTTGGCATATTTCACTGGTTATACTCTGTTCAAACCATTAGTACTTCTGGGTCCACTATTCTGCCTCTACAGAATTTTTTCTCCACCTGGAAGGATCCTTCTTAAAAAATATTGCTAGGTTGATTTCCTTCAATATTTTCCTTGTCTATCAAGACTTCAAATCCCCAAGAATAATAGCATTCTGTTAACAAGGTTAGTAATATAGTAGTTGTTGATATGTAATAATCTCATTAAGTTAGCTGAGTTATACATATTACTTATAGGTGTCAGATGCAGTGCTTTACATATGTTAATTCTTTGAAACCTTCAACAGCTCTCTGAAGAAGGTACTATTCTAATCACCATTTTACTGATAAGGAAGCTGTGGCACAGTTTGATTGGCAATGTGCCCATGTCTTACAGCTAGAAAGTGACAGAGCTGGGATTTGAACCCAGGCAATCTGGTTCCCTAGTTCTTACTCTTAGCTTCTATGATGTACAGCTTCTTTATTACTTAATTATAAATTAGAAAGTGACAGAATCACTATTCCTCAAAGTCTTTAACCTTAATATGCATACAAAATTGTCCCAGGTATATACTCCTACCTTCTTCCAAACTGGATGGAAAATTCCATTTAAGTTTTGTTACTTTTTATAACCTCTCCATAACATCATATCAGGAAGATGTCTTTAAAATAATGTGAAGCAAACAATTTTTGAAGATTCAAATATTTATTCTTAATTTATTCTAATTGGTGAGAAAATACTTTCTGGATCGGGAGGGATTGGTAAATTCTTAAACAAAAGTTCAGGGTGTGTGTGGAAAATTAGTGAGCTGTGTGTGTTGACTGGAGACTAAGGGAGGGTAATAAATCTTGAAATTTGACAGGAAATAAGCCTGGAGAGGTAGGATGTGTCCAAATCATGGAGATCCTTGAAAGCCTGGTTTGGAATTGTAACAAACTCTATAGACAGCAGGGAATCATCTGAGAGTTCTGTGGGGAATCAGGGTTTGAGTTGACTTAGGGAGATTCTTGGAATGGTAACAACTGAAGTAGAGAAGCAGAAGTAGGAAGATCAGGTAAAAGGATACTTCAATTATAGCTACCAAAAGACATGCAGGAATATTTATAGCACTGCATTCATAATAGCAACTTTATTCATAAAATCCATAGAGTGGAATAATAAATAGTAATTAAAAGAGCCTGCTACTGTAAACAATATGAATGAATCTCATAGACATGATGCTGAGGAAAAGAAGTCAGACAGAAAAGTATATATACTAGATGGCATGACATGACATGTCCAATGACAAAAAGTTCAGGGAAAACAAATGGTGAGAAAAGTCAGAATAGTTACCTCTGTGGAAGCAGATGGTGTTTATTGACTGAGAAGGGGCATGGAAAGGTGTTGGAAGTATTTTATCTTCTGATCTGGATGGGATCACGTGGTTTACGTACATAAATACCCCTGCATATATATGTGAAAATTCATTGCATTGCACACTATGATTTGTGCACTTTACAGTATATATACCTTGGTAAAAAGATTTAAAAAAATTATCACAATCAACTCTCCTAATAATTATAGAAACCTCCCAATGAAGAGTTCTCTTTATTTTCCTCTAATTAAACCAAAAAAACAAAATCTACTTTAGATTTTCTTCCTGGTTGGTTTGGTGATCTCTCTGTGATTCACTGAATCAGTGGCGAGGGTGGAGGGGTTCAGGAAGAGGTGAAGAAAGGAGAAAAGGCTTTCGAGGTGATGGAGGAGAAGGGAGGAAATGAATCAACCTCTTTGGGCATGATGCAGTGCAGGCTGCACCACTCAGAGAGACAGCTTCTCTTCCTCTTACAATGATTTCAACATAGCTTCCCTGTTTTTATTTCCCTCCACTAATGCCACTGTCTTAGTGAATGAAACAAGGCAGGTCACTGTGATTAATCCATTTTCACATAAAATAATGAAGGACTTTTTTTTCTTAAACTAGAAGCTAGTTTGTATAATTTGTAATTTGTAGAGCATACAAAGGATTGTAGTAATTGGACCATATATACCTACAAATGTGTAAAATGAAAGTAAGCTGATTTTCTTGCCAAAAATTTGTAGTTCTGAGATGATCACGTGGTTTTGTAAATAAGCTCATACTAATCAGACTCAGATGTATTTATATTTTTTACAAGCAGTGAATTTAAAAACTCTTTCAACAAATATTTGCTGAGCAGATTCTATGTGTAAGACAAGGCGGTAGTGTTGTGGGGAAACCAAAATAAATGGGGTATAGTTCCTGTCCCCCAGGAGATTACAGTCTATCAGGAAGATTAGATTGGTACCAAATAGCTGGTTGGCAGGAAGGTACATGACAACTACCAAGAGAAAATTTGAGTTCTTGGGAGTTCAGAGACAAATAGGTGGGATTTCAACAGAAAAAGATGAAAAAAACTCTTTGGGGAGAGAAGGGAACAATGGCACCATAGCTACTATTTTTATGCTACAGTGTGTACAAAATGCTATCACATACTTTCTTATTGAGTCCTTAGAAGAATTCTTATTGAGACTTAGAAGAGTCCTTATTGTTCATTTCATGTTCCCGATGAGTAAATTGAAGCACGAGGAGCTAGTGGCCTTCCCAAATTAGAAAACCCAGGACCTACCTACACCCAAGTCTCTCTGATTCCCTGGATCTTTTTTATAAAAGCAACCAATATGTCCTAAAGTTAAGAATGTGGACTCTTGAGCTTGACTGACTTTGAATCCCAATCTCCTTACTTCCTGGTTTGGGGATTCTTGCAAGTTATTTCATTTTTGTGTATGTCTGTGTCTTCATTTGTGAACCAGGATTAAAAATAAAAATTTACTTCAGTAAATTTAAATGAGTTTACTTACAAGAAGCATTTAGAATAGTTCCTGTATGTATTAATAGTATGTTACTATTAATAGTTTGCTATTATTATTTTTTGAAAAAATGTGTCTTAAAAATAATATATACTCTGTAGGAAATTGCAGAAAGACCTAATAAGAGTTTGGAACACTTGTTAGAGGTAAGACTGACATGAAAATCAATAAGTTTTTTTTTTTCAATAATGTTTTTTTTAATCCAAGAGTAATCTATTTGAAAATATATTAGAAAAAAAAGATACAGTTCAAGGTGGCAACAAAAGTTATCAAATACTAAGGAATAAAGCTAATAAAAATGTGTAAAAAGTTTATGGAGAAGATATGGAAAATATAGAAAAAGGGGATGGGGAAAGAAGACATTGTAGATAAAGAAAATACCATAAGTAAATACAGTGAATGGATGTTTGAGGAAATAGTTTGATACAAGGTGAGATACACATAACAGGGAGTGAGATTAAGGCAGAAATATTCATTTTGAGTATATGAGTAAGATCATAGATGGCTTTGAATGTTGGACTAAAGATTTTGCAATTAATTTAGTAGGTGGCAGGGAACCATTGTATACTTATGAAGAGGGATTGACCTCAGACAAGGAAGATTCTCCAAGAGAAGAGATTTTAAATAGGCTAGGATTTACCTGGGATCTGGGGGAAAATGAAAATTGGATTTTAGGACAGTTAAAAAGGAAAATGAGCCAGTCACCTGGGTGGCTCAGTGGTTGAGCATCTGCCTTTTGCTCAGGTTGTGATCCTAGGATCCCGGGATAGAGTCCCACATCAGACTCCACACAAGGAGCCTGCTTCTCTCTCTGCCTGTGTCCCTGCCTCCTCTGTGTGTCTCTCATGAATAAATAAATAATATCTTAAAAAAAGGAAAGTGAGCCTTTAAAAAATAATCCTAAATAATAAATCAATCTTCTTGATAATATATTTTTTTAAAATCTGTGAATTACTTAGTGATCCTTAGAAATGTATTGAATCTGAGTAAATTGCTACTTGGTTTACTATCTGAATATCTATTCTGACAATAAAGAAATGGAAACTTCAGGGTTTGCATTTATCTTGGTGTGTTATCTACTGACAATGCTGTAGATACATACTGACATGCTCTATATGAGAATATGAATAGTCCAACTCAAAAAAACTTTTTGCCAAAAGTTTTTTTTTTTAGATTTTATTTATTTCTTCATGAGACACACACACACACACACACACGCACACACACACAGAGGCCAAGACACAGGCAGAGGGAGAAGCAGGTTCCATGCAGGGAGCCTGACGCAGAACCTGATCCCGGGTGTCCAGGATCACGCCCTGGGCTGAAGGCAGATGCTTAACCACTGAGACGCCCAGTCATCCCTTGGTAAAAGTTAATAATGTTTTCAAAGATAGCAATACTAGAGAATACATTAATAATTTGTTACTTAATGGAATAGAATGTGAAATACAGGGATTATGAAAAGGCAGAAAGGGAAAGAAAATGAAAATGTATTGAACGACTTTTTATAGGACTTGCTAATTTAATCTTGACAATAATACCACGAGGTATGAATTATTATCCCTATTTCATTTGGCATCAAATTTCCTCTTCATTATTTATTAATAATCAATCCCAGGTAAATTAATCTTTATTTATTTGTTTGTTTGTTTGTTTGTTTTACTTAATCTTTTTAAACCTTAGCTTCCTCATTAATTAAAATGGGGTAGTAGTAATGCCAAACTCCCAGGGTTTCTGTCTGGATTAAATACAATAATACACATTAAATGCTTAGCCCAGAACTTGGCTCATAAAAGCTAACACATACTGACTTACCTGCACCAGACACTGGGCTAAGAAATTTAAATTCATCATCCCTTTAAATCTTCACAAAAATCTTCACACACTTTATTGTAACACCATTGTTATTGTTATTCTTCTAAATAATAATAAGTTTTATTATTATTTTTTGTAACTCTGAGACCTGTGAATCCAAGATCAAAAAATAACAAGTGACAAAAGTCATATTCAAATTTAGCTTTGTCTGAGGGCAAAACCCAGAAACTTTTAAGAATACCCCACATCAGAAAATGATAATATTACTATGGCCCAGCAGGAAGGATCTGTGTGGCATTAGTCAGGAAATAGGCAGGTGATAAAATATAATCACTTAGCTAATTTTAAATTCTGTATCTAAGTTATAAACCTGGATCTTCCCAACCATGTACTTGTAATACAACTGTAAATCTATACAGTATCTAATCTTTATTTATGTATTTATTTATGTATTTATGTATTTATTTATTTATTCTAATCTACTTTTAATAAAAGTGGACAAATCCATGACTTTGGGGTGAACATTTTCACAACCTATTTGGAGTGGAGGGATGGGGAAGAAATCTCTGAGACCATGATGAAAGAGCAACCGATTCTTGCTCAATTACCACTAGGCTCATTTTAGGATTTAGGATTTCATTTTTCTGATTAGGTTTGCAAGTTTAAGGACAGAGTTGAAACTCTAGAGGAAGTTTTAAAGACTGTATAGTGGAAAGACTGAGGTTGGGAAAACACCTGAACTTGGCATCTGACAAGGGATTGATAGGAAAATAGAAATGTTTAGTGGGGATTTCCATTATGCTTTTTTGATGTGTGGTATATAATATTAACTTCTGAATATTATGTATTAAATCTTTGGTAAAATTTGCATTTTGGGGGCTGTTGCTTAAAAGAATGTTTTTGTTTGTTTGTTTGCTTTTGCTTTTGTTTGATGGGAGGATAATGATCTGGGTCCTACTTGAAGGCGAGGAGAATAGACTTGCCAACACTATGATTTTTTTCTAGCCTACAGAAATGATGGCCTTGATCTTTAATTTACCTATAGCACTCTCAGTTCATGCTTCCTTTCCTTAAATACTTCTTTATTTATGCAATATCTTGCTATCTTTGAAAAGGTGATACAAGTTCCCAGGGCTAGTTGGGGCAAGTTGGGCAAAACGCTGGGTCAGACTATTAAGTGACTGACATAACAAAATGTGGCACTACAGTGAACTTAACAGACCCTAATTGGGTCTGGATACATAGCCTCTTGAGTGGATTCTGTCTTTGTTTGGTAATAAACCAGCGGTTAGGGGTGCCTCTGAACCTCACATGTGTCATTAACTGAGAATCTCTGACTTGGGAACTAGAAACAAGTTTCTTTTTAGGAGATCCATTTATTTGTCAGAAAGTCAGACATCTGAAAAAAAAAAAAGAAAGTCAGACATCTGAAAGTCTATACTGACACACTCTCACACAGATCACACTAACATATGTGAATTCCCTCGATCAGCAAGAGTAGGTCTTTTCTCACATAACATCAATTATAGTTGGCTACAGGACTAGTTAAAGCAAACGAGGTATCCCTACTCTCTATATTTCTCGCACTGTCCACTCAGGCATTGGGGTGGATGCTAAACATCCTGTTGTCATCTGCTGAAAAAATATGTAGCCGGTGAATTTGTGACCTATTCTCTCAGCTGGATCAGGACCCAGTGGTCTTCATTGGCTGATGTGGCCTTACCTTGGCTCTTGCTGACATTACAAGTCCCTTGAATCTCTGCCATGTCATCTGTGTAGTCCACATCTTGGATAAGTCCTAGAGTCCTATGTCTCTTGGATGTATGTAGGAGATACAGGATATAGGTATCCTCATTAACTATGGCTGTCCTGTGGCAAGACTTCCAGTGCTCTGAATAACTATCTCTTCTGACCCTACTCTGGGCCCAGCAGAGGACAAAATCAAGAGGAGTTTCTTGATTTCTCTGATACACTTGAGAGCCAGGGAAGGAGTGCAAGTGCTAATTGGTCAGTCTGTTTGCCCAATAACAGCACACTATCACATTTATGTCACTTCCAAGAGAGCATCTTTGTGGACGTCATATTTCCCAGGTGAGTCTTTATGTCTTCTTGGTTTGTTCCCTGAAAAGCCAGGCAATTGTTTCTTCTGCTTTAGGAGGTCTCCATCTCTTCATGAAACTTCTCTGGGTCTTCTAGCTCTTTTCCTTCTGGACTGAAGTTCAGGGAAATCTGGACCACACATCTCTGACCTCCTGTATCCTTGTTCCTCACACCAGGGTCTTCCTCCTTACTTACTTCCTCTGCCTGTCACTTGCAACTGCAATTTCCTTCTCATCTAAGCTTTCCTATCCCAGCCTTATTCTTGGTTTTAAAAGTATGTGATGTAAGGGGAAGAAGGGAGGAAACCTAGTTTACTAATAAAAGAACACACATTAGATGTAACCACTTTATAAATGAGCAGTATGTGTAAACCTCCTGGAGGTATTTACATTTGAAAGGAGGAGGTATTGACTGTGGGAAGATTATTGGTGTAGGTGTTTGTGTGTGTGTACATGCATACAGGTGTGGGAGGACTGGGGACAGAAATCTGTTTTTGACCTTTCTGGGTGTTTCCTCAGGAGAAATAGTACCACTCCCCGCTAAGTAAACCCTCGACTCTGGGTAGACTGATGTACTCCGACTCCCCATTCCTTATCTTCTTTGCATGTTCCCCCACATGCTGTCCCATTCTTCATCTACCTATCCAAATCCTGTCTACTAAAAAAGTAAAAAAGAGAAATAATGAAAAACAGATAAAACTGCCTTTTATGTGATTCTTTAACAACTTCCTGGGTTGTTGGCAATAACCCCTTTATTAACAATGGGATGCTTGCTTTTGCTTTTGTACAAATAAAGGTGTGGTATGTATAAATCTGTCTGGAAGCCCATTTGGCGCTTCCCTTATACTATTAATTAGCCTTTTTTGCATATATGTGCTTTAAACAAGATTGAAAACATTATGGAAGCAGGAATCCTCTCTCTTTCTCTGTCCCCTCCTCCCCCAAAAAAGAACATACATTAGAAAAAACTTAAAATACACAATACTATTCATGTTCAAAGCATATGAGGGAATTAATAGATGAGAAAGGACAGATTTCATTGTTCTCAGACTTTTCTACAGTCTAATAGGGAAAATGCCCCCCAGCTAACATTCAGAAGGAAGACTGAGGGTAAGCGATATAATAGAAATATAAAATACTTTGGAAGAACTGGAGAAAGAGAGATGTCCTTTGTGGCTGAAAGAGGGTGAGAGTGGGGAATTTCTCAGGGAAGGAATGAGAAGGCATAGAGAGCAGATGGGATGAGGGAGGAGGGCAAGGCAGAAGGAAAGACATGGTAATAGCAAAGTTGAGCAGAATGAGAGTGTGGTGTTCTGTGGTGTGCAACAATGTGGGGTAGGAGACAAGTCTGGGAATCCGATTTGATCCCAGGCTCTCTGGCTCTGTACTGCATTTTCACTGGAAGAGGAAAAGTTGGCAAATCATTCCCAACCAACTATACTTTCTCTGCTGATCTTTTATCTCTTTCAAATAAGCTCTGTTTACTTGTCCAATTAATAATTCCTACCCTGAACTTGCATAATTGGATAGTTAGAAACTTTCCTTTCCGACTCAGGAGGGAGTGAAAATCATAATTTAGTTGACTTTTACAGAGCTATTTGTGTGACTGTCTGGTCTGACTGGAATAATGGATCTTTTCTTTCTTTGTTTCTCACCAGCCAGTGTGGTTTGTGATTTAATAACTAGGCAGAGCACCGAAATTAATACTGGTAATATTTTAACTTGAATGAGGAAAAGAGAAGTAAGAATTTTAAATTGTTAGATTTTTCTTTTCTTTAAAATTTTTTTATGTGGGTGGCTCTCTGTCTTCTTTGGAAAGAGTTTAGGCCAAGTAAGATCTCACCATCAGTTAAAAAAACTGAGCATGAGAAAGGAAATGCCCCTGCTCCTAGTTTATTTTTCCTATAATACAATTCGAGTCCTAGAGGAGAAGGTAGTTTTTGCCATTCTGTATCCTTTAAGATGTGACCAAAACGAAGTGATGATTTGTGCAAGAGATTAGTTTACTTAAAAACAAAAACAACCCAACAATGATTCTGAGTTCTTTTGGTAAGTGACCTAAGGGTTTCTTATTTTTTTTCTAAAATTATATCAAAGGAAGATAGATACATTCCTTTTTGTGTGTGTAGGTTGTGTTGGGGAGCTCAGATACAGCTAAGTGTGAAAGATAAGATTTAGATAAGCTATCTAAGCAGGTGTGCTTGATCAAAACAAGATTCACAGCCACTTTATTTCCCTTGTTCCCTAGTACTTTTGAAAAGAAGCTATTTTTTTCCCTGAAAGAGAAAAATTCTTCATTTTTCATTGATAGAATCAAGATGAAAGGAACACTTGACTGTTCTTTATTTTCGGCAGGACTGTTCTTTACTTCCTAGTGTTTACCAGGAAATAGTCACAGGATACAAAATACACATTTTGGGAAAATAAGGGAGTGTGCTGAACAGTCAGTGTTAAAGAAGATGAAGGTTGTCCCACTATTGTTTTTGGTGATATATGACATATATTATGTTAATGGACTTGTCAGAGAATTGAATGAATGATTATAAGGATTCCCTCAGTTAATTCTTCCTTTCTTCCTTTTTAAAATCCTTTTTTTTTTTTTTTTTTGGTTAGTTGCCCAGATTTTTTTGCTCATTTTTAACTTAAATCAAAGTTTTGTCACTTAATGTACATTACTTGATTTTATCCAAATAACCTCATAAAGTTTGGTATGAATATCTTCATTATACTGATAATGAAAACTGAGGTTCAGATAGGCTAAGTAAAGGACAGAACCGGGATTTGAACCCAGGGATTTCTAATTCTGAACCACATGTTCTTACTAGTATCTTGTACCTTATTTTTCCTAAGTTAACCATATGTATATAGTAGAACCATTAGCAACTATTTGTTCATGATAAAAATAATTTGGAATCTTTTAAGATAGAAAAAAATAAGTAAACTTATCCAAGATGCCTTTGGAAACATCCTGTTTAATACTCAAATGGCCTGTGCTCCTAGCGAGCATGACTTTGGAAATCCAATCATTTCATCAGATTCTTTTTTTCTTAGTATCTCTGTTCTTACCATTATTCTCCTCCTTGGTCATTTCCCAACCAAGGATGGTCACTTCTAACCATTTGAGAATTAACTTTCCAGTCTTCTCTTCTCTCCTTAAAGATGATTATTAGTATTAGTAATGCTAGGAGTAGTTGTACCTAATAAGGGCCACTAGTTGTTCACTCTCTCAAGAAGAATGTACTTTTTGGATGACCAAAAGGTGTTACACCCAGCAGAGCTAGTACTTTGAGTGTCTGGAGCCAGAACATCTGGCTTCAAATCTGCATTCTGCCACTTACAGGCTTTGTGACTTTAGGCAAATTGCTCAGCCTCTCTAAGACTCAGTTTCCCTGTCTGCAAGATCATGATAATTGCACCTACCTCTTGGGTGTTGTGAGAATTAAATACCTATGTAAGGAGCTTGGCATAATTCCTGGCAGAGAGTAAGTCCTCAAGTGCTAGCTCCTTCTCAGTCATTTTCTTTACTTTACCTTTGTTATGTCATTATTATTATTAACCTGACCTTTATTCCTGTAAATAGTGTCAATATCCTGAAAGGATTACCTTCTCCAGGGTGCACAGAGGCATCTCAAAATATGAGGACTAAGAAACACTTGCAGGTCAAGAAGTCAAGGAAAGGGTATCTAGTTAAAATTCTCAGAAAGGTATTTGGCTTCAACCAAAAATGACAAGTTTAGGCCAAGGAAAAATTCCTGAGGAAGGTAGTAGGGGAACTCTTCTAAATAGTCAAGGATGTGGCTTATTGCCTCACCTGAGGGGTGGGTTTCCCTGCCCTCCAGGCTCCAGTCATTTCTGAGTCATGGCTGTGTCACCCCCTCTTCCCTGCCCAATGCCACTTCCTGAGGCTGGTGAGGATTTTCCTCCAACTCCTTAGGATGTAATGACCTTGTTGTTTTATAGGGACACCAGAGGGAGTCTGATATTGTGAAACACAGCTCTAGCCTGCAAAATTAGGGATTTGGCTTCTGACCCTGATCTCAGCCTCAATCTATCAGTTGACTTCAGGCAAGTCATTAATTTTTTGCCATTTTAGTTGAATTAAGTGTAAAGTAGAAAGACTAATCAAGTCTACCCTTCTGATTCCATAATCCAACATATGCAGAAACCATTTAAAAATTTCAAATAAGTTTACCTGTTTAAAATATTATTATTTGCCTGTATACTATGGTTTGGTATGATGAAGAATACAGGAGCTTGGAGAGGGAAAGATCTAATTTCAGCTCCATATCTGCTAATTTTGTGACTTGAGGTAAATCCCTTACTTTATTCAAGTCCTCATAAATCCACTTTTTCACGGTGCTTTTTTAATTGCTTAATTATATTTTCTAATCTTTTGTTAAAGATTTCTGCATCTCTATTCATGAGGGATTATGACTCTCTTTTTTTGTACTGTCTTTGTCTGTAATGAATTAGGAAATGTTTTCTCCTCTTCTGTTTCTGGAAGAGATTGTATAGAATTGGTGTTAACTTTTTTTTTTTTTAATGTTAGGTAGAAATCTTCAGTGGAAGCATAATTTCTGCTTCAATCATCAAACATGACTTAGAAATTGTGAGGGGAGGGATCCCTGGGTGGCGCAGCGGTTTGGCGCCTGCCTTTGGCCCAGGGCACGATCCTGGAGACCTGGGATCGAATCCCACGTCGGGCTCCCGGTGCATGGAGCCTGCTTCTCTCTCTGCCTCTCTCTCTCTCCCCTCTGTGCATTCTCATGGATGAATAAATAAAATCTTAAAAAAAAAAAAAAAGAAATTGTGAGGGGAGCATAAGTCAATTATATTTACCCCATATTTTTACTTACTGTACCCATTCTTCTTCTTTTTTTTTTTTAAAGATTTATTTACTTGAGAGAGAAAAAGAGAGCATACACACAGACCAGAGAAGAAACAGATGAAGATGGAGAACCAGACCTCATGACCTGAGCCAAAGGCAGACACTTAACCAACTGAGCCACCCAGGTGCCCCTCATTCTTCCTTCTTGATATCTCAAGATTTCTTCTTTTATTGTTCTTTTTCTGCTTAGAGAGCTTTAGTCATTATTTTAGAGTATGTCTTCTGGCAACAAATCCTCTTAGTTTTTCTCTTTTCCTTTTCGTAAGAGGATCTTGATTTCCTCTTTACTCCTCAAGGATCTTTCTTTTTTTTTTTTTTTTTACTTTTTTTTTTCCTCAAAGATTTATTTATTTATTTATTTATTTATTTATTTATTTATTTATGAGAGACACACAGAGAGAGAGCGAGAGGCAGAGACACAGGCAGAGGGAGAAGCAGGTTTCATGCAGGGAGCCCAACGTGGGACTCGACCCCGGGGCTCCAGGATCACACACCCTGGGCTGAAAGTGGTGCTAATCTGCTGAGCCACCCAGGCTGCCCAACAGTTACTTTCTTTCAAGCTTTGAAAAATATAGTGCCCATGAATTCTGATGAGAAATCATCTACCATTAGAGTTGTTTTTCCCATACATCGAAATGATATTTTTTCTCTCTGAATGCCTTTGATATTTTCTCTTTGTCTTTTCTTTAGTTTCCAGAAGTTTTTTTTAAAGTTTTTATTTTAATTCCAGTTGGTTAATATATAGTGTAGTATTAGAATTTGGTGTACAATGTAGTGATTCAGGACTTCCATACAAAATGTGGTGCTGATCTCGAGTGCACTCTTTCTCCTCCATCACTGTTTCACTCATCCCCCACCCACCTCCCCTCTGGGAGTGTATTCTCTATAGTTCTCTATTTTTTTTTCCTTTTTTTCAAGTAAGTGATGAATCACTAAATTATACATCTAAAACTAACATTATACTGTAAGATAATTAACTAGAATTAAAAACTTGAAAATAGTTTTCAGAAGTTTAATTATGATATGGCTTGGTGTGGATTCCTTTGAGTTTATCGTGTGTGGAAATCCTTTAGCTTCTTGAATCTGTAGGTTTATGTCTTTGGCCAAATTTGGGAGTTAGCCATTATTTGTTCAAGTAGTTTTTAAGTTTGATTCATTTCTCCTCCCCTTCTGAGACTCTGTGGACACAAATGTTAGAACTTTTGGCATAGCTCCACTGTTCCCTGAGACCATATGTATGCATGTATGTATTTATCTATTTTCTTTTTGTTGTTAAAAATGAATAATTTATATTAGTCTATCTTCCAGTACACTGATTCTTTTCTCTGCCTTCCTCACTCTATTTTTGAGCCCATTCACTGAGGCTTTTAATCTGAGTGATTATATTTTTCAATTTTAAAATTTCATTTGGTTCTTTTCTTTCTTTTTTTTTTTAAGATTTTATTTATTTATTTCATTGTGTACACAAGAGACACAGAGCAAGAGGCAGAGACATAGGCAGAGGGAGAGTAGGCTCCCTTCAAGAAGCCCAATGCAGGGCTTGACCCAGGACCCTGGGATCAGGACCTGAGCCAAAGGCAGATGCTCAACCACTGAGCCACCCAGGTGCCTCCACTTGGTTCTTTTTTTATTTCTTTGCTGAGGTTTTATTTTTTTTCCATTTGTTTCAATAGTGTTGCAATTGCTCATTGAAGCATCTGTGTTATGGCTGCTTTAAAATCTTTGTCAGATAATTCTAATGTCTCTATTATCCTGGCGTTAGTATCTGTTGATTATATATTTACATTCAGTTTGAGATCTTCCTGTTTCTTAGCATAATGAGTGATTTTTAATTGAAAACTCTATATTGAGGGGCAGCACTGGTGGCGCAGCTGTTTAGCTCCGCCTGCAGGCTGGGGTGTTATCCTGGAGACCGGGGATCGAGTCCCACATCATCAGGCTCCCTCTGCCTGTGTCTCTGCTTCACTCTCTCTGTCTCTCATGAATAAGTAAATAAAATCTTAAAAAAAAAAAAAAAAGAAACTATATTGAGACTAAGTCTTTTTTCAAATCTTCTGTTTTAATTGGCTTTTTAATATTTTTGATGGCTACCTGGCTTTTTTTCTAGCAGAAGAAAACTTTGCCTGTTACTGCCAGGTAGAAATAGAAGCTCAGGTTCCCCACATGGCTTTCATTGGATGCTATAACATATAATAATATATATAATAAAAAGAAGGCTCTGAAAAGTGTTGGGGGCTCCCCTTTACTGCTGGGAAGTTCTGATTCCTCATGCATATTTTAGAGAACATCATTGATGGCTTCATTGCCACTGGACAGAAGTGGACATCTTGACTCTCCGCAAGGCTTCCTCTGGTGCCACCTTATCAGGGCAAAAGAAGAGTGTTTCATTACTGCTGGGTAGAGGTGAAAGTCTAGATTCCCCACAGAGTCCCACTGACACCACAGGAAGGAGTATGTAGGAGTTCTTTATAGGCCAATGGGGATGAAAGCTCTGGCTCTCTAATTGGCTTTTTCTTTCTTTTTTTTTTTTCTAATTGGCTTTTTCTGACATCACTCTCATGGAAGCATTCCTGTGCCTTGTTACAGTGTTTCAAGGGTGGAAGTTTAGCCTTCTTGCTCAGCTCAGCCTTTGCTTCTCGCTCACCCTTTGCTGGTGTGGGTAGGAGTGGGGTGTCACTTCGTCTGTAGGATTTGGTTGTAGTAGAGCAGTTATTGTCTGAAAGCTTTCTGTTCTGATAGACTGCTATTTTTCTCTAGCCTTTGGTTAGAGATAAAGAGGTTTAGTTGGGGCTTATTAGTCTGTCCACTGGCATTTTGGGGTTGCCGGTTTCTTCAGCTCCAATTCTGGTATATTGAGACCAAAAAAATGCAGGAAACTTATCACCATGTTGTTTCTCAGACCCCAAGGTCCCTCGCAGGTATACCTATTTCTTTCCTCCTTCCAGTATTCTTATGCTTAATATACAATGCTCCCAATTTTTATTTGTCTTTAGTGGAAAGAGTAGGGAAAAGTATGACTATTCCATCTTCCCAGGAGGGAACATCACACACAGATAAGTTTAGGAAAAGCTGTATGAAGCAGTTGCCTTTACTGCTGATTTTCTTAGCACTTGTAATGTCTTAGCATATATTCCAAATTCCTCAGATAATATAGATTCTTGAACAGGGGAAAAAATTGATAGATTGTTATGTAAGGGGAATAAGCAGGTAGTGGTATACAGAATAACATAGATAATTGAGTAAATTTAAAATTTTTAAAAATTTTGCACTGTTTGAAATAATTTTTTCACTTCATTCACCAATAGGCAGAAATATGTATTAAAATGCCTAAAAGAAAGTAGAGACTTTAAATTACTTTGTGGGAAGATTCTTTCATTAGACTAGCATGTACTACTCCTGGTTACCTTCCCTGGCCCTATCCCTATCTTTGGAATAAGTTGGTAATTTTCACAGATTTAAAACATACTTTTTGGGTTCTAACTCTAAGACTTCTTAGTGAACTCTATATACACTTAATGAAATAGAGAAGTTGAGGAAGTAATGTGATGACCAAATGGAAATTAAGGGTACATTTGAAGGTCACTCAGTGTTAAGATTAAATTGAAAAATAAACCAAGAAACTGTGGAAGCAGGGTTACTACTAGTAACCTTATAGAGAAGTACTATTTCAGCCTTCCAATAAACTAGTCAGTCTGGGCTTTGACTGCTAAAAGACTTCATTAAGAAGACTGGTCAGAAGCAATCCAATGTATTATATATTTAAAGAGTGATTTCTTGTAGTGATATGTTTGAATTGTTCGGCAAGGAAAATAATATGTTTTCTTTCCTTTGGTATAGGTTGGAGGGGGGTGGAAAGTGCATTAAGTAAAAGAGGAAAAAGAGGACCCCCTAAGGAAGGATGTGGTGAGATGGTGTAACTGAAGCAATTCCATGTGAAAGAAATGACAAATTCTACATTGTCATTGTCTACAAGAGCATCCATTTGTCTGGGCCAAAGATTACACGTTTGTGTTGGAGTGCTATACATGCCCCTTTCTGAGTTCAAAAACATTTTTAAAGCTAAAGAAGACTGTTGGTTCCTTCCCTTAAATTATAGCTTTCATGAACCCACATGTAAGTATGTTTTCCATACCATCTGGCTCCTGTTCTTGCTCTCATCTAAA
This sequence comes from Canis lupus baileyi, assembly GCF_048164855.1. NCBI lineage: Eukaryota > Metazoa > Chordata > Mammalia > Carnivora > Canidae > Canis > Canis lupus. The sequence continues at coordinate 11,305,810 of NC_132870.1, read as the reverse complement.
ATCACAGGCAAAAGGCTTGGAAGCAAGTCTCTGGGTATTTAGTGAGCTTGTGGCTATTATGTGGGAGCCTTCAAATTTCCTAAAGCTATTCTATTTTAAAGGGATATTAATAGTTACAAAGGAACATTCCAAAAACATCTTAATGCAAATCTTTTTGATTTTTGAATGTTTGTGGAGAATTTCAGATATAGAAAATAGAAGATAATACAATGAACTTCCATGTACATCTAAACCAGCTTAAACAATTAACAACTTTTTTGGGATCCCTGGGTGGCGCAGCGGTTTAGCGCCTGCCTTTGGCCAGGGCACGATCCTGGAGACCCAGGATCGAATCCCACGTCAGGCTCCCGGTGCATGGAGCCTGCTTCTCCCTCTGCCTGTGTCTCTGCCTCTCTCTCTCTCTCTCTCTCTGTGACTATCATAAAAAAAAAACAAAACAACAACAACAACAAAAAAAACAATTAACAACTTTTAGCCAATTTTACTTTTTCTATACCTCAGTCCACTTTTTCTCCTACCCAGGGTATTTTGAAGTACATACCAGCATCATATATTTTTGTTTTTAAATATTTCACTGTGTATTTCTAAAGAACAAAGACTTCAAAAAATAACCACAATACCGTTATAATACCTGAAGATAACAATACTTTATTAATTTCCTGAATTGTCTAGTTAATATTAGGAATACCTGGGTAGCTTAGTCGGTTAAACATCCAACTCTTGATTTCAGCTCCGGTCATGATCTCAGAGTGGTGACATCAAGTCCTGCATCAAGCTCTACACTAGGCATGGAACCTGCTTGGAATTCTTTCCCTCTTCCTTTCCCCACCCCACTTCCCTGCTTGAGTGCTCCCTCTTTTTCTCTCTCTCTCTAAAATAAATAAATAAAAGATTTTAAAAAATTATCTGGTCAATATTAGATTTTTTCCCAGGTGTTTTATATTTTATTTTATTTTTACAGTTTGTTTGAGTCAGGATCCAAATGCTGCCCATACACCTCTGTAAGTCTCTTTTTATGTATATGTTCTTTTTCTCTCTCTTCTCTCCCTCTATGTGGTTTGTTTTTAAAAATAGGTCATTTTTCTGATTTTGGCTGATTACATCTTTGTGGTATTGTCTAATATGTTTCTGTGTTTTCTGTGAATTAGTGATGAGACTAGACTTTAAATCTTGATCAGATGCAGATTTGACTTTTCATTCAAGAGTATTTCATAGGTGGTTTTGTGTATTTTTATCAAGAGGTACATAATCTGAGTGTCTTTTGTGAGGTTAACAGGGATTGATGAACATTGTCTAGATCTACTAATTCATTAGGGTTGCAGGATGGTAATATTCTATTTATTTCATTGACTTTTAATCTCCCTTTGACAATAAAAAGACTTATATCCTCTTTTCCTTCTCCTAACAAGAACCAAGCCCTATTCATATTTTAATCGTTAAGGAAACTCAGTTTTTTCACAAGTCTTCAAATACAACTTCAAATTAATGTTCTTAGACTTTTACCTACAAGCTCCTTGACACTTCTACATGGGTTTAGAATTAACGTCATGTGTTCCTAGACTATAAGAACCAAATCTTTCTTCTTAATATCTTTCTTCTTAATTATGTGGTGCATTGGCTGGCAGGCCCTGGGGTGCTGGCCTGGGTGGGGGGAGTGTCTGCCGGGGCCCTGTGAGTTCTGGCCCCCAACCCATGCTCGATTAGGTCATGCTGTGGTGACATCAGAAGAGCTGTCTTTCAGTCTGTGCAGCGAGAAATGGCGGTGGCCTCAATACCCTAAGATAGGAGTGAATGTCATTCCTTTTCTAGAACTTCTTGGGTTACCTGACAGCGTAGTAAACATTCTGAAAAATTCCCAGAGTAGTAATGCACTAACAGCATATTCCTTGTTTAAGATTGCAACACCTGCCCGATATACTGTGACTTTGGAAAGAACCTCCTGCACTGTGAATTATTTGTGTAGTTGGGGCTACATGTCAACACTGTCTCCTGTTAAGGATTATCTACAAGACAGAGTGGAAGAGACGAAGGAGCTCCTTAAAGAGAAAATGGAAGAAACAAAGGATAGACTCACTGAAAAATTACAAGAAATCAAAGAAAATTTCTTTTAAGAAAAAAGTGGAATAGGGTGCCTTATACAACAGGTATTAGACAATTTCTGCACTTAAACCCTTTGGAGACTGTGGACAAAATTACATGCTCCTGATTACTTTTTTGGTTAGTTGCCTAAATATACCAGTTCTCTGAGGGTTAAAGACCTAAGATACCTTTTTAAAATATTACTAGAAAAATCAGTGTTTTTTGAAAAGAATCAATGAATTCAGTTTGAAAATTTAACATCAATAGTAGCATTAAGCAGTGGTTAATGTCTCATAAGTTATAGAGCTTGTTTTCAGGGTCTTCAGAATCATACTTGTTTTGTGTTTTGATGCAGCAATAATTTGTGCAGATGAAGTGGTTGACTCCTTGAATAACTGTTGTGGCCCTAGACAAGGTGTTAACATGAGTTTTCATTTTTATGTTATGCATTGAGCTTTTAACTATATTCATTTCTCAATGTGGAGACTAACTATTGTCATCAAAACTGCCAGTGAGGGAATCCTTGGGTGGCTCAGTGGTTTAGCGCCTGCCTTTGGCCCAGGGTGTGATCCTGGAGACCTGGGATCGAGTCCCACGTTGGGCTTCCTGCATAGAGCCTGCTTCTCCCTCTGCCTGTGTCTTTGCCTGTGTCTCTGCCTGTGTCTCTGCCTCTCTCTCTCTCTCTCTGTCTTTCATGAATAAATAAATAAAATCTTAAAAATAAACTGCCAGTGAATAAGAGGATATTTAGTGTTTCTGAAAAAAAAAGTATGTAGCAGTTAAAATACACTTTATATAAAGGAAGTTTAATAAAAATTGAGTTATATATATGAAAATACGATGTATTGGTTACAAGCAAATGAAAAATTGACCCTTTAAAAATGATTTTCCTGAAAAAATTATGTGGCAAGTTAAAAAAATATGGTACATTAATATTTTTAAGTCATAAGAAAAGTTTATGACTTAGTCATTTCAACTAATTAAGTACCAAAAGAACTTATGAGTTATTGGTTGCAGTGTCTGTTAGTATTGTTTTTAAAGTATAATTTGGCAAGATCTCTTTAAATTAAAAATGCAGAAAACCCTATGAGCCAGTAATTTCACTTCTGGGAAATTTATCCCAGAGATAATTTCCGTAATTTCCAAGGATATGTGAACAAATTGCTCATAAAGCACTACTTATAATAAAAAACTGGGGGAAACCTCCTATATTTCCTTTAGGAGAAGATTGATCAAATAGTTTTATATTCATATGATGAACTACTATGGGATTTTTACAAAGTATTAAGTAAATCTCTATGTATTGATATAAAGAGTTCATAATCTGTGAACTCAGCTTTTGTGGCCAGGCAGAGAATGGGATTCTATTATAATGAGCTATATACAATTCTATAATTAAAAAATGATAATGTATTAGTTTTTAATAGAAAAAAATCTAATAAAGTAGTCTACCACTTTAGATAAGATGGGGAAAAGGAATTGGATGCAAATTCAATATTTCTGTGAGGACATTTAATTTACATGCAGGATCTTATGGTTGGTAATTGTTAAATCTTGAGGGATAGTTTCACTTTTAACCCTGAACATAACAAATGATAGTGGGCAGCAGTTAGAAACTTCAGCTCTTTAGATCAATGATCCATGTCAGTTAAAAGGAGTCAGGACACAGGGTTAGAGCGTGATATATAAGTAATAATAGAGGGACCAGTGAATTCTAGTTGGAGGATAATCAGAGATGAGATTGAGAGATATGAGCCAAACTTTGGTACACTGGGATAGATGGGACAAATGAGATTAGCATTGGAGACAAAGATGAGTAAGATGTAAAGGTGTGTTTGGGAAAAAGTGTACAGGGTACTTTGATTGGAGTAAAGGGTTGATGTCGGAGAGAAATGCAGGTATGGTTAGAAAGATATATCTGGACCTTGAAGTCTGATTTGGGGGTGTAGGCTTTATTCTGTAGGCAACAAGAAGTCCCTGAAAATTTGCAGAGTTGTTCTGTTGAGGCGAGACTCACTGAACTTCATTCATAGAGTCAGGGAAGAGTGATAGCTAGTCATATTTTATAAGGCTATAGGCATGAAATCAATCCTTGAGGCCAGGTTTGAGCAAGAGAAGACCATCCCCTTTCATACTCTCAACTAGAGCTTTTAACACCTGCCTGATAAGGGAAAACAGTGGGAAGAAGGCTGTCACCTTTTGCCTTTTGCTTATTGTGCTAATTGGCCATTTTAATGAAACTCCATTCTGTCTCTCAGCACCTCTATTTGTTGTAAATTTTTCCACTGGAGCAAGGAGCGATATCAGCTGACCATTTTATTCATCAGAGTGAGTGTTAGCTTTCCACCTTCCTAATGAAATTCTCCAGTCGGCTGTGAAAATAGCAGGAAGCCAGCTATATTTAGCAAAGGAAAGCAACAAGTCTAAGCAGTGTGCAGAGAAGGGGAAAAATAGAAACACTGAGTCTTATGATTAGCCCGACCAAGAGCGCTGCTTACAATTTTCCATATTTTGAAACTGGCAAAAGCAGAATGTTTTGTTTTTTTTTACACCAAAGTGAAGCCTACAAGTTCCTTCACTGTTGTGTCTAAATAAAATATTTTATTAATTCAAGGACCAGGGTATTTTTAGATTTCAAAAAAATGACAGAATAGCATACCTTTTGAAATAAACCAACCAGTAAATACAATCATGCTCATATTCAGCACTTTCTTTTTGATTAAAAACATTTCAAATCCAGGAACTGGCAAAAAAAAAAAAAAAGTATTTTCAATTTCCTATAAGACTTCGACTCTCCCATAATCCTGTATTAAATTTTGTCCATTTCTGTGAGTTCCAGCAACTTCACTTGAGTTAAAAGTTTTAGATTGTGTTCACAGGATTTATTGAGACTTGGAATATAAAATTTTTTCATGCTTAGAATTTCAGATCCTTAGCATTTCTGATTTAATTTTCCATCACCACTCTGGTATTCCCTGAGGCATGCATTCCTAGCTTAAACCTATAGACTTGTGGAGGAATTCACTATTATGAGACCAGTTCTACTCTAATTAAAAAATTCTTCTCTCTATTGAGCTAAAATCTGTCTTCTAATTTCCATTTATAATGGCTGCCCTCTATATAAAATAGACAATTCATATTAGCTCTACTAACTCATATTAGCTCTTTAAATTTTTGAAGTCACTGCCACTGTTCTTATGATTTTCTCTTTTACAAAGAGAGCAACGCATTACCTTCATTCTTCTTAATGCAATTGGTTTTCCAGCCCATCAAGATACAAATATTATCTGACTAGAGGATATATTTAATGGACTAAGATAATTTGTTGTCTTTTAACACATTTCTAACCTTTGGTTAATATTGAGTTTATCGTCAACTCATCTTTCTAGGTTTTAAATTAAAGAGCACAATTGTGATATATCTTTGTGTTCAATTAGAGGAAAATATATCTGCTATCTTTTTAGGGCATCTGCTGTGTGAATACAAGACCTCTTGCCCAGAACACCTGGTTGATTCTCTTGGTGTGGACTCACATTAGGCACACACAGAAATTGTTTGCTTAAACCTTCAAAGGGTTGATGTTTCTTCTTCATCTATAGTTGTACTCTAGTCTCTAAAGTAAATAACTAAATTAAAAAGAAAATTGAAAGGCTTTTTATTTATTCCAAGGCCAAAAATTGTTAGTTGATTAATTGATTAGTTTATCTAGCTATTGATATTTTTAAGGATGTTTCAGAGTAATTTTAGATACATACATACTATATTTAACTGCAAATTATCCTCCCTAGCATTGGGTTTGTTATTTTTCCAAATCATTTCCTCTTTGGTGGGCTGCTGTGGTTGTCAACCTCAGGAAATCCCCTGAAAACTTGATCAAAGGAGGATAAATTGAAAAATCAATATAATAATGCTTAGTCACTAGTCCCATTGTCCTCATTACTGTGGTCAAGGCTCTAGATGTCACCAGGGGACAATTATTAATAGAAATAATCTTCCTGGATAATATAAAACACAAATCTTTCTTTGGGACATTTCTACTCAAAAAATTCTAGCACAACGTGAGAGCAAAATTTGGCAGAAACGATTGGAATAAATCTTGAGCTTTTACTTAGAATAGATTTAAATTATATTTGCGTACCATTGGTAATGCTAGTGTTCATTTTAATATGTAAACCTCCTACTTCCTCTAACATTTTTTCAGTGTTTACATAATTATAACTGGGTTTTCTGAGCTATCCAGCAGGAAAGACAGTGTCGTATTTTAACATGTGTCTAACCTCAAATCCGAAATACACAACTACTATATTTAAAAAGGGAGGGAATTATGTGGATCCTAAATGGATGCCAGAGTGGCATCCACCAACTATGAAATATATAATTCTTCTCCAATTTGTATACTACAGAAGTTATCAGAATTTTCAAACATTTCATGTCATATTATGTCCTAGGTCTAGACAAGGGTTGAGTTCATAGCAAATGCAACATACTCAACACTTTAACTAACTCCTTCCAGCAGGGGTTTAGGTAGATGGTGCTAGTCCTTTTCCACAAGGATGATTGTGGAAGGCAATTGGTGTCAAATCTTAAACTTCACTCTAGAAAGCTCTCCCCTCATATTTTCACCCAGAGCATCTTTCCCTCTCTTGTTCAATCAGCCATATATTCCTCTGTGATGTCTCTCATTTTGTGTCAACATTTTATTTAACTCAATAATGAAGTTTACATGTGCACGAAGAAGAATGAAGGCAAGGAGTTGCTCTCTGTAAAAGAGAAGATCATAAGAACATTGGCAGTAACTTCAAAAATTTAATTTTAATCCTCTACAGTTTTTAGTTGAGATGTTCAATGAATAATTATTGATTTTTACTCTTTCTGTCATTGTTTAAATCAGCTTTATTTTACTGTTTTATTATTATTATTTGTATAAAATGCTTTCATAAAAATGCATTTTTGGTATAATACAGTATCATATTCTTCCTTTAGGGAGTAATCTTGAAATTACTATATTACTAAATTACTATACCTTTGAGCATAGTAATATAAGGTTTTGTAATCTACAGAAACTGGTTTTCACTGTTTTCCTACATCAGTTTGGAATACCGCATCCTGATTTATGAGGGCAAAGCAAGTGGAGAGTCCTTGTTTTCATAAGACATTTTCACTCTAAGTGGCACTTCTCAAAAATACCATGATTCTATGATTTGGGGCTCTCATATTTATTTTAAGTTACCGTTTGGGAAAAGTTCCATACTACAGTAATGAAAACTAAGTCTTCTTTTAAGGTAAATTTCAGCCATTGTTGGAGATATAGTGCAAAGTTGCAAGTAATTTACTATTTCTCCCACTCCCTAATCTATTTTATATTATCATTTTCCTTTACATGTTATAAAAATCATTTGCAAAAAAGTAGCTGGATAAGAACTTTAATAGTACTTGAATCTCAGCTCTGGAGTAATGTGACATGAAGTAGGAGAAAAACTATAGTTATAACATGGCTGAGAAGATAAGATTTAAAACACATAAAATTACTGAATGAAATTAAAGGCATAAAATTATAGAACAAGGGCGCCTACGTGGCTTAGTCATTTGAGTGTCTGACTCTCAGTTTCAGCTCAAGACATGATCTTAGGGTCAAATTCAAGTCATGATCTTAGGGTCCTGGGATTGAGTCCTCCTTGGGCTCCTCATTCAGTGAGGGTCTGCTTGAGAATTCTCTCCTTCTTCCTTTGCCCCTCCTCCTGCCCACATGCTCGCTCTCTCTCTCTCTCTCTCTCCCTCTCTCTAAAACACATAAATACATCTTTAAAACAATTATGGAACATAGTTAAGGACATAGTGAAACACAAGTATTATATTTTACATTCATATAACTTCTTTTTCCTAGTTTCTCAAAAGATTTCAGAGTGAATGATAAGAGGTAAGAATTAACATTTACTGTATGTCTTATGCTGAATAAAGGACTTTGGATGCATTATTTAATCTCCCACAACAGTCTTTCTAGGTAAGTACTACTGTTACTTCTATCTTAAAGGAGAGGACACTGAAGCCTATAGAGGCTAAATCACTTGTTTAAACATCAAAGTGCCCAAATTTGGACTCATTTCAAATTCTGACTTCAAACCTCTTAGGTATTCTCAACCTCAACCCGCTGTTCTTCAAACTTCAGATTACAGTCAACTCTAGGTCTTGGGAATGATTTAGTGGGTCACAACTATGATGTTAAGAAATAAAATAGAAATTAGCAGGGTACATCCCACATTACATTGTTTTGTGAAACTTCTGTGTGTGTGTGTGCGTGTGTGTGTATCTGTGTATGTATTTGTAAGTGGTTTGGGTTAGGATGTGAAATGTAATGTTTCCTATGTGTTGGAGGTAAAAATAAGTTTTAAAAGTGTAGCCACCATATTGCTGACTCTCATAGAAATCTTAATTAGGCATATGGAGAAGATAGAAATAGGGATTATGTTTTTTTAGCTGAGGAGAAGAGAGAGAGGTTGAAGACCAGAAATCAGGCAGGACTACTTCTTAAAATGAGAAATATATGGAATTGGCATTCAGTTTGGCTTTATTGAGTGACAGCAGTATGCAACATACCACACTAGATGGTATAGTGACTACAAAGACATTAACAATGCTCTCCCTTCCCTTACAAGCTTCCAGTCTAGAAGAATAGGTAATACTATTGGAGAGAACAATGATGGGTAAGAGAGTTATCCTGAGTATTGTGAAGAGTCAGAGTAGGTGTCACCTGAATGATTTATTCTTTTATGATTTTAGGGATATTTAGAGAAAACTTTTATTTCAGACCATCTCCCTGCCTGCTTTCTATGGTGTCTGAACCACTAGTAAAACTTAATACCTGTGGGGAAGATAGTTTCCTTTTTGAGGGAAATGCAAATGATTTCCAGAGGAGTAATATATCAACTCTGCAGGATTAGTCTATAACATGCAAAAATTATCCCAGAGATAGATACGAGGTGAGATTCCAAATGCCTAGGCATATATTGGGTGCAGGAATAAGAATGATTTTTGAATGAAATGTTGCAGGGTACTAGTTACCCAGGGAAAACAAAAGAAGACAGAAGCTAAGAAGGAAGGCTAGATTATACAGTTTTGCTTAAAACAGGCATGGCTAGAGTGGTACACTCAAGTGACTAAAAAATAGGCAAAAAGGGAGTAGATTGGGATTTTCACAAAAGAACTTGCAGTTGATTGGCACTACTTGCCCATCAGTTTCTGCTCCTCTTTTCTGTCCCACCTGTGTTGTAGACCATGCATTCTCAGCTGTGATGATATTGATATTGTTCCCAAAGGGGAGGATTAGTTCTTGGAGGGATGAAAAAAGTCATGCTGTATATATGAAGCCTCCCTATGGGCATTTTATATATATATAAATTATCTATAAAATATTAAATATTTAAATATCTATATATAGATATAAATATATCTATTAAAATATCTATATATATTATATATAAAATACCTATAAAAGAATATATTTTATATATACTTACATATATAAAGCACAGATATTATATTATTATATTATATATACATACAGATATAACATGTAAGCAACTATCTGGTATATCTATTACTTTAAAATTTCATGGGAAGGAATTAGGAAAGAGTATATCTAAAATCTCCTTGGCGGAAGCAATAATAAAGAGAAGGTTGAGAAACACTGATGTAGACCAGGGTATTGGGAAGGCAAAAAACAGGAGAAAGTATGGATGAGGAGAGGTTGTGAATTAAAAGTTCAGATTTACTGGGACACCTGAGTGGCTCAGTGGTTGAGTGTTTACCTTTGGCTCAGAGGATGATCCCAGGGTCCTGGGATTGGGTACTGCATCGGGCTTCCTGATGCTTCTTCCTCTGCCTAGGTCTCTACCTCTCTCTGTGTGTTTCTCATGAATAAATAAATAAAATCTTAAAAATAAATAAATAAAAGTTCAAATTTACTATATATAGAAGAAAATGAGAAGAGACAGAATAAAAGGATCTAATAAGTCAGTGGACTTTAGGGAAAACATTAAGGGGAGCATGGCAAGAGAGACGGGGTGGGGAGAGCTATGGGAGAAAAGAAACGTATGAAGAGAAATGGGAAAAAGGAATTTAAAAAATACTGATGTGGATTGTGAATTGAGTTCCCTTTGACACTGGTCTAAAGAAGCAGTGAGGATTTGAATGACACCTACCTAGTTTTGACTTTTGAATATCTTTGGTGTCATCATGAAATTCAATTCTCTGAGATGAATAATCTGCTCTTTTTCAATCTTGTGTAAAATGCTACAGAAATGTGGCTGTAATAGGCTATCTAGCACTCTTTCAATAATATAATTCCTTAAGCCTGTATTATTTAGAAGCCACAACAATTGATTGTATTTCCTTGAAAGTAGCACCGGAAGAGATTAGGCCTTGTAAACCCTAAATTTTATTTGGGTTATGGAGATCATTTGATTGTACCAGACCCTTTAAGGCTGCATAGTCTGTAGAAAGTGTGTTCCAGCTCCTTCCAGCTGCCTTAAAGGCATTAAATTGTGTTTTGTGCAGCTTTAAACACTATCTACACAAATGCCACCAGTCCAGGGAAGTCCAAAGATCTATTATCTACAAAGGAACCAGGAAGCCTGTGTTTTCCTAGCCTTAGGAAGAAGCTATGTCTTCTAATGGTAAAGAAATGATTCTTCAGAGATCTTGCTGCAAATCAATGTCATTCTTGGGAAATGAGTAGAAATCAACCGTGTTCCATTTACTATCTTGAAACAATAGAATCCTCCCTCAATGAACAGGCCATTTCCCACTGTCAGTGATGGACCCAAAATCATTCATTGTATTGTGAATAAAGTCTATTGGTTGACAGGGAAGGTTTCTTGCACTGAATTAAATAAGAGAATGTGTGTTATCAGATTATGGTATAAATACCCAGTTGGACTTCTCAAAAATAATGCTAGGCCCCAAAGATCAGAAAGGCATTGGAGGGATCCCTGGGTGGCGCAGCGGTTTGGCGCCTGCCTTTGGCCCAGGGCGCGATCCTGGAGACCCGGGATCGAATCCCACATCAGGCTCCCGGTGCATGGAGCCTGCTTCTCCCTCTGCCTGTGTCTCTGTCTCTCTCTCTCTCTCTGTGACTATCATAAATAAATAAAAAAATTAAAAAAAAATATATTAAGAAAGGCATTGGAGTTTGCATTAAATTAGGAGCACAGATGTTCTAGTTCATTTAATAAAGAATGCCTTGCCAATGATGAATATCTGAATCAATTATATCAGCTAAAGGAGCAAAATATGGCTAGAATTAAATGCAGTTGAATGCTTCCTTACTACCTTTAACAAAAATTGTAAGTAAGAACATTTAATATGAGATCTACTCTTTTAAAAAAATTTTTAAGTGTGCAATATAGTGTTGATAACTATAGGCACAATGTTCTACAGCAGATCTCTAGAACTTACTTTTCATAACTGAAACTTTATACCCATCAATGAGCAACTCTACATGTCCCCCTGGCCTCTGGCAAACCCCCATTAATCTGTTTCTATGAGGTTTTTTTTACTATGTTAGCTACCTCAGTCAGTAAACTCCTTATTACCCTTAAGGTGCCATCAGTATGGTAAATGAATGAGAGATATAAGAAGGAAAATTTAGCAATATAATGGTCAAAGGCAGGCAGGCATTTCCCAGATGTAGTTGGAAACATTCCAAGTAGTGTAGTTAAAGATAAATAATGTTTTGTTTTGTTTTTGTGTGTGTGTGTGTGTGTTTTTTGTAAATTCCTTGTTCCCAGTTGTGAGCTGTCTGATGTGATCATGACCTTGTCAGCAAATTCTATTTTCATTGTGACTGGAAAATCTTTTACCTCATGCTCACTTTGGGGAAATTTTAGTTCTTACTGTTCTAATTTCTTCCTTCACTAACTTGTCTTCTCTTTTGTCTGAGAAGCTTCATGGAAAGTTCAACTCATTGGCCTAAGAGTTTCTTCCTCAAGGTCATTCTAAAATGTTATATTTTATAAATGTTACTTTAGTAATTGCTGTTTTCCTCACACACAAAAAATATTGTTCCCTATTGTTTAGACCTAAGTTGTGAGGCAGTATAGGTGACATATCCTCAACTCAATGTTCATATAATACGAGCAAATTCCAGAAGAATTCTGGAAGTGGAAAGAATACCTGATATCTTAAAAATCTATTTTATGATATCCTCACTTTTTCCTAAAACTATTAAGTAGTTCATATCAATTAAAATAAAATTTGTTTTGTTTTGAAACTCTTTCAAGAATTTCAGAAAATATCTCCAAATGATTCAAGTAAATCTATGATGTGTCATAAGTAGGGCTGGAAATTGATGGATTAGAAATATAGTAACCTCACTCTAATACTTTCACCATTGGAATATATCAGATTTGAGTAACACTGTAAATTATCTCATACTGTAGTAGTCAGGAAAGTGCATCAAGGGTAAGATTTATATATATTTATTTACTTAGTTATTTCTTCATTTTCTTATTTATTTATTTTTGGAGAGAAAGAGCAAGGGAAGAGGTTTGTAGGGGAGGAGCAGAGGGAGAGGCAGAGAGAGAATCTTAAGCATACTGCATGTCCATTGCAGAACCTAATGTGAGGCTCAATCTCACAACCCTGAGATCATGACCTGAGCCAAAATCAAGAGTTGGATGCTTAACTAACTGAGCAACCCAGGCACCTCGAGATTTACTTTTAACATTGGCTGCATTTAGGGAGGAGGGGAGAAGAAAACATTTATATATAGTTTCTACACATTTTTCTCCAGCTATGAGAATAGAGCTAAACTCTATTCAATCTGTAATTAGTCCCATGCTTAGTGCTATAATAAAGGATACAGGAGATGCAAAAAGACTAAGTGTTTTGTTTTGTTTTGTTTTGTTTTGTTTTGTTTTTCCCCAGGGAGAAAACTATCATTGAAAAGATAAGAGCACTAATAGGAAACTGCACTGTATCACAGAATTAAAGAAACTTTGGTTCAGAGCTGGTATACTTCTTTAAATCACTCATGTGTATTTTAGCAGAGCTCTAGAGTTCATCTAGAACATGATGAAAATATAAATTAACCTTACGTTGTTTAATAGCCAGTATTTTGTGGTTGTCTATTGAATTAGACATGACAGCCACAGGAAGCATAGGAAGTGGGTAGGGGTGATGCTAGGTTTGTCCCACTGTGTTTCCATGAAATTTTGTATAAAGTGGCCTTTAGGATGTTCGCTGAAACCCACCCACAGAGGAAATGTTATTGTTTAATTGGAACCTTGGGGTAAAATAAACTTCCATGTCTTGAACTTCTTGGCCTGCCGCAGTAAGCCAGCCTGAAAGGTGCTTTCTCCAGGTAGTTCCCTGTCTCTCACCCCATCGTAGAGGTCTTGCTTTTGTTGCCCTAACTGGGACCTCTTATTGACACCCTGAATCTTCTTATTCTTTAAATATGAGGAAACAAAGACTAAGAATATAAAGACAAAGTCTGTAACTTGTATGTGCATCAGTGGAAATTGGTAGCATCTAAATAGCAGTGATCTCTGCAGGGCTGGCTCCATGGGCAGGTTGTCTCCATGGATGAGTGGCCTGTGCTGCCACACAGACACCATATCCAGAAGGAACCCAACTTGGATAATTTTCTGCTGATGCCATCTTTAAATTAATGATTATCTTTGACCTTGTTTTCTGTAAGTGAAGGCTGGTAAGATAGGAAGGATGTGCTTGAGCAGCTTTATAACATAATACCTTGAACAACACCTATCCTCTGCTTTCTGAATAAGAGGCCCTGCATTTTCATTTGTATTAGGCTTTGCAAATTATGTAACTGCCTTTATCTCTTTGAGGAACTCTATAGGTTTTTTTTTTATTCTACTAATAACAACATGCCATTTGAGATTTTTATTCTACAAGTAGTTTTGTTCATCTTAAATAAAACTTAAAACATTTTATTACAAACCCTCTTAAGACTACTCTATAGAGTTGGTTTACGAGAATCATTGACCTCATCTGTTTAGACTGCTATAACAAAAGTACCATTGACTGGGTGGCTAAGCAACCAATATTTATCACAGTTCTGGAGGATGGGAAGTCCAAAGTCAAGGCACCAGCAGATTTAGTGTCTGGTGACAACATGCTTTCTGGTTTATAGACAGCCCTCTTCCTATAATTTCACATGTGGGAAAGGGCATCTGGGCTCTCATTTATAAAGGCACAAATTCTTCATCATGAGGGCTCCATGTCCATGACCAAATTACATCCCAAAGGACTCACCTCCAAATACCATTCTATTGGGAGTTAAGTCTCAGCATATGAATCTTGGGCCACACATTCAGTTTACAGGAAATCATGAAAAGGTGTTAACTATTATTAGTACAAGTATTAGTGATTCTAAAATCAAGACTTTTAAAAAATGAAGATGTTAGTCAAATGTAGTTGACATGGATATGGAAGGAACTTCTAAAGATTTTCAGAAATGTAGCATATGGCTTCTTTTTTTTTTTTTTTGCATATGGCTTCTAAAGAAGATTATTTCAAGGAGTTTTCACTTGGATGTGTAAATACTAATAATTAAAAAAATCAGTCTTATTAGTATAACTATTAGTCATATTGCAAAAAATTATCTGTAGAACTGAAGTTAGCTGATCTGATTTCACGTCTTAAAAAGAAGCAGATTTTCTATACACCTGTTTTTGGTAAATGATCTAGTTCAGGAATGTGAAACCCCTAGCAACTAAGATTATCAACTCAGGATAACCTCAACTACAGAGAAAAAGATCCATATTTAGCTAACTCAAAATTGTATGTATATATATATATATATATAAAACCTCTAATTACAAGGACACAATATGCTTAAGTAGCAGGATGAGCTCTTGAGAAGTCAATTATAAATGCCCACCTATAAAGTTGTGAACTTACCAAGAATAAAAGCCTATCTGTGCCATGCTACCTACACCAAACTCCCCTGCCCATCCCCTTGAAAAAAGAGAAGATAGGTGTTTCTAAGGTTCAATATTTCTTGAACCTTATTATGCTTAAGGAATATCTGATAAGCCTTCAAAAATGCAAACTTCCTGCGTGAGCTGACAGAGACCCCGATTCTTTTGATCTTTAGTGAGACCCCAGAATCAATACTATTAAATCCTGGATATACTTTCTTCATTTGCCTAGATTTCTTCTGACCTCCCTGGCTGCTACTTCTTGGGATTTTTTTGCTGGTTCCTCCTCAGTTCTCCTACCTCTAAACTTTAGTGTGACCAAAGGTTCCAACTCATTCTTAGACTGCTTTTCCAATTTCACTTACTCTCTTAGTGATTTCATCTACTCTTATGACTTTCAAACTGTCCATATGCTGATAACGTCCAAATTTATATCCCTAGGCTGATTCTTCCACAAATCTTAGAGATGAGTGTCCATCTGCTGCCATGACATGGCCTTTTCATGGTCGAATACGTATTGTCTTCATTTTGGCTGAACCAGAAAGGATTCAAGTATTAGCAGATTTTTTCTGTTGTTATATTTTTGTTAGTAGGTTTTATTTTGGAGGAGGGGAGATAGAGGTAAAGAAATGGGGAAGTGAGACAAAGAAGTGAAGAAATCCAATAAAGGATTTGTTATCAAACCAGCTACCCTCTGGGCAAATGGAATGCTGGGAGAATTCTGGGGACCAGAGTGAAACACAAGCCTCACTTATTCTATCTGCCTGGTAAGGGAACTGGGGTATTCATACCCCAGATCCTGTTGGTTACTGCTTGCCACTGCTTCTGGAGGATATTAATTCCCTAGCACATCCAGCCACTTTTGGTGGTAAAGCAGACTCCTGTGGCAAAAGAGTGTCCTCAGGCAAAGACATGCATTTCTGGAAATGGAAGTTGGGCAGGTGTGCAATGGAGTGGACACGAGGACAGATGAAGGACATAAACCACTTCTGCCACAGACACTTCAGGCTTGTCTTCTAATAGTCACTACTTCCAAACCTGCTTTTCCAACAGAATATTTCATCTCAAAAGTACAGCTCCTTTTTTCCGTTCCTCTAACTGAAGGCCTTGGAATCATTGCTCAGTCTCCTCTGCCTTTCATCTTCCAGATCCCATCAACCAGCAAATTCTGTCCTCTCTACTTTCAGAATAGACCCTGGATTCAATTATTTCACTGCTACTCCAAGCCACCATCACCTCTTGTCTAAATTGTCCCAATAGCCTCCCAGAAGCTGTCGCACTTCTAGCTTTTCGCCAGTCTCTACTGGAGAGTCAAGTGGTCCTTTTAAAATGTAGATATGAATGATGGTGCTTTGCTGCTCAAACACTAGGATGACTTTCCATTCCACTCAGTGAAAGCCAAAGTACCTCCTATGACCTATACAATGTCATAGATTGGCACTTTCCTGCCCCAACTTCATTATATCCCTGACCTCCTCTCTTACTCTGATTACTCTCTCACCAGCCATATATGTCATACTTGACATTCCTTAAACATGTTAGGCAAGCACAATCCTGGTTTTGCATGTGCTGTTCCCTCTGCCAGCAGTGTTCTTTCACCTGAAATCATCTTGGCTTACTTCCTCACTTCCTTCATCTTTTTAGTCAAAAGTTTCTTTTTCCTTGAGAATTTTCCTTGCCAGCCCATGTAAAACCATTAGCCCTTTCCACACATTCTTAACCTTCCTTCCCAATTTAGTATTTTGGCACTATGTAGCATACCAAATATTTTAATTTATTTATTTATGGCCTGTATCTATCTACCCTAGATCTTAAGCTCCCAAAGGCAGGATTCTTTGCTGACCCTCAGTGCTTGCTATCTTTTTGGCTATCAATAGATATTGGTTGAATAAATGAATGAAATTCATACTACTCTACTTTTTTTTTAATTAAAAAAATTACTAATTGAAGTATAACAAAATTTTCTAGTAGTTTCAGATATATAACATAATGATTCAACATTTCTAAACATGACTCAGTGCTCAACACAGTGCTTAATCCTCTTTATCTATTTTACCTATCCTCTCAGCCACTTCCTGCCTGGTAACCACTAGTTTGCTCTCTGTATGTCAGAGTCTGTTGTTTCTTCTTTGTTTGTTTGTTTTTGTTTTTTACCTTTTATCTTTGTTCATTTGTTTTGTTTCTAAAATACCACATATGAGTGAATTATGTCTTTCTTTGTCTGACTTATTTCACATAGTATAGTACCCTCTACGTCCACCCATGTTGTCACAAATGGCAAGATCTCATTCTATTTTATGGCTGAGTAATATTCCATTGTATGTGTATACCACACCCATATATTTATCAATATCTTTTCCATATATCTAACACTTGGGTTGCTTCCATATCTTGGCTTTTGTAAATAGTGCTGGAAAAAGCACAGGGGTGCATATATCTTTTCAAGTTAGTGTTTTCATATTCTTTGGGTAAATACTCAGTAGTGGAGTTACTGGATCATATGGTGATTCTGTTTTTAATTTTTTGAGCAAACTCCATTCTGATTTCCACAGAGGTGGTACCAATTTACATTCCTTTTTTTTTTTTTAATTTTTTATTTATTTATGATAGTCACAGAGAGAGAGAGAGAGAGAGAGAGGCAGAGACACAGGCAGAGGGAGAAGCAGGCTCCATGCACCGGGAGCCCGACGTGGGATTCGATCCCAGGTCTCCAGGATCGCGCCCTGGGCCAAAGGCAGGCGCCAAACCGCTGCGCCACCCAGGGATCCCAATTTACATTCCTATCAACAGAGCATGAGGGTTCTTTTTCTCCACCTCCTCATCAACACTTGTTATTTCTTGTCTTTTTGGTTCTAACTGTTCTGATGAGTGTAAAGTAATATCTCATTGTGGTTACTGATGTTGAGCATCCTTTTTATGTGTCTTTTGGCTCTCCGTATGCCTTCCTTGGAAAAATGTCTACTCAAGTCCTCTGCCCATTTTTAATGGGATTATTTGGGTGGGTTCTTTTGGTGGCACATTATATGAGTTGTTTATATATTTTGGATATTAACCTGGATATGTTAATCAGATACATAACTTGCAAATATCTTCTCCCATTCAGTAGGTTATCTTTTTGTTTTGTTGATGGTTTCCTTTGCTATGCAAAAGCTTTTTATCTTGGTGTAGTCCCAATAGTTTATTTTTGCTTATGTTTCCCTTGCCTTAGAAAGCATATCCAGAAAAATGTTGTAAAGGCCAATGTCAAAGAAATTATTGCCTATAATCTCTTCTAGTAGTTTTATGGTTTCACTTCTTACATTTAGGTCTTTAATCCATTTTGAGTTTATTTTTGTGTATGGTATAAGGAAATGATCCAGATTCATTCTTTTATATGTAATTGTATAGTTTTCTTAGGACCATTTGTTGAAGAGATTGTCTCTTCCCCATCGTATATTCTTGCCTCCTTTGTCATAAATTAATTGACCATATATGTGTGGGTTTATTTCTGGGCTCTTTATTCTGTCTCATTGATTTATGGTCTGTTTTTGTGTTGGTACCATATTGTTTTGATTATTATAGTTTTGTAGTATATCTTGAAATCTGAGATGGTGAACCTTCAATTTTGTTCTTTCTCAAGATTTCTTTGTGGTTCCATACAAATTTTAGGATTTCTTGTTCTAGTTCTGTGAAAGATGCTGCTGCTCTTTTAATAAAGATTATATTAAATCTGTAGATAGTTTTGGGTAGAATGGACATTTTAACAATATTAATTCTTCCAATCCATGAGCATGGAATATCTTTCCATTTGTTTGTGTCATCTTCAATTTCTTTCATCAGTGTTTTATATTTTCCAGAGCACCCATCTTTCACCTCCTTGGTTAAGCTTATTCATAGGGATTTTATTCTTTTTTGGTGCAATTGTAAGTGGATTGTTCTCTTCATTTCTTTTTCTGCTACTTCATTATTAGTGTATGGAAATGCAACAAATTTCTGTATATCAATTTTGTATCCTTCAACGTTACTGATTTCATTCATTAGTTCTAGTAGTTTTTTTGGTGGAGTCTTTAGGGTTTTCTATTTATAGTATTATGCCATCTACAAATAGTGAAAATTTTACTTGTTTCTTACCAAATTGGATTCCTTTTATTTCTTTGCTTGTCTGACTGCTGTGGCTAGGATTTCTAGTACGTTGAATAAAAGGGGTGAGAGTGGACATTTAATTTTTTAAAAAGATTTATTTATTTATTTATTTATTTATTTATTTATTTATTTATTAGAGAGAGAGTGAGAGTGAGAGAGAGAGAGAGCATGTGAGTAGGAAGAGGGGCAGTGGGAGAGGAAGAGAGAAATCCCAAACAGACTCCCCACTGAGCATGGAGCCTGATGCAGGGCTTGATCCCAGGACTCTGAGATCATGACTGTGCTAAAATCAAGAGTCAGATGCCCAATCAACTGAGCCACCCAAGTGCCCTATGGACATCCTTGCCTTGTTCCTGTTCTTAGAAGAATTCTCAGTTTTCACCACTATGAATGATATTAGCTGTGGGCTTTTCACATATGGCTTTTATTATGTTGAGATATGTTCTCTCTAATCATACTTTATTTAGAGCTTTTAAATAATGAATAGATATTGTACTTTGTCAGATGCTTTTCTGCATTGAGTGAGAAGATCATATGGTTTTCATCTCTTATTCAAATCTGGATCATAAAATCTTTCAAAATTAATTCGTATGCCATATCAGACTATGAGATGAGAATGCCATTTCTTCATGGCAAGAAAATTATTCACCAAGACAGTAGACAGAGATTGACATAACTTGGTATAATATGCATGATGGCACAAATTGGCACACTCTATTCAAGGGTGATGAAAAATGACTACAATATTTCCCCTTCTTTAACCATGATGTGAATGACCTACAACAATTCAGCTAGTCACAATTTTTAAGTTTTTTCTAAGTATTGATAGCCCTCAATACCTAGGAGTGGCTGGTAGTTACAGGACTCCTTCTCTAGAAACTTGCTACCATACTACTATATTACAGTGAAAGCAATCTCAGATAGAATTCTGTTGCATATTTAAACATTGATTGCCAAACAGACAAAAACAACCAAGGCACAAGAAGACCTCACTATCTGTCTTTTTAGGCTTTCCAAAAAGTACCTTGCATGAAAGATTCGCTCTTAGACAAATGGAATTACATCTTGATGACATTCAAATTCTGATGACAGAATGCTCCATTAATTAGGAAGTTTATACTGACCTTAGTCTAAAGAATTAGGCTGCTGGGTACATCAGACTCTTTTGCTCTGTTCACTTAGAAAAGAGGTACTTATATGATCTTTCTAGCTTGCTGTGTGTTTTGTGGGTTTATCCTGTTGGGAGTTCACTCAACGTTTGGAATCTGTAGATTTTGTCATTTACTAAATTTGAAAAGTTTTCAGCCATTATTTCTTTAAGTACTTTTCCAGCCCTGCCCTCTTTTTCATCTCCTTCTACTTCCATGACACAAATGTTAGCTCTTTTATTATATTCCCACTGGTCCTTGAGACTCTGGTTGTTTTGTTTTGTTTTGGTTTTAGTCTATTTTCTCTTTGCATTGAGACTGGGTAATTTCTATTGTCCTATCTTCTAGTTTATTGATTCTTTTGTTTGTCTCTTCCATTCTATTGAGTTTTTTATTTCAGCTACTATATTTTTCAGTTCTAAAATTTCCATTTGTTTCTTTATATTCTATTTGTTTTCTGAGACTTTCCATCTTTTATTTGTTTGGAATATGTTTATAGATTACTCATTGAAGCATTTTATGATGGCTGCTTTAAGGTTATTTTCTAGGTAATACTAATATCTTTGTCAATTCAATGTTGCATCTATTGATTTTCTTTTTTCATTCAATTCAAGATCTTCCTGTTTCTTTGTATGATGAGTGATTTTCAGTTGAGTCCTGGATATTTTTATAATAAATTATGAGACTCTGGATCTCATTTAACTTCTGTTTTGTTGACTTTCTATGACTCCACTTTAATCAGAGTCAGGTGGACGTTGAAGCCCATGTTTCCCAATGGGTTCTATTAACATCTAGTGCTTGTGTGTCTGTGGCTCCACATTACTCTAGGCAATAGGATTTCTGGCCTCCCATGTGGTCTCCACTGGCATCATAGAGAGGTGGCATCATTAACACTAGTTAGTGGTGAAAGTCCTAACCCTCCACTAGATGTTCTCTGACATCACTTCAGTAGAGAGGTGCTGGATGGGAGTGGATCTATATATTCCCATTTTGGTCTCCAGGATACTACAGGGGAAGTTCCTCACAGGCTGGCTGAAACAAAAGTCTCAGCTTCCTTCTTAGCTTTCTCTGACACCACCCCAGTGGTGGTATAGCCCTCAATCTTAGAGCCTTTCCAGTGTGCATTCTCTCTCTCTGCCAAATAAATAAAATCTTTAAAAAAGTTTTTTATTTCTTTCTTCCAAAAGTGTTTAATTTGATGAAGAAAAGGGTAGAAGACATGAAAGATGCCATGTGTATATATATATATATATATATCTACAGATGTGTGGATGATCTGTGGGCATATATATATATATGTATATATATATGTGTGTGTGTGTGTATATATATATATATATATATACACACACACACATCTTTTCCCCCTTTTTGCTTTATTGCATTAGTAAGGACTTCCCATATGATTTTGAAAAAAAAAATGGTGAAAGAGGATTTTTTTTGAAAGAGGATATTATTATCTTTTAAATCTACATTATCACCATTTTTTGCATAGTTTTGTCACTATTCTGATTTTGCCATTCTAATTTTTTTCCATCCTAATTTTAATAGTATTACTGGTCTTATGGATTTAAAAAATGCTGAGGAGCACAGGGGAGCCAACATTAGCATGCAACAGGGCACTGACTTAGCTTCCACCTTGTTTGAAATTCTTACAAATAACTGATATAAATGTTAAAAGACAATAGTATGTTTGTAAAGGGCCAAGGGCAGGTGGCCCCAAGATGGGCCACATTGGCACAAAGATTATTTTAAATTAAAATGTAATCCAGACCCAGCAGGTTCAGGAAAAGCTCTTTACTTCCTCTTCAACTGCCTAAAAAGAAATGAGATAAAGGACCTGCTTCAGGAAGAGAGCTATCACCATAGATAACTACATTTTGTTATGAACTAGGCAGGGTCGACAGAGGGGAGCCTAGCTACCTACACCTGTTTGATCAAAGTCTTCTATGTCTCACTGTTTCTGAGTGGCCCAGCAAACATTTGTTTACCAAACATTTACTCTTTTTTTATCTTTTCGTGAATTGCATTCCTTCCCTTTGAAGTCCCAGATCCCTACCCCCATATCTCTTGTTACCTATCTCTGGAATTTCCACATCTGTGTGGATTCCCCATACATACAAAATTCAATTTGACTTTCTGCTGTCAATATGATTGATTCCTAGTGCAGCTAGAAGGACCTTTGAAGGGGACAGGAAATTCTTGCTCCTTGACATTTGCATCTCAAAAAAATGGCAGCGACTGTTAATATACAGGATCATAAAATCAAGATTCAAAAAATGTTGATAAAACATTATCATAAATATTGCACTATGCATTTTGATTCAGAAAATAAATTATATAACATAATATAAAGGGCAGTGCTGATCTAGTATTGGTTCTTATGGAGCAAGCATTAAGCAAACAACAAATGGAAAGTGCGTAATGCTTATGTGATTAGAAATTTAAAAAACAAAGGAAAACAGTATTAATTCAGCTTGCATTTTGAGCCAAGCAGTGGCATAGCATCTTGTAGGTGCTACAGAATCTATATTAACAGGAGGAAGTGGCCAGAATAAGGGAGGTAATTGTCACATTGTATGCTGAGATGTGTGGATGATCTGTGGGCATTGTGCCTAACTAATTGGAGACACAAGCATGGTGATGAATCACATGAAAGGTTATTGAAAAGTGTTTAATTTGTTGAGGAAAAGGGTAGAAGACATGAAAGATGCCATGTGAAAAAGAATAAATCATTCTGCCAAGAACCAGAAGTGCAAGATAGTGAGTTCCCTGTTAGTGTAAGTATTTAAGTGATCGCAAAACGACCAGCTATCTGGGATAAAAGAGAGTGATTCTGCTTTAGGTGAGCACTGGACTAAATGACCTCTTAGGTCATTCCTTTCAGGAATCTATGCATATTTATAGGCTGAGTTAGAAAGAGAATGTGAATTGTTTGGGGCTTAAGCCTCACAAAACAGAGTACAGCTGGTCTTTGGCTCTAATGAGATCCAGACATTAGTAGGAATGAAAAGAGATATTTTTCATTAAGATAAATTCCAGCTATTATCTTCAGAAGCAGGAAATTCAAGGTTTTATAGGAGAGATGTGTGCAAATGAAAGCTGGATTACAAGTTTCCAGGGGAATTATTCAAACAAAAGAGGTTTTGTGTTTTGATTATGGAATTCAAAAGTAATGGGGTTTGAGCATTATAAAAGAGAGGCTTTTGCCTGTATATTAAAAAAAAATAACTTCCTATAAGGAGATGTCTGCAAATTTAAACATGAATGAGAAGAAAAAAGACTCTCAAGTGTTCTGCTGAATTTTGTATTAGTGCTAAAAAAAAAAAAAAAAAAAAAAAGAGTGAGGTTGCCATCTAGTGACTCTTTTCTGGTTTTCAACTGTAGACTTGATTCTCAAGCCTGGTTGTACATTAGTATTGCCTGGAAGTTTCCCTTAACTATGGATTCCTGGCATCCACCTGAGACTGGAACCAGAATCTTTGGAGATGGGGCTCCAGACGTTCTGTTTTATTTTAAAGATCTTCAAATGATTTCTCTGGACCTACTCTACTACCAGTGTTGGAATTAACTGCCCTGGAGCATATTGTGTATGGGATGAAGTGTGCAGAGGCAAATTTTTGTAAAGTGCAGTATTTACCTACTTGCTCTAAAAATTGGATTTTAGGCATATGCAATTTGGTATCACATCTTTGTATCTCTGATACTAAAACAGGCTTGGCACTGCTAGAATTTACCTTCCTGCTATGCCCAAAGATACACAATCAAAGATGTTTACTGTAACACTGGTTTTAATAATGATTAACTAAAAACTATGGACATGTTCATCAATAGTGTTTGGCTAAAAAAAATGATGGTAAATACCAGTATTGAAATGACCATTTAAAAAGAATGAGGTACTTCCATATATGCTGACACCCTAGATGTGTTATGTGAGAAAAGCTGCTGTATTTTTAGCAAAGAAGTGATTCTGAGTCAATGGTCTAAAGTCAACCTTAGAAACACTGCATTAGCGAGTAGATAGAGTAATATTTGTGATATAAGGCGATGGATATAAGGCCTAAGGATTTTCATTTTTAACATATTCCTCAAGTGATTCAAACACAACCAAAGTTTGAAATCACCAGCATGGACATCTTCCCCGTGACCCCCGAATCAGCTTCTAGGTCTCCTCTAAGTCTGTGGTCAGTCCAGATCTTCCTCTGTACTCTGTATTAGTCTGGTATTGCAGGAATGCTTTCAATTGTGGATTATCTCTATCAACAAATGATGAAAGTATGATTTCAAGTCAATTTAGAAGACACTGTTCAAACACGGAACTATAGACAAGCTATTGTGAAACAGAAGTTATTCCCGGTGTGTAGCTGTGGCTTCCCACATTCACCGCCACATGGAAAATAGTCTGGTGGCTTTAGAGCTATGGCAGGCCATCAGGTCACGTGCAAATCAGTCATTCTAACAGGATATGACTGCAACCTATGTCTCTGTAAAAGAGAACAGAAACTGTAATAAGGAAACAAAGAAGGAACCAAAGAAGCAAAAGCTGAAAGTGCAAAAGGAGCAAAAGGTCACAATGGGCTGATCTGAGATGTGTTTGCTACCTTATGTTTCCCAAAGGTTTGAATTCTATGAGACTATCCCATTAACAGAAATTTCAGTTACCAGAATTTGAAAACAATAATCCGTGAGTCTGTAGTGTTGTCCTACGGAGTTGGCTTTCATGACCTGTTTAGTGTTGGAGTTCTCTCTTCACAGAGAACCAGATTATTAAAAGGAATGAATCCCTTCTAGGGAAGGTCCCTTGACTGGCAAACATGTTTTAGGTGGGAGATCGAGGATAGAGAATATGGGTGCAAAAGTCCCCCTCAGGCCTCCCCAGGCCTCCTTGTAGCTAATGGAAATGAGTCCACTCTGACGCTTCAACCTTTGGTCTTACAGGGATGATGTAGTTTTGAGTAGATGAGACTTTATTATTTCAGGTTACTCTTGCTTGCTTGTTCAACTCTCACTTACTAAAAGCATGTGAGAGTCAGCCTTATATCAATTTGCATGTGTTTCTTAGTCATAATAATGCTTATAGTTTTCCTAATAATATAAAAAAAATTCCATAAAAGAAAAAAACTCAGGGTGCCTGGGTGGCTCAGTTGGTTGGCGTCTGACTCTTGATTCCAGCTCAAGTTATGATCTCGGGATCATGGGATCAAGCCCTGCTGAAGCAGGGCTATGCATCAATGTGGAATTTGCTTGAGATTGTCTCACTCCTTCCTCCCTCTGCCCCTCCCCCTGCTTGTGCACTCTTTCTCTCTGTCAAATAAATAGATAAAAACTTTAAAAAATAAAAGAAAAATTCAATACCTAAATCTACAAAGAATATAGAAAAAATGTAAAAAATGTAAAGGAAAAATCACAGATGCATTGATCCATTATCCCACTAGTCCTTTTTTGCAGCCATATATTTATATACATTTTAAGAAAACTGGTATCAGACTTTGTATTCTCTTTGGTATCCTTGTTCTGTTAACTTAATGTGTGCTTTTATCACAGTATAAAATATTTTAAAATTAAAAAATTTCATTATGGAACTCTACCATAATTTGTTCAATTTACTTATGAAAGATATTTAGTATTTTCTGGATTTTTCTCCATTATAAACTGTTTGGTTTTAAAAATTAAATCTAAAAATAAATAAATAAATAAGAAAAAATTAAATCTGAATGCCACTGGTATTTCATTATTTATAAAGTTATTGGTTTTTTTTTTTTAATTTTTATTTATTTATGATAGTCACAGAGAGAGAGAGAGGCAGAGACATAGGCAGAGGGAGAAGCAGGCTCCATGCACCGGGAGCCCGATGTGGGATTCGATCCCGGGTCTCCAGGATCGCGCCCTGGGCCAAAGGCAGGCGCCAAACCACTGCACCACCCAGGGATCCCAAGTTATTGGTTTTTAAAATACACATTCTTTATCATATTTAGAAGTATACTACTTCCTGGTTTTCCTTGTTTACTAGTAATTTGAAAATCAGAAATTAGTGTTGAGTATTTGAGAATAGCATTTTGCACTTTTTTTCAGTTTCTCAGTCCAAAGATTTAAAGCCACTTGTGTTCTTTTTCTTTAAGACCTCATATCCAGTTGTCAGTAAATTCTGTTTACTTCATTGCACACACAGAATCTGACCATTTCTCACCACACCCCTCATCTAGATTATTAGAACAGCCTTCAGACTTGACCTGCTTCTACCTTTACCAGACTACATTCTGTTCTCTACCATAGTAGTCAGAGTTACACTTTCTGTCCACAATCTCTAACTAGATTTCTATCTCATTCTTTAGTCTACAAGGCTCTGTCTTATGCTTCTATTGCTTTGACTTGCTCTCCTACTACCATTGCCCATTTGCACATCCACCCAAACGATATTTGCTTTCCTCAGTGTACCTGGCAGGATACTACCTCAGGGCCTGTATACTTGCTGTTAATTCTGCCTGGAAAGCTTCTGTCCTTCATATCTGCATAGTAAGCTTTCTCCACTTTCTCAATTTTGCCTGAATGTCACTTCAGTGCAGATCATCCAATTTAAAATGGCAATTCCTAGCACCCTCCCCTGTTTTATCCTTTCTACAACATTTACCACTATCTAACATAATTTATTTTTTCTTTTCATATGTATACTGCTTGTCTTCCTTTCATTGGAATGTAAGTTTTGTGACGGCATCCTCAGCACCCATGACAGTATCTATTGACTAACAGATCTGAACTGAACTGAACTCAACGCAAATATTTGTTGAATAGAATAAAAATGTCATTGTTTTTTCATGAGAGTGGAGCTACTGATGTGATGCAGAATTAGATTTTATAATATTAAATATTAATATTTTAATATTATAATATTATTTAAAGAAGTATTTTTGTACTTCCTAAATTCTTTTTGGTCATACTGAGTAATTCTTTAAGGGTACTTGAAGGGGGCAACCGGGTGGCTCAGTGGTTGAATGTCTGCTTTAGGCTCAGGTCGTGATAGATATCCTGGGTCCTGGGATTGAG
This sequence comes from Canis lupus baileyi, assembly GCF_048164855.1. NCBI lineage: Eukaryota > Metazoa > Chordata > Mammalia > Carnivora > Canidae > Canis > Canis lupus. Next base: position 11,278,476 of record NC_132870.1, on the reverse strand, counting down.
TCCCTCATGCTTATGTCTCTGCCTCTCTCTGTGTCTCTCATGAATAAAATTAAATTAAATTAGGGCAGCCCTGGTGGCTCAGCAGTTTAGCGCCGCCACAGCCCAGGGAGTGATCCTGGAGACCCTGGATCGAGTCCCACATCAGGCTCTCTGCGTGGAGCCTGCTTCTCCCTCTGCCTGTGTCTCTGCCTCTTTCTCTCTCTCTCTCTCTCTCTCTCTCTGTGTGTGTGTCTCTATGAATAAATAAATAAAATCTTAAAAAAATAAAATAAAAAATTAAATTAAATTAAATTAAAAAAAATAAGGGCACTTGACATAATGAGTACTGGGTGTAATATGCAACTGATGAATCACTAAATTCTGCCTCTGAAACTAATGATAAAAAGTACTTTTGCTGCATCAAAATAAAAAGCTTTTGCACAGGAAAGGAAACTATCAACAAAACAAAAAACGAACCTACTGAATGGGACAATGCATTTGCAAATGATATATCCAATAAGGAGTAGTATCCAAAATTTATAAAGAACTTACACAACTCAACATAAAAAAAAAACAGATAATACAATAAAAAATGGGCAGAAGACCTGAATGGACACTTTCCTAAAGAAGACATAAGATGAGAGACACATGAGAATATGTTCATCATCAGGGAAGTAGAAATCAAAGCCACAATGAAATATCATCTTACACCAGTTAGAATGGCTAAACTCAAAATGACAAGAAATAACAAATGTTGGCGAGGATGTGGAGAAAAAGGAACTTTCACACACTGTAGCAATGTAAATTTGTACAGTCACTGTGGAAAACTCTATCAAGGTTCCTCAAAAAATGAAAAATAGAAATACTATATGATTCAATAATTCCGCCACTGAACATTTACCTGAAGAAAATGAAAACACTAATTGGAAAAGATATAAACACCCTAAGTTTATCACAGCACTATTATAATAGCCAGGACATGGAAGCAAACTAAATGTTCATCAATAGATGAATGAATAAGGAAAATGTGGTATATCTATATAGATACACACACACACACACACACACAGTTGAATATTACACAGCCATCAAAAAAGGATGAGATTGTACCATTTGAGACAACATGAATGGACCTAGAGTATTATATAAAGCTAAATAAGGTAGACTGAAGAAGATAAACACATGATTCCACTCATAAGTGGAATGTAAAAAGAAAAAAAAAAACTCAAATGAGTAAACAAACAAAAAGCAGAATCAGACCTATAAATAAAAGAACAAACTGATATTTACCGGGGAAGACTTGGGTGGAGGGAGTGCAAAATGGGTGAAGGGGAGTGGGAGATACAGGCTTCCAGTTATGGAATAAATAAGTCATGTTAATAAAGGCACAGCATAAGGAATATAGTCAATGATATTGTAATAATGATGTAGCAGGACAGATGGTAGGTTTGCTGGTGATGAGCATAATAAACTTGTCAAATCACTACGTTGTACACCTGAAATTAATGTAACATTGTGTGTCTACTATACTCAAATTTAAAAAGGCAAAAAAAAATTTTAAGCACTTTTGCAATTAAATTTGCTTGGATTTTTCCAATTTGTGTTCATAAGTCATGTCTGTCTTACAGTTTCTTATTCTGTTCATCTTTTTAAGGGGTTAATATCAAGGTCATCTTAGCTTTATAAAATGAACTGGGCAGCTTTCCATCTTTTTCATTACTTCCAAAACTGTGCACAGTGCATGTATCATGCCAATTATCTTCTCACTGAAAGTATGAGAGACTACTAGCAGCGCCATTTGGCAATGAGGATTTTTTGGGACGTAATTCTTTGATAACATTTTCCAATTTCTTTCATGGTTAGTGATATATTCAGGTCTTAAGATTTTTCAGGATGTGTATGTTTCCAGAAAGGACTGCTTCATAGAAATGTTTGAATTTATATTCATAAAACGGTTTTCATTATTATCTTCTATTTTACACAGTATTATGTTCTTATTTTCATTAGCAGTGTTCATTACATTTTAATCTTTTCTTTGTTTTTCTGAGATCTTTCAGAGGCTTCCCTATCTTACTGTTTTAAATAAAAATTGTAAAATTAAAATTGTTTAAATTCTATTGCTAATTAGCCTAACATAGTAATGATCAATAATATTAAATATAGCAAGAGCTGTATTTCTAAATATGGAGCATATATGCTATTCTACACTATCCTCATGAATTTATAAAGTATTGTCCATTCAATAAAACAGTCCACTTGCAGTTCTAGTCCTTTTAATGTAAAGTCAAAACTGCATACGTTCATGTAGATTTTCTTGTAGATATTGTGTTAATCCACTTATCATTTTTAGTTTTTTTTCATCTGGGTTTCTGGCTTTGAGATTACATTGGAGTTTAGTTTTCTTCCTTTGCAGATTTCCTCAGTAAATTTTTTGTAAGCCTTTATTCCCTGCTTCCCTCTCTGTTCCCAATTCCCCTTTCCATGACTTTTGTCCAGACCCATCTATTTCTTCTCCTTTTCCTCTGGGATATCTAATATTATATGAAAAATAGAAATACTGTATGATTCAATAATTCCACCACTGGGCATTTACCCAAAGAAAATGAAAGCGCTAATTGGAAAAGATATAAACACCCTATGTTTATCACAGCACTATTATAATAGCCAGGACATGGAAGCAACCTAAATGTTCATCAATAGATGAAATATTTATTTGTTTATTTATTATTTGAGAGAGAGAAAGAATGGAAGGAAGGGTGGAGGGAGAGAATCTCCAGAGGACTCCACACTGAGTGCGAAGCCCAACTTGGGGCTCAGTCTCACAACCCTGAGATCATGACCTGAGCCGAAATCAAGAGTTGGATACTAAACTGACTGAGCGACTCAGATGCCCCTAGTATTACATACATATATTTTTTAAGATTTTATTTATTTATTCATGAGAGACACACACACACACAGAGGCAGAGACACAGGCAGAGGGAGAAGCAGGCTCCATGCAGGGAGCCTGACCTGGGACTCGATCCCAGGACTCCGGGATCATACCCTGGGCTGAAGGCAGGCCCAGGGGTCCCCTAGTATTATATTTTGACAGCTGTGATTCCAGGTATCAATATCTTGACTAGCAGGGTTTACCTCTTTTGGAAGCTGGTTTTGAAACCTGGGCTTCTGTGAAAGCATCATCGTGTTTTTGAAACTGTTGCCACCTTGAGTACCTACTTAGTTCAAAGCAGGTCCAAAAGACTGAGTGAAGAGACCATGCAGGGCACCTGGGTGCCTCAGTGGTTAAGCCTCTACCTTTGGCTCAGGTCGTGATCTTGCATCGGGCTTCCCACAGGGAGCCTGCTTCTCCCTCTGCTATGTCTCTGCTTCTCTCTGTGTCTTTCATGAATAAAATAAAATCTTAAAATAAAGGAGAGACAATATAATGTGTCTTCTAGACTACAGCAATAGTTCTTGGATCCTCTTACAGCTGGTCTCCTGCCTTGGAATCCCGCCCCACTCCCACCCCTGCTGCCAGGCCTCTCACCCACCACCACTTCCCCATCCTGTGGAGTGATCTTTCTCAAATTCTAAACTATGTAGAGCATCATTTAAGGTTACTGACTCTCAGGCCCTCCTTTACCTGTTGGAACTTCTGCAGCCCCTCTGAATTTATAATACCTTAAGGAAAATGGATTTTACTCTATGTTTGCTCTTACCTTCAGCTAGAGTTCATCTCTTTCCTCAGAACTCCTATAAACTCTTTACTTAGATTTTTGCCATTGAATTTGCCACAGTCGCCTTGTGTCTTTTGAACGCCTTTCTCCTTGACTGAATCATAGTCTCAGCAAGGGCTGGGAGCATCTCTTCTCTCCTTTTGACCCCCATGGAACTTTGTAAAACGTAGTCACTCGGTAAATGTTTTCCAACGGAGCTGAGTGTCAAGTCAAACAGAAGCATACTGTCCCAACTCGCTGGATTTTTAACAGCAGATCGCCTCTAGCTGCAAATCAAGGTAGGTACTTGGAGGCAGGGAAGTCTAGGGGCGTGAGGTTGGAGGAAGCAGCTAGCGTGGAAATGAACGACGCGACCCCGAGCAATCTTCTCTTTTTGGGCACAAGGTGGCGGAATTATCCCGTTTCGGTCACCGGGTAGAAGGCAGCGCCGTGAAGCTGAAAGGTTCGTGGAGCAACCTAAATGTTTTGGGGATCTATGCTTGCCCCCCCCCCCCCCCCCAAAAAAAAAGTGAAACCTGAGTTTGGATACGCAGGGCCTGGCGGCAGGCTCCGCTCCCGGGGCCCTGCCCTCCAGGCTAGGGCGCGGCCTCCTACGTCCGGATCCCTCCGCAAAGCGACCCAGATGTTGAAGCTTTTCAAGTCTCCCTTCACTGGGGGCGACTCTGGACACCGTCCGGGTTCTCAGGGAACGTGCATGAACGCTCAGACTCGGGGAGGGAAAACAGGAGATGGCCAGAGAATACAACTGTACAGTGTGCCCACTAGAGAGCAGACTAAGACTGGTGCCCTTCGGAAGCTCCTGCCTGCAACTACCCAAAGAAAACCTTCGTTTTCTCCATCAGTCCATTCTCTTGCTTCACAACACCAAGTGTTTTTCATGCGATCAGACCATTTATTTACATGCAAAAGTCTGACATAATCTGGGAGATAAATTCATTGATTTCAATTCATTTTTCTGCAATTGAAATTCTTTTTTTTTTTTTTTTTTAGATTTTATTTATTTATTCATGAGAGACACACACAGAGAGAGAGAGAGAGAGGCAGAGACACAGGCAGAGGGAGAAGCAGGCTCCATGCACCGGGAGCCCGACGCGGGACTCGACCCCGGGTCTGCAGGATCGTGCCCTGGGCCAAAGGCAGGCGCTAAACTGCTGAGCCACCCGGGCTGCCCTGCAATGTAAATTATGATACAGTTTTCTTCATTTCATTGATTGCGTCAAGTTGCGTGTGTACGTGTGCACCAAAGTTGTCTTTCATCTTTAAAAAAGCAAAGTACTGGAAATAGTTTATTCTGGAACTCTGATGCTGACTAATTTATTAGGTGATATGTTAACTCTTTTCATTGGTACTTATTACTATTATACCTAGAAGGTGGAGGATAAATCAGAGAAAGATGATATTCCTTGATTTTAGGTTCTACTTTCAGGTTCTCTTTTTCTTGCTCTATGTGTGTGTGTGTGTGTGTGTGTGTACAGATATATAGGTATATTTTCCATGTATAGGTGTCTATATACACACCCATCCACATATGTAATGCATGTTATGCATTATGTATATCTATTTATGTGATGTGTGGTAGTACAGTGAATATTTAAGAGCAAAGAGCCTGGCTGCCTGGATACAAATCCCAGCTTACTAGTTGGGACACTTACTAACAGTTCTGTGGCCCAGTTTCCTCAGCTGTAAAATGGGAATAGTAAAGGTACTCATATATAGGATGATGTGCGGATTAAAGGATGTAACAGAGCATAGCATTTTTAGACATTATTATTTGGGTGTATGTGGAAAATCTGATTTATTCCATAGCTCTTATTGCAACTTCTGCTTTGTTAAAAAAAAAAAAAAAAGGTACCTTCTATCAACCTAATTACAGTTTAGATTTTTTGAAGGCATCATGATATTGCATTGCCATAGGTGTTTTTCATTTGTGTTATCCAAATTACTCAACTCAATAATCTAGGTGTGGGGACGCCTGGGTGGCTCAGTGGTTGAGCGTCTGCCTTCGGCTCAGGGTGTGATCCTTAGATCGGGGATTGAGTCCTGCATTAGGCTCCCGCGGGGAGCTTGCTTCTCCTTCTGCTTATGTCGCTGCCTCTCTCTCTCTCTGTGTCTTTAGGTGCTGTACAGAATGTACCAGTCATGATTTCTGCTGTTTGGGAACTTACATCTTAGACAAGAATAGACACCTTTCTCTACCTTCTACCTCTTTCTTCTTCTCTTAACCCTTCTCAACTTAGAAGTATGTCAGAAATGGAGAGGTATATCAAATAGTACTTCAAATCAACTATCAAAAAAAAGAATAGTTGCTTAACACAGGGAGAATTGTTTTATTCATAGAAGGATTCTGGGGGCAGGAGGCTGATGGAGCTGCGTTAGTGGTATCTCTGTGTTTGTGTTTTTGTGTTAGAAAACCTACACTTTTGTGACACCAGCTGTCATACAGTTTATGTCAATTTTGACACTATCTGCCCAGAGATACCATCAGATCCCACAGGCTAAGTCCTCAGTGCCACAAGACTGTCCCCCTCCCCAGTTCAGATGCCAATTGCAAGTCTAGGTTGTCACCTATGCTTCTGACCTATTGACTATAAGTCAGAGCTTCCCACAAACCCCTCCTCGGGTTCAGTTAATTTGCTAGAGTAGCTCACAGCATTCAAGAAAACACTTTGCTTTCTGTTTATCAGTTTATTGTAAAAGGATATGATAAAAGATACCAATGAACATCCAGGTGGAGGAGATGTGAAGGATAAGATATGTGGGAAGAGGCACAGAGCTTCCATGCCCTCTCCAGGTAGGCTGTCTCCTGTCACCTCCACGGGTTTGCCAACCTGAGACCTCTCTGAACACCGTACTTCTGAGGTGTTTGTGGAGGCTTCATCACATGTGTGTAATTAACTACTAACTCCGTTTCTAGCCCCTCTTCCCTCTCTGAGAATGGAGGGGATAGGACTGAAAATTTCATGCTTTTATTTTATTTATTTCTTTTTTAAGATTTTATTTATTTGAGAGAGAGAGAGAGAGAGGAAGTGGTAGAGAGAGAGAGAGAGAGAGCATGAGCAGGGTGAGGAACAGAGGGAGGAGCAAGCTCTGTGCTGAGCAGGAAGTCTGACATGGGGCTCCATCCCAGGACCCCAGGATCATGACTTGAGCAGAAGGCAGATGTTTAGCTGACTGAGCCACCCAGTTGCCCCAAATTTCAAGCTTTTTATCTAGTCTCTCTAGTGACCAGCCCCCATCTAGGAGCCTACCAAGAGTCACTTCATTAGAACAAAAGACCTAGGATATTTCAAGGGATTTAGGAACTCTCTGTCGGGAACCTGGGTTAAAGACCAAATATTAGAATTAAAGATGCTCCAATTGCCCTTATCACTTAGGAAATTACAAGGATTTTCAGAGTTCTATGCCAGGAACTGGGGGGCAGAGACCAATATATTTTCTGTTATCTCACCCCTTTTCTTCATGGTCACAGAATGGCTGCTGCACCTCTAAGCATTGTGTTAATGTCAAACAAAGAAGATTAGGGAAAGAAGGGAGCAATCATGGTTCTTGTCGTAAAAGTTTTTCTTATCAGGAAGAGCAAAAAAGCCTTCCAGAATTTCATTCCCCTCCCTTACCGGGCAGCTTGGGTCCAATTTCCACAACAGTGTCCTAAGTCCAATAGGTGGAAAAACATCTATATAAAAAATTTGGGAAAAGAAATTAACTGGAAGTAATTTAGGACCAGTCAATGAATAATATTTGCCAAAGTAAATTTTTCTCTTGGCTTTGTACTTATGCTTCTCCTTCTCAATGTATCCCTGTTCCTCCTCCCTTCACCCCATTCCCTTCTTTGTCTGGAAGGAGGCAGAACTAATGAAAGTAGTGATAATGTGATAAGTTGTTTCAGGAAATAAAATTTGTCTTTTTAAAAAAGATTTCATTTATTTAGGTGAGAGAGACAGTGAGAGAGAGAGAGCACGAATGGGGGAGGAGAGGCAGGCTCCCCTTTGAGACGGGGGGGAGGGGGATCCCAGGACCCTGGGATCATGACCTGAGTCAAAGGCAGATGTTTAACTGACTGAACCACCTAGGTGCTCCTAAAACTTATCTTATAAGAAGTTATAAATGTGCAATACAAGAAGGGAACATAGAAAGCTATGAAGCAGGACATCTTCATTAGAGCACAGGGAGGTCAGAAGAAGAAGGAAATGCTGCCTTAAGTACAGTGGGATGAGAGAATGTGGCTAAGCTTTATTCAGCAGATTAACTTCATAACACTGCCTTTGCCAGCAGCAGAACTAATCTTGTTGTCTCTGAAATGAAGCACCACAGACAACAGATTTTCTTAGAGATTATTTAATTACAGATTATCATATGAGAGATATTGTTGTTCTTCATATCTATAAAGCAAACAGCATAGGAAGGCTTTTGTGACACAAACTAGTTTTAAATGACATCTATTCAAATGTGAACTATTCCACAAATCCTTAATTAATTTTTCTCCTTTAAAACAAACTTCATAACTTTGAATAGAATTTCAGACTGTGACCGTTACGACAGCAACAAATCTCCCCCAGGGGCTGGTTTTCTTGGTTTACTCAATCTCCGCTCTGCTCTTTCTCATCTGGTCTGCCCTCAGATGGCTCCCCTTTTCTGTCAGGTTACAGATGATGAGGTATTTGAACCTCTATCCTGCTGGTAATTTCTAGTGGGCTAGTCACCATCACTCTCACTGGAACTGTCACTGTCAGATGATTCACTACTATCATGCCTTCTAGGGGGGCTCACCCTTCTCCTGGAATGGGGTTTTCTGTAACCCCAGGAGCCTTTCCTCTTTGGCACACCCTTATTCCATGTAGAATTTTGTCTGTGGGGTACATAATGATTTTTTCTGCTCTGTGTTATTATAGTCTCCTCATTATTGAGGCCATTATGGGAACCTATTTCATTTTTAATTTCGTTATCAAGATCATGAGAAGGAACAAGCTGGCTCTGACTTTTGCCCTTAGTGGGAAATCTTTGTTTTCCAGTTGAGATTACTTTATTCCTATTAGAATGCTCTGTATCTTTTCTACTACTACCTTTGCCATTTTTTGGAATTTCATTATAATTAGTACTTTCAGCTACATCACTACTGCCTTCAGCTTTTTTCTCTTTTGAGGGTGGAAAAGGGTAATGAAACTCTACTTTCCCTTGGTGAGCATTTTGGCTGTTGGCACCTACTCTGTTTCCTTCTTTTCCAGGGAGTTCCTTAAAGTTGGTGCTACCTATGATATCGTTGCTGCCCTCTACTAGGCTTACATCAGTGCTTGCCTCTTTTCTTGTTTCATCCCTGGTTCCAGTGGTACTTCCACCACTTTCTTCTCTTTCTGGGATCTCATTATAACCTGGCCTTCTTGCATCAGGACTGATAGTATCAGCTTCACGTGGGCCAGAAGACTCTGTTTGTATATCTGTACCTTTTAGGTCAGGACCAATAGGTTCTCCCTTACCAGAAATGTCCTTAAAAGGTTGACCATCTCCGCTGAAAGGAGAGATATCATTGTCCCCCCTCTCTTGAAGATCTGGGTAACCACTGCCTTCAAATTCACTGGGGATTTTTTTGACTTTTTGGAGCTGTTTTGGATAGTCAATGTTGTGTTGGGTATGATGGGTGCTTTTGCTTTTAACTGGAATATTCTGGGCTTGAGGATCTCTTTGATAATTCTTCCTATTTTTTGAGGGAACTTTAACATAGTTCACACTTGCTGGAATTTTGCTTAGAATATTTCTGGGTTTGTTCTCTTTGTTTTCTTCTGCCAAGAGTTCAGTCACAGTCCCTGGCTCCATTATATGTTGCATATTATTTCTGATGAGAGCTGTACCATATTCTTCTTGGTCATGTGATTTGTTGATAGCATTGTCTTTATCCTCGGCCCCATTATTCCCAGGGGATTCAAGGTAAACGGACATCTTTAGGTCACTGTGGGCATTTTCTTTGTTATTAATGCTATCAACTTCATTTGTGGTCTGTATGTTTTCAAAAAGAGTTTGGGTTTTGCTACTTTCTTTATTTTCACTGGCTCCAAGAATGGACAAGTTTTTCTCTCTTTCCTGGGCAATGTTTTCTTTAGGTGCTGGCTCTTGATTTCTTCTCTTACCAGAATTTTGAAGAGCAGTATTGTCTTTGTTTTTTTCTTCCTGCTAAAGTGTAATTTTCAACATAAAGTATTATTATATATTAAATTTTAAAAATTTAATAATTCCTAGGCAATTTAAAAAGAATTACCCACCAGATATTTAAGAGAAAGACTATTAATTCAATAGAAGTTTGTTGGCAGAGATAATTCTGGAATGATCAAAGCAAGTTTCATGGATAAAGAATGAATTGGTAAAGAATGGCTCTCCTTTAGCCTGTGGGGTCCCACGGGGCCCCACACTCTGATGTGGCCTGAGCAGCCTTGAGCACAAAGCATCTAGTAGCTTCCTTGCCCTGGCCACAGCCCTGTTTTTACTAATACAGCTTAATTTCATCCTGTCTTTTTTGGCCACCACTTCAGTCTGTTGGCTCTTATTGAGCATGTGGACATTTTCTTGGATGTATTAATTAAATGTGTGCAAATACATGAGCGCTCCCAGATGAAGGAAAAAAGTGTAATCAGCTAGAAGCTTGCACTCACAGGGCAAGTGTGTAGGGAAAACAAAGGAGATGGAAAACCCACATTCAGGGAAGCCAGAGTATTGGGGAATTACATTTAGTGGAACAGCAGGCAGCTTGACCTCAGTCAAGTGCTTATTGAAAGTACGTGTACTTTCGAAAGAGCACAGGTATTAGAATGAGTTGTCCAACTCTACCGTTTATGAGCTATGTGATCTTAGAAACCTTATTTTTTTTTTACTTCTCTGAGGCTCAGCTTTCTTAATTGTAAAATAAGAAAAATGACACCTACCTTTCAGGATTGTTGGGAGAATTAATGGTTTGTTGGTTTGTTTGTTTTTAAGATTGTATTTATTTATTTATTTATTTACACAGAGTGAGAGAGAGGCAGAGACATAGGCAGAGGGAAAAGCAGAGTCCCTGCAGGGACCCCGAAGTGGGACTCTATCCCGGGACTCCAGGATCACACCCTGAGCCGAAGGCAGACGTTTAACCGCTGAGCGACTCAGGCATCCCAATTAATGGTTTTATTAAATGTTATAATGTGTGTAAAGTATCTAGAACAATGTCAATGTGTAAGACAAATGATGGTAACTATCATTTCATACATAACCACATATAGCCCTTTATCAAATGGCTGCGTGCTTTCTTCTATATTGTGAGTAATAGTCACTTGATTATTGGATGCACAGCTATTTCCCAGTACCTGTTCCTCCCTAACTGTGGTAGTGACAGATGGAGACGGACTAACTCTGGACCCTTCTCTCCATGTACCAACTGAATGTCACCCTCTGGGAGGGTTCTGTGAGCTTCTGGCCCCTCATACTATGCCCTCTGAAATTTATTTTGCTTGGACTTCCTATTTCTCTCTTTCTTTTATCTGCAAATAAGAATATCATTTTATTTGAAGGGCAGCTTACTTTTCCACATGTATCTTACCATTGGAAGCAGTGGGGAGATTGTTGAATCAGCTCATGCATGAATCTCAAGATTAAAAAGAGTTTATGGAAATGCCTTCTACTCTTAGGAAACTGGCTAATACACAGCATACAAAAGATATAACTTGTAGTATCTTTAAGATATAATTTGAAATTATTAATTCGTTTCAGTTATGATATTCACTGATCTTTTATATTGGCAAGGATATTCTGAAAATAGGCAATATTTTTCTGTGGGGGGAAGTGTGATCGATACAAACTTTACAGTAAATGACTTCTGAATAAAAAGTATTTTAAACATTTGGCTTATTTTAAGTCATTGAATCTTGGAAAGTTTTACGTGAACATTTATATCTTCCTTTGAAATCAAGTTCATTTGCTCATTGTGAATATGGCTTTTTGCACTAAATAGTTGTGTTAATCAGTAAACTATGATAATCCTTTTTAACTTATTTTCTCTCCCTACTTTGCCATGGGAAATTTTGTTTTCTTTCTGGTGCTTCAACTGCCTTGAAAACAGTAGCAAAGGGACACCTGGGTGGCTCAGTGGTTGAGCGTCTGCCTTTGGCTCAGGGCATCATCCTGGGGCCCTGGGATAGATGAGTCTTGCATCGGGTTCCCTGCATGGAGCCTGCTTCTCCCTCTCCCTGTGTCTCTGCCTCTCTCTCTGTGTCTCTCATGAATAAATAAATAAAATATTTTTTAAAACTCCACAAAGCAGTAGCATGTATACTAATGAATTGTGTCCATTTCATTAAAGACTGAATAGAGTTCTTTTATAGATGAAAACATGAAACAACTTTTAAACTGTGGAATGTAATAGTCATTTTTGTATTTGTTATTTTAAATGATTTCTGGTTGCATCACTGCCTGCATGATGGTCCTTGTATCAGTTGGGTGGTCTGATTTCCTATGCTCTGCTTTTCTCTCTCCGTGCCCTAGTTCATATTATTCTTTTCATGGGGAATGGCCTCTCCCATCTGCTCATTTGCTCAAATTGTACTCATCTTCCAAAGCCCAGCTCAATTATTTCCATTATGTAGCTTTCCCTAAATACCAGACTAGGAACTAATCTTTTTCTACCCTAAGTCCCTAAATTCATGGTTTTTTGGGTACTACTCCCACAGCACTTTGCACATTCTGAATCTACTTTATAGTGACTTTCATAAGTGTCTTTTTTTTTTCTAACTCAGCTCCTGAAGAGAAAGAATTAAGTTTTCTTAATCATTTTATCTCACATAGTATTTTGCTCAACATATATTTATTACAACAAAAACATTTTAACTTAGTATAACAAATTAGCTTAACAGGCGGTTAGTATTAGAGATGCCATCTAAAGAATAATGAGCAGAACAAAATAACATTCTGAAGAAAAGCTACTACTTTCATGGGAAATGAAGCCAGATTTGGAAAAAGTAAATAGTCCTTCTGCTGATGGCATTTTAAGCTGTTTCTAGCTCTTTGGCCAATGAATCTGCAAAAAGAGACTGAATGAAAAGAATTATTGTCCTATTCCAGGGACAAGGCCCTTATTCTTTCTCTTCCAAGCATTCTCACCCAGATGGAGTCATCAGTGGAATGAATTTAAGGGACACTAAAACATGTCCCTCTTAAGGGCAAAATGATTTCTCCTATTAGCTTTCTAAACCTCACCATTAGAATATATGCTAGAATATGTTCAGAAACCCTTCTTACAAAAGGCCAAATGTTACTCAGAAGCAAGAAAAATGCATGGGCATCGGGGGTCCACCAGTATCACATACCTGCTAGGGCAAGTCCTGAAGCAGGGCAGGATTTGGATGAGGGCATGGGGTGGCCCATCTGTGTCAGAGTTTTTTAACTCTTTTAGCAGAGATATTTAAGGAGCCAGGGACTGTGGCACCCGCCACAGACAGAAACCCAGAATAATCAAAAGGAAAGTTGTCTCCTATAACAGTTTCCCCTAGGGTCAGTCCAGATTTTGGCTCCTGATAAGTATCTTCGCTCAGAGATTAAGCTTACCTTTATGTCAGTTTGATTTTTCCTCCCCGATGATGTGTAAACATACTTAAAAATATAATACCCATGTTTCTCATGGTGGCCTTTGTACGTTATCTACAAAAACATAACATTATATTAAGATGTGTTTATAGCATTAAATTTCCTGGTTTTCTTTCTGATTGTACAAGATATTCTTTAACTTAGGTGAAGTCAAATTCTGCCTCTGACAAATGGTAGTGCTTCTTATAACCACAGGAGAGCGTCTGTCAGCCAGCTCCTAAAGATAAACCTTGTCCCTTTCTTTTCTACATGCCTGTAAATCTGTTTTCTCTAAGGATGACAAACAACTGCTCTCTCTTGCAGGGTATATTAATTTTGTTATCAAATTTCAGTGGAAATGGAGCATTTGGAAGTGCTTTCAGGTGGGAGGGGCTGTACGGATTGGGAGAAATGTAGGTTTTACAGTATTCATGTCTGTGGTCAAATTGGAAAGATTCACAGCATGAGCATTCAGGCTCTGATGTTGGCAGTTTTTACCTTCGTAATTTTCAGCTGTGTTGAAGAACAGAAGATTGTTAGGTCCTAGAAAAGAATTTTCTGAAACGGCCAGGAGAAACTATGGTAGGCTGCAATTTGGTGACATGAAAAACTGAGGCTACTTGTTTAACTTTCTGCATGCATATGGAAAACTAACTCCTTGTAAACAGAATTCTACATGAAGATTTAACTCTTTTCCCATTCTTTCCTCCCTCCTTTGTTGTTTTGTTCTCATGTACATGTGTGGGAAAATAGTTTGCTAATAAATATGCCAGGCTTTTTACTCACTTCTCCCTCGGAAGAAAGAAGTCACAGTGAATAGAAACAAATTTCCATTCAGAATGTTTCTCTTTTCTATCTAAGTGCCAAAATTATGTTGTGTAATTTTGCACTTCCCTTCTAAGTGCACAAGAATATTTTGACAGTTGAAAATTTCCTCTCAGGAGTTTTTTTCTTTACAAAGTTGAAATAGATTTATTTGAGAAGAATAATTCTGTTTACCCTCTGTTCTTCCACACAGTCATCCTTGGTTTTCCCAGTCTGTGGCTGAAATGTCTGGAAGGAAACAAGAAATAAAACTTCACCAAACATTCATCTCTTCATCCATTTCTGCAAACAATAAATGTCTCGTTTATTTTTCTCTTGCTGAATTTTATTCTTCAATGTAGAAAATCATTGCAACCAAAGAAGATGGATAAAGTACATTAATATTTGTTTTAGTCTGACAAAAGAGGATGCCCACATTCTTCCTCCAGAGGGAGACAATGCCATCTCCAATAGAACCATATTCAAGCACAGAATTGCCACATTGGGGAGGGGTGGCACTCCAGATATGGAAGCTTGGATGTTGCTGATATCAACTGAAAAATAAGTTTTTACTGGCACATTGGGAGTTGTTTAGTATCAGTGAACCAAACTCAGAGCCCAGTGATGTGGATTATTCGTGTGCAGTGATTGCATAAGTTTAGTAACTGCTGTATTAGCAAAGGGCTGATACTGCTATTAGTCCAGCAAAAGTAAAACTGTAGCCCTGTACATAAGGGGTAAGATCACATTCAGGGATGGTACTTGGCTGTTGCCAGTCACCTGAGCAGAGATTTCTGTCAGGGAAGGAAAAATGGAGTGGCCCGCAGATTGGATCTTGAGAGTACCTGGGGTGAGAGGTAGCTACTGAAGTGGAGAAAGGTCAGAAACAAGGAAGGAATAGATCCGGGCAGCGTGTTCCAGGCTTTTGGGCTTAAATTTAGGTGTCACAGGAGAGCCTGCAGAAGAGGACCGGAGAATTTTGGAGCAAGCTTGCTGTGAAAGAACAGACATAACAATTCTTTTATTCCCAGTATTTTAACTTTCTTATTTCTTTTTGAAACTCCTAGGTTATCTCAGATTTCAGAAAAGGAACCAGTAGCCAAGACTGGTTCGTGTTTATATGCATGTGCTAAAGTGGCAGCAGGCATCATGATGGTATGTATCAGTCGTAAAAGAGAGAGAACCCCTGAAGGGAAAGATGAAATAAAAAGACCTTACCCACCTAGAGAGTATTCTTCCTGAATAAGCCTCCATGATCTGTATTTTTCTGCAGTAAAATATAGGCAATTATCCTTTCAGATATTGCACTTTAGCTCTTTTTAGAATGACCTCTATAAACTGCATTTCCTGAGCAACTTTGCTGTCTGGGTTCAGCCTTGGTTTGGCTAATGGAAGGCCTAGCCTGGCATTGAGAGTAGAAAGAGAGCAGCCAAGGTATATTTTCCTGGTCTGTCTCTGTTTTGGCCTGTATCTCTAGGATTGGACACATCTCTTTTGTGCTCCTGCCTCCTCTGGGGCTCCTTCCCCCACACAGGGCACCGAGAACACCACCTCTTTCCTTGTTTCTTCAGCCCAAGGAGTAGTAGTAGTTTTAATCTTTGGGTTGCCTCACCACCCATGATTTGCTCTTTCTGTTTGTCCTATACTTTATAACTATTCTCCAAATAAAATTTCTCTATTGAACTGCCTATCATGAGAGTTTTGTTTTATTTTAATTTTATTTTCCTGACTGGACCCTAACTGATAAAATTGTCTTAGAAATAAACTCAAAACTTTAGTAAAAGTACCCTGTTGGCTTGTCTCTAAGGCAGATCTGCCTAACATTCCATTATATTCTAGAAACAAAAATGGTTTGTCAGTAACACCTTATATTTACATAGCACTTTACAGTTTGTAAACTACTTTTGTATATATAATCTCATCTGATTCCCCTAATAACCCCCGTGAGACAGGCAGTAGAAGAAACAAAATTGTCTACACTTAAACAGCTGGTAGAAGTAGTAGAAGATATATTGTAAAAGAGATATTGTAAGCAAATCCTTAGTCTCAAATTCCCAGGGTTAAAATAGATTTTTAAATGGCCTGCTGTATGCCAAAAAAATCATCTTTAATAATAAGAGGAAATGTTCCTGAATTTTACATTAAGTACCTTTAAGGCATATTTTATAATTCTATCCATGATTGACTTTTTCTTATGTTGGTTCTTATGTAAGTTTAGATCATAGAGTCAATTCTCAAAAATATCAAAACAGTGAAAATAATTCTGAATATGGTGCTGTAGGAAAGAGAAAACATAAAAATGAGATGGGTAGATATTAAGCAAGAGAAAAAATGATGGTTTGGGGTATTTGGCATCTTCTCATAGAACACACACACACATGAATTAAAAACATACTTGATAGTATAGAGAACCTTCATAAAGTTTGCAATAATAAGTCATGAACTTACAACAAAGTAGCTTATAACAAAGTCTGTAGTCTAACTGCATGTTGATAAATATAATTGAATTGCATGGTCCAATATCCACCTTTTGTTTTCTTCAAATTTTGTTTTTGAAGGAAACCAGAATATCACCCCTAAAATATGCTTCTTTGACATAAAAATTATTTTGAACTGAAGGCAATTAAGTCATAAATGTAGAAAAAGTTCCCTCTTTTCTGCCTAAAGGTAGGAAACAAATTGTCCTGTTCCTGAAGAGCGGCTTTCATCAGTTCAGGGATGACACCAGAGGAATCCACAAACAAATTTTGTTAGACTAATCCTCATCTTCTCATTAAGAAATGTAAAGACTACCTAGCTTTAGTTGGACTACCCTCAGCCTAAATCCCTTTGTCTTATCAATTTTTTACAAATTTACTGTTTCCTTGTCTAAAAGATATAAAAGTTTCCTGCTTTGGTCACCTCTTTGACTCTTCATTCTCTTGTGACAGCTCCCGTGTGCATATAGAAATTTAGTAACATTCGTATGCTTTTCTCTTGTTAATCTGTCTTTGTCAGTTTAATTTTCTGACCGGAGCCATGAACCCAAAGAAGGTTGAGGAAATCTTTTGTTCTCCTACAGTTTGAATTTGGATTATAATTCCAAAAGAGATGTAAATGACTCAATATATTCTAATTTCTGATACCACAATCTATTAATAATTTAGGTAATTGACTAAAGGGAATCTATATATCTGAGAGGAAACATCACATTTAGCCATTCATAATCCCAAATTTTGTCTCTATGTCCTTGTTGAGCCTCTTTCATCTGCAATATGCAGCCCTCGCCTCTCCCCCGACCCCCATTTTGCAGTTCTCCCACATTTGACTGTGGCCTTGTAATGGAGAAGGCATTGTCTCCCTCTGCAGAAGAATGCTGGCACCTTCTCTTGATCAGTGGTCACTGGATTGATATTGACATAGCATTTACTGGAAAATGGTCAGAAGGTGCCATTCCAGCTGTTCTTTGGAATGTGTTGCTTAAATAGATTCATCCTCAGCTGGTGGGATTGAGCGGAGTCAGCAGGACCCACTCAATTCTCCTCATGCCTAAGCACATGCCTCTGTGGTCGTGATTGAGCTGAGTTGTGTGGATGGGGCCTGGCAGATGTCTATTTTAGGCAGTATGGCCCACCACAAGACTATCAAAGGATATGCGCTAAGAAGGTCCATGCTTTCCTCAATTTCTGCTGTCCTCGCTAGATGGCATGGTTTATGCTCATCACTGGGTCACCCAGCTAGTCACTCACTGGCTCAGGACCTATATTTAAGTACTTCCGGCAACAGAATGACTACTTGTTTCCATGCTCCCCAACTGAAATGGTTCTGAAAAGCTAGGATGCTTTTCAGACATTATCTAATTAGCACTATGTCTGCACTGCAAAAAATATCAGTAACACTCAGCATTTTCACAAGATAATTTAGTCACATCCTGAGTACTCATCTGAGTGAATCAGAAGGAAGAAAAGACACAAAAGGAAATTGCAGCTCAATTTATGTTAAGCTTAAAAGTCCTTCTTCCCATCTTTAGCCTTGCTGTTGAAGAGAAAAATCATTAGCACGATTTCAGTGTCGGGGTCTTACAAGAATTACAGAAAGGGTCTGGTTTCTTTCCATTGCCAGGTATTTACAAAATCTAGTTGTCAGCTTTAAAACAGCCAAGTCAAATTTTTTTCAGTTTTTAGTAAAATAGTGAAAGTTCTTTAGACGTGTTATAATTTGGTCTCTGAGCATTTACTCATTAACAATAGTTGATTTGAAACACTATGACTGGCTATTGATTTTCAAAAATACTCTTGGTGGCACTTCTTGAAAAGCAGTATGTTGACATTTTATAATTCAGCACATATTTATTGAGGCCCTCCTTGGTAATAGACATTTGTGTCAAGTGCTGTATGCTTTCTTTTTGCTTGGTACTTTCTTGCAACTAAACTAGGTAAGGCTTACTAACTAAAAAAAAAAGGGGGGGGGGAAAGAAAAAAAGAAAGAAACATTGCTTAGAGAAATAATGAGAGCAAGAGATAATATGATGCATAACTGAATTCGTAAATGCTTACTGGTGCTGCCCAAGTCACGCTGAAAAGAAGCAGTCCCAAACAGACAGTTTGCATCTCTGAGACTCTCTGCAAAAAGACAATAAAATTTTACCCTAAAATATTGCCAATTATGAACTGAAGTCTTAAGAATAAATAAAATACAAAAATATATACAAACATCCTTCTCCCAGTAGTCCGTTTCCTTGTTTTAAAAAAACCATGTATATAGTTTATAACCAAATGTAGATATTTTAATCTAAGAGCCTTCATATGTAATTATTCTGTGTGAAAGTGAAAATTGTCCAATATTATTAAAACAATGAAGTCAGGAGATAGAAATGAATTTTATAGATACATTTACTTGCTCTATTATCAGCCCAAACTTTTCCCTTTCGTTTTTAGAGATCATTTAATTTTATTATTGTATAATTCATAATAGTATCAAGTTAGTGTAAGAACTCATAACAGACTCTACATGAGTGCCAGCAAAGCAGGCTTACTGTGAGGAATAAATAATTTTGTCTGCTGCCAGTAAGATCCCCTAATCTATATCCTTATATTCATTAGCAATTTATCTGGGCTAGAAGCCATCCATAGGCTGCAGAGTGAAACAATTTGTGTAATCCTTATATTAATAGCTAAAATTTACTGAATACTAAAATGAGCTAACCACTCTTCTAAAAATTTTGCATATGTTCAATTAATTGAGCCTCACCACAACCCTATGAGTTAGATGGTGTTACTAGTCTTGTTTTAGAATAGGAAATAGAAAGTCAAATAATTTGCCTCAGAATTCCCAGGTATTGAGAGGTATAACTGGGATTAGTATCCAAGCAATGTAACTATAGAGCCAGTAATCATAATGAAGACTCTATGCCATCTTGAATAAGTTTCTATTCTTTCATTTTATTACAGAAAAATCTACATGTAGTTGATTTAAAGGCAAATAATATTTTATATTGAGCTCAACAAAATTATGCTTAAACATTAATATTTAGCTATGGATAAAGGTACATATTTATACTTTGGTGAATACTAAGAGGAGCTAGTGAGCTCATTTACATTAAGTAGCCATTATTGAAAAAAAAAGTCAATATAATAGTGGATTATTAATTTGTTGGTTTTGATGAATATTAAGTATTTTTCTGACTACCACCCAGACATATAGAACGAATTCAAGAATAAAAAATTTATACCACTCTTTGAGATTATTTGGGGAAAACACTTTTAATGGGAATAATAATCTAAATGCTATTGCAATCTTTAAACATTTCAAGGTAAAAATTTTTATTTGGAGAAATAATGTAACTATTAAATATATTCTAAAAACTCTAGGCTATTTGTTTCTAAACAATATAATTTTCATGACCTTAAACCTAACTATAATTTAGCCATCCACATATTTTAGAGATCAAGACAATACAAGTCATTTATCAAATGACTTAATGCTCATCAGTAGAAATATCTGCATGAATAACTATGCATATTCAAATATCTGCATATAAAACTATGAATATGCTTATATTATCCTTATTCTGGTTTATAAATGAAGGTATAGAAAAAATTAGACTCTTTGAATTATGGTGGATCTTGATAATGCTAACACTTAAATCAAAGAGGAAGTTGCTACCAAGGTATCAATTTTAGTGGATAATTTCCAGAACTTAGTAACACATTTTATATTTTATAAAAACACATTTTATGTTTTATAAAACAAAGCACTAAAAATTATACAATTGTGTTGAGTAGAGAATACTTTCAATATATATTTATTTTCAAAAGCAGTCTCCCTACCTGGTTGGCATATATCTTGAAAATGTATATTTTATAACTACATTATAAAATTATTATTTGCTATCAAGAATATCAAGAGAGCCAAATTACCTGATATATTTTACCTTCAGAATACTTGGCTTCTTCCACGGGATTAGCAGTCTCTGGGCAAATTTTGCTGAAATTTAAAGTTTGTTAGAGTTCCCAATGGCCAATCAGCATAGACTTACTTAGCACTAGCAAACAATTTGTTACCAGTGCCCACAGATAACCATAGGGGGCAAAGTAATTTTAATCTAAAAATGTTTTTGTGGTGAAAAGCTGCTATCAAATGTTCCAGAAAGTAGGATAAACAGAAAATATAAATACCTTAGTTTGGTGTATGATGTTGTCAGATAATTAAAACTGATTTCAGAACTATTAATTAGGACTCTGAATAACTAACATGTTCATAAGTGGAAAAATTTTAGCTAACCTTTTGTGTAGAAAGTTTATAATTTCAACTTAGTCTGTATTAAATTCAGCAACATTTAACAAAAATGTGTTATGAGTGCTTATTATGTGACAGACACTGGGGAAGCAGCAGTAAGCAAAGCGGACAGGAAAGAAAATCCCTGTATTCATGGAGTTTATAATTTGGTGGGGAGACTGACAACAAATAAAATAAATAAGTAATATATATGATGTAGATAGTGACATAGACTACATATAACAAAAAAAAAGTATTGCAAGGAGAGGAATGACAAGCACTGGGGGTGGGGACATGGGGACACTGAGTTGAAATACTAGATAGGGAGACCTGGGAAGGCCTCACCGAGAAGGAGGCTCTTTACGAGTAAAGACCTGTAAACACATGGCATCTAGGGGAAGAGCATTCCAAGTTGAAGGAAGAGGAGGAGGAGAACCCCAGAGACGAGAGTGTGTTGACTTGTTCCAGGAACAGAGAAGAGGACCTTTTGACTGGAAAGACTAAATGAAGTGAATAGCAGGAAATGAGGTCAAAAGGGTAGTAGGTGGCAGATGGCATGGGGCCTATAGATCTGTAGATCATTGCAAGGCTCTTGACTTTACCCTGAGTGAGAAAGAACCCTTGGCAGCTTTGAGCAGAGCTGTAACTGCAGAGTAATTGAAATAGGAAAAGGCAGAGATGGGCTTGGAAGACCTTGAGGTAATCCAGGCAAACCATGATTAGGACTTCAATCAGTGATGGCAGAAGGGATTGGGGGAACTGGTCAAGTTCTGGATATATTTTGAAAGTAAAGCCAATAGGATTCAATGACATACCACATGTGGGCTGTGAGAGAAAATCAGGACTCAAGGGTGAATCTAAAGATTTTTGGTGTGAGCAACTAGACAAATGCAGTTGCCTTTTATTGATATGGGGGAAACTGCAAAAGCAGTGGTTTTGGGAGAAACATTGAAATAATAATAATAATTACTGGTAAGAGATGTGTCTGGTATTTTCATTGGTAAGAAATGTGTCTGGTATTTTCATTGTAAGCATCTTTGCCACAGATACCTTTGCTGCAAGAATTTTCCTTATAAATATTTTCACACAAAATAAATAAATAAATATTTTCACAACACGAGGAATTGGCTGTAAAGCAATTTTGTCATAAAAGATAAAAAATAACTGGTTAACAGTTTGGCTTAAGAGTTTGATTTGATTTCTCCATTGATACAATACTCACATTTTTATATTATATAAACCTTACCCTCATAATGGTCTATATAATGGTGCAGAATTTTGAACCCACATTTCCTGTAGAACTTAGGGACATCTACTAGTGGACATGTGACAATATGGCAAGAACAAACAACAGTGTAGAAGGCTTTCACAAGGGGACACAAAGCTCAATTACAAATATGCATCCTAGTATTTAGAAACTGATACTTCTCTATGTTTTTTTATTCTAAGTTTTATTTATTTGAGAGAGAGAGTACTTGCTTGCACCCGCAAGCACAAGGGGAAGGAGCAGATGGAGAGGGAGAGGGAGAGAAACTCAACTTGATTCTCTGATGAACAGAGAGAAACTCAACCAGACTCCCTAATGCCCCTGATTTTGGTGGGGGGAGGTGCTCCATCCCACAACCTGGTGATCAGGACCTGAACTAAAATCAAGAGTCCAATGCTTAAAAAAAAAAAAAAAAAAAGGAGTCCAATGCTTAACCAAGCCAGCTGAGCCACCCAGGCACCCCCAATACTTTTTTAATGAAGGAAGAAATTTTAGTGAAAAAAGAAAAAGTGTAATGCCTAAATGAGGAAATGAATCATCAAGAAAAAAAAAAAAAGAAAGGAAAAAAGTATAATATTGTGAGTGAAGGACTTTGAAGACAAAGGTTTAGTTATAATCCATGAAATAAAATCGGTTGTTTGTGCAGCACTGCCCCAAATCTGTCCTATACATTTTGAATGTACTCAATATTTTGTATTTCTTAACAAAGTGTTTTCACTTTTGTTACTCATTTTTCATGTTTCGTTATGCCCTCTTTAATGAATGCCCCTATTGTTTTTCATAATTGTATCTTTTACGGCACAGTTGCTTTATGGTCAATTAGTTACCCCATCAAAATGCTTACGGAGGATACGCTCGCTGCAGAGATGCTCAGGGCCTAGCTGCCTAGAAGCTGTAAGGTATTTCTCCTTTATGGCACTGACAGGAAAATGTTTATTTCTATCTAGAGGTATCTGTGTTCAGTAAGAGAAAATTCAGTGAACTTTAAGAGAAAAAATTTGCTTAGCTACTAGTCCTAGCAAGGAGTAAACTGGCAGTAGCTAAATATATATGCTCCCAAAGTGAATTCAAAGCTTCAAAAAAAAAAAAAAAATCAACTTAGGCCTCAAATTTAGAACCTACAATTGACAAAAGAAAAAGTAGCCTATTCTGGTTTTAAGGTTGCAGAGAAGAAACTGCAGCAGGGGTGGGAGAGGGGAGGGGGAAAACCAAGAAAGATTGTTTGCTAAAGTTCTGTGAAGTTGAGGTGTTACTTCTATCCTCTTGACGCCCCCTGAGTTAAGCTTGAACTACAAAAACTCAGCATAAGTTTTCTAAACATTTTTGTGTCATAAACAGTTTTGCCATAACATTTGTTAGGAGTGAATAACCAAAGATAAAGAACAATGTTCTGTTAAAAAAAAAAAAAAAAAGTTTATCCTCACACCATCCCTATTTAACTGGAAAACAAAATACAACTAGGAAGCAATAGAGAAGACAAGAAATGGACACCTGGATTTTCTTCTGGTTTTTGGCTGATGGTTCAAGAATGGGCACCTTCGTTTTAGATTTTGTACCTTGCCTGGCCTTCCTGGGTCACAGTGTCCCAGAGTTGCTCCTCAAATAGATTTTAAGATGAAAGTAGTCCATTCAACATGTTGCATTTTGTGGTGTCCTTTTCATTTCTTACGCTTTGCTTGAGTAAGAGCAATCCTATAAAATGTTAATTAGCTAGGAATCTACACAAGGTTTTAGTTGTTTTGTTTTGTGTTCCCATTTATTTCTGGAATGTTACACCTATCTTCCCTGTAGTTGTACTCTAGGCCCAATTGCTTTAGTGTATATATATTTTTAAAAATATTATAGTAAATAGTTTTACCTTCTGGGATTTTGGTCCCTAGTTTATTTTTAACACTATTATGCAACACGTTTCTCTGTATCATCTTAGGAAATTAGGGGTAAACATCATATAGATAGAGAAAGGGAGAGAGAGGGGGAGAAATATATCTATATATAATGTATATAGTATATTATATATAGTATATCATATGTGTAGTAATTCTTTTTTTTTTAATTTACATACACAACAAATGTACATTTCTCCTCCAGAATCCGTGGGGAGTTATTACAGTGTTGGGATTAGATAGACCCTTAAAAATTTGTTAAGGCTTTAGGCTTTTCATAGAAATATTTATTTGCCCTTGATCTTCAGAACAGAGTCCAGAATGGGTGTGCTGGGTCTTACCCTGTGTTTAGCAGAAGAAAATGTTTCTGTTATGTTCATTCATGTGTATATCAATATTCATCTTGAATTTAAAAAAAGGTCACTTTTTCTAAAACATCACTTGCAACCAACTTTTTCATCTACCCTAAAATTATTTTTATTTTTAGTTTTTATTTTTTTCTCTCAGTATTTGAGAATTTCAACAGAAGTACATAAAAATTTCAGCCAGATATGGAACCACGGCGGGTCACAGAACAGCATGAAGCTAGCTGTGTTCATTTCTCTAGGCTATTTGTTTACTCATTCAGCTATTACTAGCAAAGAGAAGACATGTCAATATAATTTACTTTTATTTTTATATTAGAAAGATGTCTTATTACACCTTAAAATGTAACTCAGAGGATGTAGTTAAAATATAATTATAATGATACCAGCCTTTCCTTCAGGACATGGTGACATCGCTGGAAGTGGCTGTAAAACTTTGTTGTGTTACCTCAAGGGGGAAATATCTCTCATTCTCAAAATAGTGTTTTTCAGAGGTTGCCGTTTTGTTTTTCAGGACTAAGAATCTTCTCCTTAGAAGAAAGAACATGACAACTTTTACCAGCTAGTTATTCATTGCATTGGGCACATACTAATATTTTCTTACCAAATTGGAGCATATCTAGTCCTCTCAGTTTTTAGTTTTTAACATCAAGTTTATCTGCATTGTGATAGTATTTTATTTTAGCTTTTCTCTGATGACTTTCTTAATTCTTTGAACCCAGATTTTCTCTTTGTCATTTCCTGTTCCAGTTACTTATTGCTATGAAACAAACCACCTTAAAACTTAATGGTTTAAAACACCAATATATTACTTTCTTTCAGTATTCTGTAGCGTGATTTGGGTTAGCAATGAGGTCCTCACTTGGGATCTGTCATTTGGAACATTCAGAGTGGGGAAAGTACAAAATTTTATCCAAAGTTATCCAAAGACGTGACTAAGCTGTCTATCTAAGATGATGCCTTGGTGCTTCTCCATATTCCAGACCTTTCTCTCTGGTATAATAGGCTCAGCACTTTAAAATACTTTATTTTTAAAAACTTTATTTACAGTGGCTCAGCACTTTAAAATACTTGGTGGGCTAAAATCTCATTAACTGGATTTGTTGGCTTAAGAATAAAAATTTCCATGCAAATTACATTCTATTATATTCTATTCTTTCTCAGGGGGTCTCTTCTGTCTTATATTTCATGAGTTCCAGGACTTGAGCAGACAGCAGAAGTTGTTAGGCCAGTTTTGTGAGCTAAGCTTGGAATTGTTATGGAGACATTGTAATTATATTGGTCAAAGCCATCAGATCCAAAGGAGTGCAGAAGTAGTTTCCACGCCTTGATGTAGAGAAGTGACAAGATGCAGCTGCCTTGTGGCCACACTAATAACCACAGACCATCCACTTCCACAGCATGGCCTGGGATGAGAAGACTTTTAGTGTACCATTGCCTGGTGAGGGCCTGCATGTCGGCAGGATCATCTTGCAGAAGTAATCTTCCTCATGCCCTAAGACCTTTCTTAGTTTATCTAAACTACCCTCTGTGGCCAGCTTTCTTTCAATGATCCAAGAAACTCATAAGCCTCCCAAACTTTAGGATCTGGAAGAAGATGTAGGGGAAGAGCTCTGCTGCCACTTCCTGACAACCTGGCATGTCTCCATATGGAACACATGGGCAAAGGTTGACTTCATTCTGACCTGAGTCTTGGCCAAGTGCCCTGTGATTCCTCTTGGAGCAAGGAGTGATAAGCCGCCTGGTACAGGTATTCCAGGGGCAGTTCCTTTCCCACTTCTCCATCTTCTCAGAGTTGGTCACAAGGCTATTTCTCATCCATCTTCCTGATTTCAGTTAGGCATAGGACTTTCAGCCTCTCCTGTTTAGGGCTCAACTGCAGATCTCTTTGTAAGTCTCTCTACTTAGCCATAGGTGAGAGCTGGCTCCTCAACAACAGAATGACCTACTACCTCTGCTGTCATTTGGCCCCTTCGGCTCAGTGTCATCCTGTGGGGCCAGCAATACAGAGAGCTGACATCATGCTGATACTGCTTTTGCTCTCTGTGAAAGTCATAAACTGTTTGACTCCACTTGAGCTCATTGTCTCCCTACTGGCTGAATCAGTCGAATTGTGACATGCAAACCTAGCAGATGCAGTTGAGATTCTCATGGCCCTGTTACCAATTACATTGCCTTTTGAGGAATGCTTTACTGCTTGACAAGGGACAAAGTTTTGTCCTATTTTGACAACAGCATGAAAGTATATTTTCCTTGTTTACTAATAGTCTCTGTTCTTAAAGAGAACCTTCTTTGATCACCCGAGTATGATGTGAAACCCATAAAATTATATCTTCTTATTAATACCAAAGGGCAAAGTAGTGAAAACATAGGGTTGTTATATGTACTCTTATGCAAAATTTCCTCTTCTGATTCCCAGTTAAATTCACTTATCTTAACAGGGTGATTTTTCTCTATAAAGAACGAAGCTGTGAGAGATATATGGGGTGTGGACTTTGGAGCAGATTCCTTTCCTCCACTTAGCAAGTGCATCATCTCAGGCAAGTTACTAAATGTCTTTGTAACTCAGTTTTCTTACCTACAAAATGTAGTAGACTTTTAGTAATTGTTGAGAATGAGGTAATACATGTAAAAATGAGGTAAAATATGTAAAATGCTTAGACTAAAACTGACATACAGTAAGTGTATAATAAGCATTAACTACTATGTTAATGAAAATAGTGGTTCTCAAACTTTAAAGTACACAGGAATCACCTGTCCACTCCCAGTCTCTCATTGAGTGAGTCTTGGGAGGTGCACTAGAATCTGCATTTCTGATGTTGCTGCTACTGATCTGTTGACTATGCTTTGAGAACTACTGAGTTAGGATAATTTGCATGTAAATAACAGATACCCGATCACAATGACTAAAAGAGAACAGAAGTTTATTTGCAGAGGTAGGTGTCCAAGGCTGGTCTGATACAGACTTTTTCTGTCTTGGCACCTTGCCATCCAGAGATTATTGCTTCATGCACACTGTCATAGATGGCTTACCATCATTGTTGAATTCCAACCAGTAGGAGAGAGAAATTGGAGAAAGGGGAAGAGAATAATACTTCTCTTTAGGAAGACAACCAAGAAATGGTACACATCCAAGGTACGCATGGCCAGAACTTAAATTGAATGACCACATCTAGCTCCAATGAAAGTGAAAGAAATTAGAATTTGCTCTGTAGCCACAGGCCCAGCTTAAAAACCAGGGTTCTGTTACTCAGAGAGAGAAAGGAGAATAGGTATTATAAGCATCTGTGATCTTTACCACAGCTACAGAGTGGTTTCTACAAGTTAACAATAGCAAAAGAATTTTCTGTGGATAGGAGGATATAAAGATAAACTTTAGGGGTGGTAGAAGGGGAGGAGGGCGGGCGGTGGGAGTGAATGGGTGACGGGCACTGGGGGTTATTCTGTATGTTAGTAAATTGAACACCAATAAAAAATTTAAAAAAAAAAAGAAAAAAAATAAAGATAAATTTGATTCCCCCCACCCCCAAATGCAAACATAACTTCTTTAATTTTTTATCTTTTCTCTACTCAGAGGAGTCATTTGATTGATTCTCAGGAGAAGGATTATCTTTCCCTGGGAGGAATAAAAATACTCCCCCTTTTTTTCCAAATAATTTGAATTCTCATCATCTGCCAGATGAGATGGACCATCAGTGGGTACTATCAAGGAATATAGAAAATAAAACTTTTGTTGGAAAGGAGAAGGGAATTTGAAGCAAGAGACCAGGGAGGCTAGCTAGCTAGGATGGCAGAAGGAGTCTGGAACTCTAACATGATCCTAAGTAGGAAACATTTTTTGATGAGGAGGCCTTCCATGAAGAAAATTTTGCATGATATGACTGACAGAATTACTGTAAGGGTCATTGTTGGGATGCCCAAGAGCTGGGTTAAGTATCAGCTTTTACCAATCTACTCCCTAGTCTTTATCCAAGAACATCATGTTGCCTTCATCTAGGCCCAGGTAGTTAACCAACTATAGTTCTCACCATAAGACTACCCATTCATTTGGTGTCTTGGCTAGGCTGTGAATCTTTCCTCTGCAGCCATGACCTACTCTGAGTGAACCTCTTGCTATAGTTCTCCAAAAAATTCCCCACTAGTTTAAAGGAAACTCCTGGATGCTTGGAGCAATGGTGGAATTAAAGTGAGAGGGCTCAAATCCCTGAGGTGGAAGACTACAGAGCAGACACCCCCATTCCATAAGCCCAAAGCAAAGGAAGAAGAAACCATAACAGAAAAGATTAACTAATTTTGCTGAAAAAGGTAATAACATTGGAATATTAATAAATAAACTTCACAGATTTTGAAGATATTTTTCAAATCTAAGATTTGATGATTCTATGATCATGTTGAGATAGTTTGTGACAGTAAGTCACAAATAAATAAGATTACCTATATTGTCTAATAAAAAGTATTGATTACACTGTTCCCAAGGCCTCAATCTCATCAAACACTTTTGTTTACAAAGATACGTTAGGGCAAGAAAAAAAAATGTTTTATGGATTATAAAGGACCAGGTAATTCTATAACAATCGGATGCACCCAAGTGTTAAGATGGAGAAAGGGAGGGGAGTGGAGAGGAGAGAGATGATGATTTTGAGCACTTCATTAACATGTGAGGCTCTGAACAGTAACTGCTGAGTACACTCCACGTGCAGGAGATGAGGTGATGAGGACTAAAGAAGGATACTTATTTACTCTTAATAACGTCTAACTCCAGAGTTCATGCACTTTGCACAATATATATGCCAAAATATGAGAAGACCACTGCTTTGGAAAGATTCTTTAGGGCTCAAGTAATAAAACCTGGCTGGTTCTAAGAAAATTGTAATATAGGACAAATCTCATTTTTCAGCAGTATTATCATTAGAGATTTCCTGCTCATTTATGGCTCCAACATCCATTACTGATAAATAAACACTAATAAATATAGCATAATGGCAAAGAGCACAGATTCCAAAACCGGTCTGCCTTTACCCTCAGCTTTGCCACTTGTGACCTTGTGCAAGCTGTATGTCTCTTTGTGCCTGACTCAGTTCCTTTATCAATAAAATAGGGGATGACAAAGATACCTACCTGATAGAGTTTTGTGAGGATTAAATGAGTTAGTAATCCATGATATTATTAGAATTGGGAAAATGTGAATATGATCTGTATATTATAAAATACTATCATAGCAGTGTTTAATTTTTTTAGAATGAGAATGAGAATGGGATTGTGGTTATGTAGGAGAATTTTTTATTTTATTTTTTATTTTTTTTTTAAGATTTTATTTATTTATTCATAGAGATGGAGAGAGAGAGAGAGAGAGAGTGAGAGAGAGGCAGAGACACAGGCAGAGGAAGAAGCAGACTCCATGCAGGGAGCCCGATGTGGGACTCTATCCCGGATCTCCAGGATCATGCCCTGGGCTGCAGGCGGCGCTAAACCGCTGAGCCACCAGGGCTGCCCGAATTTTTTATTTTTATAAGTACTGAAGAATTTAGGTGTAAAGCATCATGATGTCATGATACCTGCAACCACTTTTTAATGGTGTGCGTGTGTGTATGTGTAAGAAGTTTCTACTCCATCCCACTTCCCACCCCACCTAAAACCAAATCAAGTAGGAGTAGGGTTGCCAGATACAAAATAGAGTATTCTATTAAATTTGAATTTTAGATAGATAGAGTGATTTGTTTAGCATAAGTATATCCCAAATAATTCATAGAGGCCAAATAGTGCACGGAGCATACTTATATTAAGAAGTTTTTTGGGAACCCTGGGTGGCGCAGCGGTTTGGCACCTGCCTTTGGCCCAGGGCGCCATCCTGGGGACCCGGGGTCGAATCCTGCGTCGGGCTCCCGGTGCATGGAGCCTGCTTCTCCCTCTGCCTGTGTCTCTGCCTCTCTCTCTCTCTCTGTGTGACTATCATAAATAAATAAAAAAAAATTTTTTAAAAAGAAGTTCTTCATTGTTTATCTGAAATTCATATTTAACTAGACATCCTAAATCTTTGTTAAATCTAGCAACTCTAACAAAAGCCATTTATTCTCCTGATATGTATGGTTGACTATGCCCACAAGCAGGTCAAAATCTTAGTTATGTAGATTTATCCATGACAAAATACTTATAGTTATTCTGAGTCTTAAACCATAGTGGAAATAAGCTGGATAAATAAGTGGATAAATCCATTAGCTCACTTGCTCCCTCCCGGACTCATCTTTTTCAATTCTGAATCTTTTTTTTCTTTATTATAACATTTTTGAAGGTTTGCATTTTATTTGTGATAAAATCCATAGATACATAAAGATCACATAAAAATAGATGATGATGGTGATTAAACATAATATACAGTGTTAGGTAGTATGATTAAAGAACTACACATATTTTGTATATAGTGTCATTAATGTTAATTCGTAGAAGCACTTGCATGAAGAGTAGTTTTAGCAGATAATAATAGTACAAACATATTAAAAATACTATTTATAGAACTACAAACTCAAAACACTTAATTGAACTCAATCTTAGATTAGTTTAAATGCCCTGATTTACAATAAGCTTTCAATAACATACCAGGGAAAAGCAACAGAAGCAATTACAGAAATTACTTTGGAATAGTAGCACCATTCCACATTATAATATGCACATTTGTTATATTGCACCTTCCTGAGTTGAACTTTGAAAATGGTAGCCACATGAAATGCCAGAATGGATGAATTCATCCCAGGCTGAGCCTTCACTGGTGGTGGTAGTAGTAATCTTGACCATCATAGCTGTCATAGCTGTGCCCTTTATAGTAGCTGTACTCATCTTCATAGGCTCGATAGTTATCCCCACGAGGTTCTCCATTCTCACTTTCATAGACTTCATATCCATTGTCATATTCATTGGTGCCTGTTTGTTCATACTCTTCCTCATATCCATTGGGGGTGGCTTCCCCAGATGGTCGGGTGGTAGTCCCGTAGAGCTCTGGTGGTGGAGTTGTAGGTTCAAACCCACCATCTGGAGAGAGTGTTGTCTTAGAGCCACCATTGTTCTGCTTTCCAGCCTCTGTGGTTCCTTCTGAATGGGCTTCAGTGACACTTTCTTCTTCACCTTCTCCATTGTCTCCAGCACTGCTACCATTGCCATTTTCTGCCTCTGTGCTGTTGCTGCTGGTGCTGTTTATACCTTGCCCATTTTCATCCACTTCTGCTTCATTTTCTTCATTTTCTTCATCTTCCTCTTCTTCTTCTTCATCACTTTCCTCCTCTTTTGTAGCCTTGTGTCTTATATCTCCAGCCTGTAAAGAAAAGTTTGAAAGAATTCAGATCTAGGTGTGAAAATGTAAAAACTTAAGATCATTCATTCAACACAGGATATACCTATGGTCTTGTTCTAGATGTATTTTTGAATTGAAGCCAGTTTAACTTACAAAAAATTTGATGAGTATTTTAAAAATTCAGAATTAGTACCTTTGTTATTGAGTTTTGATGGAGAAAAATGTACTCGATAAATATGCTTTCTGAGTGGGAGATGGTTTCCTGTAGCTTTGCTATTCACTTTGTCTTGGGATCCTCTTCCCTGAAATGCAGTGGCATCTTTCAGGACCTTTTATTCATTGCTAAGATGCTTGCCCTTAGTCTTCTGTTATAATGTAGGAAGTCAGTGTAACAACATGGGATGAGAACTTGCCTGGGAAAATATCTTTCCTTATTTGTAAATGGGGAAATTGAACCTGCTCTTGCTTTTTCAACAAGTTGATATGAAATACCCTGTGTTTAGTGTCAGGGTGATTGTAGATTTCAGTAAAAAAATGAAATCAGATTTAACATTTTTGAGGAATTATTACCTTTTTGGGAAGTTGGATTGCAGCTAGACCTATGTACCCTGTTCCGGGTGTGATCTCCTCTCCATAGCCAGGTGTAGCAGAGAGGGTAGAGTTCTCAGCGTCGGATTCATCTTCATTTTCATCAGAATTTGCATTCTCTTCATTATTTTCTTCCTCATTTGAAGTCTCCTGGTGAAAATATCCAGAGCAAGAAAAGTTATTTTAGCTAGAAGAGAACTCAAAATTTGTTGGAGTCATGAGTCATTATTGAGATAAACATTATATTCCTCAGCCAGTTCATCACCTAATGCTAATAGTTTTAATTCCTCTTATGCCATTTGCACTTTTCACTGCTTAGAACTCAACTCAAAGTTATTCTATTTACCTCACCATAGTCTGTTTTAGACATTTCTGTATTCTATTTAATCAATAAAAAATATTTATGTAATAATTTCAGCATATCTGAGTATGTGGTATTCTACATGCCTTGGGCTCTTAAAGTCTTATCAATACTATTACAACATGGTAGTAAACGGATTCTTACATATGCTGACAAATCAGCTGAGAACTTATACCTATTTTTCTTATTTTTTATAGTAGGCTTGTAAGAAGGATTATTGTTCTCTTTAGAAAGGGAACGTGAGCTCAGAAAAGTTAAATACTTGTTAAAGGTCTTATCATATGTAATGAAGCTGTATCTTTCTAATTTAAAAAGCTGAGCCCTTTATAATGCACTATGATGTTTTTGATGATGAGGATGATTTATATGAATGTTCACACTATGCCTAGGATATTTTTTTTCAGAATGAACTTTTATGGAAATCCCTCTCTTCAAACAAATTGATTGCATGTCTTATTTACTGAAGTGAATATATTTCATTGAATTTCAAGTATGTAGACAAGAAAACACATTTAATTCAAAATTCATCTGCCAGTATATAAGCCAGTTCTGTATTGTATGGAGTATTCAGAAGATTTTAAGCATTTGACACACAATCAATTTTATCATGAATTGAAGAAACTAAACACTCCAAAAGATCTTTAGTAGTATCTGATTACATGAAGATGTTTTTAAAAAATTAATACTCCTCAAAAGAATGCTTATTATAATCCTACTAATATTACTATAATTTTATTTAACATTTTATTCTTGGCCTTTATGTTGTTAGACAGTTGTTTGTCAATAGAATTAATCTGATGTGAATCATAGCTAATATTAAAAATCAGAAATTCATACACATAGAGTTTACTTTGAATGAGTATTGGAAAATTGAATTCATTTCGGTGTATTTTAAAAGAGATTATGATGCTAAGATCACTTTAGTAGGCATCCTATGTTTTAACAATTTAAAACATGAATAAAGAAAATGTGGTATGTATATGTATGTGTATATATATATATATATATATATATATATATATATATATGAAAAGGAATGAAATCTTGCCATTTACAATGGTGTGGAGGGAGCTAAAGAATATTATGCTAAGTGAAATAAGCCAGAGAAAGACAAATACCATATGGTTTCACTAATATGTGGAATTTATGAAATAAAACAGATGAACATAGGAGAAAAGAAAAAGGAAAACCAAGAAACAGACTTAACTATAGGGAACAAATTTGATGGTTGCAAGAGGGGAGGTAAGTGGGATGGGTTTAAATAGGTGATGGGGATTAAGGAGGGCAATTGTGATGAACACTGGGTGTTGTATGGAAGTGCTGAACCACTCACTATATTGTACACTTGGAACTAATATTACCTTGTATATTAACTAATTGGAATTTAAATAAAAACTTAAAAAAAGATAACCCACAAGTTCTAAACCAAAATGTTAGATGAAAAAATAAAAATGTATATGAAGAATAAAAATCTAAAAAATAAAACAAACACAACCCAGATTTAGCCTGCCTTATTACTAAAACAAAGTGACTGAAGAAGAATATGTTTATTTCATCAAATTTGTAAATTCCACTATTTCAGTAAAGTCTTGGGACTACTAGAATCTACCCCCAAACAGTCTCTAAGTTAATTGTGTCAAATATCCCACAAACACCATACTATTTATTTTTTCATGTTTATGCTTTATTCCAACAGACTAAATCTTTCAGAGGAGAAGGAGGAAAGATTCTTAGAATAGAACATACAATTTAGGTCTTGTACTGTCATATTACACATGAAAAGCCTGACATCCAGTAAGATGAATAACTTGCATGAGGTCAAATAGATGGTAGTTCATTAGTGGCAAGGTCATGATTAAAGATCCAAACTCTTAACTCATGAACTTCTGTATTTTCTCCTACAATGCCCTTTCTTTTTTAGATACTTTATTTGAGGATATTGTGTTGCAATGAATTAAAAAAGAAAACAGGTCAGTCTGTTGATGGGTATTAAGTCTCAAATATCTTTTTGAATAGGAAAATTAGCAATACTTTTAAAAAAAGTATTATTAACCCCCTAGAATGACTAAAATGACTGAAAGAAACAAGTGTTGGCTGGAATATGGAGCAACTGATGTACTGATAGAAGGCGAGCATAGTACATCTGCTTTGGTTGACTCTATTCAGATTGAACATATGCAGACCTTTAGACTTAGAAGTTTTATTTTGAAGTAAAATGGTCTCCAGAAATAAATGCATATGTCCACAAGAAGGGATACTAGAATGTTTACAACAGCACTCTTTGTTATAGCTCAAACTTGGAAACTACCTAAATGCCCATCAACAGAAGAATAATATATTATGGTAGTAATGAGATACTGACAATGAGAATGAATGATGTACAGTTGTATGGGACGCCTGTGTGGCTCAGCGGTTGAGCATCTGCCTTTGGCGCAGGGCGTGATCCCAGAGTTCAGGGATGGAGTCCCACATCGGGCTCCCTGCATGGAGCCTGTTTCTCTCTCTGCCTATGTCTCTGCCTCTCTCTGTGTGTCTCACATGAATAAATAAAATCTTAAAAAAAAAAGATGTACAGTTGTAGAACGATATAGATCAATCTTTGAAGTTGAGAGTGGAAGAGGCCACGCACAAAAGAATATATGAAGTGTGATTCCATTTATATAGTACAAAAAAAAAAGGCAAAACCAATATGTTAGGCCTTAAAATAGCAGTTGCTCTTTGTGGGTTTGGTTAATAAAATGAAATGGATGCAAGTGCTGCTTTTTGATATGGGTGTTGGTTATACTTGTGTTCAATTTCTGAAATTTCAATGACCTATATACATATGACAATTGTGTTGTATATATTATATTTAAATAAAAGGGTTTTTTTTAAAAGTGAGGCTGAATAGTTTAGGAATGGAAAAAAATATTTGACCACCAAATAGAAAATATGTCTAAGCACCCTCTTATATGAATACAATTCCTGGGGACTCTGTGTATTTAACCTGAATTGTCAATGACATTTTAGGTAAGAAATGGGGAAAAGGAAGTTGTAGAATCTCTTCAAGATAGAAGCCTCCAGGTTTATTCATCCACTTTGCTGTAATCACTTTTAATGAATGATGTTTGGAGTATTTATTCTCTGAAGTTTTCGAAACCAAACCACCAGCTATTTGTTGGGCACCATATATTGTATAAGAAACTGAGCTAGGCAATATGAGGAGATATAAGAAGGGTACAGCACTGTTTCTCCCCAAAACAGAGATGAAACCCATGATCTCCAGTCCTCTGGGTCATAAGGAATTTGCAGATAAGTTTTGGGAGGATGATAAATGTTCAAAGATTATTGGCAAGATTCTGAGTGTGTGTGATTTCATCAGAGTTTTAAAGGTGTCCTTATCATCCTCCATTCTCAACTACCATCATAACAAATGAAGAACCATTGCCAAAAGGTGTGTAGTCTAATTGGGAAATCTAGTTTGCAAGGCAATTTTGTGATCACTGTACAGCAAATAGTTGTAGTTAAATGGATTACCCCAGCTTAGTTCTTATGTAAGATTACTAAGTGGAACTTTGGGCAAAATGTTGTGGGATTTAGTGGGTGGCATTTTTCCTGGTACTGGGTTGATATTCTTGTAAGGTCTTCCTTAAGCTATTAGGGTAAATTATAGTACGGGAAATGATACCTTTATGGTTAAAAAATCAAACTAATTATTTGTCACTTTTAAAGTTCCCATACCATTTTGTTTTCAAGATAGCAGATGTTTATACATGATCCATTTTTGACTGTTACTGCCCATTCATAAATAGCACTTAAGAATACCTGAATTTAGAAGGTCCCCAAAACAGTGGATAGCTATAATTGACTATCCAGGAAAATGTACCTAATTAGTATTTTGAGCAAGAGTGTCAGTTATAAACATGTTAGCACAGTTTCCAAGATATACAGATGAGTTTTAGCCATGAACTACACTAATTTTAGCCAGGAACTACACTAATTTGTAGTATTATAGAGGACTATGTAGTATTGTGTATAAAATATGTAGTACTATATAGTGCTATATATATTTATACATCTTGAGTATTTGCATTTCTGTAAGAACATAAATTGTATTATTAGACAAAAGGACATGAAATTCCCATTCTTTTAGAAAAACCCTACTTTGTGGGTCAGGGAAGACAGATGAATCACAATAATGTTATAGAGGATATAAGATTAGCTTTTCATATACTACCCACTTTGTAAATTGAGTTTAAATTCACTCCTTAAAACAAGTATTGTACTGAATTTAGGTACTTGTCTTTTACCATGGTCTTCTGTTCACATAAGTATAAATAATATTTTCTTTTCTTTTTATCAGAATTTATACTTCTTCCACTTATAATGGAGACATTTTGTTTTTGTATACCTCTTACAGGTAACTTTAAGTACCTGCAGTAGTATTTTAAACAGGTAATTTTAGTTGATTCTAATTTCAGTAACATTCCCCTTGTCCAAAATAGAAGACTGTGGGTAGTTGGTAAACTGGCAGTGGCTGTTTGCTAAGTCCAGACTACAGTAGACTAGTTTCCTATTTGTTTTATGTTGCCTGGTTTGTTATAAAAAAAATCCTGCAGAAATTCCTTACCTCTTCCTCCTCCTCCTCTTCTGAGCTGTCACCATCTCCATCTTCTTCAGATGAGTCACTACTGCTCTAAAAAAATGTATATATATGTGAATTCATACATATATGAATATTTGTGTACATATATATGTATATATACATTCAGCACCAAAAGAAATTTCCTATTGATTGAATTAGGTAAAATATGTACAATTATTTTCCCTAACTAGTATTAATTAGCATCTTGATTGATTTATTTACTTAGAATAGTTCTAATGAGAATATGAGAAAAAGATATGAGGAGTTGGGAATGTAGAAAATGAGGTTAGAGAGAAAAAGGCATTTTATAGTGATCAAGATATAAAATGAGATACTCCATCTTCAACCCCAAAAGCATAGGAAATATGTTGAAATATTTTATATGTAAAAACTAGCAATGAATCACAAAATTGCCTAACTCTGTAAGAATAAGAGGATTATCTGGTTCAATTTATTTTCCAGAGAGGGAATCTCTGTAAAAATCTCTGTAACAAAAATCTCTGTAATGTAATTTTATAAAGAAAATAAAATAATCACATTATTTTATTTTCTTTATAAAATATAAATGAAATGATGATTAGGCTTATTGTGAAATAAAGTTACTAAATGATTCTTTTAAATAATGAGCTCCTGGTGAATTTAAATTAGAATTTGACTTGAAATTAGATTTGCATGTAATTTTTAGTATCTTTCAGTTTAATTAAAGCTACTTCATAAAATAAGCCTCTCTCTATATAAATGAGATTTATATATATATGAGGTAACAATTATATAAGAGTAAAATTAGTTCACTTACTCATTTAGGAGACTTATAGAGTACCATTCCTCTAAAGAGCTCAATATTGAATGAGAATATTTTAAACCAAGAAGTCTGTATATAAAAATATAAGTTAAGAAGCTTTGCTACTTTTTAGAAGGAAATATATGTCTAAACACCTGTTATCCAGACTTTAAGACAGTAAAGGAGATTTTTCATCTTTTTCTCAATGATAAATTGAATTTTCTTTCTCTTTCTGCAATTGCCCTTAACACCACCAGGTAGATAAATGGATACCCTACTTAAGATTCTGTCATTTTTAGCCCTACAAATCTTAGCTTTGATTCTGATGACCCGGTTAAGTACTGTGGTCTTAGAAAATATAGCTGCAGAAGAACTTCAGGGTTAAAGATCAGATATGAGGAAACATTCATGCTTAAGGCTGTCCCTGTAGAGCTCAATCTTCAGTGGCTGTGTCATCCATCCAAGAAAAAGGAATGCTTGTCCCCTTGAGCCAAGAATAACCATGGATGGAAAAGAGAATAATTAGACCTGCTCTTCCACTGCCATGACCTTAATGTTTGTGCTTTCCCTAGCCCAGAGGGTGAATAAAGCATAGTGTTACATGTGAAGTATTTCTATTTGTTAGTTAATAGGACAGCATAGTTTTGCAATGTAATTTGTCTCTGTGGGTGTGTTTGAATCTCTTTACAAGCTTCCTCACCTCTAGCCTTCTTCCTTTCCCAACCACCTCTCTCTTCAATTGGTGTCTGCAGTGAGAACAATTTTGAAACTTCATGAAATGCCCTGAAGCCTTGACATTTTCTTTTTTCCTTTCTTTCTCTAATGTCTTATTTCCAGTTTGTAACTGAGTCGTATTATTCTTCCAGAAGTCAAATACACATTCACACATACACACACACACACACATATATGTATGTATGTATATTTTGCCATTACTCCTTTCAACTTCTGTCATTCCCATTTATTCAATCCCAAAATATATGTTTCAGGCATTGTTTTGCAAATGAGGGTGGTAGCAAGAGATAGAGTTGGAAACACTGACAGTTTCCATGTGTCAAGCACTGTGATAGCTGAGATCAGTCTAATATAATAAATATAAAGTTTCTTCCCTCAAAGAATGCACGTATAATTCAAATGACATTTGATTCCAAAACGAAGCAATTTCCTCAATTAAAAGTATTTAGGGTGTTAAGGTTATTTAGACTTTCATTTCTATAGCCAAGCAGATAGATAAGCTATAGGTAGACTGTTGTTAGCTTTATGATTAGTATGATATTTCATGGAAGTTGGTATTTTAGAAATGATTATGTGTAGGGACGCCTGAGTGGCTCTGTCAGTGAAGCAGGTGAATCTTGATTTTTGCTCCGTCATGATCTCAGAGTTGTGGAATTGAGCCCCACATTGGGCTCCATGCTCAGCGGAGAGTCTGCTTGATGATTCTCTTTCTCCCTCTCCCTTTGCCTCTCCTCCCACTTGTGCATGCTCTCTCTAAAATAAATAGATAAATCTCAAAAAAAGAAATTATTATATGTGAACACAGATTTGTTTGCATAAAACATAAATTTTAAGGCCAATACAGCTTAATGTATTTTAAGGTAACAATCTGGGTACCAAATACATGATAGACTTAAGAGAATAAATAGTACAGAGCTAAGGGTAATATATAAGTAGACATGTTAGGGGAAAATTCTAGAAATCAAACCCCGTAAAGTAAGAGAATGGATCATCAATCCTAGGTCAGACTATTGAATTGGGGTGTACATTTTATTGAATATTTTTGAAATACTACTGTCTTACAAATTCTACATTAGTTGAAATGAATTTGCATATAATTTCTCTAAATTTTGTATATTAAAAATCTACGTAAAGATTTTTGAACTTTGAATTTATCAATAATTAAAAATATAACCTCTCCTAATATCTTTTCACTATGGATATTATAATTAGATCACATTTATGACTATAAAAAATTATAGAAGGGAATATCTCTAATTAATGTGATATTTTAGGAAAATTGAGGAGCTAGTTAGAAATTTAAATTTATTATTTCCATTTAGTTTAAGAAAGGGAATGAAGCAAACATTCAAAAGAACACTGTGTATTTGTGGGTCTGAGGTGTACCAAAGAATGGAAGACAGTTCTGAAAACCCACAACTCTTGTGTTATCTGTGCTCATATTTCTGTGGCCACATACATTCCCCATATTTATTATGGTGCTATAAATACTTAAAGATTATCATTTCCTATCATTGTATGAGTTAGAAATGGGTTAGCCCAACATATGGTAGGATGTTCTGCCAAGCCACTGTGCTGAGGCATCGTTTTCAGCATCTTGACTGCTTTTAGTGTCTTAGGAATCCTGGGTCAAATCGTGCATAATTGGTGCTCTGAACCCAAACTGTATAGTAATAAAAATAGCACAATTCTGGTTTGTTGAATATTGTAAATCAACACCACACTCTCAAATTTTCAAAGGCTTTCTTTACTGTTAACCCAGTAAAAACAAAAATTTTTTTTTGGTGTTTATTATTTTTCTTCTTGTTTACAAATTTTAAGGATGTTTTGTTTCTCTCACAAGCTTTTAGTTTTCTTCGTGAATTTCTCTTTCCTCTGCAATTCTTGAGATACACTACTGTTATAGTTATGTTCCAGTGCATGACATATTGCTCTGCTGACCAACACAGGTCTGAGGTTCAGAAAATCTTTAGCAATCACCACTGATTATCAGGAATGTTTTTAAAAATGGTCTCTGCTCTTTATGAAGTAAATTTTTTCCTTATCAATTAAAGAACTCTAAATTATTGAATGTTAACAGTGGTATGACAGTATTGACTAATCTATAACATGACAGTGGCCTTATCACTGATTGTCAATAACAGATAAAGTTGTCTATTTTGTCAATGAGTTAGCCAAAATACCTGAATTCTGTACCATGCTATTTGCTTTTATTGTATCATTCTAGACTGGGCCCAAATGCTATTATTTTCTGTGTGTATATCTCTGCTTTAAAAGAGAACTTAGGAATAAATTTTATTGTGTTGTATTAAAAGCAAACTTTTTTTTAGTAAGTAAGTCTTTCTGGCAGACTTTCAGTGAGAATTGAATTTAGATGTCCCGTAGTTAAATAAGATTCCCTTTAAATTATAATGGGTGGGAAAAAAATTAACTTTTATAATTACCTGAACTGGAAATCGTTTTAGAGGAGGATAAAAGTAGGAATGCTTGTAAAGATAGTAACGTGGCCGATACTTAAAGACCTGCATAAACAAAATAAATGATATAGTCATGTTTAATGTGCAATAAATCTAAAGCAAGTATAGTCAGGCCAAGAAAGTATGCTAAACAATTACCCCATTTTCTTCAGAATCCTCTAATTTGGCTCTTCGATGCAAATTTTTCATCTGTTTAAAAGAACATTTAATAATTACATACTCTCTTTTTTTACATAAAAATACTAAAAGGGGAAAAAAATACTAAAAGGGTAATAACTATAGGTTTTTAATATTGAACTTACTGAGAAAGCACAGGCCATTCCCAAAATGCTGAGCAAAATTAAAGCAGTCTTCATTTTGGTGATTGCTTCTGGAATTAATGAAGTGGTAAGGTTAATAAATATTGAAACTGGGAGTGTAACTTCTATTCATACTAGAAGATGAACTACTTGTTTTCCTTTCTGTATAGTTATAGTTTTGACTAATTAAGATCAAATTTCTGGCTTTTATTTTAAAATCGTTCCTTCTTTTAAGTGGTAGAAAACTGACTTTACCTGTTTGTTCAAGTAATCTTGAATTCCATATTTGGTTTTATCCTATCGGCTGTGATTTGTCATTGGCAGACCATTTCATTACTATAAGAGGCTTGAGGCTTGAATGCTTAGTGTACTACTTCACACTGAGAAAAGGAGGCTTCCCAATATCATTGGCATAGGAATATCAGCTAAGAAATTGAATTGTTAGTGTAGTAATGTGACTTTTTTTTTTTTTTTAATAATTAAAAACTAAGCATGGCGCCTGGGTAGCTCACGTGGTTGGGCGTCTGCCTTCGGCTCAGGTCATGATCTCCAGGTCCTGTGATTGAGAACTATGTCAGGCTCCTGGCTCAGCGGGCAATCTGATTTCCTCTCTCCACCCACCCCATGCTTATACTCTCTCTCTGTCTTTCTCTTGTGTGCAAATGAATAAAACCTTTAAAAAAAATGCAAACTGAATACATTTAAATGATTGCTTTTACACCAGTGATTCTACATATACATATATATTCTATATAAAACTGTTTGAACTAAAAGCTTATTTGTGAGATTGGAATTAGAAGCCATCTTCCTATGAATACCTTAGAATAGTTTGTATTTTGTGTGTGTGTGTGTGTGTGTGTGTGTGTATGAAATGATCCATAATATGTGAAATACTACTCTCATAGCATGTAACACCAAACAGCCATGTCTAAGGATGATTTTGTGAGAAGAGTTCATCAGAACTTCACCTTGGGATTTCAGGGGAAAATTTTCTCAGAAAATGTTATTCTGCA
Organism: Canis lupus baileyi; assembly: GCF_048164855.1. Classification (NCBI taxonomy): domain Eukaryota; kingdom Metazoa; phylum Chordata; class Mammalia; order Carnivora; family Canidae; genus Canis; species Canis lupus. The sequence goes on along the minus strand of NC_132870.1, from coordinate 11,235,970 downwards.
GCTCCATTTAAGCTTTCCATCACTAGTGTTGGAGACTGTCACAGGATGGATCAAGGGCTCTTCAGGGTCAAGGCAATAGTCATCATGGAGACTGCAGTTCTATGGAGGAATTGAGGGTGCAACTCTCAAAATGAGAGTAGTTCCCAAACTCTCCTGGGGTTTGTGGCCATGCAAAGATCTCACCTCCACATAGATTCCGCATAAATAAAAAGAGAGGGATGGCAAAATTCTATCCTACTTTAATTTTATTCTATTTGATAAAATCCTATTTTAATAGAGGTTGAATAAATTTAGCTAGAAGCCTACTACTAATACCCCCGCATTTGCATTGACGTATACATAAGTTAACTAAGAGTGTTTAGCTGAGAGTGACAGCTTTGGCAGCATTTTATAAGCAATATGTATTGATGATGGCAATTTCCCCATAAACACGCTTGGAAAAGTAATATTTAAAAGGTAGTATAAAACCCATGTCATATACTATATTTTGCAGTTTGATTTTGCATTTTGTCATTAGCCACAATTTATTGTGTTCTTACTGAGTATCTAACACTAAAACATTATACCGAGTAAGATGTAAAGCCTAAAGAAGGTGTCTTGGGTCATAAGTCACATTCTATTTGTGGCAGTCTAGATCTTTTGATATTGATGCCTACATACTTCCTCACAGTCTGTCTACTTTAGTAAAAGTTCTTAATGGCTACACAACAATAAAGAGGCTTTGCCCCTGAAGGGGGCCCATGTGTCTAAGAAGTTTTTTTTTATTGCTATTGAGTGCTTAAATAATACTTTGAACTTTGTCACCATGGTTAAGCTTGCCAGCAAACAGGGAGATTATTACTGCAGCTTTATGAAAAGAGTTGGTCCCTTAAAGAGCTAAAAACTTAAATACATGGAACTATAGAAAGGGTTTTGATTACATAAATTTCTCATAGCAAACCATAAAAACAATAGATAAAAACATAGCAGGAATAATATAAAAAGAACCAAGTGGTTCATGTAGGCAGCAATTGGCTGCCTACATAAATCTCATTTTATTTACTTTGTGATTCATAAAAAACAAAGACGTCTATAGTGACCACTATGAACCCAGACAACAATTCAAACATTTTTAAAGGATAGTTTTGGAAATCTAATTACAAGTTTTCATTGGGAAGAGTACGATAAACTATCAACATTATTTATTTCTCTAGTACTATATATTTTTCCACACTGATTTGAGAGATATAGGATGCTAACACTATGAAACTAAACTTAACTGAAAAGACATTGTATATAATTGAAGTATAGATCATACATAATTTATGGTGAAATCTGCATACATTGAGGCAGATTTACAAGTGAAAAATAGTATTTCAGTCAGGTTATCCTGAATACATCAGAACGAGGAAACAAACAGTTATTTGTGAGGTGAAGAGATAGAAAGTAGAACGCAAAATTTTCTAGTTTATGTGCACAATATTAAGAAGTTATTTACTTGCATAGATTAATAAGCTGAACGTTTTGGAAAGAATCTAAAGTCTGAGGTACTAGTTTAATGATAAGCAAATGTTAAATTACATAGCCGTTCCATACAATTCAGTAACATCAACATTTAAATAAAAAATTCAAAACCAGATCCAGAGATGTAAAATGTGGAGTGTTCAAGTTTAAGAAAATGAAGTTGTCATAGTAAATCTTACCCTTTTGCAGTTCTGGAGTGAGGAAGCAGGCTCACAGGAGTGAGTGACACAGATTGAATATTTCCTCTGCTCTCTCACTCACTCATTTGCTCGCTGTGACTGGCTATAAACTCTTCTTTGCCTTCCAACAGCCAATCACTGGTATGAGCAAGGTGATGTCAGAACGTGGATTCTCACCAGAAAACCCCCAAACTTCAACACTTTTTCAAGACACAGGCTCAGTTGAATAAACATGAAATGTGGTTCCAGTGCCAGGCGGTTTGCATTGTGGAATTTAATTGAAGGTTTAGAAGAAGATGAATAGTTTGAATTCTGAATATATATAATAATATACTGGATTTGAGTTAAAATAAATAGCAAAAGATTTAGCCATTTAAAAATTTTATAATTATACACATTTTCAATATGTTGAAAGCAAAGGAAGCTTACACTTAGATTCAATTCTACATTACTAATTTAGTAATAAAAGAAACTAAATAAAAAGGAAAGGAGCTGATGAACAATAAATGTTTTAATATCAATTATTTTATGTTTTTCTTAAAATATGCTTCGGTGACTCGTGAATTAAATTGATATAATTAAAGTCAACAGCATCAATTTTGTTCAGTTTACCAAACTTGAATTTTTTATCTTTTCACTGAACCAGGACAGTGGAGAGTCCATATTCCTGGCCATGAAGAGCCAAATATAAGAATGATCTGGTCCCTGTCTAAAATTTTCACAGTGGTGTAGAAAGACTTATAGCCATAGGGCATAGCAATTAAATATCTACAAGGCTTAGATATCAGAATAGGAATTTTCTAGGTTATTAATTAGGGAGAGGTTATCAAGAAAGAAAAGGAAAATATTCTTAGGAATAGATTTAAAGGATATAGAAATGAATGAACAGCATAATGATACCAGCAGTGTCTAATACTTGCTGAGTGCTCTTATGCTAGTTTTTTACTTGTGCTTTTTCAGTCATCCTTCACACAGAGAGAGAAATAATTCAGGGGGTTATTCCCATTCTACAGGTGAGGTAAGTGATACAGAAATGGTAATTATGTTCTGGGTTGCATGGCTAGTAAATAGGGGAATATAGAGATTAGAGTCAAGTCTAATTCTAGAGTCTACTTTTAATCACTATGTATCCTTGCTGGAACATTCAGAAAGCTTCAATGATTCAATAAACTGGAATATTGTGAGTGGAAGTAATGAAGAGGAGAGCAGTTGGAGAGACAAAAGCCAGGTGATGGAGGGGCCTATAGGGTACATTAACGAATATGGACTCCCCCATGGAAATGGGAGAATGTCAAAGGGTTAAAGCAGAAAAATAATATATTTAAGTTTGTAACTTAGAAAAATCTTTTGTTGACAAGGTAGATTTGGGTTGAAGAAAGCAAGATAGTTATGGAGAATGGGGGCTCCAAGAAGCTATTTTAGTGATTCAGGAAAGCAATGCAAAAGGTTTAAACTAAACCAGTAGCTGTGGGGGTAGAAAGGATGGAATGAATGGATAAAACTAATGAAAATAAGAGAAGTGAAGAAACCTAGAATGACTTTTGGATGTATAGCTTAGGTAATAAGTGGTGAGTGGTGGGACCATATCATATAATACATAGCAGAGTAATTGGTATATTATAATCACTCAGCAAGATGTTAACAGTTTATGATATAATGAAAGGAGTAGAGAACAGAGAACGAAAAGGCTGGGGTTTTGTTCCTGATTTTACCACTATGTGAACCACTTGACAATAGTGAGTCTTTAATTTAATCCATACTTAAAAAATAAGGGCTTTTGGGGTATCTCCGTGGGTCAGTCAGTTGAGCGTCTGCCTTCAGCTCAGGTCATGATCCTAGCATCTTGGGATTGAGTCTTGGGTCTGGTTCCCTGCTCAGTGGGGAGTCTGCTTCTCCCTCTGCTTTTCCTCTGGTCATAGTAGGGTATGCGCTTGTGCACATGCACTCTCTCTCTCAAATAAATAAATAATCTTGAATAAAAATAAGGGGGGTGGTTTGGACCAAAAAAGAGCCAGCCATGTGTTTCTCTATCACCTGTGAAGCATTATTGCCAAATAATTGAACTTGAATCTCATGAAGCCTCTCTATATGTCAGGTTAGAGGAAATACAAGGTTTGGAAGAATACGTAAAATGACACCATTGGGATGCATTTAGCAAAATCTAGAATGTGGGTAACTTTATAAGACATATTGCCTGGCTTCTGTTTTAGTAGCAAGAAAATTTTTAAAAAGAAGGGGAATCTATAGATGAAAAAGACTTCAGAGATGTATCTAGAAAAATTATGAAACAATTGGAGAAATGTTGAATGCCAAATATTTGATAGTATTAAGAAATTATTGTTAATTTGGGGGTATGTGATGATTTTTTTTTAGAAAAAATTCTGCTAACTTCTATTGAATTCATATTCTTTTTCAATTGAAGTATAGTTACACTTAAGGTCACATTAGTTTCAGGTGTACAGCATAGTAATTGAACAGCTAGCTCATGCTATGCTCACAACAAGTATACCTACCACCTGTCAGCATACAATGCTATTATAGAATCATTGACTGTATTTCCTATGCTGTACTTTTCATCCCTATGGCTTGTTCATTCCATCCCATTTACCCATTTGTTAATCCTTTTGCTCTCCTCCCCTCTGGCAGCCATCAGTTAGCTCTATTTATGAGTCTGTTTCACTTTTTTGTGTTGTTTGTTAGTTGTTTTGTTATTTAGTTTTCACATATACATGAGATGATATCACATACGTCTTTCTCTGTTGGACTTATTTCACTTAGTATAATATCATCTAGGTTCATCCATGTTGTTACAAATGGCAAGATCTCATTCTCTTTTATGGCTGAGTAATATTCCATTGTGTATATACACCACATCTTCTTTATCCATTCATTTATCGATGGACACTTAGGTTGTTTCCATATCTTGGCTATTGTAATAATGCTGCGATGAACATAAGTGTACATATGTCTTTTCAGATTAGTGTTTTTGTTTTCTTTCTGTAAAGAACTTCTAGTGGAATTGCTGGATCATATAATATTTCTATTTTTAATTTTTTAAGGAACCTCCATACTGTTTTCCACAGCAGCTGTACCAACTTACATTCCCACTGGAAGTGCAGTAGAGTTCCTTTATCTCCACATCCTTGCCAACACTTGCTATTTCTTGTCTTTCTGATACTAGCCACTCTCACAGGTAGAAGATGAGATCTCATTGTGGTTTTGATTTGTATTTCCCTGATAATTAGTGATGTTGAGATCTTCTCATGTGTCTGTTGACTGTTTATATCTTTCTTTGGAAAAATGTCTATTCAATTCCTCTACCCATTTTCAATTGGATTATTTGGGATTTTTGGTGTTGAGTTGTAAAAGTTCTTTATATATTTGGAGATTAACCCCTTATTGGATATAGCATTTGCTAACACCTTCTGACATTATTACATGTTAGAAAACAATTTTTATATTTTAGAGATTCATACTAAAATATATACTATTACAGTTACCTGAGGGTGTGGATAAAGATGAAACGAGTGGCTATAAATTGATAACCATTGAATTGGTGATAGGTTACCCTAAGGATTCATTACGCTATTTTTTCTTCACTTTATGTATGTTTGAAATGGTCTATAAATAGTTTTTTTTTAAATGGAAATAATTGGACTAAGTGATCTCTAATACTTTTTCAATTTCTAATATTCTGTAATCTCTTAGTATCAATAAGTTATTTTACCCTGCTATATACTTTCCAGCAACCCTCTAATTCAGTCAAACTCTACCTCTCAATTGACTAGAAAATACTGGAGCATATTTTCTAAGGAGTAGTGGTAGAGGGGAAAAAAATAACAGATCCTTAATAATTCCGCTTTTTTTATAATCAGGGCTGTCTCAGCAGTAATTTTTGTTGCAGTCTCATTGTCATGATAATCTTTATTTAAGCAGATTGTTATGAATTCCTTCTCTTAGATGACATAAGAACACACATTCATCTCATTGGCATGCCACAACCAAATTGCACTGTGTGGTGAGTCATCTCTGGAGAAACCCCACACTCATTGTGATGTATCCTTCTTTCTTACCTGCGCCATATACTCAGTTGTCAGATCTTGTTACCATCACCTCCACAGCTCTTTGGAATCCATACTTCCCTTTCTGTCTTTCTTTCTGTCTTTCTTTCTTTCTTTCTTTCTTTCTTTCTTTCTTTCTTTCTTTCATCTTTCTTTCTTTTTTTTTTATTTATTCATGAGAGACACAGAGAGAGGGGCAAAGATATAAGCAGAGGGAGAAGCAAGCTCCCTGCAGGGAGCCTGATGTGGGACTTGATTCCAGGACTCCAGTATCACGATCTGAGCCAAAGGCAGATGCTCAACCACTGAGCCACCCAGGCACTCCCAGACTTCCCTTTCTTGTCCCTGTTTGTTCAAGTCCTCAGCTTCTTGCCAAGTTATAGTAGTAATATTCTAACTGTGGCATATTGCCCATTTCTCCTTCCAAAATTTCTGGGACCACAGGATTAAGAATCAAAGATTGAGGTAGAGTCCTGATACTGCCTTTGCTAGCTTTTAACCATGGGTAAAACTCTGTTAACATAAAAAATCTGACCCCAACTTTCTTTTCCAATGTCATTTATACTTCTCGCCTGCTAGAATACATTGCAAGATGTTCTATGTAAGGGCAGCCCAGGTGGCTCAGCGGTTTAGCGCTGCCTTCAGCCCAGGGTGTGATCCTGGAGACCCGGGATCAAGTCCCACATCCAGCTCCTTGCATGGAGTCTGCTTCTCTCTCTGCCTCTTTCTCTCTCTGTGTCTCTCATGAATAAATCTTAATTAAAAAAATTAAATTAAGAAAATCTTAAAAAAAAGATGTTCTAGGTAAGATTTATGAATAACCAAGTCAAAAAAGTAGATAAATACTTTTAAAACCTATTTTCATGTGAGTTATCTTTGCAGCTCTTAATTGAAATCTTAAGAACTTAGAATTTTCTAGAATAAATGTTAAAATTTCTTCCCCTCCATTAGTAAAATGCTAAAATCTTGGCTATACCAGTATTCTATTTATTACCAAATACTTCTGTTCTTCCACATCCACTTTTTCTCTCTGAAACCAAGAGGTAGTAGTATCTAGTTTGGGTTCCAACACTAATCTCTACAGTATTCTCCCGAACTGTCTCATCATCAGCCTGATTAGTCTGTAATATTCCATCACTGAAAACCTTGTCTAGCCAGTCTCAGGTTTCATACCCTTTTAATCCTTTGATTCCCAAAATGCATTCTGCCTTCCATCCAGGCTTACCTGTTCCACCTTAGTTGAACCTATTTGGAAAACCTAGTTTTTCTAATAATGAGTCTCTGGATCTAGGACTTTATACAATCAGTCAATTACTGTTATTCACTGAGCTTTTTGTAAGCCTGGTGGTGGGAGATACAACATACAAGTTTTTTTCCTCAGAATTTATAATCCAGTCACACTCTCCCTCCCCACTTATTTCCCAGGCCTCTTCTGTTTTTGTGGAAGTCCAGTAATGCTTTTCCTAACCCCACCCAATATTCCAATAAAACTTTCATGTATTTCATATCCAGAAATAACAAATACCAAACTCGTACCTAATATAAATTCCTGTTTAAGAAGCATCATGTTCTCTTACTGTAATATTGTGACCTCATGTGGTCGTGGTGGTGGTAGATGTGTGTCCCTGTCATCTGTTTTTTATTGTGAGCTTTTGGAGGGCAAGGAGTGTATCTATTTAAATTACTGTATATAGAATCAAGGAGACCACATCTATGGTTATTTACATAAGACTGGACATTCTCATGGAAACTGACATCAGGTGAACATTAGTAAGATCCATCAGTTGATTCCTTGCCCTTTCTAAAAGACAAGGCAAAGGTTAACGCACAATGCTCTCAGCAGATGGTAGATCTAAGGGCAGACTACTAATAGACTGTTCTCTTGATATGGTTCTTGTCTCCAAGGGAAAGCTCCTGAATTTGTTTCTCTCTCTCCAAGTCATTATTCAAGGTTTGGGAGGAATGAAAAACAGTTAAGTCTTGTTGGATGTTTCTACAGCTTTCCTAGGTGTCTTTCTCTCTTTATCACTCTCTTTCTCTATTGGCTCTTTTTCATTGGTACTTAATTTTCATATCTCCTTCATAAAACAGAAACAAAAACCCTCCTTCGTTCATACACATTCCCATCCAGCTACTCATATATTTCTCTCTTCTTCACAATTAAGTTTCTTGAGAGTTGTCAACATTAAAAAAAAAAAAGATTTTTTATTAATTTATTTGAGAGAGAGTGTGTGTGTGTGTGTGTGTCCATGCACAAGCAGGGGGAGGGGCAGGCAGAGGGAGAGGGAGAAGCAGGCTCACCATTGAGCAGGGAGCCTGATGTGGGACTCAATCCCAGAACCCTGGGATCATGACTGGAGCCAAAAGGAAGACACTTAACCGACTGAGCCACCCAAGCATCCCGAGTTGTCACCTTTTAATGACACAATTTCTTTATTTTCTGCTCATTTCACAACCTACTATAATATGGCTTTTTGCCCCCAAACTCTTTGGAAATTTGTCTCATAAAGATTACCAATGAGTTCATTCTGGTTAGTCAGTGAGTGCTTGCTAGTTAACTGGAAGAACACTTTCAGTCACTTTCTTTGGAGCATTGATAACAGTTGATGCCACTGACTGTTTTCTCCTCTTTCAAAAGCCCTACCTACCTACCACATGCATATACTGTATTGTCTGATTTTCTCTTCCTTCCTATTATTTCTCAATTGCTCTTAAGTGCTACTCTTTCTCGAGCATATTTTAGATGTTTTTGTTTTTAGGGTTCTGTCCTTGTCCATCTCCTTTTCTCATTCTCCAAGGTCTCTCTTGATGATCTCTTTTACTCTCATGCCTTCACTTACTCATTTGGTTTTTAACAAGGATTTTCCTCCTGTGTTTCACGGTTGAATATCATACGTATAATGAAAATCTCTACCTGGAAGTTCCAAAATTACCTCAAATTCCAACTAATCCTCCTTCTGTTTCTGTTCCAATTGCTTAAGCTAGAAACTGATGTCATCCTTATCATCTATCTGTCCTTTATCTCTATCGCCTCTACCACTGTCAATTCTTGTCATTTCCACAGCCCTCAGATCTTACATTCATCCATACCCCCCACGCCCCAGTTATTTTATTTGAGGCCAATGTTATCTCACCTGGATTAATATAAGAATATTTTTACTTTCTCTGCAGTCCGTTTTCCACACCATGGCCAAAATAAATTTTCAAAAACACTAAATATATTTTTAATCTCTGCTTAAAATCTTCTGTGGCTCTGATACCTTCAGGAAAAACTTTAAACTCTCAATGTTGTATGAAAGCCCTTCAGTTTCTGACTTTTACATAAGATTTTAGCCCCACTCCTTATACTTTCTTTCCTCACACTAAGCTTAAGTCATACTAAAGTATTTCATTTCCCTCCCTGTGCCCATGTGTTTCTCTGGGACCCTTTATACATGTTATCTTTGTCTGTCTAACTTTGACTTGTCATTTAGGACTCAGTTCTGAAGCCCTGTCCTTCAGAGATCCTGTCCTGATTCCTATTCTTGCCTTGGCTGAGTTGGATACCTCTTCTGTGTTTCCAAGCACTCCTTTATTGTGGCTAGTTGCTTAACAGTCTTGCTGTTTGAATATATTAAGAGTTGTTGAGGACAGGGGGAGGGTCTTATTTACCCTTATATCTCTGACCATTCATCAGTGCCTGGATGTTGGGCATTTATTTCAATAAATGTTTTTGAAATAATGACTAAGAATGAATGACTAAAAGACTGTTAGAGTAAGTCGCATTGTTTTTCATTATTACCCACTAAGGAGAAAAAATTTAATTTAAATTAATGTCTCCCTAAGGAGAAACATTGAATACTATGGAATAAGATTTTATTGGAAAGAGTTGAGCTTTGAAGGGTCGTATACCACTGTAATGTACCTGAGAATGGAGGAGGGAATCTATAATGATTTCTAGAAGGCAGTCATGTCTATACCCATACCAGCCACAGTTAAGGAAAGAAGAAACAAACAAAAACTCTTTTCTACATGCAGACAGATTGTGAGGTACTTTTGATCTTGCTCTTTATTAATAGTTTTCCTTACCCTTCTTTGTTTTATTAGCTAGAAGCAAATTTCTAGCTAATAAAACAACAGAAAGTAATAACTTTCTGTTTCATGCTCTTCCCTAATTATTCAGTTACTTTGTGAATAACCTGATTATTTCATGAATGTTCACTTTGTGGTGTTAAAATACCTAATATTAATATAATATTATATATATATAAAATCAGTACATTCTTTAGTGAAAAACTGAAAATGTTTTCTGAGAAATCATTTCAGGGATTTCAGAATTGACAAACATAGTCTTTTAGTTACCAGCCGGGGTTATATTTTTGGTATTTCTTAGGTTTTTCATTGCCTTGAGCCCTTTGCAATGATCTGCAATAATAACAGTTTGTGATTCCACAGAAAACAAATCACTGCCAGTCTTTAGTTGTGGTCTTGCTGTAATTTTGTGTGATATGGCTCATTGCATTGCATCAACCATAAAGGTTACAGCACTCATGGGAAACCTGAGGCCAGCTGGCCATTTGGTGGACTTTTATTGGGATTTACTTTGATATTTTTTGCTTCAGTGTGTCCAAAGTGGATTCTTAGAGATACCTCTGGCCTAGTACATTCCAAGCAATTATCTGCCTTTTGGAAGAATAATTTATGTATGTCTCATTTTCTTGAAGCTGGTTTATCTCCCCTACCTGGGTTTTCATCTAGATTTTCTGTCCTAAAATTTTCTGATTTTAGTGTTTTTTTCTTTTTCTTTTTCGATTTTCTAGTTAATTTATTGATTTTTCTTACTCCCAAGTAACTTCCTATATTTCTATTAAGGTACCACATATATAGAAAGAACTTATTAAATACTGGATGACTGGATGAATGACTGATTTTCTTGTATATGACCCTTATTACTGAAGATGAAGTCTTCCTGCAATTTCTGAATTTCAGCTGCAGATGGGAGTTCCTCCATCCTCCTAATCCTACTTACTTTTACCCTAAAGAATAAAATACCAGTCAGTTAGATTCAAAATTGTAAATGCCTAAGAAATGCATTTCTTAGAGGGATTTTTTTTTTTTGAGAAGGAGTGAGAGAATGAGGGGGAGGGGCAGAGGGACCGGGAGAGGGAGAGAGAGAATCTTAAGCAGGCTCTACACCCAGAGCAGAGCCCTGGACAGGGGCAGGGCTTGATTTCACAACCCTGAAATCATAACCTGAGCTGAAATCAAGAGTCAGACAACCAATGAGTCACTCAGGTGCCCCTCTTAGAGGGATTTTAAAACTCAAGACGGTTATACATATGTTTTTATATTCTACTGGTAGAGCCATGTCTCTCCTAAATTTTTTAAAATCTAAAAAATTTTTTAAAAACTTATAAAATTAGATGGGATAAAGTGATGGTGAGTTAAGTGATAGGTCAAGTTAGAAATAACATAAATGAAATTAAGCAAGGAATGTAACAACTCTGGAAAACTTGATCTTTTGTTACTATCATCACTATCACTATCAAAAATGTTGACATGCCTATTTTAACCTGTCTTCCTCTTAGATCAATTTCTATATGTAAAAAATGTCTGTTTTTTCTCAGTTTTAGATAGAAATATCTAAAAACCTAGAAATAATCATTTCTTGATAGAAATATAAAATTAAGTAACAGCCCAAATAGGCCAGATTCAGTATTTCCATAGAATAAGGAAGATAGTAAATACAATTATGGGATTGTGGACTAGAGAGCCCATTAAAAGTCAAGTTTTGTAACTTAACTCTACAGTGTTAGAAAAATCATTTAAAAAAACTGTATTTATTTATTCATGAGAGACACAAAGAGAGAGAGAGAGAGAGAGAGAGAGAGAAAGGCAGAGACACAGGCAGAGGGAAAAGCAGACTCCATGCAGGGAGCCCAATGTGGGACTTGATCCCAGCTCTCCAGGATCACACCCTGGGCTGAAGGCAGTGCTAAACCGCTGAGCCACCGGGGCTGCCCAGAAAAGTCTTTTAAAACATGTTGCACTCCTTATTTTTTGTTAAATCTGATGAGCTGGCATCAGGAGACGAAGTCTTTCCTTGGTGTTGCGGCTTTACATCTAAGGTGGGGGTCAAAGGATTTTCCTACAATTTCAGGCTGATTCAAACCAGAGCCAAGTCCTCCTTGTAATTATGTTTTCCTGTAATAGCTCAAAAGCTCCTGCTCCACATTCAAGTTCATACTTAATTAAGGTAAATGGGCAGAGTCTCTGCTTGTGTTAGTACTCCTGTGTCAAAGAGTAAAAAGCAGACCACCATGGTGGCCAACACTCCTTCCACCACAAAGACCATGTCTGGTCTCCATGGGTGGTGGCTTTTCATTCTTTGACATAGGAGCACCAACACTAGCAGACTCTGCCCATTTACCTTAATTAAGTATGAACTTGAATGTGGAGCAGGAGCTTTTGAGCTATTACAGGAAAACATAATTACAACGTGGATGAAGATAGAGAGTATTATGCTAAGTGAAATAAGTCAGAGAAGGACAAAGACCATATGATTTCACCCATATGTGAAATTTAAGAAGCAAAACAAATGAACATAGGGGGATAAAAAGAAAGGCAAACAGAGAAACAGACTCTTAACTATAGAGAACAAACTGATGGTCACCAGAGGGGAGGTGGGTGATGGATGGGTTAAATAGGTGATGGGGATTAAGGAGTGCATTTGTTGTGATGAGCACCAGGTGTTACATTGGAAGTGTTGAATCACTAAATTGTACACCTGAAGCTAATATTATGCTGTATGTTAACTAACTGGGGTTTAAATAAAAACCTTAAAAAATTGGTAGTAGATTCTATTTAGTACTAGAAGGGGGGAATTCACAAAAGAGCAGATTATTTTAGAATAATCGGATCTAAAGGACTGTAAAGAAGGCAGTGGAATGTATCAAATGAGGCACTGGATTGCAAGGGGATGACTATCCAGCTCAGGTACCTCGTGGGGAAGTTACAAGCATAATACCAGCAATAGCTGGGGTAACCAGGGTGGGAGTGGAAAGTGGAAACAAGATGATGACAGAAAAAGATGGATCTAATGGAGAAACTAAATATCTTACTGTGCCTAATCATAAGAAAGGCACAGAAATTTCAGAACTTAATAAAGCTATGATACTAGTGGGAGAAAAAAATTTTTTTGCCTTGTTTGTTTTCTAAAATAAAAGTCATATTTCAAGTTAGACTTTGGTTAACAGAATCTAGATACTTATCTCAAAATAAGAAGAATGAAAGATTATAATTTTCTAAAATAAATTTTTGCTAAGCAATAATATTCCTTTACTGCCTCTTCCTCATTACTCTCTGTACCCTTTTACTTACACTTTAATGTAACTGTTTAATTTACAACTAGATTCAATGTTATATGGCTATTTTGTCATTCATTTTATAGTAAATGTAAAAGACATTTTAAACATTCATGAAGTAATCTCTATATGTCAATAATTCTCATTTATTCTTTATAAAAACCATATAAAAATGGTATGTTTTAATAAATGCCTTTGAGCCACTCAGGGGGTGAAGGAGTCAATCCCAACTTGATAAAGTAGTGTACTACTTACTCTTAAGACTATTTATCACTCAACAGAATAATGAAGGAAATTGAAATTGATGTAAATTATACATCTACAGTTTCACAGCGATATAGTTTTTTATGACCCATCTGAGAGAAGTGAGAGAAACTGTTTCTTGGAGCAGAATGATAGTGTTCTTTGGTCAAGGTAGAACAATGAGTTATATTTTCTGGTTAACACTCTATTACTTTGAAGTGTCTTTTCTTGAGTGCCTGGGTAACTCAGTTGGTTAGGCGGCTGCCTTCGGCTCAGGTCATGATCCCAGGGTCCTGGAATTGAGCCCCGCTTTGGCTCTGCAGCAGACTTCTGCTTAGCAGGGAGTCTGGTTCTCTCTCTCCCTCAGCCCATCTCCGCTGCTCATGCGCTCACCCTCTCCCTCTTTCTCTCTCTCAAATAAAATCTTAAAAAGGAAAAGTGTCTTTTCTAACACTCTTCTAGTTTTTATCCCATAGATTATTTTTGCCTCCGGTTGAACTTTATAAAAATGAAATTATATAGTAAATCCCCTTTTGCATCTGACTTCTTTTGCTGACCGTAATGCTTTTTATACTTATCACTTTTGATGCATGCATTAGCAGTTTACTGTATTTATTGATGAGTGATATTCTATTATATAAATATACCACAATTTATTTATTAATACCCCTGTGATGGACATTTGGTTTGTTTCTGATTTTTTTCTATCATGAAGAAAGCTGTAGTGAAAATTGGTGTACTCCTCTTTTAATGGATATATGACATATTTAATTTTAAATTTAAGTTGTAATGAGGTTAGAGCATTGATACTTAAACTTACTATGTAAGTGGCTATCTTGAGTAGAATCAGAGTATAAGGGATGGACAAAGGCCAATGCAATGTATTAATAGGTCTGTAATTAATAGGGTCTATAGCACCAAAACACACCAATGGGTCCATACTGCAGTGCCCTCAAATCAACTCTGAGCAGTTCAGCCCAACTGTGTTGGGAACTGTCATGACAGTAAGTAGACATCAGTTAGAGTGGTACTGTGGAAAGACATACTTAGAGCCAGACATACTTAGATTAAGTTCTGGCTCAGTGACTTAAGAGAAATTGATTGGCCACACTGAGCCTCAGTCTTTTTATCTATAAAGTAATTCCCACATTGATAGGTAAAAGAATTAAGTGGGATGTTCTAGGTAGGGTCATAGAAAATTTAATTTGTATAAAATGTAATCAGAGATAGCATAATTTATATATCAAAATTAGACAAAATATATTGTGGCTGTTTTGAGTACTGGCTCATATCCTATAGATAGCGACATGATTTAAATTTTAAAAATTGTTCATATTGTTTTAAGCAGATTAAACTTACATAAAGCAAATTGATGTGATAAATTAAACATAGTCTAGTGGATAAAAGCCCCTAATGTTATTGGTTTAATAAATAAAATCCCAGTCTGGGTTTTTCTGACTAGTGGTGGAAGTGGGGCCTCTACTTCATACCATCTAATAGGCCCTGCTAGGCTCTGGCATCTACAATATATGAACTTCCAAGTCATGTTGGCTATAAGGAACCAACTAGGAGATAGGGGGAAAGAAAGTGGATCATACTCTGGGAGATTTTATTTTGGAGAACAGAACTAGAAGTGACATATGTCATTCCTACTCTCAAATACACAGTACAAACTGATGATTGTCAGAGGGATGGGGGTGAAGGTAAGGAGATGAGAAAAATAGATGAATGGAATTAACAGGTACAGACTTCCAAAGTAGCTGCACCAATTTACATTTTCACCAACATGCATGAGGGTTCGCTTTTCTCCACACCCACGTGGACTTGTTAATTCTTATCTTTTGATACTAGTCATTCTAACTTCTGTGAGGTTACCATAGAGTAGCAATTAGACTTGAGCTGGAGGGAAAGGTGGTGATAAATAAGTGACACGTTAGAAGGCTGAGGACACTATAGTCTGACTTTGTAGCTTTTAACATCCTGGCCCAATGGCTTCCAACACCGCAATAATGATAGACCCAGAGCCACAGGTGCAGAACATGTGCTTTCCTCTTCAACCTTTGCCCCAGAGTACCGATAACTTCATTGTAATATATTTATATTGTGGTTTCAACCCTTCTATCCCCCATGGGGGAAGGTGGCCATGACCCATAACCTCTGCAAACATAAAAAGAAAAAACAGCCCTAATCCCAGTGCAGCTGCCACCCCTGGGCCTGCCCACTCTCCCTTATTAAGAGTGTATTGTCCTTAATAGGCTGCTTTGTGCTTCCTACTTATCTGTCTTTTTTTGAGCATGGGTCCTCACATAAATCTTTCTTGGGGAATCCAAGAAACGAAACCTTCATTTACACAGTGCGGACTCTCCCATCAGTCACAGTGATACTTCATTATGGTTTTGATTTCTACTTCCCTGAAGGTTAGTGATGTTGAGTATCTTTTCATGTGTCTATTGACCTGTAGATTGCTTTCAGTATTATGAGTTATTTATTAAAATAACAGTATTAATTTTTGCAATCCATGAGCCTGGACTATCTTTCCATTTATTTGTGTCATACTCAGTTTCTTTTATCAGTGTCTTCTAGTTTTCAGAGTTTTATGTCCATGATTAAATTTACTCTTAGGTATTTTATTCTTTTCAGTACAATTGTAAATGGGATTGCTTTCTTAATTTTACTTTCTAGTAGTTCACTATTAATGTAGAAAAAACATATTTCTGTATATTCATTTTGTATCCTGCAGCTTTAGTAAATTCATTATTTGTTCTTAAAGTTTTTTTGTGAAATCTTTAAGATTTTCTTTGTATTGTATCATGTCATCTGTAAATAATGACAGTTTTACTTCTTTATCAATTGAATATGATCTTTCTTTTTCTGGTCTGATTGTTGTGATGAGGACTTACAATACAAGTGGCAAGAGTGGACATTCTTGTCTTGACCTTAGAGGAAGAGCTTTTCAGCTCTTTACCGTTGAGTCTGTTAGCTGTGGGTTTGTCATATATAGTCTTTATTATGCTGAGGTATGTTTTCTCTATATCCACTTTGTTGAGAACTTTTTGTCATAAATGAATGTTGAATTCTGCCTAATGCTTTTCTGCATCTACTGAGATGATCATATGATTTTTATTCTTTATTTTGTTAATGTGTTTTAGCATGATGATTGATTTGTGGCTGTTAAACCATTCTTGCATATCTGAATAATCCCACTTTTCATGGTGAATGATCCTTTTAATGGATTATTGAATTCAGTTTACTAATATTTTCTTGAAGATTTTTGTGTCTACTTTCATTAGAGATACTGACCAGTAATTTTCTTTTTGTGAAGTGTCTTTGTCTGGTTTTGGTATCAGGGCAATTCTCCTCTTCAATTTTTTGGAATAGTTTGAGTGGGATAGGTATTAACTTTTCTTTATTTTTTAAAATATTTTATTTATTTATTCATGATAGACACAGAGACAGAGAGAGGCAGAGACACAGGCAGAGGGAGAAGCAGGCTCCATGCAGGGAGTCCAAAGCGGGACTCAATTCCGGGTCTCCAGGATCGCGCCCCGGGCCAAAGGCAGGTGCCAAACCGCTGAGCCACCCAGGCATCCCCTAACTTTTCTTTAAATGTTGGTAGAATTCACCTGTGAAGTTGTCTGGTCCTAGACTTTTGTTCATTTGAAGATTCTGATTATTTATTCAGTTTTACTACTAGTAATCAGTTTGTTCAGATTTTCCATTTCTTCTTGATTTAGTCTTGGAAAATTTTACATTTTAGGAATATGTTATTTTTTTTCTAGGTTGTCCAATTTGTTGGTATATAATTTTTTTGTAGCTGTCTCTTAAAATCTTTTGTATTGCTTATAAGTATTCTTTCTATTTATTTGAGTCCTTTCTTTTTTTCTTGACTAGCCTTGGTAAAGACTTACCAATTTTGTCTGTCTTTTCACCGAACCAGATCTTAATTTAATTGATTTTGAAATTTTTAAACTTTTGTTTTGTGTGTGCTCTCCTCTTTATAATTTCCTTTCTTTTACTAACTTTGTCATTTGTTCTTCTTCTACTTCTTTTGGTTGTAAGGTTAAATATTTATTTGAGATTTTTATTTGTTTATTTGTTTTTGTTGTTGTTGTTGTTGTTTTTTGTGGCAGGCTTATATCACTATAAACTTCTCTTAGGACTGCTCTTGCTGTGTTCCAAAAATTTTGGAACACTGTGTTTTCATTTTTATTTGTCTCCATGTATTTTTAAATTTCCTCTTTGATTTCTTTATTGACTTATTGGTTATTTAGGAGCATGTTGTTTAGATTCCATGTGTTTGTTTTTTCCTAAAGTTTTTTCTTAGAATTGATTTCTGTTTTTATATCTAGTTGTGGTCATAAAAGATGCTTGATATGATTGCAATATACTAAAAATTAATTTAGTTTTTAATTCAAGTATAATTACCATACAGTGTTATATTAGTTTCAGGTGTAGAGTATAATAATTCAACAATTCTATGCATTACTGTATGGACATGAGTAGTGTACTCTTCATCCCCTTCACAAATATCACCCATACCCACAACCAGCAGTTTATTCTCTGTAGTTAAGAGTCCGTGTTTTTTTTTTTTTTTGTCTTTTTCTCTTTGTTTTGTTTCTTAAGTCATATGGTATTTGTCTTTCTGTGATTTAGTACTGCACCCTCTAGATCTAGTCTTGTTGTTACAAGATTTCATTCTTTTTTATGACTGGATAATATTCCATTGTATACATATATACCGCATCTTTATCTATTCATCTATTGATGGACACTTGAGTTGCTTCCATATTTTGGCTATTGTAAATAATGCTGAAATGAACACAAGGGCATATATATCTTTTCACACCTAGTGTTTTTGTTTTCTTTGGGTAAATACCCAGTATTGGAATTACTGAATCATATGGTAATTCTATTCTTAATTTTTTGAGGAACCTTTAAGCTGTTTTCCACACTGGCTGCACCAGCTTGCATTAATTACTCCACCAGTGCACAACGTGTCCTTTTTCTCCATATCCTCTCTAATGCTTGTTACTTCTTTTATTTTTTATTTTAGCTATTCTGACAGGTGTAAGGTGGTATCTCATTGTGGTGTTAATTTGCATTTCCCTGATGATGAGTGATGTTGAGCATCTTCTCGTGTGTCTGTTGGCCATCTGTATGTCTTCTTTGGAAAAATGTCTACTCAGAATCTCTCCCCATTTTTAAGTTAGATTATTTGCTATTTTAGTGTTGAATTATAAATTCTTTATGTATTTTGGATGTTAACCATTTATTGGATATATCATTTATAAATATCATCTCTCAGTTAGTAGGTTGTCTTTTAGTTTTGTAGATTGTTTCCTTCTCTGTGCACAAGCTTTTTATTTTGGTGTTGTCCCAACAGTTTCATTTTACTTTTTTTTTTCCCTTGCCAAATGACACATATCTAGAAAACTGTTTCTATGGCTGATGTCTAAGAGATCACTGCCTATGGTTTTTTTTTCCAGGATTTTTATGGTTTCGGGTCTCATATTTAGGTCGCCAGTCCATTTTCAGTTTATTTTTGTGTGTGATATAAAAACATGGTCTAATTTTATTCTTTTGCATGTAGCTGTCCAGTTTCCCAGTACCATTTATTGAAGAGATTGTCTTTTTCCCATTGCATATTCTCATCTCCTTTGGCATACTGGATAAGCATGGGTTTATTATGTTCTATTTATCTATGTGTCTGTTTTTGTGTGAGTACCATACTGGTTTGCTTACTACAGCTTTATAATATATCTTGAAATCTGGAATTATGATAACTCCATTTTTGTTCTTTTTCAAGACTGCTTTGGCTATTTGAAGTCATTGTGACTCCATACAGATTTTAGGATTATTTGTTCTAGTTCTGTGGAAAATGCTATTCATATTTTGATAGGGATTGCATTGAATCTATAGATTGCTTTGAGTACTATGGACATTTTAACAATATTAATTCTTCCAACCCATGATCATGAAATATCTTTCCACTTGTTGTGTCATCTTCCATTTCTTCCATCAGTGTTTTATAGTTCTAGGTCTTTCACTTCCTTTGTTAAGGTTATTTCTAGGTTTTTAAAATTCTTTTTGGTGTAATTGTAAATGGTATTGATTTCTTTATTTCTCTTTCTGCTCCATCATTATTAGTGTATAAAAATGCACAGATTTCTGCATCTGTGCAGATGTTGACTTTGTATCCTGTGTCTTTGCTGAATTCATTTATTCTAGTAGTTTTTTGGTGGAGTCTTTAGGGTTTTCTATCTATAATAGCATATTATTTGCAAATAGTACAAATAGTGAAAGTTTTACTTCTTCCTTACCAATATGGATGCATTTTCTTTCTTTTACTTGTCTGGTTGTGGTGGCGAGGACTTTCAGTACTATGTAGAATGAAAGAGTAAGAAGACATCCTTGTGTTGTTACACTTCTTACAGGAAAGGTTCTCAGGTTTTGACCATTGAGTATGATATTTACTGTTGGTTTTTCATATATAGACTTTATTATGTTAGAGATATGTTCCCTCTAGACTTATTTGTTGAGGGCTTTTTTTTTATCATGTATGGATATTATACTTTGTCAAATGCTTTTCTGCATCTACTGAAATGATCATATGATTTTTATCCATTCTCTTGTTAATGTGATATATCATGTTGATTGATTTACAAATATTGAACCACACTTGTACTCCTGGAATAAATCCCACTTGATTGTGGTGAATGATTTTTTGAAAGTATTGTTGAAAACAGTTTGCTAATATTTTGTTGAGGATATTTGCATCTATGTTTCTCAGAAATATTGGCCTGTGGTTTTCTTTTTGTAGTGTCATTATCTGGTTTTGGTATCAGAGTAATGCTGGCCTCATAGAATGTATTTGGAGGCTTTCCTTCCTGTTTTGTTTTTTGGAATAGATTGAGAAGAATAGGTTTTAACTTATTTAAATATTTGGTAGAATTTACCTGTGAAGCTGTCTGGTCCTGGACTTTTCTTTTCTTTTTTTTTTTAATTTATTCATGATAGTCACAGAGAGAGAGAGAAAGAGGCAGAGACACAGGCATAGGGAGAAGCAGGCTCCACGCACCGGGAGCACCGGGAGCCCGATGTGGGACTCGATCCCAGGTCTCCAGGATCGCGCCCTGGGCCAAAGGCAGACGCCAAACCGCTGCGCCACCCAGGGATCCCTGGACTTTTCCTTATTGGAAGTTTTTAAACTACTAATTCAATTTCATTTCAATTCATTAGGAATTGATCTGTTCAAATTTTCTATTTCTTCCAGATTTAATTTTGGGAGATTATATATTTTTAGAAATTTATCCATTTCTTGCAGGTTGTCCACTTTTTGGCATATAATTTTTCATAACCTAGTGACTTAATCCTTTATATTTCTATCATATTGGTTGCTATTTATCCTCTTTCATTTCTGATTTTGAGTCTTTTTTTTATCAATCTGGCTAAAGATTTATTAATTTTTTTGATCATTTCAAAGAACCAACTACTGGTTTCATTGATCTGTTCTATTGTTTTGTTTTTTTATTCTCTAACTCCTTTATTTCTGCTCTTAAATAGTCATGAGACACTTTTAGTCTCTATTTCATTGATTTCCTTATTTCAACTGGCTTAAGGATTTGTTTGTTCTTCTTTTTCTAGGTCCTTTAGGTGTAAATATAGGTTATTTATTTGAGATTTTTCTTGATTCTTAAGGTAGGCCTATATTGCTATAATCTTCCCCTTTAGAACAGCTTCTGGTGTTCCAAAGATTTGGGGCTATTGTGTTTTCATTTTCATTTGTCTCCATGTATTTCTTTATTTACTCTTTGATTTCTTGGGTTGATCCATTTATTGTTTAGTAGCATGTTATTTAGCCTTCATGTGTTTGTGTTCTTTCCAGAACTTTTTTTTTTGTGATTGATTCCTAGTTTCATACTGATATGGTGGGAATATAATGTGTGATAAGCTTTCAGTCTTTTTAATTTATTTTTATTTTATTTTTATTTTTTAATAATAAATTTATTTTTTATTGGTGTTCAATTTGCCAACATACAGAATAACACCCAGTGCTCATCCCGTCAAGTGCCCCCCTCAGTGCCCGTCACCCATTCACCCCCACCCCCCGCCCTCCTCCCCTTCCACCACCCCTAGTTCATTTCCCAGAGTTAGGAGTCTTCATGTTCTGTCTCCCTTTCTGATATTTCCCACCCATTTCTTCTCCCTTCCCTTCTAGTCCCTTTCACTATTATTTATATTCCCCAAATGAATGAGACCATATAATGTTTCTCCTTCTCCGATTGACTTATTTCACTCAGCATAATACCCTCCAGTTCCATCCACTTTGAAGCAAATGGTGGGTATTTGTCATTTCTAATGGCTGAGTAATATTCCATTGTATGCATAAACCACATCTTCTTTATCCATTCATCTTTCGAAGGACACCAAGGCTCCTTCCACAGTTTGGCTATTGTGGACATTGCTGCTAAGAAACATCGGGGTGCAGGTGTCCCGGTGTTTCATTGCATCTTTATCTTTGGGGTAAATCCCCAACAGTGCAATTGCTGGGTCATAGGGCAGGTCTATTTTTAACTCTTTGAGGAACCTCCACACAGTTTTCCAGAGTGGCTGCACCAGTTCACATTCCCACCAACAGTGCAGGAGGGTTCCCCTTTCTCCACATCCTCTCCAACATTTGTGGTTTCCTGCCTTGTTAATTTTCCCCATTCTCACTGGTGTGAGGTGGTATCTCATCGTGGTTTTGATTTGTATTTCCCTGATGGCAAGTGATGCAGAGCATTTTCTCATGTGCATGTTGGCCATGTGTATGTCTTCTTTGGTGAAATTTCTGTTTTCTTCTGCAGACTTGGGAAGTTTTTAGTTATTATCTTTTCTTAATTTATACCCCCTTTTCTATCCTTTCTCTTGAGATCCCTATAATGCAAATGTTATTACACTTGATGGTGTTGCTGAGTTCTTTTAACATATTCTCAATTTTTATTTATTTTTTTCTTTTTCCTGTTCAGCCTGGTTGCTTTCCATTATTCTGTCTTCCAACTTGCTGATCCATTCTTCTCATTCCTCTAGTCTACTGTTTATACCCTCCAGTATATTTTTAATTTTAGGTATTGAATTTTTCATCCCTGATTGATTCATTTTTATATTTTCTATTTGTTGAAGGTCTTACTGAGATCCTCCACTCTTCTCAAATCCTGTAAATATCTTTATGACAATTACTTTGAATTCTCTATTAGACATGTTGCTTGTCTCTATTTCATTTAGCTCTTTTGCCATGATTTTGTCCTGTTCTTTCATTTGGGACATATTCCTTTGTTACCTCTTTTGTCTAACTCTGTTTCTATGTATTAGGAAAGTCTGCTATGTCTCTTGATATTGAAAGTAATGGCCTTATGAAGAAGAGGGCCTGTGGTACCCTGCAGTACAGTCTTCTGTCCATCAAAGCCATGCTCTTCAAGGGTATCTCTCATGTGTGTTTTGTGTACCCTGCTGTTGTGGTTGAGTCAAATTTGCCTTCAGTACAGTCTGCTGCAGTAGTCCTTTTTGTCTGTTGTGGACAGTATTTGGTCCTTGTTTTGTTAAAGGACCAGTCTGGGGCCACTTTTGTCTTATAGTTGGGTCAAACCACATGCCTGCCTGCAGCCTGTTTGCTGAGGTTTTTGTTGGTGAGTGCAGCCTGAAGTCAGGCTGGATGTCTGCTTCCAGTGTCCTTTGGGGGTGCAGTGACTCTAAACTACTCTTGTGATACCCCCTGTGAGGTTTTGTCAATAGGCAGAACTGGCAGTCATCTCAGATGTCCACCCCCAGCCCACTGCTGGGGCTGCAGTTACCCTGGTGTGTATGGTTATCTTCCCCTCTCCTCAGGATGAGTTACTTTGGAGTGATGGTGGCCACTGTCTGGACTTCTTGCACTATCAGGTGCCACTTTGGATGGACTCCTCCTGAATGGGTTGCATTGGATGGGGTGAGTCTGCAAGAGAACAGGGTGGGGCAGGGTGCATAGTGTCAACATGCTAGTTGGTGAGTTTGCTCTGGTTCTCACAGGTGTATGGGTATTAAGGCTGAGGGGTAGGCAGGGTAAAGAAATGGCACCCATCAGCTCTTTTGTTCTTGGAGAAATCTCCTAAAGATTTCTGCCCCTCTGGAGCAGTTTCTGAGATTAGCAAATAAACCTTCCTACAAACCTCAGGTTCTTTTTAAATTGCTGCTTCTAGGCTGTATCTTGGAGGGGTTGTTTGTTATGCTCTCTTTTTAAGGGCAGGTACTGTTTTCTGTGGCCTTCTGGGTCTCCTAGAGTCAAGCCTTTTGATTTTAAAAATTCCAGGTGTCGGGGCGCCTGACTGGCTCAGTGGTTGAGTGTCTGCCTTTGGCTCAGGTCATGATTCTGGGGTCCTGGGACCAAGTCCCGCATCAGGTTCCCCGTGGGGAGCCTGCTTCTGCCTCTGCCTGTGTCTCTGCCTCTGTGTGTGTGTGTCTCTCATGAGTAAATAAATAAAAATCTTTAAAATTCTAGGTGTTAAGCTCCGCTGATTAAAAACTCTCAAAGTTAATCCCCTCTGTTTTTCAAGGTCGAATGTTATGGGAACTTGTATTCTCAGTGCAGGTCCCTTATTTCTGGGGTGCTTAGTGTGAGGTCTGTTCTTCTCCCTTCTCCATGCTTGTGGTGGTTCTCCTTTTTGTGCTTAGTCTCACAGGTTAGTTTGGTTACCCACTATGTCTCTGCCCTTACTAGTTTGTGTGTGTGTGTGTGTGTGTGTGTGTGGGTGTCTTCCTCTCCATGATTAACCGTAAAGAGTCTGTTCTCGGTCTTTAGTTCATTTTCTGAGTCGGTTACATTGATATGGATATCGTCTAAGTGTATGCATGGGATGAGGTGAGCTTGGGATCCTCCTATTCCACCATCTTTTTGTGCTCCTACGTGTTATGATTTCAATCTTTTAAAAATTTATTGAGACTTGTTTTGTAACCTAATGTGATCAGTCTTGGAGAATGTTCCATGTGCCCTTCAAAAGAATGTGTATTCTGCTGGTTTTTATTAGAATACTCTGTAAATATCTGTTAAATATACCTGATCTAATGTGTCTTTCAGAACCACTGTTTCCTTCTTGATTTCCTGTCTGGATGACCTATTCATTGCGGGGTAAATGCAGTGTTAAAGTCTCCTGCTATTATTGTATTACTGTCAATTTTTCCCACTATATCTGTTAACACTTTATATATTTAGGTGCTTCTATGTTGTGTAGAGGCAATTGTTATATTGTTCTTGTTGGACTTATCCCCTATTATTACATAATGCCCTTCTTGGTTTTCTTTCCAGTCTCTGTTTTAAAACATCTTTTGTCTTATATGAGTATTGCTACCCCAGTTTTTTTTCCATTTCTCTTTGCATAATATCTTAATATCTCTTTGCATAAATATCACTTTGGTTGGAGCATTTAGTCTATTTACATTTAAAGTAATTACTGATAGGTATGTACTTATTGCCATTTTGTTAATTGTTTTCTGATTGTTTTTGTAGTTCTTTTCTGTTCCTTCCTTGTTCTCTTCCTGTGATCATTGACTTTCTTAGTGTTATGCTTGCATTCCTTTTTCTTTATCTCTCATAGGTTTTTAGTTGTGATTATCTTGAGGTTCATATATAACACTATGTAATAGCACTCTATTTAAGTTCATGCTCACTTAGGTTTGAGCACAGTCTAAAAGCATTGTATTTTTACCCCTTCCCCATAGGCTATGTATTTGATGTCATGTTTTCCATCTCTTCATTTTGTGAACCTCAAACTTATTATTGTAGATAGAGTTGATTTTACTACTCTTGTCTTTTAACCTTCATACTAGTTTTGTAAGTGATTGATTTATTTCTTCATTATATGTTTGCTTTCATATAGTGTTTTCTTTCATAATTTTCTTACTTCTAGTTAATATCTTCTTTTCCACTTAATGAAGTCCCTTTAACATTTCTTGTAAGGCCTATTTCACAGTGATGAACTCCTTTAACCTTTGTCTGGGACACTCTTTACTTCTCTTTCAATTCTGAATGAAAACTTTCCTGGGTAGAGTATTCTTAGAAGTAAGTTTTTTCTTTTAACAGTTTGAGTATATCATACTACCTGCCTTCTGGTATGCAAAGGTTTTGCTGAAAAATAAGCTGATAGTCTTATGCATGTTCCTTCTACATAACTATTTGCTTTTCTCTTGCTGCTTTTAAGAGTTGCTGTCTGGAATTTTTGACATTTTAATTAGTATGTATCTTGGTTTGGGCTTCTTTGGTTTCATCTTATTTGGGGCTTCATTTTTAAAATTTTTTATTTATTTATTTGAGGGACAGAGTGAGCAAGAGAGCACACAAGAGTAGGGGCAGAGGGAGAAAGAGAAGCAGACTCCCCGCTGAGCAGGGAGCCTGACTCAGGGCTCAGTCCCAGGACCCTGGGATTGTGACCTGAGCTAAAGGCAGTCACTTAACTAATTGAGCCACCCAGGCACCTCTGTTTGGGACTTTCTACGCTTTCTGGACCTGGATGTCTTTTTCCTCCTTGTTAGGGAAGTTTTTAGCATTTATTTCTTTAAATAAGTTTTCTTCCCGTTTCTCTATCTCCTCTCCTTCTGATAACTCTATAATGCAAATATTAGCATTCTTGATGTTGTTCTAGAGGTTCCTTAACCTATCTTCACTTTTAGAAATTCTTTTTTCTTTTTGCTGTCCTGCTTGATTTCCATTATTCTGTCTTCCAGATCACTGATCTGTTCTGCATATTTTAATATGTTGTTGATTTTCTCTAGTGTATTTTTCACTTCAGTTATTGTGTTTTTCAGCTCTGACTGGTTCTTTTATAGATTTTCTGTCTCTTTGCTGAAGGTCTCATTGTGTTCATCTACTCTTCTTCTAAGTTCAGTGAATGTCTTTGTAACCATTACTTTGAACTTTTTGTCAAGTAGATTACTTATCTCCATTTTGTTTAGTTATCTTTCTGAAGTTTTGTGTTGTCTTTTATTTGGCATATATATCTTTGTCTCCTCATTTCGTTTGACTCTTCTGTGTTTGTTTCTTTGTATTAGATAAGTCAGCTACATTTCCTGGTTTTAAAGATAGTGGCCTAACACAGAGGGTATTTTGTGGGGCCCAGAGGTACTATCCCCTTCGGCACTAGAACCATGCACTCTGAGGGTATGCTCTGGGTAGGGTGTATGTACCCTTCTGTTGTAACTGGCTGTTACTGTTGTGGGTGTGCTGGTGATGGGGCTCATGACCAGCTGGCTGGCTGTAATGGCCACCACTACTAAAGGCACACCAGTGGGTAGAGCTACACACCAGTATGGCTGGCTGAGAGTTCCAGCTACACCAAATACTATGATTAAAAAACAAAAAAAAAAAACAAAACAAACAAAAAAAAAAAAACAAAGATTCCAGATTGGATAAGAAATTGGAAATCCACACCATTGTCAATTAAGTCTTTTTCTTTTCTGAAGTACTAATTACACATATTTCCTTCAAATGTTTAAAATGTTCAGTGTTAGTGTTCTCTTTCACTGAAATTGATTGCAAAGGTGCATCTGTAAATGAAATGAAATTATGCATTTTTTATCTTTGAAAATGTCTTTCATACAGGTCATCCAAAGTAGTATATCAGTCCATCAGCATGTTATTTTAATTGAGTATATTTGTCCACTTGGAAGACATTTATAGATTTCTGCTAAATTCATCCCTTGATATTTCCCTTTTAGCCTGCTGTTACATAACAGATTAATCATATTCAATTGAAGATTAGATAGAAAGAAGCTCTTTAGTTGCTTCCATTAAAATTCAGTTAAAGGAATTTTCCATTTTTCAGTGAATGTTAAAATATGAAATTTTTCCTTATGCTTGCATCAAGGTCTAACAAATGCTACTGGAATTACAGTTTGGGTTTGGAACTATATCTGTTGCAAATTTGGGTGAAGATTAAGATCTCACTTCTTTTTTTAAAAAAAAATTATTTATTTGAGAGAGAGAGATGGAGATAATGACAGAGATAGTGAGAGAGAGCACGAGCAGGGAGGAGAGGGAGAAGCAGGCTCACCACTGGACAGGGAGCACTACATGGGGCTCGAGATCCCAGGACTCTGGGATCAGCCAAAGGCAGTCACTTAATCAACTGAGTCACCCAGGCACCCCAAGATCTCACATCTTGTTTTAACTTTGCCAGCACAGGAAATGTATAAAACGTATCAGGTGTAACTAAGAATTTTTGTTCTCCAGTATCTTACATTTTCATTTCAGTAGCCAGTTGTTACTGATAGCACTTTTAATTGGACTTTTGCCTTAGATGTAATAGGGGATGACTAGGTGGTGCAATCAGTTAAGCGTCCTTTGATTGCAGCTTACTTCATGATCCAGGGTCAGGAGACTGAGCCCTGCCTCAGGCTTCATGCTGAGCTCAGAGTCTGCTTGAAATTCTCTCTCCCTCTCCTTCTGTCTCTCCTGCTCTTGCTCTCTCTCTCTCAAATAAATAAATCTTAAAAATATATATATATATTACATTCCAAGATATATATGTGTGTATATATGTGTATATGTGTGTGTGTGTATGTGTGTGTATATATATATATCTTGGAATGTAATAAAATAATACTATTCTTACTTTAAGTTAAATTAACTTTCGTATTTTTATTTACAACATGATTTACTGAATGACTTTAAAACATTTATTCTCATGCATTATTTGTAATATTTGTTTTTCATAGTTCTATATCCCTTTGAAGTATGTTACCTCTACCTTTGTTCTCTTGATTCTAGGACTTTTCTTTTCAGCCAGCCGTTAACTCCTGGTTTGGGACTTTCTGTTAAGAAATTTGGAAACCAAGATTGACTACAGAGCATTAGTCTTGTTCAAAATATTATGTCACTAATTTTTTACTACATTTTCACCTTTAAATAATGTTGTAAGAGCAAATAGTTAATTTAGAAATTGGTGACATAACTCTTCATACATCTTTTATTAGAATTAAAACTCATTTTAGCTTCTCTGATCCTTGGCTTCCATATTTTTAATATGGGGATTATGATACCTATTTTAAAGTCTTTATGAGAAATAAGAGTGGATAGTGCCTGTTATTATAAGCCTTTACTATATTTCATTTATGATATCTTAAATCTTTTATAATTTTTGCATAATATATTTCTTTTATCTTGGAACATCTCAAAGAATTTATTGTTCATGTATATTTCACTTTCATCCTCTCTTGGGGAAATGTAACTGTGTAGTCTTCTGGATCACATGTATTTGAACTTAAAGTATCCTTTAAATATATGTGTGTGTGTCTATCTAAATATAGCATGTTGTGCATATATTTAAAACAGTCCTTCTTCTACTGTTTTATTATATCTATAAATATGTTGCCTTTTCACTAATTAAACATTTTAGTGAGAAAATTAGGGAGGAAAGTGAAAGTAATATCAGTCACCATTCCTTAAGGCATATCATTCTCAGACCATAGAGAAAGAACAAAACAGTTTGTGGAACACTTCAGCCTAAAACCAACCATTAGCAAACCAATGCCTTTCAAATTTAAAGGATTTCTTTGTGGGAAGGGGGAAACCACCGCATTCTGATGTTTCCAAGGATCTCATGAGCAACACCCCATGAAGCAATGTTTTCTTTGGTGTCATCTTGTTAACTCATGAACCACTAAGTTTTATGCTTACAAATGTGGTTGAAAATTTAAACAGAAACCTGTAAATGAATAGCTTAGTGTTTTAAAACCATGTATTTAACCAAATGAAGTTGAGGCCCCACGATGTTTCTCTTTAGATGCTCAAACTTTAAAGAGCAGAAGATTGGATCACTCTTAGGCATTTCTTGCAACTGTTTAGAGGCTTCTTTCTTCTTATTCTCTGCCCCCAAATATTATGTTCGTTGTTTAGTAAAGTAGTTACCTTTTATATTTGCCGCATTTGAATGTGAAAACTGTAGTAATTGTTTTAATAACTCAGGAATATTCACATGTTTCCACTCCTGAGCTATTCTAAAGAGAAACCACAATGCCAGAAATAAGCAGAGCAAACAAAACAAAATAAACTAAAGTGATGATGTCTTTTAGATTGCAGGTAGTAAGGTTACTGGTAAAACAATGTTTAGTTCTACAAATGTATTTCCCCCCTCCCCCCACCTTTAAAATGTAAATGTAGTTAGCTATTTCTGCTCACTTTTATTTTGGTACCCTTTGAATGTCAATGGCAGGTCAGAAAGGTAGATTAAATGTGGAGACCTAGAGTGCTGGAAGATCATTCCTGCCTGTCTCATGCTTTGGGTTTAGGAATGGCTCAGACTATTGGCCTATCATCCTGTTCCTCCTTTGAATCTTGGTGGAAGTAATGCTAGTATTTCTTTCATTTGTGTTTCCTCTTCTCTCATTTCTTATCCTTTCTGAGCACCATAACTCTAGACTTCTTGCTGTTATCATCTTTCTAAAGACTAATAGTTAATGACTCATTCATTAATTTGTTTATTTATTCAGTAAATATCCAAAAATCATGTACTATGCATAATACCTCCAGTAAGTCAATCGGAGAAGGACAATCATTATATGGTTTCACTCATATGGGGAATATAAGAAATAGTGAAAGGGATTACAGGGGAAAGGAGGGAAAATGAATGGAAAAATTAGAGAGGGTGACAGAATTTGAGAGACTCCTAATTCTGGGAAATGAACAAGGGGAAGTGGAAGGGGAGGCAGACAGGGGGATGGAGTGACTAGGTGACAGGCACTGAGGGAGGCACTTCACGGGATGAGCAATAGGTGTTATACTATATGTTGGCAAATCGAAATTCAATAAAAATATATATATATATATATAAAAGATCACGTACTATGAATATGATCATCGAGCTCTAGACTATACATTCACAGACAGAAAAAGAAATGAAAGATGCAATTTAGAACTTGAAATCTAATGAGCAAATACTAATAGACACATTTAAAAAGTTATATCATAATGCAAATGCATGGTTTAGTTGAGAAAGTGGTGGCCAGTGGAAACCATATTATCCAGCAGAACGAGCTTGGGCATAGTCAGTCTGGCAGGTGCAGAAACCAAAGTGTCTGTAAAGTCAGGTCCATATTTTATAAGGAATCATATATTTTCAGGGAACAAAAATCTTCTCAAGCTACCTCAAAAAGGGAGAGATGTAGAGCAACATAGCAAAACTGGAATGTCAGGGGCAGCCCTCTCTGCCCTTGACTTAGTCTACATCTCTTTCTATGTGATCTCCCCTCCCTGTCTGTTCTGTTCTCCTCTCTGCAAACAAGCTTCCTCCACAAGATTCTTGGTTTCTGCTTTTCTGTAACCTCGGCTTACCTTATTTGCCAAGAAGCCAATTCCAATTATAACAACGGACAGGTACCTAACATAGACCTATGAGTTGTAATGATACCAGTCTATGCTTTTGTGTTACTTTTTCTGGAAGCACTCAAAACACAGATATAAGAATAGGGAAGCCAGATAGTAAATTGGATCTAGGATTGGCTGGAATAGAATGAGTAGGGTGAAAAGAAATGGAAACTAGGCTGTTACAAGTATGGAAAGAAAGGATTTTAACTAATGGAATCAAAACTATATTAGGGAGCTCAAAAGGATAAAAACATTAGGAAAAAAAAGAAAGTTCAAGAATCCAAATTGAAGATATTGATCAATAAATGGTATTTAATTTTCCATTTACAGTAAATTTCCCCTTAAATTAGCTTACACAAGCTACATTTTCTTGCTGAAAAAAGTTATTACATGCAGTAAGCTGATGTGTAAAAAAAAATTCCCAGGGAAATCATCTGTGTTCGAGACAGTAAGGTAGAGTAAAAGCCAGGAAGTCTTATGATGGCTGTTGTAGTGTTTGTGTTCCAGGGTACATGGATTTATTTTAAGTTAATGCAGTGTGGGAAGAAACAATATCCAGTTGGCTTGGAGGTGAATAGAGCTGAAGGGACTATTCTGAGAGGCAATTGTCTGTTTTATTTAAGAATGGTGAGCTAAGCAACTAACTGGATATAGAGGAAACATACCTCAACATAATATAGGCCACATATGGCAAACCCACAACTAACATTATATTCAATGGGGAAAAGCCAAAAGCTTTTCCTCTATTATCAAGAATAAGACAAGAATGCCCGCTGTTACTTTTATTCAACAAAGTACTGGAATCAGACAAGAAAAAATAAAACTGTTGCTATTTGCAGATGATATACTTTACCTAGAAAACCCTGAAAACTCCACCAAACAACTATTCAAATAATAAGTGAATTCGGTAAAAATGCAGGATATAAAAATAATACATCAAAATCTGTTGTATGCATACATACTAATAATAAGCTAGTAGAAAAAGAAATTAAGAAAAAAAATCCCATTTAAAATTGCATCAAAAGGTTAAAACAGCTTGAAATGAATTTAACAAAGGAGGTGAAAGACCTATAATCTGAAAACCATAAGACCTGATGAAAGAAATTGAATGACACAAATAAATGGAAAGATTCTGTGTTCATGGATTGGAAGAATTAAGATTGTTAAAATGTCCATTCTACTCAAAGCAATCTACGGATTCAACGCAATGCCTGTCAAAATTTGAATAGCATTTTTCATGGAACTAGAACAAATAATTCTAAAGTTTGTATGGAAACACAAAACACCTCAAATAGCCACAGCATCTTGAGAAAGAAAAACAAAGAGGGAAGTATCACACTCCCAGATTTCAAACTATACGACAAAGCTATAGTTAGTAATCAAAACGGGATGATATCCCATTTTGTATTGGCACAAAAATAGACACATAGATCAGTGTAACAGAATAGAGAGCCCAGAAGTAAACCTATACTTTTAGGGACACCTGGGTGGCTCAGCGGTTGAGAGTCTGCCTTCAGGTCAGGGTATGATCCTGGGATCCAGGAAAGGGTCCTACATTGGGATGCTTGCAGGAAGCCTGCTTCTCCCTCTGCCTGTGTCTTTGCCTCTCTTTCTCTCTCTGTCTCTCATGAATAAATAAATAAAATCTTAAAAAAAACACACACCTATGCTTTTATAGTCATTTAACTTATGATAAAGGAGGCAGAAGTATACAGTGGGGAAAAGGCAGTTCTTTTTCTTTTCTTTTGTGTGTGTGTGTGTATTTTTTTTATTGGAGTTCAATTTGCCAGCATATAGTATAACACCCAGTGCTCATCCCATCAAATGCCCCCCTCAGTGCCCATCACCCAGTCACCCCAACCCCCTGCCCACCTTCCCTTCCACTACCCATTGTTTGTTCTTAGGGTTAGGAGTCTCTCATGTTCTGTCTCCCTCACTGATATTTCCCACTCATTTTCTCTCCTTTCCCCTATAATCCCTTTCACTATTTCTTATATTCCCGGAATGAATGAAACCGTATAATGTTTGTCCTTCTCCGATTGACTTTACTCAGCATAATACCCTCCAGTTCCATCCAGTCGAAGCAAATGTTAAGTATCTGTCTTTTCTAATGGCTGAATAGTATTCCATTGTATACATAAACCACATCTTCTTTATCCATTCATCTTTCGATGGACACCGAGGCTCCTTCCACAGTTTGGCTATGGTGGCCATTGCTGCTATCAACATCGGGGTGCAGGTGTCTCGGTTTTTTACTACATCTGCATCTTCGGGGTAAATGCCCAGTAGTGCAATTGCTGGGTCGTAGGGCAGGTCTATTTTTAACTCTTTGAGGAACCGCCTAACAGTTTTCCAGGGTGGCTGTACCAGTTCACATTCCCACCAACAGTGCAAGAGGGTTCTCTTTTCTCCACATCCTCTCCAACATTGGTTGTTTCCCATCATGTTAATTTTCCCCATTCTCACTGGGGTGAGGTGGTATCTCATTGTGCTTTTTATTTGTATTTCCCTGATGGCAAGTGATACCGAGCATTTCCTCGTGTGCTTGTTGGCCATGTCTATGTCTTCTTTGGTGAAATTTCTGTTCATGTTTTCTGCCCATTTCATGATTGGACTGTTTGTTTCTTTGCTGTTGAGTTTCATAAGTTCTTTATAGATCTTGGATACTAGCCCTTTATCTGATATGTCATTTGCAAATATCTCCTCTCATTCTGTAGGCTTTTAGTTTTCTTGATGTTTCTTTTGCTGTGCAGAAGCTTTTTATCTTGATTAAGTCCCAATAGTTCATTTTTGCTTTAAGTCCCAATAGTTTCATTTTTAGTTCATGGCATTTTGATAGGGATTGCATTGAACGTGTAAATTGCCCTGAGTAGCATAGACATTTTCACAATATTAATTCTTCCAATCCACGAACATGGAATATTTTTCCATCTCTTTGTGTCTTCCTCAATTTCTTTCAGAAGTTTTCTGTAGTTTTTAGAGTATAGACCCCTAACCTCTTTGGTTAGGTTTATTCCTAGGTATCTTATGCTTTTGGATGCAATTGTAAATGCGATCGACTCCTTAATTTCTCTTTCTTCAGTCTCATTGTTAGTGTATAGAAATGCCACTGCTTTCTGGGCATTGATTTTATATTCTGCCACACTGCCAAATTGCTGTATGAGTTCTAGCGATCTTGCGGTGGAGTCTTTTGGGTTTTCTATGTACAGTATCATGTCATCTGTGAAAAGGGAGAGTTTGACTTCTTCTTTGCCAATTTTAATGCCTTTTATTTCTTTTTGTTGCCTGATTGCTGAGGCTAGGAATTCTAGTACTGTGTTGAATAGCAGTGGTGAGAGTGGACATCCCTGTCATGTTCCTGATCTTAGGGGAAAGGCTCTCAGTGTTTCCCCACTGAGAATGATATTTGCTGTGGGCTTTTCATAGATGGCTTTTAAGATGCTGAGGAATGTTGCCTCTATTCCTACATTCTCAAGAGTTTTGATCAGGAATGGATGCTGTATTTTGTCAAATGCTTTCTCTGCATCTATTGAGAGGATCATATGGTTCTTGTTTTTTCTCTTGCTGATTTGATCAATCACACTGATTGCTTTACGAGTGTTGAACCAGCCTTGCATCCCAAGGATAAATCCCACTTGGTCATGGTGAATAATCCTCTTAATGTATTGTTGGATCCTATTGGCTAGTATCTTGTTGAGAATTTTTGCATCTGTGTTCATCAGGGATATTGGTCTATAATTCTCCATTTGGTGGGGTCTTTGTCTGGTTTTGGAATTAAGGTGATGCTGGCCTCATAGAACGAATTTGGAAGTATTCCGTCCCTTTCTATCTTTCAGAACACCTTTAGTAGAATAGGTATGGTTTCTTCTTTAAACGTTTGATAGAATTCCCCTGGGAAGCCATCTGGCCCTGGACTTTTGTGTCTTGGGAGGTTTTTGATGACTCCTTCCATTTCCTCCCTGCTTATCAGCCTGTTCAGGTTTTCTATTTCTTCCTGTTCCAGTTTTGGTAGTTTGTGGTTTTCCAGAAATATGTCCATTTCTTCTAGATTGTCTAATTTATTGGCATATAGCTGCTCATAATACATTTTAAAAATCATTTGTATTTCCTTGGTATTGGCTGTGATCTGTCCTTTTTCATTCATAATTTTATTAATTTGAGTCTCTTTTCTTTTAATAAGGCTGGGTAATGGTTTATCTATCTTATTAATTCATTCAAAGATCCAACTCCTGGTTTTGTTGATCTGTTCCACAGTTCTTCTGGCCTCTATTTCATTGAGTTCTGCTCCAATCTTTATTGACTCTCTTCTGCTTGCTGTAGGTTTTATTTGGTGTTCTTTCTCCAGTTCCTTTAGGTGCAAGGTTAGCTTCTGTATATGAGTGTTTTCCAATTTTTTGAGGAAGGCTTGTATTGCAGTGTATTTCCCTCTTAGGACTGCTTTTCCTGTATCCTAAAGATTTTGAACAGTTGTATCTTCATTTTCATTAGTTTCCATGAATCTTTTTAATTATTCTCTAATTTCCTGGTTGACCCACTCATCTTTTAGCAGGATGCTCTTTAACCTCCACGTGTTTGAGTTTCTTCCAAATTTCTTCTTGGATTGAGTTCTAGTTTCAAAACGTTGTGTTCTGAAAATATGCAGGGGACAATCCCAATCTTTTGGTATTGGTTGAAACCTGATTTGTGACCAGTATGTGGTCTATTCTGGAGACAGTTCCAAGTGCACTTGAGAAGAATGTGTATTCAGTTGTGTTTGGATGTAAAGTTCTGTAAATATCTGTGAAATCCATCTGGTCCAGTGTATCATTTAAAGCTCTTGTTTCTTGGGAGATGTTGTGCTTAGAAGATCTGTCATTTGCAGAAAGTGCTGTGTTGAAGTCTCCTACTATTGGTGTATTATTATCTAAGTATCTGTTTGCTTTGGTTATTAATTGATATACTTGGCCACTCCCACATTAGGAGCATAAATATTCATGATTGTTAGGTCCTCTTGTTGGATAGACCCTTTAAGTATGATATAGTGTCCCTCTTCATCTCTTACTACAGTCTTTGGGATAAACTTTAATTTATCTGATATGAGGATGGCTACTCCAGCTTTCTTTTGAGGACCATTTGATTGGTAAATAGTTCTCCAATCTTTAATTTTCTGGCTCTAGGTGTCCTTAGGTCTAAAATGAGTCTCTTGTAGATAGCAAATAGATGGGTCTTGCTTTCTTTATCCAATCTGAAACCCTGCGTCATTTGATGGGATCATTAAGCCTTTTCATGTTCAGAGTTACTATTAAAAGATATGAATTTAGTATCATCGTAATACCTATTCAGTCCCTGTTTTTGTGGATTATTTCTTTGGGCTTCCTCTTTCTTATACAAGGCCCCCCCTTAATATTTTGCAGAGCTAGTTTGGTGGTCAAATATTCTTTCAGTTTCTGCCTATCTTGGAAGCTCTTTATCTCTCCTTCTATTCTGAATGAGAGCCTTGCTGGATAAAGTATTCTTGGCTGCAGGTTCTTCTCATTTAGTACCCTAATTATATTCTGCCAGCCGTTTCTGGCCTGCCATGTTTCTGTGGAGAGATCTGCTGTTAATCTAATATTTCTCCCCATATAAGTTATGGATCTCTTCTCTCTTGCTGCTTTAAGGGTTTTCTCTTTATGTTTGGAATTTGCAAGTTTCACTATTAAATGTCAAGGTGTTGAATGGTTTTTATTGATTTTAGAGGGACTTCTCTGTCTCCTGGATCTGCATACCTGTTTCCCTACCCAAATTAGGGAAGTTCTCAGCTATGATTTGTTCAAATATGCTTTCTGGTCCTCTGTTCCTCTCGGTGCTCTCTGGAACCTCAATTATATGTAGATTTTTCCTTATGAGACTATCATTTATTTCCCTTAACGTTTCCTCATGGTCTTTTAATTGTTTTTCTCTTTTCTCCTCAGCTTCCTTCCTTGCCATCAACTTGTCTTCTATGTCACTCACTCTTTCTTGTACCTCATTAACCTCGTCATTAGGACCTCCTGTTTGGATTGCATCTCATTTAATTGATTTTTAATTTCTGCATGATTAGATCTAAATTCCACAGTCATGAAGTCTCTTGAATCCTTTATGCTTTTTTCCAGAGCCACTATTAGCTTTATAATTGTGCTTCTGAGTTGGCTTTCTGACATCGAATTGTAATCCAAATTCTATAACTCTATGGAAGAGAGTGCTGTTTCTGATTCTTTCTTTTGTGGTGAGTTCTTCCTTCTAGTCATTTTGCTCAGTGCAGAGTGCCTGTATGAGTGGGCAGAGTCAAGAATATCAACCATGACCTAAGTAAATTTCAACCTAGCTGATTTTGATGAGGTCAGTGACCAGAAATTGAAAACAAAGATCAGAATGAAATAAAACAAAAGGACCATTCAAGTGAAAAACAAATTTTAAAACAAAGTAGTAAAAAATAAAAGGCCAAGAATCCCAAATAAGAAGAAAAAAAAAAAGAAAGAAGAGAAAAAAGCAAAAGTAAAGAAGAAAAAAAAAAGGAAAAAGAAAGAAAAAAGGGGAGGGACTGGGAGATGGTGGTGGTCACGAAGTTGTAGTGGAGGGAGAATGTAGTCTATCTGAGGAGTTCTAGAGGGTGATCCTCTTGTTTCTATGTATATTAAGTTCTGTATCTTAGAAGGTGCTCAGTCCCAAATTTATATAAACTAGAAATACTTGTGGAGGGCCCCAACATTGGCCACCATAAATGAGATAAAAGAGAGGGGCAGAGTGGAAATGAGGAATCTCACAGAATGAACCAGCATAGTATACCACTTGGTTCTGGGTGCATCTGGTCATGTTTTAGAAGGTATTAACTTCCACCATTGTAGAACAAAATGAGGCAGAGTAAACAAAAAACACCCCCCCCCAAAAAAATATGTTGAATATCTCCCAAAATTAAGTTGAGTATGTTGAAGGGAATCTAGAAGTAGAAAATATATCTAGACCTATAATTGTAGAAATATTAAAGTCAAAAAGGAAGGAACTTAAAAATGAAGAGGTGGTAAAATATTATAGTTAAGGTGGGAAAAGAGAAAAAAATGGAAATTTACAGTCTGAAATAAAAACGAGTTGTACTGGAAAAAGGAAGAAAAAAAATAGGAGGGGTATCCTCTGGTTCTATATACTGGAAATCCCTCTGTCTTCCCCCGGTGCTTTCCAGTGCTGCTTGGTCAAGAACTTGCTCTTCCCCTATCCTTCCAGCTGGTCTTCTGGGGGAGGGGCCTGCTGTGCTGATTCTCAGGTTTGTGCACCTGGGGGTGCTGCCCCACCCCCTGCCAAGTGCCGGGCTCAGTGGGAGCTGTTTGCCCCGTGAGGCCCCTGTTCCCTGGCGACCCCTCTCCCTCCCAGGCACAGGGTGACACCAGGAGGAACACCACCACTGGCGGGTGCAGGTCTCCAGCCCTGGAGTCAGCTCCCGCAGTAACTACGCAGCTCCCAGTCCGCAGGGGCCTGGATGCTCCGGGGGTGGGGGACGCTGATCTGCACAGCTTGGGGCGCCCTGCAGCAGGAGCGTCCCCGCTGCCCTGGGCCCTCCCCGCCTCCACCTGTCCTGGGGGAGCTCAGGATCCCGGCTGTGTCCCCCGGCGTCCTGGGGTCCAGGGCCTGCACTCCTGGAATTGTGCTCCTGGCCCGAGGCTCCTAAAGGCAGCAGGGCGCAGCCCCCTCCGCCAGGAGCCCCCGCCTGACCCCCGGCTTCTCCCCGAGGCCCCGCCGGGCGCTCCAGCCCTTTCCCGAGCTCGGCCGCGGGGTGTGGGGCGCTCTCCCCCGGGCGCACCTCCCCTGTTAGTGACCCCGGGAGACCCGAGGCCCCACCGCCCCTCCTGCGATCCTGCCCGAGTTCCCCGCTGAGCACTTTCCATCCGGGAAGAATCCGGGGTGGAGTTAAAGCTCCCGCTTCTCCGGGGCTGGGCTCTCCTGTCCGGAGGCTTCCCCACCCCCCCCCACCCCCCGGCCTTAGCCCGGCTCCTCGCGGGGCCCCTCCCCCCTTGATTCTTTTTTTTTTTTTTTTTGTATTTTTTTCCACCTTCCTACCTTGTGAGAAGCGAAAACCCTTCTCTCTATAGCATTCTGGCTGTTCTCTCTTTAAATCTCAGGTGGAATTCATAGGTGTTCAGGATGGTTTGAAAGTTATCTAGGGGGCGGCCTGGGTGGCTCAGCGGTTTAGCGCCACCTGCAGCCCAGGGCGTGATCCTGGAGACCCGGGATCGAGTCCCACATCGGGCTCCCTGCATGGAGCCTGTTTCTCCCTCTGCCTCTCTCTCTCTCTCATAAATAAATAAAATATTTAAAAAAAAGAAAGTTATCTAGGTAAGTTGGTGAGACCAGGTGAGTTGAGGTCCCTACTCCT
Organism: Canis lupus baileyi; assembly: GCF_048164855.1. Classification (NCBI taxonomy): domain Eukaryota; kingdom Metazoa; phylum Chordata; class Mammalia; order Carnivora; family Canidae; genus Canis; species Canis lupus. The sequence continues at coordinate 11,196,908 of NC_132870.1, read as the reverse complement.
CTGCTGTCTTGCCCCACCTCCAGTTCTTTTCTTTAAAAAAGAAAAAAAAGATTTTATTTATTTGTGTATGTGTGAGAGAGAAAGAGCACAAGCAGGGGAAAGAAGAGGGAGAAGCAGACTCCCCCCTGAGCAGGGAGCCTCATGTGAAGTTTGATGTGGGACGTGATCCTAGGACCCTGGAATCATGACCTGAGCCTAAGGCAGATGCTTAACTGACTAAGCCACCCAGGTGTTCCTCAGTTTTTTTCAATGAATTAAAGAAGATGTCCAAAACTACAGGATTACATGCAAAAAAAATGAAATTGGGCCATTTTCTTAACACCATACAAATGTGAATACAAAGTGGATTAAAGATCTAAATGTAGGATATGAAACCATTAAATTCCTTAAACAAAATAGAAGTGGTAAACTCTTGGATATTGGTCTCAGCAATAGTTTTTTTGGATTTGTCTCCTTAGAAAAGGGCAACAGAAGCAAAAATAAACAATTGGGACTACATCACATTAAAAAGCTTTTGAAAAAAAAAAAAGCTTTTGCACAGAGAAGGAAACTATCAAAATGAAAAGGCAACCTACTAAAGGGCATATCTACAAATGATATATATAATAAACGGTCAATATCCAAAATGTATATAAAAAAAACTTATACAACTGAACACTAAGAAAACAAATAATTCAATTTAAAGATGGGCAAAGAAACTGGATGGACCTTTTTTTCCAGCAAAGACATATACATAGCCACCAGGTACATGAAAAGATGTGCAACATCACTAATCATTAGGAAAATGCAAATCCAAACCACAATGAGATGTCACATAATACACATCAGAATGGCTAATACTAAAAAGACAAATAATAAATGTTGGCAAAGGTGTGGATAAAAAGGAACCCTTGTACAGTAGTAGTGGGAATGTAAATAAGTACAGACATTATGGAAAATAGTCTGGAGGCTTCTCAAAAAATTAAAAATAAAACTACAATATTATCCAGCATTTCCACTTCTGCGTATTTACCCAAAGAAAACAAAACACTAATTCATACAAAACATTAAAAAGACATATGCACCCCTGTGTTCATCACAGCATTATTGCAATAGTCAAGATATTGAAATAACCCAAACATCCACTGATACATGAATAGATAAAAAAGATGTGGTATATATGTACAATGTAATATGATTCAACCATAAAAATGAATGAAGTTTTGCCATTTGTGACAATATGGATAGACCTAAATGGGTATTATGCTAGGTGAAGTAAGTGAAAGACGAATACTGTATGATTTCATATTTAGGTAGAATCTGAAAATACAGAGAAAAAACTGGTGGTTGGGAGGGGAGATGGAGTGGGGGGATGGGCAAAATAGGAGAATGGGATTGAGAGGTAAAAACTTGCAGTTACAAAGTAAATAAGACACAGAGAGATAAAATACAGCATAGAAAAGACAGCCCTTTTTTTGGGTATAAGTGTTTTCTCCACGCCACCCCGACCCTCTAAAGTCTATATTTATTCCCATAAGTCATTCAGTGTGTCTGATCACGGAGTGCTAAGATATAGGACTTGAACTACAAGACCCATATATACCAGGAGAGCTGCTTCTGGGTTCAGGGCACTTGTGCTAAGGAATGATTTTCAGAAAAAGTTGAGTGAGGAGTTTGTATAGCAAGAAGACATGATGTTCTTGAATATTTGGTATCTATCAGCCAAATACATTAACACTGCAGGGATAATTATGTCTTTTAGTCACTTGCCTACAGTTTTTGCCAAGAATGTGAGCTAGTATCTTTGAAAGATTCAAGAACTAAATTTCAAAGGTAAACTAGAATATAATTAAATTAGATGATCTCACACCTGTCTACATATATCTGGCACAAGCTTCCAAGTAACTGTGACCTTTGAGTTAAGTTCAGAAATGGCACTCCAAAATATGTTTGCCCATAACATTCTTTATGCCTTTTTTATTGAGATACTTACCTTAAATAAAATTAACCATTTTAAAATGTACAGTTCAGTGGCATTTAGTGCATTTATTTTATTTTTTTTTATATAAATATTTTTTTCTTTATTTATTTATGATAGTCACACAGAGAGAGAGAGAGAGAGAGAGAGGCAGAGACATAGGCAGAGGGAGAAGCAGGCTCCATGCACCGGGAGCCCGATGTGGGTGGGATTCGATCCCGGGTCTCCAGGATCGCGCCCTGGGCCAAAGGCAGGCGCCAAACCGCTGCGCCACCCAGGGATATTGTTCAACCATCACTTCTATATAGTTCCAAAACATTTTCTTTATCTCCCAAAGGAAACTTCACCATTAAGCACTTAATGCGTTTTTGCATTCACATTATTTCCACTTTCTTGGAGGAGCTCCCGTTTCCTACCCATCTATAGAAATTTAAACCACATTATGTTGTAACTGAAAACTCAGAAAAAGGAAATGAGGCAGAAATGAGGCCAAAGCTAGGACAAGTTGCTGGGATTGTTCCTAGGTGGACTAAATGCTGTTTTGCCTACAGTTGGAATTTCTCCTGGAAGACCTGTATATGGGCAGTTGGCACTGGTTTTGTTTTTTCTTTCTAATTTTTGTTAAACATGGTAATGATTTATTAATACAGATTGCATTATAAATGCTGGTTATTTTAAGTACAATCTTTTTTTTTTTTTTAAGATTTATTTATTTATTTATTTATTGAGCACTCAGGTGGTGGGAGGGGCAGAGGGAGAAAGAGAATCCCAGGCAGATTTCTGTGCTGAGTGCTGAGCCCAAGGCTGGGCCAATCCCAGGACCTGGAGATCATGACCAGAGCGGAAACCAAGACTCAGATGCCCAACTGACAGAGCCATCCAGGTGCCCCTACATACAGTCTTTTTTAAATTTTTGTTTTGCCTTTTTGGTTTTCCTTTTCCTCTTCCCTCACATAGCCTGCTCCCTTTCTCCCGCACATACCATTCTTACAGTTAACACCTTAGTATGTATCCTTCTAGTTCTTCACCATGGTCATGGAATCATATACAGAAATTTATCTACTATAGAATACATTTAATTTCTTATTATTTTCCTTTTACAAAAACAATTGTAAAATGAATGCCTGTTGAGCCAGCCCTTTTATTCAAGAACAAACACCTCATGGATAGCACTTCAAGTCAGTTGTTTAGCTCTACTACTACTTCTTCTTCTTCCTCCTCCTCCTTCCCCTCCTCCTCCCAGCCTTCTCCTCCTCCTTTTCTTTTTTGTTTTTTGTTTTTTTTTTTTTTTTTAAGTAGGCTCCACACCTAACATGGAGCCCAATGCGGGACTCAAATTCATGACCCCAAGATCAAGACCTGAACTGAGGTAAAAAATTGGTCATTTAGTCAGCTGAGCCACCCAGGAACCCCTCTGATTTATTCTTTTTAATAAATATCACATGATGTGAATGTAGCATAATTTATACTACAATTGATGGTCATTCACTGTTTCCATTTATTCTCTGGCTACTCTTTCTTTTTTTAAAGTTGGATATATTTTTTTAAGATTTTATTTATTTATCCATGAAAGAGGCAAAGACACAGGCAGAGGGAGAATCAGGCTCCTTGCAGGGAGCCCGATGTGGGACTTGATCCTGGGACTCCAGATGCTCAACCACTGAGCCACCCAGGGATCCCTCTCTACCTGCTCTTGATGAACCTATAATAGACTTCCTTACATACATGTCATTATATGCCACTGGCTTAATTTATATGAGATTCCCAGGAGTAGTAGTATTTAATTTTAAAAAATATATTAGTTTAAAATTTTCAACAGATATTTCTATATTGCCTTTCACAAAAGCATAGCAATGTATATTTCTACCAGCAGTTCTAAGAGAACTCTTTTTATTACATATTTATAGGTGTGCAATAATATTATTTTCACTAACTAGTAAATTTGACCATCTTTTCGTATTTGTGGGAGACTTGCATTTACTATTGGTTAATATACATATTTCTTGCCCATTTTTAATGTCTTTTAATGGTTCATTTTTATTATAGTTACCAACATCTTGTCTCAATTTGTGCTAAATTATCTTCTCCATCTATTTGTTCATTTTTATAAAAAATGTGGGTTTTTTTCTTTTTCAATTCTTAGTAAATAAGCACTCCAACATCTGCAGATTAATAAGTCTCCTGGATTTTTTTTTGGATTTGTATTATTTGTTTTCTTCATTTAATTCTTTAATTTACCTCAATTTTTGATGGGAGAGTGTTTCATTATTTCTTTATATTTTATTGGATTATACTAATCAAATGTAAGCTATAACATTTCAAGTTTTTAGATTTTAAGATTTTCTTCATGACTAAGCACACAGTTGATTTTTGCAAATGTTCCCTGGATTTATAGAAAAATGGAAATCTCTACTGGAAGGATACTCAATTCCTCTATGTCTTTGTCTAATTTTTTGGCTACAGTAAACATCCTCTTCTAAAGTAGTACTATAACTTTAGCTATAATCATATTTTTACCACATTTTCCTTGTTTTGCTAGTAGTTCAATTTAATATCTTTAGTTTCTATATTGTATGGTATAATCATGCAATACCATAATTTTTGTCTTTTATTATGAAAAAATTTTCCTCTTTATATTATTTAATGTATTAGGGTTTTGAGGAGCTACTCAATAAATAACATCGCTCTTCTTCACCTAAGAAGAACAAGTTTAAGAGGTAAAAGCTAAAGGATAGTATATTCAGGACAATCTTCATAATTGCAGGGCCCAGTACAAAATGAAAATGTGAACTCCCTTGTTTAATAATCATTAGAATTTCAAGACAGGGACAGCAGAGCATCAAATTTAGTTCAGGAACTTCTAAGCATAGGAGCCTATGTGACTACTTAGTTCGAAAGCCTATGAAGCCAGCCTTGTGTGTGGAAATTTATTTATTTATTTATTTATTTAAAAAGATTTTATTTATTTATTCATGAGAGACACAGAGAGAGAGGCAGAGACATAGGCAGAAGGAGAAGCAGGCTTCCTGAGGGAGCCCAATGCGGGACTCCACCCCAGGACCCCAGGATCATGCCCTAAGCCAAAGGCAGATGCTCAAACACTGAGCCACCCAGGTGCCCGAGGTGTGTGGAAATTTAAGTATCAACTTTGTTAATAATGAAGCTGATATAAGAGAATGTGTGAGAATTAAAGGGGCCTGCTACTCAGACTTACTCTGCTGGTTACTGACCAGTGCCACATTTTACTAATCAATAGTCTAACGCTGACTAAATATTCAGAAAGTTAATAATTTACAAATCCTGTAGTTTATAAAGCTGTGTTAAGTGATGACATATTGATAATTGTGTGTCTTAAAAGAAAATTCTAAATAATGTTATCAAGTCTCCCCCTGCCTATTTTTTGCATATTTACCTTCTTTTAATTTTTGCAAACAGATGTGCTGCTGAGTCATGGATGCTAGATGTCCCAGGATATTATCTCATCTTCTTTCTCCACAGACTAGGAATAGTACAGGCGATGGCCATGTGCACTTATCCCACAACAGGCTAGACTTCAACCCTGTACTGAAGAAGCCACCCCCAGTGATGAGAGGGAGCTTGTTCTTCATGGCAACTTCATTCTTGGCTTTTCTTCTGAGAAGACCAAAGTGAAGGGCACAATTAGTGTCAACAGTGATGCGGTGTGTTTATTTTTTCAGGGTGTGAACACCCAACTTCTGGGATTAGTTTTGAGCTCAGTGCTCAAACAGCCACCCAGTGGTTTCATTCCTCTTATTCATTGCTGTCTGCAGGAGTAAGAACTAAACAAGTTAGGGTCATGACATGCTAGTAATATAACATGTTACAAAAAAGAATAAAATACAGCTGGGTAATACACCAGTTGTACATGATGCATTCCAGTTCCTCACATTGAACAAATTGCTAGTAGCAGTATACTGTGAATAGATTAAGACACAGCCTTGAGATTTGTACAATCCAATCCCATTAAGAGTTGTATGGTCCAGTGAGTCAGGAGAAAAGGAAAGAATTAGAAATTCTGTTAATTATTTTTAGCCAGTGAGTGGGGAGATATTTACACATCTTAAAAGGCAGTGAGATACAAACTTCGGTTAGGTGTGTAGCTGCGGACTGAACGTTTCAGATGAACTTTACTTGAAAATTGGGAAGTAATAATTTAAATCAAAGGGAATAGGTAACGTACCCAACTTTTCCTTGATGTTTGGCATCCTTATTATAGCAACTGTAAAAGAATTCACCATGTTCCATTGGCATCTCAAACAAGGATCTAGTGACATTCTGGTTATTCATTAATTTTCACTCTTCTTGTTTTCTATCATATGTTTATAAGGCTCTAAATTTCTTTCCATGTAGAAAACAGATTTAGTTTAAATAGTGTTTTCGTTATTTTGCAGTTAATATTTTCTGAACTTTACAATGATTTTTTTCTTTGGATTAGTTAGAAATATATTGCTTAATTTCCAAACATATGGATGTTTTGTTTTCTTTTTGTTTTTATTTCTAACTAATTTCCACCATGATCAGAAACTATACTCTGATTTTATTCCTTCAGTCTTTTGCTGTTTATTGAGAATGCTTCATATCCCACATTTGGTCAATTTTGATAAATGATCCATATATATTTGCTAAGATCATCTCTTCTAGACTTGTTGGGTGTAGGATTTTATATATGTCAATTAGGCCAAGTCTGTTAAGCCTGCTGTTCAAATATTCAAAATCCCCCCCCCCTTTTTTTTTTTGGTGTATTTCTCCTATCAGTTGCTGAGAGAATTGTGTTAAAATCTTCTACTGCAAATATGAATTGATTTATTTCTATATTCTTTCATTTTAGAATTTCCGTTATTTCAGATTAAGTTACTAGGTCTATACAAATTTAGAATTATTACATTTTCCTCAAAAACTGATCTTTTTATTTTTTAAAGTTTTATTTTTTTATTTTTTTTAATTTTTATTTATTTATGATAGTCACAGAGAGAGAGAGAGAGAGAGAGGCAGAGACATAGGCAGAGGGAGAAGCAGGCTCCATGCACCGGGAGCCCGATGTGGGATTCGATCCCGGGTCTCCAGGATCGCGCCCTGGGCCAAAGGCAGGCGCTAAACCGCTGCGCCACCCAGGGATCCCTGATCTTTTTATTATTGTAAAATATCCCTTCTCTATATCTAGAAATGGTTTTCAGCTTAAAATCTACTTTGTTTGATATTAGTACTGCTGTACCAGCTTTCTTTCTGGATTAGATTGGCATTGCTTATATTTTCAACCTTTATATCTTGTTATTCCTATATCTTAGGTATGACTCTTGTGTCTACTCTTCTTTTTTTTTAACATTGATTTTTTTGTGCTAATTGTTCTATAGTCCATTTTTCTGTCTGATCCATGTGCTTTATATATACCAAATTTTTGTTGATGTGTTTCATGTACTGCCACTTGTCCTGTTTGATTATGCCTTTCCCTTCCTTCTTCATGAGACTTGGAGAAAAAAATATCCAAAGGTTGTATTCTACAACCTTCCCGAGACTCCCATGGTCATTACACAGACCTTACTATTATTCATTCTCAATAACTACAGTCCCTCTAAGGGGTGACAGAGTGGGATGCATGAATAAGGCTTATTTCATGCATCCCACTCTGTCACCCCTCAGATTTCCAAGTCATTGTCTCCAATACTCCAATCCCAACAATATTTTAAAACTGTCTTTATACTGTTCCTCCTTACACAGCTTAAATCCCAAGACCTGTTATCTTAACCAACATATTATATGTATACTTGCCCCCTCTCACCTGCCAAAACTTGCCATGTGAAACCCCAAATCTGATTATATCCACCTTCTGCCTGCTTTGCCCCTGGATCTGTCCAACTAACATAGCCAGAGAAAAACCACACTAATAAGTCTTGCTTTATTGTCATGACCATGAATTTTAAGTAGCCTCCTAGTGCTGCCTCCCAAACTGAGTTCTTCTGGTTATTTGTTATCTTTCTCTACTAACTACTGTATCTTTTCTTCCTCTTTTTGATTCACACTATCAACTGATGACGCACTTTGTTAATTCAATAAGAAAAAGCAAAGCACTTAGCAGAAAACAGGCATAGACTTACAGTACCCCACCTGCCCACATACCAGTACATGCGCCCACATACTCTTGTGTTTTTCCAATGTCACTATAGGTGAACTTTCTGTGATTCTGTGTAATGTGCACTAAGATCTACTACTTCTTACCTGCTTAAGGCACTGCTCCAGTAGTCCTTACCTTCTCCTAATTAAAAACTTTCCTGCTGTCCTGAATCATTCCCAGTAATACATAGGCCTGCAGTTTTCCCCATACTGTCTCAAAAACAGCCTATCTCTGACCCCATACTAATGACATATAAATCAAATGCTTATGCATGGTATAAGAAAAGTATATTAAGAGAATTGAAAAATAGGAGCAAATTTTTGGAAGTATTTGCCACTCATATTACAAACAAAGGGCTGATATTTCCCTTATAAAGAGCTTCTATAAATTAATAGTAAAAGCAGTCACATCACAGTATTGGTAAATGATATGAATGAGAAGTTCAGAGAAAAGTAAATTATAATTTGGCTCATAACCACATAAACAGATGCTATCCTCAACCTATCAGAGAAATTAAAAAACAAATAGGCACAATTTTCACCTCTCATATTGGCAAAACTGTAAAATTTGGTTATTCTCTAAGCCTGTGTCTGGAACCAGACTACAGGGATCTGAGTCCAAATAGACTTTGAACACATTTCTTAACTTCTCTGATCCTCAGTTTTCTAATTTGTAAAATGAGAATCATAATTTGACCTATCTCCTAATGAGATTATTTTAAGGATTAATGTGTAAATTTGCATGACATGCTTACAGCAGCCCCTGGCACATAGTAAAAGCTTTTACTATTAAAAGAGCATTTTTAGGTGGGGGAGGCTATGAAATCATAACCAACTTTATCCATTGTTGATAAAGTCTAAATTATTACAACTTCTATGAAGGGCTATTTGGAAGAACCTAGAAATATCACAACTAAACATAACATTTGACTAAGCAATTTCACTCTTGTGAATTGGTCTTCAGATATACTTGCACACATTTGGAATGATGCGCATACAGATTTAGTCATTACAGAACTGTCTGCAAATGCCCATCAGTAGGATACTAGTTAAATAAGTTAAATGATCCATTCCTTGAGAATTCACCTCTAACTCTGTGTTCTGATATATAGACAAGTTATCATATACATATATATAGAACAAGATTTTTTTTCAATAAAAAACCATGAGACAGAAGTCTTGCATAGTATGCTACCATTTGTGTAGAATTGGAGGATAAAATTTTATATTTATATTTACATATTCTTTTTAATATTTATTTATTTATTTTATATTTATATTTACATATTCTTCTGCATATGTATAAGAAGCTCTGGCACAAATCATAAGAAACTATTAATGGTGTTTTCCTGGAGGAGTAAGCAGAGGGAGTTTAAGAGTAGGAAAACACTTTTCATTCAATGCCTTTTTATACTTAAGGACAATTAGATTTATACTCTATAATAGATAGATTGAAAAAGTGCCAGGACATGTCTGTCCTCTGCCTAAACCTTGCAGATAAGGCTTTTCACCTTTCTTAGAGAGCAGTCTAGTCTTGACAGTGACTGACAATGCTAAGTTATTTGCCTCTGTGTTTCCCCTCTCTCCTCTTCATCACTCTGTACACTCGCTCTCACATGGTCACACTGCCTTCTTGCCATATCTTGAAAATGTCAAACATGCCCTCACTCTTACTGTTCTCTTACTTTCAGTCTACCCTTCAATATGCTTTGTCTTGAGCCGTCATTTCCTTCAGGTGTCTTTTCACTCTAACAGAAAAGCTTCTCCTGATCATGATCATCCTGTGAAAGCAGGCTTTTGTCTCAGTCATTCTTTAACAACAGCCTTGCCTCTCGCACACCCATTTTATTTTTCTACATGGCATTTACCACCATCTGATATTATAAAATATTCATGCATGTAGATGCACACACACATTTGTTTACGAGTCAATTTCTGCCTCACTCTTCAATAGAGTGTGAACTCCACAAGAGTAGGGACATGATTATTTTTGTTCACTGTTGGAACCCATAGAGTCTAGAGCAGTGATTGGCATATAGAAATAAGTGAAAATGAAATCAGGAGATCAAACACTGTTAATGAATAGGGTTCTTTCCTTATAATAAGATAAATCTTTTTCTTGGCTTTTCTCTGTAGTTTGGCCCTATTTTTTTTTTTTTTTTTTGTATTGCTGACACGCTTTCAACAATTGGCTGCCCAAAGTTTCATATTCAGATTCTCCCCTCTGAGGAAATCCGTGCTGATTTGAACAGAATCACTTGGAGATATTGAGGATAATTGCAAGAAAGGGAAAGCAGCATTTGGTCCCCTAGAGGCATGTTATCTCTAGTCTAGAGCATGAAGTTATTTAAAAAATATTTACCGGGTTTTTGCTTTTGATAACTTGCAATTTCCTTTAGGTTGGCTATAGTTTGTGATGTATGAATTCTCCAAGGAGACCTTAAAGGATGCATGTTTCCTGAATCCTTGTATTTTCCAAACCAACTCATCTTTTTTCTTTATACATGACATACATTTTGGCTATGTATGACATTTTTGGATCATATTTTCTTTATTTAAGAATTTTATAATTATCTTCTGACACAGTTTTGTTGTCAAGAAATCTGAGATCATTCTGATTTTTTTTTCATCTTGTAAGTTAACTTTTCTTGTTTGCCTAGATATCCAAAAGACTCTTTAGAAGTTTAGTAACTTAATATTCTTTAGAGTTGACCTTTTTTTTTTTTGAGTTGACCATTTTTGATCAACTTTTTATCTCATGGTGTCCCTTTCCAATACTTAGATCAAGTTTCCTTTGATATCAAAAAATGTTTCCTTACATATTTTTTTCTGTTCCATACTTTGTTTTCTTCTTTGATACTCATGGTTATGTGTCTTGATGCTCTAATGCTTATTTTCTAGATCTATCATAATCTCTCTAATCCTTTTAAATTCTCTACTTCTGGTCCAATTTGCCTCTTTTCTCATTTTTATCTTCTGTGTCACTTATTGTGGTTTTTTTTTTTTTTTTTTTTACAATATCTCTTCTCCCTTTCTGTCTCTTTTTAAAAGATTTTATATGGGATCCCTGGGTGGCGCAGCGGTTTGGCGCCTGCCTTTGGCCCGGGGCGCGATCCTGGAGACCCGGGATCGAATCCCACGTCGGGCTCCCGGTGCATGGAGCCTGCTTCTCCCTCTGCCTGTGTCTGCCTCTCTCTCTCTCACTGTGTGCCTATCATAAAATAAAAATAATAAAAAAAAATTAAAAGATTTTATATATTTATGAGAGGCATGGAGAGAGAGGCAGAGACATAAGCAGAAGGAGAAGTAGGCTACCTGCAGGAGCCTGATGAGGGACTCGATCCCAGGACCCCTGGATCATGTCCTAAGCCGAAGGCAGATGCTCAACTGCTGAGTCACGTGGGCATTCCTATCTCTTCTCTTTTAATGTCCTTTCAATTTTGCCATATGTTTGTGATGGTTTTTATTTTATTCTTTGACTTTTTTCCTGAGCACTGCCCTCTAAAGTTTCAAGTCCATAAGTTTTTGGGGTTTTCTTTTTGGTTTTATGGGGTTTTTTAAAAAATATTTTATTTTATTTACTCGTGAGAGAGAGATGCAGAGACACAGGCAGAGGGAGAAGCAGGCTCCATGCAGGGGGCCCGACGTGGGACTCGATCCCCGGTCTCCAGGATCACACCCTGGGCTGCAGGCGGCGCTAAACCACTGCGCCATCGGGGCTCCCAAGTCCGCAGGTTTTTGTATGAATATTTTCTTTGTTGCTTTATAAAAGCAGTTACCTAATTACATTTATCTAGATTAATGGTAAAATATAGTTCATAATATTAATCTGCTTCCTTGTAGCAGTTTTCTTTTTCTTTTTTTTTTTTTTGTAGCAGTTTTCTGATGAATATTCTTCATCTGTTATTTTCTTTGCTTTTTTGGTTTTTTTCCTCGTGGAATCTTTGTATAGATTCTGTACTGATCCTTTTCAATTATGCATTATTAAAGATTTTTGTTTGTTTGTTGATTTTATGAACCAGCTCTTTGAAGAGTTTATGGGAAAGGTAGATGCCAAAGCTTTACTCCAGGGTACTTGGGATTTTGTTTTTCTATTTAGGATTTTATGAGAGCATTTATAAAGCCTTCACTATTTCCCAAACAATTGAGATAGGCAGTATTTTTTCCTTTACAGTTCATATGTTGTATTCTTCCCTGCTGCTATAGAGAAACACTACTTCCTTAAAACGTGGCTTATCTATGTGACATTTCATTCAACCATACTTGGTCTGCTTCTGGAACCAAGTAAAGTAGATGAGGTCTCTGGCTTCTAGCTGTAGCCCAACTCTACCACCTACATTCTCGAAAACTAGGGATATTATTTTTGCATTTCAAGGTGTTAGTATCTGCTTTACAAAGTATTAAGTTTTCATTTTTAATGATATCTATAGTAACTAGATGCTATCATCAATTAATTCTCTCACTGTGTTATCTTCTCCCAATTTCCTTCCTTGTGATACTGTTTTCCGTTCATCTTGCGTTTTTGGGATGATGGAAAAATGCTGATTTCATATCAATATGTTCAATTTGAGATTCCTTGTACATTAACTTTCTTGAAGCATTCTAAAATGGCAGTACAATAAGGTGAAGATAAAAGTAAAATGTGGAATTAGTAGCTCTGTTTGTCACGTGCCTGATACTTCACTAATATTGCTAATAAAACATTGAACAAGACAGACACAGTTCCACGGAGCTTATATTCTAGTTATAGAAATAAAAAAAATTAGTAAAAGGGCTTAAATGAAGTGGTTGAAAGTTACAGTAAGTGCACTGAAGGAAAGAATATGCCAGTTACAACTTTGAATCTGACTGCCAGTGTTGCCAGGTTCAGGTTAGATTGGTTTTGGTTTTGGTTTTGGTTTGGCTTTAGAAATATAGCTACAGTAGCCTTTAAAATTCTAGGCAACTTCTGTGTTTATTTGACAAATTTGGAAATTTATGTTCTATCCATTTACCGAGATTGGCTTTGTGGCTAGCCAGAAATTTAAGAGAAGGTTTGAGTAGCCCACAGTTTCTTTTCCATGGAATGCCACAACATTAATGAGTTATCTTTCTCTTTGTGGAAAGTTATTTCTGACTTAAAAAAAAATTGAAACATCATCTTTCTAGTTGGGTAAAAAATAAAAGGAAAAGATAACAAGCCTTAAAATCAAGAGCTCCCATGTCTATGATCCTCGTTAGCTTGTGTTAAATATATTTTCTTTTTTTTTTTTTTTATTTTCTTTTCCACTGTGAGGCACTCAATTTTTTAGAGGTTAGTTATATTTAAAGCATTTTATCAGTTTTTTTCTTTTCTTTCTATTTATTTATTTATTTATTTATTTATTATTTATGATAGTCACACAGAGAGAGAGAGGCAGAGACACAGGCAGAGGGAGAAGCAGGCTCCATGCACTGGGAGCCCGATGTGGGATTCGATCCCGGGTCTTCAGGATCGCTCCGTGGGCCAAAGGCAGGCGCCAAACCGCTGCGCCACCCAGGGATCCCTATCAGTTCTTGATAGAGATTAGAGAAATGACATTATTTTGACCTATAGATTAAGTAAGTAGCTCTGTTCTAGAAGATGTTTGGATGTTAGGAAGAATTTTAGAGAAATCAGTCAAAGACGTTTGAAGGAAGTAATGTAAATATACTAAAGAATGCAAAGATGAAAATTCTAAGTTAATATCTGAGTATTTTCTCTTGTTCAAGTAATTGCTTGGGGATTTTGTAAATTTATGCTCACTTGTATTGAGTTCTTCCACAAAAGCAAATAATTAAAGATATGTTTCTTAGCATTTCATACTAGTTCTAGGAAAGAATTTATAGATTACTAGAATATCAGTTTTCATGTATTTTCTATTAACGTTAGTCTATTTTGGGAAGAAAAATGTTCTAGAAAATAATAAAAACATTTTGCATACCTATTGTGTCCTCTTTCAATAAAGCAAATTCACTTTCACTTTACTAGTATATGGTGACATTGAAAGCCACTGAAATTATCCACTGAAAGTTTAGTGTCAGAGCACTGAATAGTAAACACTTCAGGGGACTATCAAAACTAGTTAAGCTAAAGGATTCCAAAGAAATTGGGCTGTATTCTAACACTTATATTATTCTCTTAACCTTCTTACCTGCGTACTTCTTCATTATATATCATATGATTAATTAAAATATTTTCAACTTAGTTTCACATTGTTAACAACCAATTATATCTCAAGCTCGGAAGTATAATTCACAAGGGATACCTCCTTAAACTGAAATCACTGATGTGCTCTCACTCTAGTCTTATGAACTTAGTGCTATTGTTTATTTTTCTTACATTCTTAAAGAAATTTAGTTTTCATTAGGTTAGATGGCATAAGGGGCAAATCTTTCTTGACTTTATGAAAACCCAATTTAACTTTTATTTTTCCCTAGAATATTTATTCTTTTTCTGACATCATAACACATCTGTGATGATGTTTTTATTTCCACTGTATTGCATTCAAACCTCACCACCCATAGTAGTGCTAAAAACAAGAGCTTCTGCTTGCTCTTAGAAACTGGAAAACGACAAATGTTGGAGAGGTTGTGGAGGAAGGGGTACCCTCTTGCACTATTGGTGGGAATGTGAACTGGTACAGCCACTCTGGAAAACTCTGTGGAGGTTCCTCAAAGAGTTAAAAATAGACCTGCCCTACGACCCAGCAATTGCACTGCTGGGGATTTACCCCAAAGGTACAGATGCAATGAAATGCTGGGACACCTGAACCCCAATGTTTATAGCAGCAATGTCCACTATAGCTAAACTATATAGAAGGAGCCTCAGTGTCCATCGAAAGATGAATGGATAAAGAAGATGTGGTCTATGTATACAATGGAATATTACTCAGCCATTAGAAACGACAAATACCCACCATTTGCTTCAACGTGGATGGAACTGGAGGGTATTATACTGAGTGAAATAAGTCAATGAGAGAAGGACAAACATTATATGGTCTCATTCATTTGGGGAATATAAAAAATAGTGAAAGGGAATAAAGGGGAAAGGGGTGAAAATGAGTGGAAAATATCAGAGAGGGTGACAGAACATGAAAGACTCCTAACTCTGGGAAATGAACAAGGGGTGGTAGAAGGGTAGGGGGGCGAGGGGTTGGGGTGACTGGGTGATGGGCACTGAGGGGGGCACTTTAAGGGATGAGCCCTGGGTGTTATGCTATATGTTGGCAAATCTAACTCCAATAAAAAGTATATACAAAAAAAAAAAAAGAAACTGGAAAACGTTGTACTGTAAAATATGACTGGAATAGAGTTATCTTGTGGTTTTCCTGGGCAAGGAAACAAAATGATTTTAATTGTCACTAATTTTAGGAAGTTTTACAATTTCATTTAGTTTTGCCTCACACAATTCCAATTAAATTTAGTTGGGACGGAACTAGAAGGAAAATAGCATATGCAATGGACCTTTATATCAGTTGGGATATGTTTAGTCAGTCCAGACTGCCATAGACTAACAAAATACCATAGACTAGATGGCTTAAACAACGGGAGTTTATTTATCATAGTTCTGTAGATTGGAAGACCATGATCACAGTGCCAGCAGGGTTGATGTCTGATGAGAGCTCGTTTGCAGATGGTTGCCTTCTCACTGCATCCTCACATGGTCTTTCTTCAATGGATTTGGGTAAAGACAGAGAGAAAGGAAGTAAATGCTAGCATTTCTTCTTATAAGGGCACTAATCCCATCATGAGAACTCCCATTCTCATGACCTCATTTAGTTGCCCCCAAAGGTCACATCTCCAAATACCATTACATTGGGAATTAGGGTTTCAGTATGAGTTTTGAGAGAACATAATTCGGCCCATAGCAAGATTTACGCAGATAATCAAGCAGTCATAAGAATATGTACACCCAGTCTCTTTCTGATTGGATGATTAATGATGCAAGGTATTTTTGTTTATAACCTATACAATATAATCTGATCATAAAATCATCTAGAAAAGGTGAAAGGGCATTTTCTCTTATTTATGGCATGAAGATATTTTAAAATGTTGACCTTCCCTTTCGTATTTCCTCTCTTTTGCTTCTGTTTGAGGAGCTAAGTTCTTCTGAGCTTATTTACTTGCAGATGGAAACATATGAGGTAGCAGGAAAAAGGGGAGTCTTCCTTGTTTTGGTTTTCAAAAGTCAAAATCTTAAAGAGAAACAAGAATATTTCTGGTATAGAAAGATAGTTTGAAGACTATTTCACAAGCTACATGTAGAGAAGAGATCCAGAGTCAGATCTAGGAGAATTAAATTATGAATGGGAATCAGAATTGAGCCTTGTTTTCACCCATTTTATGGAGGTGTGTCCCTGAAAGGTATAAGATTCTTGAGAGACTTTGGAGAGACTGAGTGAGAAACTCTTTCCCACCTTCTGGTTTAAAGCCCTGGTGAGCTGGGAAGACTGAAGAAATTAGAGGTACCTGGGAGCAGAGGGCATGTATTACCTACTTTCCATAGTACAAGTCCTGATGAGGTAACAGAGCTGAATGTTGAGTCTAGGTCCAGTGAGCCAAAGAGAAAATTAGATTCCCATGCTGAAGACCATGACAGAAGCAGTGGAATAGTCTTTGTCTTTTAAGTATGATGAGGGAAAAGAAAAAAGAGTTGCTATACCTGAAAGATTCATGTGGACAGCACGAGTAACATCCCATTACAACCTGGCAGATTGAGGACTAAGGACTAGAGAGAGAAGCAATGTGTCTGTGGATAGTCGTGTAGAAAGATGATGTTGAAGAGCATATGCCTCCCCACAATGGGACCTGATACCACTCAAGCCCCTCGTTTCAACACAGCTCTGGAAAAATTTCCAGGTTTCTGACTATAGTTAAGTTTGGACCACCCAGTGGATTGGACACTCAAAGTAGAAATTATAAGGGAAGAAAGCATGATGCATTAGGCCATCTTTTCCCAGAGACAAGCTCCGAAATCCAAGAAGTATTGTCAGCCCACAAAATATTCTGTTAGATTTTTCCCTCAGTGCAATAGATGCCTGACTGCCTCATGGTTACATAACTGCACCATAAATTCATATGCCCAGCAGACCATTGAACATTTTTAAGTCTCAATGGAATCTAATACTCAATATATTCAAAATTACACTCATAATCTTCCCCAGGCTCTCCTCAGTGTGCCCCGTCTCTGTCAATGGGACCCTTTTTAACCTTAGGGCAAGCTACCAACCTCATTCCTGGTCCCTGACAGCTCATTCTCCGTCACCACCCATCTTCACCCTTGTGCCTCTCTCCATTTCTATTTGAGCCCATGCTACCATCATCTCTTCCTCTAGTGGAGTCTACATGCATTTACACAGTTCCCCCTTAGTCATTCTCCGCACTGCAATCTGAATGGTTTTCAAAGTAAAAATGATCCTATTCTCTGCAACTCACTCCCAACACCTCACACAGTTCCATTGTGCTAGTAACTAACAGGGTAACAGAGTCCATGTGAACTGGCTGCTATGTTTTTATACAACCTCATCTTAAACCATGCTGCTCTTACTTTCTGTACCCCAGGTACACGGGCCTTCTTTCCCTTCCTTAAACGTATAACACCCTTACTGCCTCAGGACCTTTGAATGTCTGTTCCTTCAGCCTGGAATGCTGTTCTTCACATCTGAACTAGCCAGTGTCTACTGACACCTCAGATCTTAGTTCCTTATCCCTGATCCTGCCAACCAGTTAAACCCCGCATTTGTGGTCTCAAACTACTGGATATTCCTCCTTTGTAGTAATGAGCACAGTTGAACTGTTCATTTATTTTGTGATTATTTTATTACCCTCTGTTTTCTGCATTAGGCTCTCAGTTCAATGAACAGTGAGAGCAAATCTGTACCCTCACCTTATCCACAGTGACCTGGGCACATAGTAGACATTCAATAAATTATTGAATGACATTTGAAGTCTTCTCAAGTGACACTTCACCACAATACCAGTTGGCACTCTGCTTAGTTTGTGCCAAGCACTATTAGAAGCACTTGCTACATGTGTTAGCTCATTTAACTCCCACAACAACCCTGTGAAGTAGGCAGTGCTATTATCATCTCTAGTTTTCAAATTGGTAAACAGGCACAAGCCTGTGTGAACAGCTGGCATGAGGCCCAGGGACTGTGCTCCCCATGGCCAGCCTGCGCTGCCTTGGAAGTCTGTTCCACAGTGAGCTGCTATGCTCACCTAAGAGAGGCAGCTGCTGACATTCTATTTATTTTTTTTTAAAGATTTTTAAATTGATTTACTCATGATAGACACAGAGAGGGAGGCAGAGACAGGCAGAGGGAGAAGCGGGTTCCTTGTAGGGAGCCCGATGTGGAACTGGATCCTGGAACTCCAGGATCATGTCCTGAGCTGAAGGCAGGCGCTCAACCACTGAGCCACCCAGGAGTCCCTCACATTCTATTTCATGACAAATGATGGAGTCAATCTATACCAAATTAATTATAAGACCATAGAAGACTTGTATACATTAAAGTCTCATTGAATTAGGCTCATTCTCTATTCATTTGTTTAATTAGTGTATATTCAACACTTAGCAAGTGACAGAATTTGTGTTAGCCTTTAAGAAATATAAAGGAGGGGATGCCTGGGTGGCTCAGTGGTTGGGCGTCTGCCTTTGGCCCAGGGCGTGATCCTGGAGACCCGGGATCGAGTCCCGCATCGGGCTCCCTGCGTGAAGCCTGCTTCTCCCTCTGCCTGTGTCTCTGCCTCTCTCTGTGTGTCTCTCATGAATAAATAAATAAAATCTTAAAAAAAAAAAAAAGTAAATATAAAGGAGAATGAGGTGGCCTTTGTACTTTAGGTGCTCCAGGACTGGTGAGCTAATTGAAGACAGAAATAAATCATTTGGGGGACACCTGGATGGCTCAGCATGTCTGCCTTCGGCTCAGGCTATGATCCTGGAATGCCAGGATCAAGTCCCACATCGGGTTCCCTGCATGGGGCCTGCTTCTCCCTCTGCCTGTGTCTCTGCCTCTCTCTTTCTGTGTCTCTCATGGATGAATAAATAAAATATTAAAAAAAAAAAAAGAAAGAATTTGGTACAATTTGATGAGAACTGTTGCGAAGAGGTCTACGGAGTGCTAGGGAAATAAAGGGAAGGACAAACAAAACTTGGTGCTTCTTCTGAGGATAACCTCCTTCAGGAGGTGGGATGGTCAAGAAAATAATTTGTTACCTCTTAGATTTCCTATATGGAAAGTGGTTAGAGTGAGATAATAAGCCCTTGTCAAGGATTCCTAATATCACTTAACTCTCATCTATTTTTCTGTAGCTCCAGAATGTTTGCTAGGGCTGCCAGAATAAAATACCATAAACTAAGTGTCTTAAATAACAGAAATTTATTCTCTCACAGTTCTAGAGGCTGGAAGTCTGAGGTCAAGGTGTTAGCAGGGTTGGTTCCTTCTGAGAAGTGTGAAGGTGAATCTGCTCCATGCCTTTCTCTTAGTTTGTGGTGGTTTGCTGGCAATCTTAAACCCTTCAAAGAGTCAAAAGCATCATTTTACTTTACTCTCTTCAAGGTTGTCTTGCTTTAATAGTTGCATTTTATGAGGCATAAATTTATTCACTCTTGTTATAGTCTTTTTATAAAAATTGCTTTTTGGTGTTATAATGTGAATAGTATTTTTAAATATATATATATAAAATTCTGTTTTATAGGTTCCTCCCCACCCCAGAAATGCAGTCATTCATGCCTAATTAGAATACCTGGTTACTGTGCCCCTAAAATAAAATAGGCAAAACCTGCCATAGTGTACGTCTAATGCATTTGTATCCTTCTGCTGAAATATGACCAGACTATACTATTCTTTGGGAATAGTCTGCACAATGTTTGTGTCCAACACACGTGTATTTCTTTAGCTGATTGCAACCCTGATTCTCACATTTACTCTCTTGCATTTATCAGAAATAACTATGTTCTCTTCAAAGAATCGTTTGTGTATATTCCCTCCTTCTCTCTGCCCTATCTCTTCATGTTTTCAATCCGTGCCTAAACCCAAAACCCACCCTAACATGGCTGATCTGCTTCAGGCTACTTTTATTAATGTATCTGTAAAATGAAAGAGATAAGCTATCAGGGAGCATGGGTTCAAACCCTACTAAGTGCCAGTGGTCTGCAGCAGTGGTGGGCTCTCAGAGGCTAGGTCTGTAGTCCAGGTGCCATCCTGAGGGGCCTGGACCGATTGCCTGCTACCTCTGCTGGGATGAGTATGTGCCTAGAATTCCCACCTGTGGAGCCTCAGCATTAAGATCCAAGGCCACAGCAGTCAGCCTTTGTGCTGGTAACCCCACCACTGTTCTTTTGAGTGGCACCACACTCTTGTGTTTTGGTTTCCCTCTCCTGGTCATCAGACCTTGCCCAGGTAAGGGGTCCACTCAAAAAGCACTTTAAGCTTTTTACTTTTTAATTAAATTTTAATGATTTATTTGAGAGAGAGAGTGAGTGGGGGTGGGGCAGAGACAGATGCTTTCAAGCAGACTCCCCACTGAGCACAGAGGCTACCAGGAGTTCAGTCTCACAACCCATGAGATCATGACCTGAGCTGAAACCAAGAGTCAGAAGTTTAACCACCTGAGCCACCCAGGTGCCCCCACCTGAAGCTTTTTAAAATGTCAGTCTTATTAAGGCAAAACTTATATCCAGTAACATGCAACTGGATATTTTGATAAATGCATTCTATCCTGGAACCATCACCACAATCTAGATATAGTATTTTTATCACCCTGAAAAGTTTCATCAAGCTCTTTTGCAGTCAATCCTCTTCCCTACTCCTGGGCATCTAGTAGGTAATGAATAATTGATGAGCAGTTTTTAGTTACCTACTGCACATGGTGAATTCTAACCTCCAATAACTAGACCTCAGTCCAAATACCACAATAACAAAGAAACCAGTCATTTAATTCAGGAAACACAAAATATATTGGAAAAAAAGAACAGCACCACCACCAACAATAACAACAAATACCAAGAGGGTAACAAATGTTCCAGTGAAATGGTTATTTTACATATTTTACATAACCATAAACTTCTACAGTTCTTGAAAAAATCTGGAAGTTCAGTTTAGAGTATCCAAAGAAGGGCTTCTCTACTTTTTTTTTTTATCATACTCTGATTATAACTGTTTTTTCCTAAGCAGCAATATTTGCAATAAAATTTTTAAAAAGTTATTGATTTGAGAAATTAATAACCAGTGTAGTTGGTATTCAATTTTCAAATGGGTTGTGGTTCACAAGTTCAGTTGTAAGTCAGATGTTTCTATCTCAGCAGGTATTTTTTTAAATAAACATATTATTCCAAAAAATGAGTATTCAAATATTATCTAGCTACAGTATTCTAATATTTATTACTTGCCTGAATTTTAGATTCTAGAACCTAAGGACCAAGAAATACAAAATCAAGGTAGAGATAAAATAAATATTTAGAGAAAATGATCAGGACTTGAAATATCAAGTTGGAATATAGAAGATGAAATTTATGGAAGAATAAAACAGTGGCTCCTATGATTCAGATTTCAAAACTTAGGTGGATGGCAGTGCTGCCAATGAAGAGAGGGAACACAGAGAATGAGGAGCAGAGCTGGAGTGAGAGTTGCATTTGATGCGTCTGTGAAACATCCCATAAGGTCTAGTTGCAGTTGGATAGGGAAATCTAAAATTTGGGGAAGAGGTCATCTGCATATAGGTGGTCACTGAAACAATGAGATTTAATAAGATTTGCTGAAAGAGTCTGAGGAGTGAAAGATGTAATTCACCAAAATTACAAGGAAACTTTGATATATAAGACATGGCAAATAAGAGAAACCCATAGAAAGAAAAATCAGAGATACTTTTTGGAATATCGTATTATTCTCAAAAGAAGAACAATTTAAAATACTCTAAATAAAAAAAAATAAATAAATAAAAAATAAAATACTCTAAATAAATCTGATTTAAGTGCCACATAAACCTAAATTTCAAGGTCATGAGACAGAGGTGTCAAGTGCTATCCAGTCTTCACTGAACACTACAGTCTGCCAATCTCCAGCCAGTTCACCATAATCACCTGGAAAGCTTTTTAAACATTTCAAGTCCCTTGCCTATATATACTTTGGAGGTGTTTCATGAGGCAGGGGTATTTTTAAAAGCTTCCCAAGCCTAACATTCTACCAGTTTTGGAAATTTCTTCATAATACCTTCAATCCTCACCACCTCAAGTTGCACACTTAACATTTTTTTCTTAGAGAAGAAAATAAAGGTCAGTGTATTTCTCGAACTTGAAGGTGTATGGCTGAAGGCAGAAAGTACCTTCCATTTTCCTTGTAGTCACGAACTTTTGTGACTTAGAGAAACGTATAATTGTCAAGCTCAGAAACACCTGGAAATAAAAAAGGTGGTTATTATAAAAATAAGCACCTGTAGACAGTATTTATTTTATTGAAAAAATAATGGTTTAGAGGAAGAATCCAAGCTATAATAAAATTAAATATTATTCTGCAAACCATCTTAAAGGAGGGTTTCCAATGAAGAGGATTCATTGTCACCATTCAGCTATGCACATGGCTGCCCGTGTACTAACTACTGCAGCTGCTTTTGACCTGAATTATCTGATAATCTGAATGGTTCCAAACAGTTTCACTTATCCAGGGGTCCACAGAATGCTGATTTTTCTCAAGATGTTACTAGATGGTCCACTAAGTTACTATTTGTCATGTAATTTTAAAAACTATTCACTCGTCCCTTTTGGAGTTTCACAGTGAATATTAGCATATTAAAGGCCCTGTATAGTCCTATAATTGAAAGCTCATTAATGTTTTTTTATTCTGTTGTTTATTAAGTTTATTTGACACACTTTGGTTTCTATATAAAATACAGTCTTAGAAATTGGTATTGTACTCTAGGCGATACCATGACAAACTTCAAAATTGCAATGAGATCAGGAAAAAAGTAAATTAGTGATCAGCTCTTGATCTGTTTGGGCCCATGTGGAGATCTTTAATAGTTTGTTGAATCCTGGCCATAAAACATTGAGGAGGTTCAAAACGTAAATCCTCTAAACAAAATAGGGTTCGTTAGGGATGCAGAAACTTTTGGCCTAGCAATAACACTTTCTGTCAATGAAGAACATAAAATTTGACAGCAATGTAAATGCAATAACACAGTAGCAGTGCTCAACACTATGTATTTATTCATACAATTCTCAAAATTATGCCCAGGAGATAGTTACTATTATTATCCTTACCATTCCATGGAGATGACACTGAGGCACAGAGAGGTTTAGTAGTTTGTCCAGTGTTAATACATCTTGAGTAGTAAAACCAGAATCCAACTTCTAGATTCATCTTGAGGGTCAAAATAGAACCAGCAAGTGCTATGGGTGTGGAGCTTATGGGACTAGATTACCTGTTTTCATAGCCCAGTATTAGGTAAGATATTTTCTTCTTTCTGTCTGTGTTCCCATCTCTAAAAATATCCTATAGCAGTTTCAATTATCATGTTCTTTGTTGAGCCAATCTGGCTGCCTCAGGCTCTACTTGCTAGAATGAGTTCTTTTGTCCAGTCTTTCAAGGTAATTTGAAAGTAGAGAAGGATTTACTTTGTGGAGGGCCATTCTGCCTTAACAATTGGTCCCTGGAGGTTGCTTTTCATTTGAGGATTCCCAGTCCTCTATGTGCAAGGTGTGATGTTTCTTGCATACAACTCCCATAAAACTGTAGTCAGCCACTTGTTTATCTTGTTTTTAGGATACAAATCAACATAAGAAAGGTTTCTTGGGAGGGGTGCGGGGCAAGATGGCAGAAGAGTAGGGTCCCCAAGTCACCTATGCCCCCAGCTGTGCAGATCTGTGCCCCCCGCCCCCCTGCTCCCAGAGCATCCAGGCCCCTGCGGACTGAGACCAGCGGTAGTGACTGCGGGAGCTGACTCTAGGGCTGGAGAGCTGGCCGCTGCCACTGTTGTTCCTCCTAGTGTCACCTTGTACCTGGGACTGGGCAGGGGCCTCACAGGATAAACAGCTCCCACTGAGCCATGCACCTGGCAGGAGGCTGGGCAGCTCCCCCAGGTGCACACACCTGAGAATCAGCACAGCATCCCATCCCCCAGAAGACCAGCTAGAAGGACAGGGGAAAAGCAAGTTATTGACCAAGCAGCACTGGAAAGTTCCAGGGGAAGTCGAGGAATTTACAGTATATAGAATCAGAGGATACTCCCCCTTGTTTTTTGTTTTCTGTTTGGCCCCCCACCTTTTTTTCCCTCTTTTTTCTCCTTTTCCCAGTACATCTTGTTTTTGGCCACTCTGCACTGAGCAAAATGACTAGAAGGAAAAACTCACCACAAAAGAAAGAATCAGAAACAGTCCTCTCTCCCACAGAGTTACAAAATTTGGATTACAATTCAATGTCAGAAAGCCAATTCAGAAGGACAATTATAAAGCTACTGGCGTCTCTGGAAAAAAGCATAAAGGATTCAAGAAACTACATGACTGCAGAATTTAGATCAAATCAAGCTGAAATTAAAAATCAATTAAATGAGATGCAATCCAAACTGGAGGTCCTAACAATGAAGGTTAACAAGGTAGAAGAACGAGTGAGTGACATAGAATACAAGTTGATGGCAAGGAAGGAAGCTGAGGAAAAAAGAGAAAACCAATTAAAAGATCATGAGGATAGGTTAAGGGAAATAAATGACAGCCTCAGAAGGAAAAATCTACATATAATTGGGGTTTCTGAGGGTGCTGAAAGTGACAGAGATCCAGAAACTGTATTTGAACAAATCACAGCTGAGAATTTCCCTAACTTGGGAAGGGAAACAGGCATTCAGATCCAGGAGATAGATGCCCCCACCTAAAATCAATAAAAACCACTCAACACCTCGACATTTAATAGTGAAACTTGCAAATTCCAGAGATAAAGAGAAGATTCTTAAAGCAGCAAGAGACAAGAAATCCATAACCTTTATGGGGAGAAGTATTAGGATAACAGAGACCTCTCCACAGAAACCTGGCAGGCCAAAAAGGACTGGCAAGATATATTCAGGGTCCTAAATGAGAAGAACCTGCAGCCAAGAATACTTTATCCAGCAAGGCTCTCATTCAGAATAGAAAGAGAGATAAAGAGCTTCCAAGATAGGCAGAAACTGAAAGAATATTTGACCACCAAACTAGCTCTGCAAAATATTAAGGGGGGCCTTGTATAAGAAAGAGGAAGCCCAAAGAAATAATCCACAAAAACAGGGACTGAATAGGTATTACGATGATACTAAATTCATATCTTTTAATAGTAACTCTGAACATGAAAAGGCTTAATGATCCCATCAAATGACGCAGGGTTTCAGATTGGATAAAGAAAGCAAGACCCATCTATTTGCTATCTACAAGAGACTCATTTTAGACCTAAGGACACCTAGAGCCAGAAAATTAAAGATTGGAGAACTATTTACCAATCAAATGGTCCTCAAAAGAAAGCTGGAGTAGCCATCCTCATATCAGATAAATTAAAGTTTATCCCAAAGACTGTAGTAAGAGATGAAGAAGGACACTATATCATACTTAAAGGGTCTATCCAACAAGAGGACCTAACAATCATGAATATTTATGCCCCGAATGTGGGAGCTGCCAAGAAATCAATCAATTAATAACCAAAGTTAAGACATACTTAGACAATAATACACTTATACTTGGTGACTTGAATGTAGCACTTTCTACAATCGACAGGTCTTCTAAGTACATCTCCCAAGACACAAGAGCTTTAAATGATACACTGGACCAGATGGATTTCACAGATAATTACAGAACTTCACATCCAAATGCAGCTGAATACACATTCTTCTCAAGTGCACATGGAACTTTCTCCAGAATAGACAACATACTGGGTCACAAATCAGGTCTTAACCAATACCAAAAGATTGGGATCGTCCCCTGCATATTTTCAGACCATAATGCTTTGAAACTAGAACTAAATCACAAGAAGAAGTTTGGAAGGATTTCAAACACGTGGAGCTTAAGGACCATCCTGCTAAAAGATGAAAAGGTCAACCAGGAAATTAAGGAAGAATTAAAAAGATTCATGGAAACTAATGAGAATGAAGATACAACCGTTCAAAATCTTTGGGATACAGCAAAAGCAGTCCTGAGCGGGGAAATGCATCGCAATGCAAGCATCCATCAAAAAACTGGGAAGAACTCAAATACAAAAGCTAACCTTGCACCTATGGGAGCTAGAGAAAAAACAGCAAATAGATCCTACATCCAGCAGAAGAAGAGAGTTAATAAAGATTCGAGCAGAACTCAATGAAATCGAGACCAGAAGAACTGTGGAACAGATCAACAGAACCAGGAGTTGGTTCTTTGAAAGAATTAATAAGATAGATAAACCATTAGCCAGCCTTATTAAAAAGAAGAGAAAAAAGACTTGAATTAATAAAATCATGAATGAGAAAGGAGAGATCACCACCAATACCAAGGAAATACAAACGATTTTAAACACTTATTATGAGTAGCTATAAGCCACTAAATTAGGCAATCTAGAAGAAATGGATGCATTTCTGGAAAACCACAAACTACCAAAATTGGAACAGGAAGAAATAGAAAACCTGAACAGGCCAGTAACCAGAGAGGAAATTGAAGCAGTCATCAAAAACCTCCCAAGACACAAAAGTCCAGGGCCAGATGGCTTCCCAGGGGAATTCTATCAAACGTTTAATGAAGAAACCATATCTATTCTACTAAAGCTGTTCAGAAAGATAGAAAAAGATGGAGTACTTCCAAATTCGTTCTATGAGGCCAACATCACCTTAATTCCAAAACCAGACAAAGACCCCACCAAAAAGGAGAATTATAGACCAATATCCCTGATGAACACAGATGCAAAAATTCTCAACAAGATACTAGCCAATAGGATCCAACGGTACATTAAGAGGATTATTCACCATGACCAAGTGGGATTTATCCTTGGAATGCAAGGCTGGTTCAACACTCGTAAAGCAATCAGTGTGATTGATCAAATCAGCAAGAGAAAAAACAAGAACCATATGATCCTTTCAATAGATGCAGAGAAAGCATTTGACAAAATACAGCATCCATTCCTGATCAAAACTCTTGAGAATGTAGGAATAGAGGCAACATTCCTCAGCATCTTAAAAGCCATCTATGAAAAGCCCACAACAAATATCATTCTCAGTGGGGAAACACTGGGAGCCTTTCCCCTAAGATCAGGAACAAGACATGGATGTCTACTCTCACCACTGCTATTCAACATAGTATTAGAAGTCCTAGCCTCAGCAATCAGGCAACAAAAAGAAATAAAAGGCATTAAAATTGGCAAGAAGAAGTCAAACTCTCCCTCTTTGCAGATGACATGATACTGTACATAAAACCCAAAAGACTCCACCCCAAGATTGCTAGAACTCATACAGCAATTCGGCAGTGTGTCAGGATACAAAATCAATGCCCAGAAAGCAGTGGCATTTTTATACACTAACAATGAGATTGCAAAAGAGAAATTAAGGAATTAAGGAGTCAATCCCATTTACAATTGCACCCAAAAGCATAAGATACCTAGGAATAAACCTAACCTAGAAGGAAAAGATCTATACCCTAAAAACTGCAGAACACTTCTGAAAGAATTGAGGGAGACACAAAGAGATGGAAAAATATTCCATGCTCATGGATTGGAAGAATTAATATTGTGAAAATGTCAATGTTACCCAGGGCAATGTACATGTTTAATGCAATCCCTATCAAAATACCATGGACTTTATTCAGAGAGTTGGAACAAATCATCTTAAGATTTGTGTGGAATCAGAAAAGACCCTGAATACCCATGGGAATATTAAAAAAAGAAAACCATAGCTGGGGGCATCACAATGCCAGATTTCAGGTTGTACTACAGAGCTGTGGTCATCAAGACAGTGTGGGACTGGCACAAAAACAGACACATAGATCAATGGAACAGAATACAGAATCCAGAGGTGGACCCTCAACTTTATGGTCAACTAATATTCAACAAAGCAGAAAGAATATCCACTGGGAAAAAGATAGTATCTTCAATAAATGGTGCTGGGAAAATTGGACACCCACGTGCAGAAGAATGAAACTAGACCATTCTCTTACACCAGACACAAAGATAAACTCAAAATGGATGAAAGATCTAAATGTGAAACAAGATTCCATCAAAATCCTAGAGAAGAACACAGGCAACACCCTTTTTGAACTCGGCCACAGCAACTTCTTGCAAGATGCATCCATGAAGGTAAGAGAAACAAAAGCAAAAATGAACTATTGGGACTTCATCAAGATAAAAAAGCTTTTGCACAGTAAAAGAAACAGTCAACAAAACTAAAAGACAACCTACAGAATGGGAGAAGATATTTGCAAATGATCTATCATATAAAGGGCTAGTATCCAAGAGCAATAAAGAACTTCTTAAACTCAACACCAAAGGAACAAACAATCCAATCATGAAATGGGCAAAAGACATGAACAGAAATTTCACAGAGGAAGACATAGACACGGCCAACAAGCATATGAGAAAATGCTCATCACTTGCCAACAGGGAAATACAAATCAAAACCACAATGAGATACCACCTCACCCCAGTGAGAATGGGGAAAATTAACAAGACAGGAAACAACACATGTTGGACAGGATGTGGAGAAAGGGGAACCCTCTTGCACTGTTGGTGGGAATGTGAACTGGTGCAGCCACTCTGGAAAACTGTGTGGAGGTTCCTCAAAGAGTTAAAAATAGACCTGCCCTACGACCCAGCAATTGCACTGTTGGGGATTTACCCCAAAGATACAGATGCAATGAAACGCCAGGGCACCTGCACCCCGATGTTTCTAGCAGCAATGTCCACAATAGCCAAACTGTGGAAGGAGCCTCGGTGTCCATCGAAAGAAGAATGGATAAAGAAGATGTGGTCTATGTATACAATGGAATATTCCTCAGCCATTAGAAATGACAAATACCCACCATTTGCTTCAACGTGGATGGAACTGGAGGGTATTATGCTGAGTGAAATCAGTCAATCGGAGAATGACAAACATTATATGGTCTCATTCATTTGGGGTATATAAAAATTAGTGAAAGGGAATAAAGGGAAAGCAGAGAAAATGAGTGAAAACATCAGTGAGGGTGACAAAACATGAAAGACACCTAACTCTGGGAAATGAACAAGGGGTAGTGGAAGGGGACGTGGGCTGGGGTTTGGGGTGACTGGGTGATGGGCACTGAGGGGGGCACTTGCGGGATGAGCACTGGGTGTCATGCTGTATGTTGGCAAATTGAACTCCAATAAAAAAATAAATAAAATAAAATAAAATAAAATAAAATAAAATAAAATGAAAGGTTTCTCATCCATACTCCTAAAATCTGTAGTTGAAGCAGGGCTCTGTACTCATGGCTTCTTTACAATATCAGTGAACACTCTGCCCTTTGAACTTTACAGAATTAGCCTCAGGATTCTGTGACAAGCCAAGGTTTGGTGGTGGTGAAGTGGAGCCGATCTGTCCTGGGGTTCCATGCCCACCCACAGGCTGTATTCTGTCCACATGCTGGTCAGTGAGAAGTGTTGAGTCTTTTGACTGGCAGTGGAATTTCAGCAGAGGCTTTTTTGAAGGATTAGTGCTTCCTGACTCTTCTAGCTTCCCCTGAGTATATCTATTTCAAATTACCACACACACACACACACACACACACACACACACACAAAAACAAAAACAAAAACAAAACAAAACAAAACAATACTCTCATTGTCTTCAACAATGCACTTACTATTTTTCAGATATCAGTGAGTTTGATGGTTGCAATCTAGCACACAGCTTTTCTTCACCAGGCTACACACTTCATCAGATGCTTCTTACCTCCTTTCCAATAGGCTCAGCTCCAAAGAGAGCTAATCTTTCTTTGTAGCCCTTGCTGAAGGAAACATTTCCCACAGCTTCTAAACACATGGATCCTGCAACATTGCCATTAGGCCTCCTTGCTCCAGCTTCATGGGCCTGAAGTCTAAGCCCAGGAGACAGCAGGATGGTTTAGTCGTCTGTTTTGCCCCCACAAAATATCAGCAGTTTCTCACTCCGGCATAGAGGGCGCAGAATTCTCAGTTCCTCTCACATAAACTGTCAGGATGTGAGGATCTGTCTTTTTCAGCACCTCACTTTTTACATTAGTTTCTAATTAGTACTGTCTGGTTGGAGATAAGTGAACTAAATCTAGCTAGCTTAAGTAAAAATGAGGAAACAATTGGAAGGATCTTAGTATAATTGATAAAACCGAATGACAGAAATGCTTCTGGGCTTCAGGAAGAAACTAAAACCTGGAACTCAAAATTGTTAAAATTGTCTTTATCTCTCTTTTCTGTCCATTTCCATAGGTCAGCTTCAATTGTCTTTCACTCTGTCTCTCTGCATCCCAGTTTTCTGTTTCCCAATCTACATTTCAAAAAAAAATGTAGCCAACGACAGCTTTGAATTTTATAAAGTATAGGTCTGACCACTTATCTTCTGCCCCTGAAGTTTCTGGTGAAGAGACAGATAGGCCCAGCAAAGGTCACAAAACTCAATAAGCCAGTCAGTTGTGACCAAGGGCCATAGTGCAGGAATGGCACAGCAGTCATGAATGGAGAGAGGCATGCAGGGGAAGGTTCTGAGAAAAGAGATGCTTAGTAGACAAAAGAATATATACATAGTTGTTGAGTTGTTGGAGTGATAGGTAGCCAGTGCTGTCAGGACAGGTAGGAGAATCTTATATCTATTTAACTCGGTCCATTCAGTAGTGGTAGAACTTATTATAATAATCTGTTTAAAATAGTGCTTGCAGACAGGTGTGGTATTTCACAGAAACTTAGTGAATTGAAAAAAAGCAAGGAATAGAGGTCTCTTTTCATTCAGAAAAAGAAATTAATTGTAAAGCACTAGTACGGGGTACCTGAATGGCTCGGGGGTTAGACATCTGCCTTCAGCTAAGAGCATGATCCCAGCCCCATATTGGGATCAAGCCCCATGTCAGGCTTCCTGCTCAGTGGGGAGCCTGCTTCTCCCTCTCCTTCTGCCTCTCCCCTTGCTGTGCGCGCTCTCTCTCTCTCTCTCAATCTCTCTCTCTCTCTCTCTCTCTGTCAAATAAATAAAATCTTTTTAAAAAGGTAAAAAAAAAAGCACTAGTACATTAAGAGTACTAAAGCCTCACTTAAATGGCAGAGACAAGAAGGATCTTAGGATTTGCTCAGAATTTCATTCTTCCTGGAAACAACAGTTCCAAATGTATATTCCAACATTTGGGAAACACTTATAGAGGTAGTTCTCATCATATTCATGGAATGCATGTACTTGCTGCTTTCTTGCTCTATCTGGCTCAGTCTCAAAATGTCTATGCAAAGGAGAATTGTGCTAAGCACTGATATAACTGTTATTTCTGTAAGAAAATGAGGGAACTTTTAGGTATTGTAAACTGTATTAAGAACTCCCATCGAATTTTAAAAAAGAAAACCATAGCTGGGGGCATCACAATGCCAGATTTCAGGTTGTACTACAAAGCTGTGGTCATCAAGACAGTGTGGTACTGGCCCAAAAATAGACACATAGATCAATGGAACAGAATACAGAATCCAGAAGTAGACCCTCAACTTTATGGTCAACTAATATTCGATAAAGGAGGAAAGACTATCCACTGGAAGAAAGACAGTCTCTTCAATAAATGGTGCTGGGAAAATTGGACATCCACATGCAGAAGAATGAAACTAGACCACTCTCTTGCACCAGACACAAAGATAAACTCAAAATGGATGAAAGTTCTAAATGTGAAACAAGATTCCATCAAAATCCTAGAGGAGAACCCAGGCAACACCCTTTTTGAACTCGGCCACAATAACTTCTTGCAAGATACATCCACGAAGGCAAAAGAAACAAAAGCAAAAATGAACTATTGGGACTTCATCAAGATAAGAAGCTTTTGCACAGCAAAGGATACAGTCAACAAAACTCAAAGACAACCTACAGAATGGGAGAAGATATTTGCAAATGACGTATCAGATAAAGGGCTAGTTTCCAAGATCTATAAAGAACTTATTAAACTCAACACCAAAGAAACAAACAATCCAATCATGAAATGGGCAAAAGACATGAAGAGAAATCTCACAGAGGAAGACATAGACATGGCCAACACACACATGAGAAAATGCTCTGCATCACTTGCCATCAGGGAAATACAAATCAAAACCACAATGAGATCCCACCTCACCCCAGTGAGAATGGGGAAAATTAATAAGACAGGAAACTACAAATGTTGGAGAGGATGCGGAGAAAAGGGAACCCTCTTACACTGTTGGTGGGAATGTGAACTGGTGCAGCCACTCTGGAAAACTGTGTGGAGGTTCCTCAAAGAGTTAAAAATAGACCTGCCCTACGACCCAGCAATTGCACTGTTGGGGATTTACCCCAAAGATACAGATGCAATGAAACGCCGGGACACCTGCACCCCGATGTTTCTAGCAACAATGTCCACAATAGCCAAACTGTGGAAGGAGCCTCGGTGTCCATCGAAAGATGAATGCATAAAGAAGACGTGGTTTATGTATACAATGGAATATTCCTCAGCCATTAGAAATGATAAATACCCACCATTTGCTTCAACGTGGATGGAACTGGAGGGTATTATGCTGAGTGAAGTAAGTCAATCGGAGAAAGACAAACATTATATGGTCTCATTCATTTGGGGAATATAAATAATAGTGAAAGGGACTAGAAGGGAAGGGAGAAGAAATGGGTGGGAAATATCAGAAAGGGAGACAGAACATAAAGACTCCTAACTCTGGGAAACAAACTAGGGGTGGTGGAAGGGGACGAGGGCGGGGGGTGGGGGTGAATGGGTGACGGGCACTGAGGGGGATACTTGACGGGATGAGCACTGGGTGTTATTCTGTATGTTGGCAAATTGAACACCAATAAAAAATAAATTTATTATTTAAAAAAAAAGAACTCCCCTCATATATTAATGTGCTTCTTATAAAAAGATGGTTATCAAAAGATGTTGACAAAAATTCTTGCACCTATAAATTCAGGAATCTACTATGGTATCCCTCACATTCCATACCTCTCCTTCTTCCACCCTGCTTTAAGAATGACTGTGAAATTTCTCACCTGTTACAGACAGACACATGGGAATGAAATTCATTTTCAGCCTGCTTAGTAACATCAGAGAATTCTTTAGCTATTCAAAGTGAAAATGCTGCTCAGATTGGAGCTCAGTTAGAAATCTGAGCTCTTGCCTGGTTTGGCTCTATGGTCCCTTACTAAAGGTACAATGATGCTCTATGTGGGACTACCCAACATCAAGGAGAGAGCCTTTGAAAGGAAAAGAGAGTGAATAAATTTTATATAATTTTATCTTAATTTTTTTATCATTTAATTTTTAAAGAAACTCATATTTAACGATCTCAGACTTGCAGATGAGTTATAAAATGCTGCAAAAAAACCTCTATGCTGAACCATTTGAGAGTAAGTTGCCAAAATGCACCATCACTCTTTTTTTTTTTAAGATTTTATTTATTTATTCATAGAGATGCAGAGAGAGAGAGAGAGAGAGGCACAGACACAGGCAGAGGGAGAAGCAGGCTCCATGCAGGGAGCCCGACGTGGGACTCGATCCAGGGTCTCCGGATCACGCCCTGGGCTGCAGGCGGCGCTAAACCTCTGCGCCACCGGGGCTGCCCCCCATCACTCTTGAATACTTTGGTATGTAATTCCTACCAAGATTACTTTCCTATAACTACAAAGTACCATCAATATTAGGAAATTAGCATTGATATAATACAACGTCTAATCTCTAGAGTCCATTAGAACTTCCCAATTGTCCCAGTAATGTCTTTATAAAGAAAGTATCCAAAAAAAAAAAGAAAGTATCCAGGCTAAAGTCCCATGTTACATTTAGTTGTCACATCTCTGTAGACAGCTTCAATTTGGAACAGTTCTTTAGTTTTTCCTTGATTTTCATTACTTTAATACTTTTAAAGGTTACAGAGCAGGTTATATATTGTAGAATGCCCTTCAAGGTGAGTTTCTCTAATGTTCCTTCAGGATTAGAGTCAGATCATAGAAGTGATGCTATGTTCCTATTGCCTGTCAGGTGGCATATAGTTGTTTTTTTTTTTTTTTTTAAGATTTTATTTATTCATGAGACACACACACACACACACACACACAGAGGCAGAGACACAGACAGAGGAAGAAGCAGACTCCATGCAGAGCGTGATGTGGGACTTGATCCCAGGACTCCAGGATCAGGCCCTGGGCTGAAGGCAGCACTAAACTGCTGAGCCACCTGGGCTGCCCAGGTGGCATATAGTTTTGATTTATCTCCACTATATGAAACTCCAACAAAACTGGTGTGGGTTTTTTTTTAAGTATTTTTAAAATTGAAGTATAATTGACACACAGGGATACTCAGTTTCAAGTGTACAACATAATGAAACCACTAGTCTGTACATTATGCCATACTCACCACAAGTGTAGCTACCATCCATCACCATACAATGCTATTACAGTACCTTTGACAATATTCTCTATGTACCTTTTATCCTAGTAATTTATTCATTCTATAATTAGTAGCCCACCCTCCTTCACCCATATTGCCCATCTCCCTGCTCCCTGGCTCTCTGGCAGCCATCAGTTCTTTGCATTTATGGGTCTGCTTTTTATTTGTTTGTTTTATATTTTAGATTCCACGTGTAAGTAAAATCACATGGTATTTGTCTTTCTTGGTTTGGCTTATTTCACTTGGCATAATACCCTCTAGGTCTACCTATATTGTTGCAAATGGTAAAGTGTCATCTTTTTAATGACTAAGTAATATTCCATTGCATACATATATACTACAGCTTCTTTATCCATTCATCTATCAATGGACACTTGGGTTGCTTCCATATCTTGGCTATTGTAAATAATGCTGCAGTACACATAGAGATGTATATATCTTTTCAAGTTACTGTTTTTATTTTCTTTGGATAAATACCTAGTAGTGGAACTACTAGATCATATTGTATTTCTATTTTTAATATTTTGAGGAACCTCCATACTGTATTCCACAACAGCTGCACCAGTTTACATTTCCATTAACAGTGCATGAGAGTTCCTTTTTCTCCACATCTCGTCAACGTTTGTTATTTCTTTTCTTTTGATATGAGTCATTCTGATAGCTCATTGTGGTTTTGATTTGCAATTTCCTGATGATGAGAGATGTTAAGCATATTTTCATGTATCTAATTGCCATCTATATCTCTTCTTTGGAAAAATGTCTATTTAGGTCCTTTAATTTTTTTTTTTTTTTGGTGTTGAGTTAGATGATTTCTTTATATATTTTGGATATTAACCCCTATCAGATATATCACTTGAAAATATCTTCTCCCATTCCAAAGATTGCCTTTTCATTTTGTTGATTGTTTCCTTCATTGTAGAAAACTTTTTATTTTTGATGTAGCCCCAGTAGTTTATTTTTGCTTTTGCTTCCCTTGGCTAAGGAGACATATTTAGAAAAATGTTGCAATGGCCAATGTCAAAGAAATCACTGCCTATGTTTTCTTCTAAGAATTTTATGGTTTCAGGTCTCACATTTAGGTCTTTCATCCATTTTGAGTTTATTTTTACGTGGCATTAGGCAGTGGTCCAGTTTTATTTTTTTTGCATGTATCTGTACAGTTTTCCCAGCACCGTTTGTTGAAGAGACTGTCTTTTCCCCATTGTATATTCTTGCCTCCTTTGTCATAGATTAACTGACCATATAAGTGCAGATTTATTTCTGGTCTCTCCATTCTGTTCTGCTGATCTGTTTGTTTTTGTGCCAGTAACACTTGTTTTGATTACTACAGCTTTGTAGTATATTTTTATTTTTGTAATTTTTTATTTTTTTGTAGTATATTTTTAAATCTGAGAGCATGATACCTCTACCTCTAGCTTTGCTCTTTCTCAGGATGCTTTAGCTATTTGGAATCTTTCATGGTTCCATATAAATTTTAGGATTACTTGTTCTATTTCTGTGAAAAATGTTGGTATTTTGATAGGGATTGCATTAAATCTGTAGATTGCTTCGGGTAGTGCGGACATTTTTTTAAAAGATTTATTTATTTATTTATTTGAGGGGGGAAGGGCAGACAGAGAGCATCTCAAGCAGACTCCCTGCTGAGCACAGAACCCAATGTGGGACTAGATCTCATGACCCATGAGATCATGATGTGAGCTGAAACCAAAAGTTGGATGCTTAACGGACTAAGCTACCCAGGGGACCCAGGTAGTATGGACATTTTAACAATAGTTGGTCTTCCAATCCATGAACGTGGGATATCTTTTCATTTGTTTGTGTTGTCTTCAATTTCTTTCATCAATGTTTTTATAGTTTTCAGAGTACCTGTCTTTCACCTCCTTAGCTAAGTTTATTTCCAGATATTTTATACTTTTTTGGTGCAGTTATGGAACCGTTTTCTTAATTTCTCTTTCTGCTACTTCACTAGTAGTATATAGAAATGCAACAGATTTTTATATTTTAATTTTGTATCTTGCAACTTTACTGAAATCATTTACTACTTCTCATAGTGTTTTGTTGGTGTCCTTAGGGTTTTCTCTATCCAGTATCAATTCATCTGTAAATAGTGACAGTTTAACCTCTTCTTTTTTTTTTAACCAATTCTGATGTGTTTTGCTTTTTTATCTTCTTTGGTAATAAGTTATTAGCATTCTATGACAGACACTATCTGCTCATAGCCCATCAACTACTCTGTTTCCTATACAAGCCAGAAGCATGCAACTCTCCCTCTCTGGGGATCTTTTGGGCTGCAGGAGCATGGTGCCACCCTTGCTCAGGGCATAGGGGAGTAATACTGGGGAGTTAATGTTCCAGATGGCAATCTTCAGTCAGTGAAGGATGAAAATTTATTGGTCACAGCCTCTGCCAGCTTCCTTGCTCTGCAGGTTGGGTAACTCTGAGCATGTTCCACACTGTCTCCCAGAGTTTTTCAGAGGAATTGAGCCCAGTTACCTGCATTAGTACATTGCTGAGTAACATACCCTTTATTATTACTCCTTTCTTTTCTTGTCTGAATTTCCCATGCTCCTACCTCTGCTTCCTGGGATCACCTCCAAAAAAAGCTGCATTCACTCAAATCATTTTCTCAAGATCTGCTTCTAGAGTGCTTATCCTCAGACACATGTGATGAGTATATTATGCTAAGTGAAATAAGCCAGAGAAAGACAAATGATTTCACTCATATATGGAATTTAGGAAACAAGACAAAACAGAACATACAGGAAGGGTAAATAAAGAGAGAGAGGGAAACAAACCATAAGAGACTCTTAACTAGGAAGAACAAACTGAGGGTTGCTAGACAGAAGGTTGGGGGAGGAATGGGCTGAATGGTTGATGGGTATAAGTAGGGCACTTGTTATGATGAGCACTGGGTGTTATATGTAAGTAAATAATCACTAAATTCTACTCCTGAAACCAATATTATACAAGGTATTAACTAACTAGAATTTAAATAAAAATTTGAAACAAACAAACAAAAATACATGTCATTCCTACAGTACAAAAACTTTAAAGAGATTTTGCTGTGATGCACAAGGCCAACCTTGTGTTTGCAAAACATTGTTACAAGACGTGCACATGCCATCTAGTCAATCAGCTGATTAAAGTTAGAATGCTATGCAATTATTTTCTTATTCTTTTAGTCAGTCCCTGAGTCTGACCAAAACATCTGTTTCCCATCCTCCACAGTGTGCTTCTACCGGGAATTACCATTTTTACTTCATAAAAGTAAATGCATACAGTGCGTGGCATTTTTTTGAAGAGAGGGCTGAAAATAATAATAATGTACTTGTACTTGCTATTCTTAACCCTCCTCAAAACCACTTAGTACAAACAACTTCTAGACCAACTCTGTCTGGGAAGAGCAGATTTAGAAAGAAGGGAGACACTATAGACAGTACCACATAGGAGAAAGAAAATATAATGTCTCGGCCTGATACATTGTGGGATGCTACAGGATGTTGACTCACTTTGCAACTATAGTCCTTGCTGAGCATAGAAAAAAAAAAAAAAACCTAGCCTTTTATGCAATAAGTTCAGCTCAGACAAATCTCTCTTGACCTGCATTGATACAAGAGTAGTTTCCACCAGTGTTAATATCTGTGTTAGATGCTCTTGGGTAGTTATTTTTCCAAAAGACCAGACCAAATAATTTCTCAAGTAAGGAAAACTCTCTGTACACGCAGTACTCTTCTGTACAAGTAAGAAGGATAGTTGGACAAACAAAAATAAGCATGAAATATTAATGACACTCAAAAAATCACACATAGCTCCTCCCTAAAAAAAGAATATATTTGCAAATAGCACAACCTGCCTGTGAACTCTTGCTGGCAAATAGGGTAGATCAAAACAGCCCATCAGCCTCTCTTGAGGGAACTTTGAGTTTTCATGAAGTTCCATAGTTAAAAATAAATGTTCCAAACATCTCTATAATTACTTCTTCTAAAGTATTATCTGGGCAGAAATTCATTTTACCTAGAGTATATTTTATAATTGACTGGTTGTAAGGAATTTCATCCAAGAAAGGCACATTTTAATTTAGGTAGGAAAAATTAAAAACATGCCACCCCCTTCTACAGGGTGGGGAGCATTTCCCACAGAGTTCCACCTCTTCATCAGAGCCAGCAGAGGTTGGCACGTAGGACCACAAATCAAATAAGTGCCCTCAACACCGTTCACTTCTCCACAAAATCTGCAATTAAAGGACACTTCCCACTCAAAAGTGCCTTCCCCAAAGAAATAGTTTTGAAGAAACTAATACCCAAATCTTCAGCTCCTCATTCTTGGCTTGGGGGAAGATGTATGTATTTCCAATGAGGGAATCCTGGGAGGAAATAGAAGAGGATTTTTTTGTTTGTTTTCATGGTCTGAATAGCCTGGATGCTTCTACATTCATTCATACCAGGAATTCAGAGGGTGAATTGTTGGTTTTCCTGGACTTCTGGTTATATCTAAACTGCCAGTTCATATGATTTGGCTTTGTGAAAATATCCTCTCCCACAGATATCCTTTTTCCATAACATTAAAAGAAAGTGTGTGAAATGACTGAATCACACTTTTTAAAGAAAGTAAAAATGACTTTTTAAGAAAAGATTTTCTAGGTACTTGATAAAATTTAGGAAGATATTTCTGTAACACAAACTTTAAAAATTTATAATGGAAAAATTAAGTTAATATAATAAATATTAAACATTTTTATGGAGTCATCTATATCTTCTCTTACAATAAATATTTTTGAAGATGAAGTTAGGGTCTGTAGTATTAGCTTTAGACCAGTACTGATTTAGAGGAAAGGAGTATTTTCATTAAATATCATGCCATCTAATTAGACTCTACTTTGCAATTTGAAAAAAAGGAATTCTAATGAAAGTTGACAGAAAAATATATAACAGAACTATTATATATAATTTGCTTATTTGCCACTTGGCTGTTTATTAAATACTCTTTTTGTCCACATTTATGCTGGAATAAGAAATATGAAAGAAGTACAAAAACTTCAGTGAACTTGCTGTGCAATTAGAGGAGGGATGCAAAACACATTTCTGATTGTATCACTTCAAAAGCTTCTTATGATCCCTCTCTTACCTACCCAATGACATCATTACACTCTCCCATAGTGTTAAGGGCCTCCACCGTGTACTTTACCCCCACATCTCTCTTTGACACACTCTGAAGTCCAGTCAAACCACAGCTTCTTGCTACTCTCTGACAGTGCCCTCACCAAGCTCTGTGTCTCAGGCAGTGCCTTCCAGTTAGAATACCCTTTCTGTCAGTACCTGCTACCAGAATCTTATACCCCAGTTCAATGGAATCATCTCTCGTCATTTCCATCTAGAATGAATTAATTCTTCCCTTGTCTGAATTCTTTTAGCTGTTTCTCACAGTGCTTTTTTTATTCAACACAGTACTATAGATATTTGTGTACATTTCTTATTTGCCCTACTAAAATTATCTTAAATCATTTTAAGTAGGTCGTCTTTGTATCTCCATATGCATTGCCTAACTCATTGTCTAATTCATAATCTGTATTCAAGTATATAGTAGTTGAATAAATGAGTGACTAAGTACTTGAAACAATTAGAGAATAATTAAGAATAATAATTGTGTGGCAATGGATGCAGGGTAATAGGAGAGGAAAAGGAATTTGGAAGAGGGAATAAAATAGCTTGAATAAGAGCTGGAATAGTCTAAGAAGGCTAAATGGAGGATTTAAACTTGATTTGTCCCTTTAGGGATGATTATATCAAACAACGGAACCAGAGTTGCTAAGAACAACCGAGAATAGAAGTCAGGCTGACAAGTAAGAAAAAAAAAGAATGAATCAAAAGGTAAGATTGTAAGAGGAAAGTTTCAGAAAACTTCCAGGCTAAGCAGGAAATTTACAGGCTACAAGAAACACCTGATTAGCTGGAATCCTGGAAATTAAGCTCTGCTTCCAGGACCCAGATTTGCTTATTTGCCACTTGGCTATTTCTTTAAACATGTTAAAAAGTAACATGTTAAAAAGTAACATGTTAAAAGTAACATATTCAGGGGCAAAAGATTGTGTTTTGAGTTAGGAAGAAGGGCTGGGTTTGATTTCAGTTTTACTGTCTATTGTTTTTGCTGGGCATGGGATTCTTGAACATTGTGTTTTCTCATTGATAAAATGGGAGTTATAATTCTCACCCAATTTGGTTGTAGTTAAGGGTTAAGTAAGATAATATTTGCAAAGTACTTGACATATAGAAAGAGCTCAGTAAATGGCAACTATCATTTTGTCTGGGCTCCAATTTGAATACAGATCTTCCTTGATTTGCAGTGGGATTATATCCTGATAAACCCATCAACAATTGAAAATATCTTCACATTGATAATAATACTGTGCATTTCTGTGCTATGTTTCCTAGCTGAAATTTCCCCTCAGATAAAGCACATCTAGTGCAGAGATGCCTTTAATTGGTGGTGATCTTCATTGTTTCCACTCTATGGAACAAGAAGAAACTCTGAAGCTTTGCTGTGGGTTATGGTATCCTCCAACCATATAACATGCAGTTATTTAGGTTAATTAAAATTAAATTAAGGGATCCCTGGGTGGCGCAGCGGTTTAGCGCCTGCCTTTGGCCCAGGGCGCGATCCTGGAGACCCGGGATCGAATCCCACATCGGGCTCCCGGTGCATGGAGCCTGCTTCTCCCTCTGCCTGTGTCTCTGCCTCTCTCTCTCTCTCTCTCTGTATGACTATCATAAATAAATAAAAATTTTAAAAAAGTAAAAAAAATAAAAAAAAAATAAAATTAAATTAAAAATTAAATTATTTGGTTGTGCTAGCTACATTTTGGCTACAGTGGCTAGCAGCTCTGAGTGGACAGTGCAGAAATATAATATTAATATCATTGCACAGAAAGTTCTATTGCTCCAAGCTGCCAGAGACATGAATGGAATGGTCTTTCCTTTAGCCAAATTATTATCTGGAAAATGATTATTCTGGTGCAGAGGAGTGGAAATTGCTTTGAATAAGTGTCATCTGATGGGCTGTATCACCCAGAGCCAATCCCTTCACATTCCTGTCATTTGAGAATGAGAGCCCTGGCGGTTCCACAGGGTCCCTTTCACAGCCAGCCACCGAGAGGGGGAGGAGCAGAGAGGCAACCAGTCAGTAGCACTTGGGGTTTCCCCAGGGCTGGCTCCAACCAGAACAGTTTTATATTGGGCTTCTCTGAAAGCTTTTGCTTAAAGAAGGGGTTCCTTGCCTAAAAAAGATGTGAAGACTACTGGTCTAGATAAGTTCCAAGTTTCTCTCCTTTTTTTCTTTAAAACATATATCTATATAAAGATTATATATAAATGTTATAATTTATATATATTTAGTATATATATTTCCTACTGCTACATGTAATATGAGCTCAGAGAAAAGACATTTATAAGTTAAATTTCTTATTTCAAACAAAGTAATATGAAGACAATATAGATGAACATAACAAACAGGTTAAACCCCCTAATAGTCATAATACAGATAACCAGTTCATCTTCAGAGGTATCTCTTTGTAACTTTCCCGTATTTCCTACTAGCTCTAAATTTCTAGGATTCT
Source organism: Canis lupus baileyi (assembly GCF_048164855.1). Lineage (NCBI taxonomy): Eukaryota > Metazoa > Chordata > Mammalia > Carnivora > Canidae > Canis > Canis lupus. The sequence goes on along the minus strand of NC_132870.1, from coordinate 11,154,674 downwards.
GGAAGGTTGAGCTCTTCACTTCTCTCCTAAATATAATTTAATAATTTATACTGTCTTAACTTTATGGGCCATATTTATTCTATGTAAAGGACACTAATTCTTGCCTCAAATAGTGTGACCTCTATCTTTTTTCAGAAATGCTAATTTTTCTGGCTTATTATTGTGCTTCTGTACTTGTTTTCTCAAATCAACTGGAAGACAGACATGCCTATGCACACCTACTTGCACACCCAAACACATGCAGCAAAACTTCTCCTAATGTCTTCATTAGACAATCTATTTTCAGACCCCAGAGAACACCAAGCAGGTCTTTATTCTGTTCATCTGGGATTGAACTCTGTGTATCTTTTAGCCTGTCTCCTCAGGACAATGCCCATTTGTTGTTTCACTGGCGCAGTTATACCTATTTTGGAGGAGGAGCATGTACATCTATGGTGCTGGTCAAAGAGTTATAATAAAGGGTTTGATTTGGTCTTATGTTTGGTTAGAAAATTGTTATCTAAAGTCAGCTGACAAGCATAATAGATCCCAAACAACAAAAAATTTTCTTTTTATAATGAGTTTCTTAGCAAAATATCTTAGGATATATTATGAATATTATGGTCATACAAACTATCCAGTATGTAAGACAAATTTTAAACTTAGTAAAGCAATTCCATCTCAAAGGATGGAATTTTCTGTGTCTAGCATACTATGTTAATTCATGGAAAGAAAAAGTCACATGACTTCACAGAATTCATTTTACATAAATGATAATGGCCTAGAGCATTATTTTATTTTATAAAAAATATAATTTGGTGTTAAAAGCACATATTTACTGAAAATTATACAATTCTTCCTCAACTTGCAACAGGGTTATGTTCCAATAAACCCATTGCAAGTAGAAAATACAGTAGGTCAGTGGCGCCTAGGTAGTGCAGTTGGTTAAACATCTGACCTTGATTTCAGCTCAGGTTGTGATCCCATGGTTGTGAGATTGAGCCCCATGTTGGGCTCTGCATTTAGCAATTTAGCAGGGAGTCTGCTTGAGATTCTCTGATTTTCTCTATCTCCCTCTCCCCCTCCATCCTGTTCGTTCCACCTCATAAATAAATCTTTAAAAAAATATGGTAGATCAAAGATGCATCTAACATACCTAACATACTGAGCATCATAACTTAGCCTAGCCTATCATAAACATACTCACGTTAGCTTGCAGTCGGGTGAAAGCATCTAACACAAAGCCTATTTTAAAATATGTTGAATATCTCATGTAATGTATTGACTGCTGTACTGAAAGTGAAAAACAGAAAGCTTGTGTGGATACAGAATAGTTGAAAGTATATCAGTGTTTACCCTCGTGATCATGTGGCTGATGGGGTGGTGTGACTCACTGTTGCTGCTCCCATCATAAGACAGTATTATACCACATATCACTAATCCACAAAAAGATCAAAATTCAAAGTATGGTTTCTAGTGAATGCATATCACTTTTGTATTATCATAAAGTCAACAAATTCTAATATAAACCATCTTAAGTCAGGGACCATCTTTACTTGTTAGGTATGTTTGTTACTAAGCCTGTTTGTGGCCAGAAGGTCCCTGAGACTTGAAGCCTATTCCTAATTGCTTCAGAAGAACTTCTCCTGGAATTGGGATGGAAACCTTAATAGAAGTGATGATGCTTATGATGATAACAGAATTTATAGCAGCTAATGTTTATTGATTGTGTGCTCTGTACGGGAGCCAGGCTAATTGCCTCATAAGAATTGCTGCATTTAATTCTAACAAAAATGCATAGAGTAAATAAAACAACTGGGACTGATATTTGGGTTTTCTTAGCAGGAATATTCTTGAAACAATATGTGTCTGGGTCTCAGGAGTTCTGGTCACTGGGAATCAGAAGTCAGGGCAGGGTGACAAGGGACAGCACAAAGGCACACAGATGTGAAGCTTTTCTGACAATGGAATCCAGGATACAGTAGTTAAAAGGTGTGATAGTCTAAGATCTGATCCAGGCAAGCCTATATTCCTAAGGACTCCAGCCTGGCAATATAAGTAAGGGTAAGGGAATTTCAAGCAGTGGGCCTTACTTAAAGCCAGACTGTGATTCTTAGAAAGACTCTTATTGGTAGCAAGGAGATACAGGATGCAAGATGCAGCCTCCCTGGGGAAGGGATATGGCAAGAGCTGGGCAGGTTAGACAGATCCCATCTTATGAATTATGGCAAGGATGGCAACATTTTCTTCTCTTGCACATTTCTGAAAGGGCAAATGATTGCCTAAAACCTTGTGCTTAAGACCAAATCTAGGCTTATCAATAAAAAGTATTGTGATCAATTAGTGTGCTTCTCTTGAGCACTAAGGGAAGAAGTGGCAGCCAGACTGGTTGTGATTCTTGGGTTTAATGGAAGAATGAGGACAGACTTGAAGAAAAGAGAAGAGGAGCTATTACATAAAGGGAGTATGCATGACTTTTAGGAGTATGTGATTTGGGGCCCATCAGTTCTGCATAGAACTACACAGAGGGGAGTATACCTATGGTGATTATACATTGATTATGCATACCTTCTTGCCCCACTCTGTTGCCATCTTGGGAACTGACTGTAGCATTTTAACACCCCTACTGCCCATGTCTCCCAGAGTAAAGGCTTAAAGTTAGGTGTCCCATGTTGACAATTTGCTGTCTATAAAGATCCATGAGCTTCTCAGAAAAACTTCAGTATTCATTCTCAGGAGAAAATTATATTGAAAAATAAATATTGATGCACAAAATAAATATTGTGGGTCTGATTCATTTTACATTTTTTATAATTCTCGTAACAAAATTTGGTGGTGCTGTTTTGAAATACGTCAAAGGAACAATTGTATTTTGCTTAGAGTCCTATTTGAGAACTATATTTAAATTTCAATGTTTTATTTATTTATTTATTTATTTATTTATTATTTATTTAAATAAGAATGGACACAAATGCCAGCAGAAGGAAGGAAACTTCTTAAGATATTTCAATATATATTATAGCAAATTATTCTTAAGTGAGGAACTGGGAAGTAGATATTTTAACATTTTTTTCTTCTTGAAACCACATTGCTGTGGCATTACCCAAATTAAATCTTTCAGTCATTGAAAGTGGAAAGAGAAAATTACTATATTAAAACCCAACAGAAAATGAATCTGGATCTTTTTATTATATTTCTCTAGGTCTGTAACTTCCCAACCTGTTCTGTTTGTGAAAATATACAAATATAACTCTCCACAAGAAGAAATAGCTGTCAGTCTTATAAGCCCTGTTTTTTAAAGCAGACTTTATTTTGAGGAACTGAGAGCAAGGTAACTATATGTAGAAATGCCTATTTGAAAACCCCTGTTCTATTTGTGTGGTAGCCTCTCAATTTATGTGTTACTTGAGGAGAGAGAAAGAGGGCCACGTATGAAATAGAGTTTTATTTTTTCAAATTTTTTAAGTATAGTCCACACACAATGTTATATTAGTTTCAGGTGTAGAACATAGTGATTCAACATCTCTGTACATTATGTTGTGCTCGCAAGTATAGCTACGCTCTGTCATCATACAACACTATTGTAATATCATTGACTGCATTCCACATGCTCTACCTTTTATTCCTATGACTCAGATGCCTTTATCTCCCACTCTCATCTACCCATTTTGCCTATCTGTCCTCTGGTGTCCATCAGTTTGTTCTCTGTGTTTGTGGGTCTGATTCTGTTTTTTGTTTGTTCATTCGTTTTTTAGATTTCACAAATGAGTAAAATCATGCAGTATTTTTCTTTCTCACTGACTTATTTCACTTAGCATAATACCTTCTAGATCCACTCATATTGTCACAAATGACAAGATCTCATCCTTTTTATGACTGCATAATATTCCTGAGTGTATACGAATATTATATATATATTTATATACCATCTCCTTTGTCCAGTCACCTATCAGTGGACACTTGGATTGCTTCCATATCTTGGCTATTGTAAATAAATAAAGCTTCAATAAACATGGGGATGCATGTATTTTTCAAATTAGTGTTTTCATTTTCTTTGTATAAATACCCAGTAGTAGAATTATTGGATTATATGGTATTTTAATTTTTTGAGGAGCATCCATACTTTTTCCACAGTGACTGTACCAATTTACATTCCCCTCAGCAGTGCACAAGAGTTTCTTATTCTCCACATCCTCACCAACATTTGTTATTTCTTGACTTTTTGATTCTAGGCATCCTAACAAGTGTGGGGTGGTATCTCATTGTGGTTTTGATTTGCATTTCCCTGATGTTTAGTGAATTTGAGCATCCTTTCATATGGCTGTTGGCCATCTGTAGGTCTTCTTAGAAAAATGTCTATTCAAGTCTTCATTTTTTAATTGGACTGTTTCTGTTTTTGCTGTTGCATTAAGTTCATTATATACTTTGGATATTAATCCCTCATCAGAATATAACTGCAAGCAAATATGTTCTCCCATTCAGTATGTTACCTTTTTGTTTTGTTGATGGCTTCTTTTGCTGTGCAGAAGATTTTTACTTTGATGTGATTGCAATGGTTTATTTTTGCTTTTGTTTCCCATGCTTTAGAAGACATATGTAGAAAAATGCTGCTATGGCTGATGTCATAGAAATTACTGCCTATGTTTTCTTCTAATAGTTGTATAGTTTCAGGTCTCACATTTAGGTTCTCAATTTATTTTGAGTTTATTTTTGTGTATGGTATTAGGAAGTGGTCCAATTTTTATCCTTTTGCATGTAGCTCTCTAGTTTTCCCAGCAATGTTTATTAGAAAGACTATCTTTTCCCTTTTGTATATTCTTGCCTCTTTTGTCATAGATTAATTGACCGTATAATTGTGGATTTCTTTCTGGGCTTTCTAGTCTGTTCTATTGATCTGTGTGTCTATTGATCTGCTGTGCCGGTACCATAGTATTTTGATTCCTATGGCTTTGGAGTATATCTTGAAATATGGAGTTGTGATGCCTCCATCTTTGTTCTTCTTCCTCAGGATTGCTTAGTTATTTGAGCTCTTTTGTAGTTTCATACATAAAATAAATTTTAAAGCATAATTTTTTTTCAAAAATTTATGTCATTAAAAGAAAGTAGTATAGTTACATAGATTATATAGATTTCTTAATTGTGTCTTTTCATTTAACAACTTTAAGTTTTGAACTGCTGTGTTATTTAACATAACAGAATTCTGTCAACATGCAGAAAAGCAGCAAGCATGATGTATTATCTACAAAGTGAACTTACAAATACAAGGTAACAAAGATATAAAAACAAAACATTTCTTATCATCTTTTGTGCATGCGAACACATCTGTTCACAGAGTTCTTTTTTCTCTTGCACTCATTTACTCATTCATTTTAAATACATTTTTGCTAATTGGAATTGTAGCCCCCACAAAATATATATCAACCCAGAACCTACGATTGTGACCTTATTTGGGAAAAGGTCTTTACTGATCATCTTGGATTGTCTGACTGGGCCCTAAATCCAATGACAGGTGTCTTTTTAAGACATAGAAGAGAAGACAAAGAGAGAAGAGGAGAAGGCTATATGAACTTGGAAGCAGAGATAGGAGTTACTTAAACACAAGCCAAGGAACTCAACGAACCATCAGAAGCTAAAAGAGGCAAACAAGGATTCTCTACTAGAGCCTTCAGAAGGAATGGATTGATTTTAGACTTCTAGCCTTTAGAACTGTGAAAAATAATTTCTATTGTTGTACCTCATTTGTAGTTACTTGTTGTGGAAACCCTAGGAGTTTAACACAGCATCTTTGAGCACCTTTCATGTGCAAGTATATTGCTAAGCAAGCATAATCTATGAACAGAAACTAAGGTATCATTTTGTCCTGGAGAGAATCATATCTGGTGCACGAAGCAGACATTTAACAATGTGTATTCTTTTTTTTCTCTCTTCAAAATTGTTTTAATTGAAGTATAGTTGACATACAATGCCCTATTTGTCTCATAGTGATTTGATAGTTATACATTATGAAGTGAGTCCCACAGTAATTCTACCTACCATCTGTCACCACACAAAGTTATTACAATCTTATTAGCTATATTCCCCATGTTGTACATTACATCCCCATGACTTACTTATTTTATGACTAGAAGTTTTTATATGTTGATCCCCTTCATGGATTTTGCCTGCCACTCAAACCCCACCTCATTCTGGTAACCAACAGTTTGCTTCCTATATCTATGAATCTGTTTCTGTTTTTGTTTTCTGTGTTTTTTAGATTCCACATATAAGTGAAATCATACAGTTTTTGTCTTTTTCTGTCTGACTTATCTTACTTTGCATAATATCCTTGAGGTCTTATCCATATTGTTGCAAATGGCAAGATTTCATTCTTCCTCATGGCTGGGTAGGACTCCATTATATATATGTACCACATCCTCTTTATCCATTCATCTCTCCATGGACACTTTTAAGTTGCTTTCAGATCTTGGCAATTGTAAATAATTGTTTCTTAATTTCTCTTTTTGACAGTTCATTAGTGTATAGAAGTGCAACTATCACTGACATCTTTTCTCTTATGTCTGTTAATATTTGCTTACATATTTAGGTGCTCCTATGTTGGGTACATAAATATCTATGAATGTTATATACTCTTCTTGGATTAACCCCTTTATCATTATGTGCTGCCCTTCTGTATTTTTTGTTACAGTCTGTTGTAAAGTCTGTTTTGTCTGATATGAGTATTGTTACTCCAGTTTTCATTTCCATTTGCATGGAATATCTTTTCCATCCTTTCACTTTCAGTCTCCATGTGTCTTTAAATCTGAAGTGATCTCTTGTAGGCAGTGTATAGATAGGTCTTGTTTTTTATTGATTCAGCCACCCTATGTCTTTTGATTAGAGCATTTAGTCCATTTATATATAAAGTAGTGATAGGTATAAATATATGTATTTTAAATGAAGCTTAAACCAAAGGATGGTGGGTGTCTGAAATGGGAAGGGAGGGTGGGTCTCAGTTACTGAGAGCTTTCTGTTGTATATGAGCACATTGTAGAGGTTAGGTATCTTAAATAAAAGTACACCAAGACACCTGAGATTGTAGGGGAAGCTTCCTGGGAAATACTGTATCTCAGCATTCTATCTAGTCTTGAAGAGCAAACAGGAATTTTCATGATGAAAAGTTAGAAGTTGTTTAGAAGATACCAAGCTGAAGGAATTGAAAGTATTAAAGGCACAAAAATATGTCAAGATAAAATAGAGAAGTTCAGTCTTAGCATAAGGTAAGTAAATGCATTGGTTGAATCCAACTTGCAAGAGGTATGTCCCCCTGTTAAGGAGTAATGGCATTGAGTGAAGGGGGACTGAGGTGTTTGCTGGAATGTCATGGGTTAGAGAGATGGCATGGGGAGACAGTGGAGAATTATAATTAGTCAAAAGGATGTGACCCAAGTTAATTTTAGGAAAGTAACTCTAGTGGGATTTTTCTCTTAGTTATTAATTTATGTTTTCACCCATATTTTCCTCTTTATTTATTCCCCTATTCATGTAGATCAAGGCATCTTCCTTGCCTTGAGGAAAGTGTGGGGCATGCCTCCATGGCTATTGTTTTCAAAATCTTAAACCTACTGAGAGAATAGAGTTTGGGAAAGGCGCCTCTTGGAAAACGAGACATGAAGATAGATGATTGATTCATTGGTAGTAGGTAGGTTGTTAGGTTTCCCAGGCTAAAAAGTTTTTCTACCAGTTTGGAGAATTAGAATGAGACTGATGATTTGAGAGCAGTACAGAATAAATGAACATATGTTGCACTTGGGATGTTGAGTCCTGGGTTTGAATCTCCAGCTTCACTGGATACTGCATGCCAGTAAAGGCAAGGAGCAGGGCAGCAGAGTATCAGATTGAAGGATCCCTGCAGGCTGGGATGGCAGTGTCAGCAGGAACCAGCATGATCTGATGACTGACAGTCAGAGGGACCTTGTCAAGCTTTGGTATTACGTAAGACAAGATCCTAAATGCTTGGTACAAATCCAAGAGAAGTGAATGCTAAGAATGAGTAAGGTTGAATTTTCCACAAGCCCAACCAGATGGAGGCTTTGCAGCTAATTTAAATGAAAAGTAAAATATATTTTACTGAGTCTGTAGGCCAAAATTATGTCCAGTAATTGGCAACAGATTTATGGCAGAGACTACTAATTGAATCTAATATCTCTTCTTTTCCTTTCCCTTACAATTATAGAACTCCTGAGTATGGCTAGGTCCATGGGCACTCAGAATAAAAAGTCCATTTCCCAGCCCACATTGTGGCCCTGTATGGGCATCTGAATAAATTCTGGGATTTGAGTAGGATAATTTGTTCTGCTTATGGCTTATGTCTTGTGTACTCTTTCCTTTCCATAAATTTGAGTAGGGTAATGTGTTCTGCTTATGGCTTATGTCTTGTGTAGTCTTTCTTTTCCATAAATTTGAGTCAGAGCAAGGTAGAAAGATGGTGGGGAAAATAATCAGAGGAGTTATAGAGCCACAGGACAGAAGGACTCCAGACCTCTAGCACTTTGCAGAATGGAAGTCTCATACAAGCTAGGAATTTATGTGAAATATAAATAAAATTCTGTCTTGTAGACCACTGATTTTCATGGTCAGTTTCAAATAAACTGACCTAAATTCTTACTAACACTAGTCTGAAAAAAGGAACAGAAAAGGGGCAAGATTGCTGGTAGGGAAAATTGTTAATTGGCTGTTATTGTAGTGAGAGACTTAGTGGCCTGAATTAAGATAATATGAGAAGGAGAACAGGGCTGGAATGAAGACAGAGCTCACAAGACTTGAGCACTAAAGTATGTGCAGAAGACAAAAAAGAGGGAGAAAAAAAATGTAATTCTGGTATTTCAACATGGGGAGTTGAGGTTAGTGGTGATGGCATGTGTTGAGATAGAAAACAATAAAAAGGTAAGTCTTGAAAGAAGGTGCATGAAATAAGACAAAACAAGAAGGCATGGGGCCTAGCAGTGAAGAAAGCCTATTTTTTGCTGGTTTGCTTCTTTCTACTAAGGAAAAAGGTTACTGGAAGTGAGTACATAGTAATAACAATAGTCACTGACAATCTGTTCAATACTAAGCGGATGTTTTCACAGTTTCTTTACTTTCTGATAGTTTTTGTCAAAGACTACAGTCACTTTTCCTGTTTTGCTCCATAATTGAGCTCCCACAGTGCTTTCAATGTAAGGTATAAGTGAGCCTTGTATGAAGTTAAGTATATAGAGCCATTTACTTGTTTCACTAAAATAGAAAATTATGATATGGTAATGGTAGGTATATGTTGTTACATATTCTTTCAAAACTCATAGGATATACAGCACAAAGAGTGAACACAAATGTAAACTATGGACTTTGGGTGATAATGATGTGTGGATTTTGGCACATTGACTATAACAAATTTACCACAATGGTGTAGGATGTTGATGATTGGGGAGGCTTCCTGTATATGAGGAGGGAGTATGTGAGAACTCTGTATATTTTATCTTCAAATTTTGCTGTGAACCTAAAACTACTCTAAAAAATCAAGTATTAATTTTTAAAATGTATCTGTACTTTTATTTGACAAACAGCAAATTACATTTATTTTCCTTCCTTCCTATTCCAGTTTAAGGAAATCAATTTATTTTCCCTTTAGAAAAAAATCTAATGCAAGACTTTCAGTTTCCCCATTCTTGGGTATTTGAGGATATAATAAAGATGACTTTAGAACCATTACATACATCCACCAGGCTTTTGTAGTGAGCCCATACAGATTGCTGTATTTTCTGTTATGGAAAATAATTATCACTGGAAGAAATAGCTTTAGTTATATAAGCAGTTTGTTTAAGTACAAAACAATCAAACTAGCATGGTTTTTAAGTTTGCTCTGGAGTTACAATCCGGAGTTCAATTTCTGGCTCAACCAATCATCAGATTCTTGGGCAAGACTTTGTTACACTCTAAATTTTATTTTCTTCATTTCTAAAATGGTATTAATAGGAATATCCATTCTTAATTGATTTATTTGCAAATTAAGTGAGAAAATACATGTAAAGCATGTAGTATAAGTCCTGGCATAAGAAACTGCTCAATAAACATGTATTTTTGTGATGGAGGATATTGTCCAGTCACCAAATAACTGTCTTGGGGAATATCCAATTATTTAGTGAGCAAGAAATGAACTGAGTTTTAACATCTTAACTTCTGGCTCTACCTATAATTGGCCGGGGGTAACGGAGCCTGAACAGACAGCAGCAATATGAAATAGCTGTCCATGTGAAACAGAGTGTGAGGTTTGGGACTACTGGAGGAACCCGATTTTGATATCAGAAATAAGAGAGCTTAGCAGAAAGGGAGCCCCATTAATCTACATAGGTGTCCTTGTGAATCTTTGACTTAGTACCTGTGCATGCATATAGTCAAATGGGAGAAGCCTAGTAAGGAGCAGCTACTTCAGGAATGTGAGCTGAGTGTAAGTACCAGAGAATACATAGTGCTGAAAGATAGCCCACTTCTCTCATGACCAGAAAAGTCATGATTTAGGAGGAGGACTACTACAGCCCAAGCATAAGGGATACTCTGGACCCATTCTAACAAAATTTAAAACCAAGCCTTAGGAGAAACATGTGGAACTACCAGTAAATTAATTCTCTGTCAGAATAAAGCCCAACATTCTTTATAAGAAGACAAATTAAAAAAAAAAAGATAAATTCAGACTTTAGACAATAGTACTCCATTTCCAGCATAAAAATGTCTAGGCAGTTGAAAACTCAGAAAAATATGACCAAAATAGGAGGAGGGTGAAAACAGAAAAAGACTCAAGGGATGATAGACATATTGGAATTAGTAGACAAAGACTTTGGGCAGCTATAATAAATATGATCAAAAAACTAAGAACAGGGAATCCCTGGGTGGCTCAGCGGTTTGGCGCCTGCCTTTGGCCCAGGGCGCGATCCTGGAGTCCCGGGATCGAGTCTCACGTCAGGCTCCCTGCATGGAGCCTGCTTCTCCCTCTGCCTGTGTCTCTGCCTCTCTCTCTCTCTCTCTCTCTCTCTCTCTCTCTCTGTGTGTGTCTATCATAAATAAATAAATAAATAAATAAATAAATAAATAAATAAACAAATAAATAAATAAATCTTTAAAAAAATCTAAGAACAAAGATGAATAAATGAGTGAACAGGTAGAGGAAACTCAGCAAATAAAAGGAAACAGAGGAGGAAAGTAAATGAAAATTGTAGAACTAAAAAATATCTGGAATTTTAAAAATCAGCATAATTAGATTTCAAAAGTAGTTTGTGTACTGCAAAAGAAAAGCTCTGTAAGATAGGTAAATAGGAACTATACAAACTGAAACAGTGAAAGAAAAAAAGACTGGCAAAAAAAAATGATCAGAACTTCAGTGACTAGTTGAGTATTGTAAAGTCCCACATCTAACATATGTGGAATAAAAATTCAAACAGGAGAAGAAAAATTTTGGCAGGGGAAAAAATGTTATAAGAGTATTAGTCAAAGAAGTCTCCAAATTTAATGAAAAACAATCTTCAGACAACATTGTTTATTACCAAATAACTAATATCCCCAAGGATATTTATATTCATCTCCTCAGCAAGAAATGGACATTTAAAAACTTGGTTTTGAAAATCTCAGCTCTCATTCTGGTCATGATGGAGGAATGAACCACAGCAAGATAAACACAAAGAAAACCACATCTGGGTATAATTGCTTTAAACCAAATTAAAAATAAAAATCTCAAAACATACATAAGAAAAAGACATACTACATACAGGAAAGGAACAATGGAACATCCACTGGATTCTCATCAGAAAAATGTAAATCAAAAAACAATGGAATGACAGTTTTTTAAATTTTCATGACCTCTTATTTATTTACATAGAATTCTAAGTTTAAAACTATTATTTTGCTTAAAACCCTTGAACAATTATATGAGTGAGGCACACATGCTGGACTATATTAGCCCCATTTTGTGGGCAAGAATGGAAACATTATTCTTGTATTTAGTATGAAACAGATCTGGGATAGAAACTCTAGGCTTTCACATTTACAGCTGCTCTTTTTCTGTACATCATTTTAAAGAGATTTCACAGTGTTTTAAAGTATAGGAATAAGCTCTAACATCTATTCCTGGCAAATTAACTCTTGAGCCAACCAACTTAATTACCCCATAAGCTGGTACATTTTAAAGCATTGTTATACTTCTAACTCAACCTCGAGGCTTCGTTTGAGGGCCACATGAGCCAAAAGTGCAGCAAAGCTTACAGGACCAAGGGACACAATGGTTAAGTATATTATCAAGTCTTTTATGCCTGGCATACCCTGACCAGCTACTCAGATGGCAGTTGAGGCAACAAAGTGACAGGAGCAGAGGAAGGCCCACCTAAGAAGGCCCATGTATCATCATCCACCTGATGATAACACAGGCAGGATCACATCCCCTTTTTAGGTCTAATGTTCCCAGGAACTCTAGTGTTAGTCTAGTATATCATTATCAGAAGGGTAGAGGGCAATACTTTTGGAGTCTAGGCTATGCAAGGAGAGTCCAATTAAACCTATTTGGGGCCTAAAAGACCTAATAGTACTAACTTCATCCATGCCAAACCAAGAAAATCCCATCTTAAAACCCAGCAGGAATGCATGGTGGGTATTTTCCTTAGTTAGATGATTAGGGGAATTGGGAATCAAACACTGTGTTCCTAATAGGAAACACTCAATTGACTCCAAGGAAAGAACTATCTTGGTAAACTTTGGTCTTCCACAGACTTAGAACCACAGGAGACTAACAAGGTCAGGACTCAGGGGACCACTCCTGATAGTGCAGGACTTCCTCACATAAGATGCATAGGTTCCTAAGAAGAGTCTATAAACAGGGGATCCCTGAGTGGCTCGGTGGTTTGGCGCCTGCCTTTGGCCCAGGGCGCCATCCTGGAGTCCTGGGATCGAGTCCCATGTCGGGGTCCCTGCATGGAGCCTGCTTCTCCCTCCTCCTGTCTCTCTCTCTCTATCATAAATAAATCTTAAAAAAAAAAAGAGTCTATAAACATATAACTTCCAAGTAAAAATTTGAGTGTATGCTTTTTCCTGGGAAAAGGATCCTTCCCTTCCCATAGACCAAAGAATAGGTTAAAATCCTGAGCTAGAAAAAGGAACTGATCCAACTATGGGCTAGGATAAGGAAGCCACCAGATACACTTAGGAGCCAGCCAAGCCTGAGAACCCATAAAGCCATCAATGAAAAAAGTTAGAACAATAGACTTATAGCAGAGACAACTGAGCACTATTTTGTGCTCTTCTTTGTAATTGTATTTCAAGTTCCTTCCAAAACAAGACCCAAAGAACCCCCAGGTTCAAGTATGTCCCTGGTCTTGGTCCTCTACTGTCTTGCATTCATGCTTGGGTATTCATTCACCAACACTAAACCCCAGGATAGAAGATATGACATAGCAGGACTCCGTCCTCCATAGCATGAGTCTTCTGCTGATTTCAGAGGCGGTAGTGGCAGACAATATGGAAAACACACTGGAACTTTTCATTGGAACTGGGCTGTAATGAGAAGTGCCTACCAGAAACATCATCATCTTTTTCCTGACCCTTCTATCTAGTTGTTGAAGATACAGCAGAAAATAATCTTTTCTGAAGATACTGGATAACAATTCCAAAAATCAAAACACATGCCTCCACTGCACTGTGCTTTCAGAGTTCTCAGTTTAGTTCAGCAGCCAAATGAGTTGATTGGTGCATTCACCTCCATAGCCAAGTAAGCCCACCTCTTTGAGAAGGCCCACTCTCTTCTTGGTAGCATGAGAGATGGAAAGGCATTAAGAACTCAGAAATTGCCTGGAAATTCTTCCCCAGAAAGGCAATTTCATGAATGAGGTCTTCCAGCACATAACACCATACTTCTCTAGGTGCTTCTCAATCACTGTGTTTGTCAAAAGGATGATTTTATTCTTGATCTTGCCTTGTCCATGTTTCAAGATGAGTTCCCAGACAGACTTCAGATTTGGAAATCCTCAGATAATATAAGGTTCCAATATACACAGTATTTTTATGGTCTGGGGAGTAACTTTGACAAAGACACCACTGAAAAATCTTTAGGCTAACCTTGCAGTGGTCCTCTGCACTAGTAAACTCATCCCATTAATACTTTGGGTGTATACAGTAAAGACCAAGAAATGTTTATCTGGCACTTCCTAGCCATGAGGTTTCACTTCTTTCTAGTTGTCTGAGTTGGGCCCTGTCGTGTTGTTGCTTCCAGGAATCACTTAGGAACATTTACAGTTGCTGAAACTTGAGTTCTTTTCCTTTCTTTGGCTCCTTCTTGTTTAAAAGTGCCTGCTTTGTTTGAATGGCTTTGAGGGTCTGATAAGCCTTCCTCTTTTTCAGGAAATTTTCTAGAACCAAAGAGATCTTTTTTCTTTGCTCTAGCTTCATCTTTCCAAAACTGTGGCTACTGCTATGCACAGTCCTACCACCTAGGGAAGAGAAAACCACTTTATGTTTACTTAACAATAGAGACGTCCCTTCTAGCTCACTACTAGCCAGCCAGCCAGCCAGTGCCCAGTTAGTTGAGGTCTTGCTAATGCTGATTCCTGCCAAAAGTTACACAAAGGTTCCTTCACACTGCTTCCATCCACTTTAGAGCCATCTTTAAAATGCCAACCTCTTCGTTTTCACTATATTGACTTAATACTGGTGGCTGGGCTATAAACAAAGAAATGCTTCAGATAATGCACCTATGACTTCTGGTGTGGAATGACAATTTTAAAATGCTAGGAAATAAACTGTGAATTTGGAATTAAAATCAAGCAAAATTTTCTTCAAAACTTAAACCCCAAAATATCTTTTAGATATCTGAAAGATCTTCTTTTGCTACAAGAAATGTTAAGTGAACTTATTCAGGTTAAAGGGGAAAACTCAAATATAAGTGAATAAAGAACAGTCAGTATTTTTCTACTTAATTTCTTTAAAAAGCAGTTAACTATTTGAAGAAAAAGTAACAGTTTGTTGTGGAATTTATAATATGTAGAAGACACATGATGAATAGCACAAAGGAATAGCACAAAGTATATATAAATATACTTCCACAAATGGAAGTATATTTATATATGGTTTTTATATTATATGTGAAATGTTATACTATTAATTCAAGGTATATACTATGATAGGTTAAAGATGTATATTGTGACCACTAAAAGGAATCACTAAAAAAATAGAACAATGAGATAATAAGCCAAAAGAGGAGTTATTATGTAATACTGAAAAATACTTAATTTAAAAGGAGACATGAAAAGATAGAATAAGAAAAAGAATAGATGGGAAAAATGGAAAACCAATAGTAGACTTAAACTTAACCAAATCAATAATTATGTTAAGTGTAAAAGTACAAGACAACGAATTAAAAGAGACGAAGATCCAAGTATATGTTGTTTTCAAGATACATAGATATGGGTAAGTTAAAAATGAAAGTATAGAAAAACTATATACCATGACACAATAATTATAAGAAGGCTGGAATAGCTGTATTAATATCAGACAAAGTATACCATTTGCAATAGCATCATAAAGAATAAAATACTTGGGAATAAATTTAATCAAGGAGATAAAAGATCTAAACATTGAAAAGTATAAGAAACTGATGAAAAAATTGAGGAAGACACAAATAAATGGAAAGATATTCTGTGCTTATGGATTAGAAGAATTGATATTGTTAAGTGTCAATACTACTTAAAGAAACCTACAGATTCAGTGCAATCCCTATCAAATTCTAATGGAATTTTCACAGAAATAGAACAAATAATTCTAAAATTTGTATGGAACCACAAAATACCCCTAATAGCCAAAGCAATCTCTTTCAGAAAGAACAAAACTAAAGATATCATGCTTCCTGAGTTCAAATTATATTACAAAGCTATAGTAATAAAAACAGCATGGTATTAGCATAAAAACAAACACAAAAATCAGTGAAATAGAATAGACAGCCCAGGAATAAACCCACACATATACAGTATACTAATTTTCAACAAAGTCACCAAGAACACACAACGGAGGAAGGATAGCTTCTTCAATAGTGTTGGGAAACTATATATCCACAAAACAAATGAACAAAAAGAAAAAGAAACTGGACCCCTATCTCACACCACTCACAAAATTGAACTTGGAATGGATTAAAGACAAGTGACTTCAGGTCTTACATTTAAGTCTTTAATCTATTCCTTGGAATCTTGTATTTTCTTTATAAATTATTTATAGGAACATATATATATTCAATATATATAATATGGTATATATATTCAAATCATTTTCATTCATTATTTTATTTATTCAACAACTGAATATTTTCTATTACCTTAGTTTTCAGATAATATATTGATAACAAGAATGAAGAAAGAATTATATGGTTGATTTGGCAAGTCTACGTGTTACTGAAATGATTAATTAAAAGAATACTAAAGAAAAATAATCTTTATATTTTTGCTTCATTTATTAAGAAAAATATTTTTTAAATTGGGGTCTTTTTTTCACTTAAAAATAGTAGAAATAAAAGTAATATTTAAAACTTCTTAAAAAGAACTTTGTAAAAAAGAAAACTTCTTGGCTAAAAATTATGAAATCCTGCTAAGAAGAATTAAAATTTTTAAAAATCAGGGAGATAATCTATGTTGATGGATTACAAAATACAGATGTCAAGCAGATGCTGCTAGTGTCAAATGTCCCCAAATTAACCTATTGACTCAATGCACTCCAAAAGTTCCAGATGATTCTAAATTATATATGAAAATACAAATAATATAGTATAGTTCAAAACATCTTGTAATAGAAGAATAAAATTAAGGGCTTTTATTACTTAATTTCAAGATTCACTTATCAAAAGATAGCCTTAGATGAGAGAAGAGAGCAAGAGAAGAACAGAGAACTACAAAAACAACCAAAAACAAGTAACAGAAAAGCAATATGTACATATTTGTCGGTAATTACTTTGAATGTAAACAAACTAAATACTCCAATCAAAAGACAAAGGGTGATGGATAAAAAAAATCAGATCCTTGGGGCACTTGCATAGCTTAGTCCCTTAAGCATCCAACTCTTTTCTTTTTTTTTTTTCCATCCAACTCTTGATCTCACTCAGATCTTGATCTCAGGGCTGTTTTTTGTTTTGTTTTGTTTTAAGATTTTATTTATTTATTCATAAGAGACACACAGAGAGAGGCAGAGATACAGGCAGAAGGAGAAGCAGGTTCCACGCTGGGAGCCTGATGTGGGACTCCATCCCAAGACCCCTGGGATTAGGACAGGAGCCAAAAGCAGACACTCAATCACTGAGCCACCCAGGCGTCCTCAAGGCTGTTTGAAAAAAGGGGGGGGGGGGCAAGACCCATCTATATGCTGCCTGCAAGAGACTCATTCTCAAACCTAAAGATAAATGCACATTGAAAGTGAAGGAATGGAAAGCATTTATCATGCAAATTGAAGTGAAAAAAAAAAGGTGTAGTAGCAATAGTTATATTGAACAGAATAGACTTTAAAACAAAGATTGTAACAAGAGACAAAGAAGGACACTATCTAATCATAAAGGGAAGAATCCAACAAGAAGATATAACAACTGTAAAATGGGAACTCCCAAATATATAAAACAGCTACTAACAAATGTAAAGGAAGTAATCAATAGTAATACAATAATAGTAGGGGACTTTCACACCCACATACATCACTGGATAGATGATCTAAACAGAAAATCAGCAAGGAAACAATGGCTTTAAATGACACATTGGACCTGATGTATCTAACAGATATATTCAGAACATTCCATCTTGAAACAGTGGAATACAGATTTTTCTCAAGTGTATATGGAATATTCTCCAGAATAAATCACATATTAGCCCACAAAACCAGTCTCAACAAATTAAAAAGGATGGAAGTCATACCATGCATCTTATCCAATCACAATGCTATGAAACTAAAAATCAATCAAAAGAAAAAAAATCTAGAAAGAACACAAAAACATGGAGATTAAATATCATATTATTAAGCAATGAATGAATGGGTCAATCAAGAATTCAAAGAGGAAATAAAGAAATACATGGAGACAAATGAAAGCAAAACCACAATGGCCCAAAATTTGGGGGATACCACAAAACTTTTCTAAGGGAAGTTTATAACAATACAGGCCTATCTCAAGAAGCCAGAAAATTTTCAAAAAACCTAAACTTATACCTAAGGGAGCTAGCAAAAGAAGAACAAACAAAACCCAAAACCAGTAGAAAGAAGGAAATCATAATGATTAGAACAGAAGTAAATGAAATAGAAACAAACAAAAACAAAACAAAAACCCCCAATGAAACATATTAATGAAATCAGGAGCTGAGTCTTTGAAAAGATCAACAAAATTGATAAACTTTTTGTCACATTCATCAAAAAAAAAAAGAGAGAGAGAGAGAGGATGGACTCAAATAAACAAAATCAGAAACAAAAGAGGAGAAATAACAATCAATACCACAGAAGTACAAAGAATTATAAGAGAATATTATGAAAATTATAGGCCAATAAATTGGACAACCTAGATGAAATGGATAAACTAGAAATATGCAACTTCCCAAAACTGAATCAAGAACTAAAAAATTTGAACAGACCAATTACCAGCAAAAAAATTGAGTAATCAAAAACTCCCAACAAACAAGTCTCAGACCAGACAGCTTCACAGATGAATTTTACCACTTAAAGAGTTAATACCTATTTTTTCAAACAATTCAAAAAAATAGAAGAGAAATGAAAGCTTCCAAATCCATTCTATAGGGCCAGCATCACCCTGATACCAAAACCAGATAAACATACTACCAAAAAAAAAACAAAAAAACAAAAACCGGGGGTGAGTATCTCTGTTGAACATGAAAAATCCTCAACAAAATATTAGCAAACCAAATCCAACAATACATTAAAAAAAAAACATTCATCATGATCAAGTGGGATTTATTACTGAAATGCAAGGGTGGTTCAGTCTTTGCAAATCAATGTGATAC
Source organism: Canis lupus baileyi (assembly GCF_048164855.1). Taxonomy (NCBI): domain Eukaryota; kingdom Metazoa; phylum Chordata; class Mammalia; order Carnivora; family Canidae; genus Canis; species Canis lupus. The sequence goes on along the minus strand of NC_132870.1, from coordinate 11,135,673 downwards.
ATCACATCCATAAGAAAAGGAATAAAAACCATTTCAACAGGTGAAGAAGAAGCATTTGACAATGTACAACATCCATTCATGATAACCCACAACAGAGTGGGTTTAGAGGGAATATACCTCAACATAATAAAGTCTATATATGAAAAACCAACAGCTAATATTATACTCAATGGTGTAAACCTGAGAGCTTTTCCTGTAAGATCAAGAACAGGGGAAGAATGTCCACTCTCACCACGTTTATTCAACATAATACTGGAACCCCAGGCCACAACAAATCAGACAGGAAAAAAGAACTAAAAGGCACCCACATTGGTAAATAACAAGTAAAACTATCACTATTTGCAGATGACATGATACTATATATAGAAAACCTGAAAGATTCCACCAAAAAATTGCTAGAACTGACAAATAAATTCAATAATGTTGCAGAATACAAAATCAATATACAGAAATCCCTTTCATTTCTATACACTAATAATGAAGCAGCAGAAAACAAAATTAAGAAAACAATCCCATTTACAATTGCATCAAGGAGAATAAAATGCCTAGGAATATACTTAACCAAGGAAGTGAAAGACCTGTACTTTGAAAACTATAAAACATTGGTGAAAGAAATTGAAGATGACACAAAGAAATGGAACGATATTTCATGCTCATGGATTGGAAGAACTAATATTGTTAAAATGTCCATGCTGTCGAAAGCACTCTACAGATTTAATGCAATCTCTATCAAAATACCAACAGCGTTTTTCACTGATGAGAACAAATAACCCTAACATTTGTATGGAACTGCAAAAGATACCAAGTAGCCAAAGTGATCTTGAAAAAGAAGAACAAAACTGAAGGTACTACAATTCCAGATTTCAAGATATAATACAAACCAGTAGAAATCAAAACAGTATGATACAGGCACAAAAACAGACACATAGATCAATAGAACTGAATAGAGAGCCCAGAAATAAACCTACAATTATGTGGTCAATTAATCTTCAATAAAGGAAGAAAGAAAATGCAATGGGAAAAAGTCTCTTTAACAAATGGTGTTGAGAAAACTGGTCACCTACATGCAAAAGAATGAACCTGGACCACTTTCTTATACCACACCACACACAAAAATAAACTCAAAATGGATTAAGAGCCTAAATGCGAGACCTGAAACTCAAAATTCCATAAAAGAGCTTAGGCAGCAATTTCTCTGACATCAGCCATAGGAACATTTTTCTAGATATGTCTGCTGAGGCAAGGGAAACAAAAGCAAAAATAAATTGGGACCAAGTCAAAATAAAAGGCTTTTGCACAGCAAAGGAAAAAAAATCAACAAAACAAGAAGACAACCTACTTAATGGGAGGAGATATTTGCAAGTGACATATCTGATAAAGTATCTTAAATATATAAAGAACTTACAGAACTCAACACAAAAGAACACAAATATTCCAATTTAAAAATGAGCAGGGGCAGCTGGGTGACTCAATCAGTAAAGTGTTTTACTCTTGATAAAGCGTTTTACTCTTATTTTACTCTTTCAGCTCAGGTCTTAAGCTCAAGGTTGTAAGATGAAGCCCTGCATTGGGCTGCCTGCTCAGCATGGAATCTCCCTGGGATTCTCAGTCTCTCTCCTTCTGCCCCTCCCCACGTATGTTCTCTCTTTCTTTTTCCCTCTCTCTCAAATAAATATATCTTTAAAATAAAATAAAATAAAATAAAATAAAATAAAATAAAATAAAATAAAATAAAAATGGCAGAAGACATGAACAGACATTTCACCAAAAAAGACAGACGGATGGCCGATAGACATGAAAAGATGCTCACCATCAGGGAAATGCAAATCAAAACCACAACAAGATATCACCTCATCACCGGTCAGAATGGCTGATAATCAAAAACTCAAAAAAACAAGTTTTGATGAAGATGTGGAGAAAAAGGAATTTTTATGTAGTATTGGTAGAATGCAAAATGGTGCAGTCACTTTGGAAAACAATATGAAGTTTCCTCCAAAAATTAAAAATAGAATTATCATATTATCTAGTAATTCCACTACTGGGTATTTACCCAAAGAATATGAAAACACTAATTTGAAAAGATATATGTATTCCTGTATTCGGTGCAGCATTATTTATAATAGCCAAACTATGGAAGCAGTCCATATGTCCATCAATAGATGAATGGATAGGGATGCCTGGGTGGCTCAGCGGTTGAGCGTCTGCCTTGGCTCAGGGCATGATCCCAGGATCCGAGATCGAGTCCTGCATTGGGCTCCCTGCAAGGAGCCTGCTTCTCCCTCTGCCTGTGTCTCTGTCTCTCTCTCTCTATGTCTCTAATAAATAAATAAATAAATAAATAAATAAATAAATAAATAATCTTTTAAAAAACAGATGAATGGATAAAGAAGCTGTGAGATATATATAGATATAGATATGGAATATCACTTGGTCATAAAAATAAATGAAATCTTGCCATTTGCAGCAACATGGATTGATCTAGAGAGTATAATGTTGAGTGAAATAAGTCAGAGAAAGACAAATGCCATATGATTTTACTCACATGTGGAATTTAAGAAACAAAACAAACAACAACAAAAAAAACTAAAAAAAAAAAACAGGCTCTTAACTATAGAGAATAAACTGATGGTTAGGAGAGGAGGTTGGTAGGGAAATGGGGGATATAAGTGAAGGGGATTAACAGTACACTTATAATGATGAACACTGTGTAATGTATAGAATTGCTATATCACTATGTTGTACACCCAAAACTAATGTAACACTGTATGTTAACTATACTGGAATAAAATTTTTTAAAAAAAGAATTAAATGAAACGAAGAAAGTGCTAGAATATAAAAAAATAAGAAAGTATTCACAAGACTTAAGCCCAATAATGATTTGTATCCAGAATATATATATAACTTAATGATACGAAGCATCTAATAAAATTAATGAGTAAAGGACTTGAATAGATAGTTGCCAAAAGGTATGTGCTGACCCATATGCACAAAAAAAGTACTCAACGTAATAATAGTCATTGGTGAGATACAAATAAAACCACAATGAGGTATCACTTAAGCACCTGCTAGAATGACACCACCAAATGCTGGCAATGATGTGGAACAATTATAACTTTCATACATTGTTGGAGAAAGTGCAAAATGGTACGACCACTTTGAAAAACTAGCAACTTATAAACTGGAATATATGACTCAGGAATTCCACTCCTTGGTGTCTACCCTAAGAAAGAAAGCATATATTTGGTAAAATGCTAGTAAATGTTTAGTCATTATCTCTAAAAGATATCAATAAAAATCTAAAAATTTTAAAGCTCTGTTTTGTACCATATGCACTATGTACTATTTATATATGCAAGAATATAGGGGAATTTCATACATTATACTGTGAACAAAAGACGTAAAAGAGTTTACTATATGATTCTATTAATTTGAAGTTCTAAATTTGGTGAAATTAATTTATAATAGAAATCAGAACAGCAATTATCTCTAGTGATGGGGTGGGCAGTTGACGTTGACTGGCAAGGGAGCACAAAAGAGATTTCTGGAGTAATGTGAAATATGTTCTATCTTAATGTCAATGTGGGTTATATGTGTGTATGTATTTGTCAAATTTCATCAAACTATACACTTAAGATATGTGCATTTATTGTACAACACTTAAGATATGTGCATTTATTGTACATAAAGTGTACTTTAAGAAAAATATTTTTAAACTTTAGTTTTGCTTTTGTTATCCTTTCTCAACCAAAATTTCCATTAAAAGTTGTAAAATATATCTCTGGTAAGATAATATGTGAAAATGTTTGTAAATATAATAAAACACAAAGGACTGGCTTTGGGTACAATGTTAGAAGTGGTAACTAGGCAATTGGAATATGTGAAAATTTTAAATTGCTTTGGAAATTTAAAGGTTTAGTTATTTTAAAGAAGGGGAGAAAATTAGAAGAGATTTTTCCAGAGTTTCTAATACTATCCATTTTTTAATGCTCAGTGTTTTTATTTTATGACTGGGTAGGACAATACTACTATTTTAAGTAACCTCACAAATATTAAAATATTGAATCATAAAACAAAATGTAATTTTGGGTTTCCCAATTGATCTATCCCTTTAATACACTTGATCTTAGCCAAAAGGCTGAGAAGCAATGATCTATTATTTTAATAGACATTACTTTGTTAATAGATGTAATTTTTACATTTATAAAGTGGAAGAACAAAATGGAAATATACTCTCATCATCGGTCTGTGACCCTTGGCTACCCTAGATCTACATTTTCTCTTTAATCTTTTCCAAATCTCTTTCTTTCCACCTCATCAAAATGTATCTGTCAGTCAAAGTTAAGGAAAACAGCACAGATCTATATTTAGATGAGAGACTTAAAAGAGGTACTTGCAATAAGCTATTATAATTACTATTGTTACAAGTGGTTTTGTTGGATTACAGAGGGTGACCTTGAAGTGTTTTTCAAACATGAATCAAATTCAAAACATGTTTTCTCCCAACTGGTGTATCTTAACTCCCTTAAACATGGGAGCATTTTTTAAGTGCAATACAAAAGCCTTTCAAGTTGTTTTATGTTCATTTATGCTTGTCAAAACATTATTTTCAAGTAATCACTTAAATGCAAATATTCTTCTAAGCTTTTTTCCTTAAGGAAGTAAAAGTAAAAAAGTCGAAGTTGTAGTCAGATTGTTTAATTCAGAGTTGTAACCTGATCAAATCTCACTTTAAAATAGATTTTTTCCTAGAACTTTAGAATATATATTTACTTTCTCCTATCTATTCTATATTGTTCTTCAAGATTATGTTAATCTATAAATATTGCAAATTTTTTACTAAAGACTTTTTAATAGGCTTTGGTGAAAATATATCAGGTTTTGTAATTTGAAAGTGTGCCTAAAATATGTTCCACATATATAATGGGAGACTTTGCCTTAGGAAAATATTTCAGGTGGACAAAGTCTCCATTTCATCTTACCTGTAAATGGAGGAAAGATGAGTTGCCTATAATGATAGTCTCTGCATCATCCTTGCTCTGTTACCATCTATTTTTGATCAATGGAAAGCAGCATATCAGGAAATCAGATGGTGAGAGAAGAGAGAGGTCGGGGTATTAACATTCCCGTTCCCTCCTTGTCTTGCTGTGGTCACCAACAGACTAGGCAGCCCCTATCAGAGAGCCTGATAGTTTAATCTCTTCCCAGGTTTGGCAACACTATTTCCTCCTCTTGAGCATTCAAGTCCATGAATGGTAACAACTCCTCACTATTGTAACAACCTGACTGCCTCACCATCCCTTGTATTTTACGCATGCCCATACCTCTGTAAAAAAAAAAAAAAAAATCTTTTCATTAGATTTTTTTTAGATGCATATTTGTAAGGTGCCATCTGTTTCCTCCTTGACCACCAGCTTGACCCCAGGAAACAGACCCTCAAGGTAGAATCAAGTTTTGAAGGAAGAATCAGAATGCCTCTATGATGTCTTTTTTTTTTTTTTAACTCATGTTTCATGTAACTGTAAGAAAAACATGGTTAAGGGTCTTACCGAAAACCTGATCGTATAGGCTGCAGAGGTTATAAAACTATTTATATAAGCAATTTTATGAAGTTATACTAAGGTAAGAGCCTTGAGTGGGAAGAAATGGATCTCTGAAACAGAATAGGAACATTTAGGCAGAAACAGACCATGCTGAGAACTCAAAAAAACCCAAATCTCTCTGAATCTTCCTTGCTAACTGAAGCAGCCTTTCACTTTCTCTAAGAGAACAAACCTCCCCTGCATAAAATAATTCGAAGAATTTACCTCTGGCATTTTCTTTCAAGAAGAGGTACTAATTCTCTTCAGATACTCCCTACCACCCCACCTTGCTTCCAAATCCATAGTAGAAATCAGCATAGTCCAAAGAGAGTCTGCTCTAGGAGGAGATAACACAGACACTGATGAAATTGTAGAGTCTTTTGTAGAAAGTCTGTAGGGTCTACTAATTTGTAGTGGTGATTCCAGAGACCTTGCATTGAAGTGGACTCCTAGGATGTCAGAAAAGGAGAATGAAATATGCATTGGATTGGACCAAATTTGTCAATATGGATGCACATCTCTTGATATTTGGAATGTAATGTGTTGCTTCAAGCATTTGGCAATGATGCCAGCAATTTTCTATTGTTAAATGAAACCTTGTCTCAATGGCTATTGCTAATATGGCTGAGATGCCAGATTTTCTCTGACATACTTTAAAGAAAGGAGTGCAAGGCTTAAATATATGAGAATATTGGAATGTACCTATTATGTTTAATCTGCTCACCCACTAATGATACTCTCCAGAAGGACTAATAGACCTTTCTGCATCAAGACAGTCATTGGTGAAAGTAACACTAGCATCTTTGAAGAGCAGGTCTGGTTTGCAACTAGGACTGAAAGAGATCAAATGCCTAAGCCTGGCATACCACGCGACCATGTAACCTGATCTTCCTGTCATGAACTGATGTTAACTGCTTCACAAATCATTTGGTTAGACTTGTAGAGCATCATTCTCTTATTATATGGAAATGATGTATGAGACCAGGCATAAGCAAATCCATAAAGAACAAATAAATTACATAAGCAAGTGGCTCAGGATCTCATTCGGCTCTGATAGCAAAACTCTCTTCCTTGGAGCTTTCAGACCTAAGACTGATGATGATGTCCTGTTGTTGCTAGTACCTGGATACCTCACCATCTTCCTGGGATCCTTAACCCTACCTACCTCTGTAGGTAATTTCTTTACTATATTCTTTTCAGTTAAATTCTTTTGAGTCAATGAGCTTTCTGCTACTTGCTGGGACTCTGATTGAGTCACTGCATAAAATACACACCACACACACACACACACACACACACACACACATACACACACACACAGAAATCCCATTATCCAGGATTATTTATAGCCAGGAGGAAAGGTACCTGGATGAATTGAGAGAAATAATGTGCTGTTGTGGGAAGGAGATCATCTCTGGAATTACATAATCTGAAACATAAATCATTATCTAATTTTGGGTAAATTCCTTTCCTCTTTGCACCTCATTTATTAATCTGTAATGAAGAATAGTATCTCATCGATTCATTGTGATGATTACATGAAAAAAATGTGTTATATAAAGTACCTAGAATACTGAGTGTGTAATAAATTTTTTTTCCTCAATAAAGGACTAGGTTTTTTTTCTACCTTTATTTTATTTTATATATATATATATATATATATATATATATATATATATATATATAATTGGAGTTCAATTTGCCAACAAATAGCATAACACCCAGTGCTCACCCGCCAAGTATCCCACTCAGTGCCAGTCACCCAGTCACCCCAACCCATTCCCACCTCCCCTTCCACTACCCTTTGTTCGTTCCTAGAGTTAGGTGTCTCTCATGTTTTGTCACCCTCACTGATATTTTCTTCACTTTCCCCTTTATTCCCTTTCACTATTTTTTATATTCCCCAAATGAATGAGACCATATAATGTTTGTCCTTCTCTCATTGACTTACTTCACTCAGCATAATACCCTCCAATTCCATCCATGTAGAAGCAAATGGTGGGTATTTGTTGTTTCTAATGGCTGAGTAATATCCCATTGTACTCATAGACCACATCTTCTTTATCCATTCATCTTTCGATGGACACCAAGGCTCCTTCCACATTGGCTATTGTGGCCATTGCTGCTATAAACATTGGGGTGCAGGTGTCCCGGCCTTTCATTGCATCTGTATCTTTGGGGTAAATCCCCAACAGTGCAATTGCTGGGTCATAGGGCAGTTCTATTTTTAACTCTTTGAGGAACCTCCACACAGTTTTCCAGAGTGGCTGCACCAGTTCACATTCCCACCAACAGTGCAGGAGGGTTCCCCTTTCTCCACATCCTCCCAACATTTGTTGTTTCCTGTCTTGTTAATTTTCACCATTCTCACTGGTGTGAGGTGGTGTCTCATTGTGGTTTTGATTTTTTATTTCCCTGATGGCAAGTGATGCGGAGCATTTTCTCATGTGCTTGTTGGCCATGTCTATGTCTTCCTCTGTGAGATTTCTGTTCATGTTTTCTGCCCATTTCATGATTGGATTGTTTGTTTCTTTGCTGTTAAGTTTAATAAGTTCTTTATAGATCTTGGATACTAGCCCTTCATCTGATCTGTCATTTGCAAATATCTTCTCCCATTTTGTAGGTTGTCTTTTAGTTTTGTTGACTGTTTCTTTTGCTGTGCAAAGGCTTTTTATCTTGATTAAGACCCAATAATTCATTTTTGCTTCTTTTTCCCTTGCCTACATGGATGTATCTTGCAAGAAGTTGCTGTGGCCAAGTTTAAAAAGGGTGTTGCCTGTGTTCTCCTCTAGGATTTTGATGGAATCTTGTCTTACATTTAGGTCTTTTATCCATTTTGAGTTTATCTTTGTGTATGGTGTAAGAGAATGGTCTAGTTTCATTCTTCTGCATGTGGCTGTCCAATTATCCCAGCACCATTTTTTGAAGATACTGTCTTTTTCCCAGTGGATAGTCTCTGCTGCTTTGTTGAATATTAGTTGACCATAGAGTGGAGGGTCCAATTCTGGATTTCTTTTAATTAATTAAGTAAGTAAGTAATTATTCAACATATATATTTTTTTAATATTGGGGGGAATTCAATTTGCCAACATATAGCATAACACCCAGTGCTCATCCCGCCAAGTGCCCCAATCAGTGCCTGTCACCCAGTCACCCCAACCCCCCGCCCATATCCCTTTCCACTACCCCTTGTTCATTTCCCAGAATTAGGTGTCTCTCATGTTTTGTCACCCTCACTGATATTTTCACTCATTTTCTCTCCTTTCCCTTTATTCCCTTTCACTAATTTTATATTCCCCAAATGAGTGAGACCATATAATGTTTGTCCTTCTCCGATTGACTTATTTCACTCAGGATAATACCCTCCAGTTGCAACCATGTCGAAGCAAATGGTGGGTTTTGTCGTTTCTAATGGCTGAGTAATATTCCATGGATTCTCTATTCTGTTCCATAGATCTATGTGTCTGTTTTTGTGCCAGTACCACACTGACTTGATGACCACGGCTTTGTAGTACAACCTGAAATCTGGCGTTGTGATGCCCCTAGCTCTGGTTTTCTTTTTTAATATTCCCCTGACCATTCAGGGTCTTTTCTGATTCCACACAAATCTTAAGATGATTTATTCCAACTCTCTGAAGAAAGTCCATGGTATTTTGATAGCGATTGCATTATGTGTGTAAATTGCCCTGGGTAACATTGACATTTTCACAATATTAATTCTTCCAATCCATGAGCATGAAATATTTTTCCATCTCTTTGTGTCTTCCTCAATTTCTTTCAGAAGTGTTCTGCAGTTTTTAGGGTATAGAGCCTTTACCTCTTTGGTTAGGTTTATTCCTAGGTATCTTATGCTTTTGGGTGCAATTGTAAATGGGATTGACTCCTTAATTTCTCTTTCTTCAGTCTCATTGTTAGTGTATAGAAATGCCACTGATTTCTGGGCATTGATTTTGTATCCTGCCACATTTGCTGAATTGCTGTATGAGTTCTAGCAATCTTGGGGTAGAGTCTTTTGCGTTTTCTATGTACAGTATCATGTCATCTGCAAAGAGGGAGAGTCTGACTTCTTCTTTGCCAATTTGAATGCCTTTTATTTCTTTTTGTTGCCTAATTGCTGAGGCTAGGACTTCTAGTACTATGTTCAATAGCATTGGTGAGAGTGGACATCCCTGTCATGTTCCTGATCTTAGGGGAAAGGCTCCCAGTGTTTCCCCATTGAGAATGATATTTGCTGTGAGCTTTTCATAGATGGCTTTTAAGATGCTGAGGAATGTTCCCTCTATCCCTACACTCTGAAGAGTTCTGATCAAGAATGGATGCTGTATTTTGTCAATGGATGCCATGGATGCTTTCTCTGCATCTATTGAGAGGATCATATGGTTCTTGTTTTTTCTCTTGTTGATGTGATCTATCACATTGATTGTTTTACGAGTGTTGAACCAGCCTTGCATCCTGGGTATAAATCCCACTTGGTCAAGCTGAATAATCTTCTTAATGTACTGTTGGATCCTATTGGCTAGTATCTTGTTGATAATTTTTGCATCTGTGTTCATCAGGGATATTGGTCTATGATTCTCCATTATGGGTGGGTCTTTGGTTTTGGAATTAAGGTGATGCTGGCCTCACAGAACGAATTTGGAAGTACTCCATCACTTTCTATCTTTCCAAACAGCTTTAGTAGAATAGGTATTGTTCCTTCTTTAAACGTTTGATAGAATTCTCCTGGGAAGCCATCTGGCCCTGGACTTTTGTGTCTTGGGAGGTTTTTGATGACTGCTTCAATTTCCTCCCTGGTTATTGGCCTGTTCAGGTTTTCTGTTTCTTCCTGTTCCAAATTTGGTAGTTTGTGTTTTTCCAGAAATATGTCCATTTCTTCTAGATTGTCTAATTTATTGGCATATAGCTGCTCATAATAAGTTTTTAAAATCATTTGTATTTCCTTGGTATTGGTGGTGATCTCTCCTTTTTTCATTCGTGATTTTATTAGAGTATTATTTTCTCTTTTGTTTTTAATAAGGCTGGCTAATGTTTATCTATCTTATTAATTCTTTCAAAGAACCAACTCCTGGTTTTGTTGATCTGTTCCATAGTTCTTCTGGTCTCTATTTGATTGAGTTCTGCTCGAATCTTCATTAACTTCTTCTGCTGGGTGCAGGATCTATTTGCTGTTCTTTCTCCAGCTCCTATAGCTTTTGTATTTGAGTTCTTTCCAGTTTTTTGATGGATGCTTGTATTGCGACGTATTTCCCCCTTTGCTGTATCCCAAAGATTTTGAACGGTTGTATCTTCATTCTCATTAGTTTCCATGAATCTTTTAAATTATTCTCTAATTTTCTGGTTGACCCTTTCATCTTTTAGCAGGATGGTATTTAACCTCCACGTGTTTGAATTCCTTCCAAACTTCTTCTTGTGATTTAATTCTAGTTTCAAAGCATTATGGTCTGAAAATATGCAGGGGACGATCCCAATCTTTTGGTATTGGCTAAGACCTGATTTGTGACCCAGTATATGGTCTATTCTGGAGAAAGTTCCATGTGCACTTGAGAAGAATGTGTATTCAGTTCTGTAGATATCTGTGAAATCCATCTGGTCCAGTGTATCATTTAAAGCTCTTGTTTCTTGGGAGATGTTGTGCTTAGAAAATCTATCAATTGCAGAAAGTGCCGTGTTCAAGTCTCCCAGTATAAGTGTATTATTGTCTAAGTATGTCTTAACTTTGGTTATTAATTGATTGATATCTTGGCAGCTCCCACATTCGGGGCATAAATATTCATGATTGTTAGGTCCTCTTGTTGGATAGACCCTTTAAGTATGATATAGTGTCCTTCTTCATCTCTTACTTTGGGATAAACTTTATCTGATATGAGGATGGCTACCTCAGTTTTCTTTTGGGGACCATTTGAATGGTAAATGGTTCTCCAACTTTTTATTTTCAAGCTTTAGGTGTCCTTCTGTCTAAAATGAGTCTCTTGTAGACAGCATATAGATGGGTCTTGTTTTTTTATCCAGTGTGAAACCCTGCACCTTTTGATGGGATCATCAAGCCCATTCACGTTCAGAGTTACTACTAAAAGATGTGAATTTAGTGTCATCATGATACCTATTCAGTCCCTGTTTTTTGGATTGTTTCCTTGGACTTCCTCTTTCTTTTACAGAGTCCCCCTTAATATTTCTTGCAGAGCTGGTTTGGTGGTCAAATATTCTTTCAGTTTCTGCCTATCTTGGAAGTTCTTTATCTCTCTTTCTATTCTGAATGAGAGCCTTGCTGGATAGAGTATTCTTGGCTGCAGGTTCTTCTCATTTAGGACCCTGAATATATCTTGCCAGCCTTTTCTGGCCTGCCAGGTCTCTGTGGAGAGGTCCGCTGTTAACCTAATATTTCTCCCCATATAAGCTGGGGATCTCTTGTCTCTTGCTGCTTTAAGGATATTCTTTTTATCTTTGGAATTTGCAAGCTTCACTATTAGATGTAGAGGTGTTGAATGGTTTTTATTGATTTTACCAGGGGCATCTCTCTATCTCCTGGTTCTGAATGCCTGTTTCCCTTCCCAGGTTAGGGAAGTTCTCAGCTAGGATTTGTTCAAATACCCTTTCTGGTCCTCTGTCCCTCTCGGGGCCCTTGGGAACTCCAATTAAATGTATATTTTTCCTTCTGAGGCTGTCATTTATTTCCCTTAACCTTTCCTCATGATCTTTTGTTTTTCTTTTTTCCTCAGCTTCCTTCCTTGCCATCAACTTGTCTTCTATGTCACTCACTCATTCTTCTACCTCATTAACCCTCGTCGTTAGGACTTCCAGTTTGGATTGCATCTCATTTAATTGATTTTTAATTACAGCCTGATTAGATCTAAATTCTGCAGTCATGAAGTCTCTTGAATCCTTTATGCTTTTTTCCAGAGACACCAGTAGCTTTATAATTGTGCTTCTGAATTGGCTTTCTGACAATGAATTGTAATCCAAATTCTGTAACTCTGTGGGAGAGAGGACTGTTTCTGATTCTTTCTTTTGTGGTGAGTTTTTCTAGTCATTTTGCTCAGTGCAGAGTGGCCAAAAACAAGTTGTACTGGAAAAAGAGAGAAAAAAGAGGGGGAAAAAAAGGTGTGTGTGGGGGGAGTAAACAGAAAACAAAAAACAAATGGGAGTATCCTCTGATTCTATATACTGTAAGTCCCTCGACTCCCCCGGTGCTTTCCAGTGCTGCTTGGTCAATAACTTGTTTTTCCCCTGTCCTTCTAGCTGGTCTTCTGGGGGAGGGGCCTGCTGTGCTGATTCTCAGGTGTGTGCACCTGGGGGAGCTGCCCAGCCCCCTGCCAGGTGCACGGCTCAGTGAGAGCTGTTTATCCTGTGAGGCCCCTGTTTCTTGGCGGCCCGCTCAGTCCCAGGCACAGGGTGACACCAGGAGGAACACCACCACTGGCGGGTGCAGGTCTCCAGCCCTGGAGTCAGCTCCGGCAGTAACTATGCAGCTCCCAGTCCGCAGGGGCCTGGATGCCCCGGGGGCGGGGGCGCTGACCTGCACAGCTTGGGGCGCCCTGCGGCAGGAACGTCCTCGCTGCCCTGTGTCCTCCCGGCCTCTGCCTGTCCTGCGGGAGTGCAGGATCTTGGACTCCATGGCCTGCACCGCTGGAACCGTGCTTCGGGGCCGTGCAGCCCCCTCCGTGGAGCCACCGCCTGAGCTGCTCCAGCTCTTTAGGGAGCTCGGCCCGCGGTGTGTGGGGCGCTCTCCCCTGGGGCACAACTCCTCTGTTAGTGACCCCGGGGACCTGGTGGCTCCACCGCCCCTCCTGGGATCCTGCCCGAGTTCCCTGCGACTGCCTTTCCGTCCAGGAAGATTGGTAAAGCTCCCGCTTTTCCAGGGCTGGGCTTTCCTGTCCTGGAGGCTCTCCCCGCCCCCACCCCCACCTTAGCCTGGCTCCTCGCAGGGCCCCTCCCCCTTGGATGCTTTTTTTTTTGTAAAGAAGATGGTTGTTCTTTTACATGTTTTTCCAAGTCATTTTATGATCATTCTTTTTGGATGTAAAATATCAAAATTCTGGCAAAAACTAATTGGGAAAATGTTGGGTCCTTGGCATTCTAGATAACCTCATGTGCTTTGCGGTTGGCTGGCTGCTGGTAAAGTCTATACTCACTTTGAAGTAGGGGATTATTTTCCCCCTAAAAGAACCATAAATGCCCAGTAAGATAATTATATTATTATTTAATTTGGTTTAGCTCTGTCTTTATAAAAGGGTTTGAGACAGTTTACAAAAATACACAAATGGGGAAAAACTAACTAGATGAGAGAATCTGAGTAAAGGGGAAATAAGGGTAGGAAAATAAAATAAAGCCAAGTAAAAGTTTCATGCATTAAAAAATCTGTGTCATGACGTGCCTGGGTAGCTTAGTCAGTTAAGTGGCCATCTCTTGATTTTGGCTCAGGTTGTGATCTCATGGTCTTGGGATCAAGCCCCATGTCTGGCTCCACACTCAGCAGGAAGTCTGCTTGAGATTCTCTCTTTCCTCTCCATCTCCCATTGCCCCTCCCCACCACTGCATGCACAAATGCACTCATTCACTCTTTCTTTCTCTCAAAAATAAATAAATGTTTAAAAAAATCTAAGTCCTAAATTACTATGCACTTATTAACATTGGGCCCTAAGTATTTCTCTAGACGTTCTAGTAGCAGAAAAGGGAGAGAAACATTACTGGTTATGGGATTCACAGAGTGGATGAGTTAAAAATAAATCAGTTGCCCAGGAGAGACAGCACTTTCTGATAATGAAAACCAAGAGCATTTTCTCTGTGTATCAACGTAAGGGAGACTAGAAAATTGTATCTTTCACAACATTCATTACAATAAATATAAGAGTTAGTGTCATTTCATGTAATTATTTCATGTAAATTTCCATATATATTCAGTGAAAGTTATTCTTCGAAGGTCAAATGATATAGTCAATGTTCATAAGATATGTGTGGTCTTGTTTATTAGTAGGAGAGCAAAATAAGAACACATAGAAAAAGCTAATGTAATACATATACACCCTTAAGAATTAGCAAAAAATTCAAGTTGATATTTTTAGGATCTAATCTAACAACATAGAGGGTACACATTTGTTTTTGTTTTGTTTTTTTTTTTAGATTTTATTCATTTATTCATAGAGACAGAGACACAGGCAGAGGGAGAAGCAGGCATCATACAGAGAGCCTGATGTGGGACTCGATCCCGGGTCTCGAGGATCACGCCCCGGACTGCAGGCGGCACTAAACCGCTGCGCCACCGGGGCTGCCCGAGGGTAGATGTTTGGTGTTGCTGAACTAAACCCATGTGCTTTTATTATCAATTAAATGGTGGCAAATAGGTTTTTCAACATTCGTGAATGTTCGTTCATAAGCCCAGCCAAAGCATGTGACTGACCAGTTGACGATCCTGCCTTTATAATAGATAAACTGAGGATTTACAAGGAAGAGCCAAATTTAACACAAGAAATCTTGTAATGAGATAATTGCTACACATATTCTATTGCTCTTTTCCTTTATTTCCAATTTATACTCTTTTAAGTAGCTTTTTGAGTAGAGGCTGAACTGACACAATAGGTTTCCAGGAGATGTAGTATTTCCTTTCTTCTTTCTTTCCTCTGACATTAATTAATTATTATAAGTTAAGCACTGTTTTGGGTAGTGGGAATATAATGATGAGGAGACATAATTAGTGCCCAGAAAGCCTAGATATACAGACATATGTATAAACAGTTCTTCCAATATAGTCTGATACTATACAAGTCAACAAAAACACTTTTTTTGCAAAAGAAATTCAGGGAAAACTGGTCATAGAAAAAGATGATGACTATGATGAATTTTGAAAGATAGTTGAGAGTTTGCTGAGTGGAAAAGAAGGAGTACTGAGTAATAGAAAATAGCCCATGGAAAAACACAAAGTGAGACTACAGTGCTTCAAACATATTATGGAAAGGCACAAAACTGAGAAATACACAACAAATTTGGCAATAGCAGCAAATTGAGAGAAGAGGATGTATAAGGACAGGTAAGGAAAGAATAAGGACTGAAAGTTGCCTCCAGCCAACGGCCAACAAGGAACTAAGAATTCTAGAAACTTCAGAGCAACAGTGAGGGACTGAATCTTACCCATAAGCACATGAGTGAACTTGGAAGCAGAGCTCTCTCCCCAGCTCAGATTTGTATCATGGCCTGCAAGAGCCCCTAAAGTAGACAACTCAGCTAAGCCAAGCCCAGGTTCCTGACCCACAGAAACTGTGAGATAATAACTATTTTTGTGGCAAGCCTCTACATTTGGGGTGATTTGTTAACCAGCAATAGTTAACACTCAGAGGTTTTAAATTTCTGCTTCTGAAGTCTAAAGCAATTTCTGCTTCTGAAGTTTCAAATAATAAATTATCCCATGTTCCCAAGTATTTTCTGTAGTGATAACAAAATAAATACATTGTTTAGGATGGTCAAGGACAGGATGGAAAATGAAAGAGCAGTTCAAAGGAAAATTAAGTGGTATAAATCAGAAATCTCACCTGTATGGGAACCAATATAGGATATAAAATAACCCATAGCAGCAGAGTAAAGGAGAAAAATAGGACGGTTTTGAATGAAAGAAATGTAAGCATGATAGGATCAAACCTCCCCAATTTGCTAGATATTTAATGCTTTTTGAAGGAAGAGCTGCATAAGTAATGCTTGCCATATATCAGGCAAGATTCCACAATGAAGACACTATGTGATTTTACAGACTGTAAAATCTGCCTTTGCTCTGCTAAACCACAAGATCTTTTAGTGCAACTTTAATAGAATATATGGGGCATTTACTATAGCTACACATTGCATATAGTTATGATTCCTTTCTTTTATTGCTCAGTCTGAGTAATACTGGTAATGTTTCTTGTTTTTTCTTTATTTCCTTTTATTCCAGTTTTATTGAGAAATAATTTACATATATATCACTGTATAAGTTTAAGGTATAAAGCATGATAGTTTTTTGGGTTCCAGATATAAGCAAGATCATGCAGCATTTGTCTTTCTCCAACTTATTTCACTTAATGTAGTTTCTTCAAGGTCCATTCATATTGTTGCAGATGGTAGGATTTCCTTGCTTTTTTATGGCTGAATAATAATCCATTGTGTATATTACCACAACTTCTTTATCCATCCATCAAGGCAATGTTTCTTAAATAAATAAAGGGTTCAGAGTTCAGTGGAGCCAAATTAGACCTGAATAAAGAACTCTTTGATTTAGTCCTCTAGGCTGTCTATTTATGCAAGTAAAAGGACATAATATTGTACTGAAATCCTGACTTCATTATATTTTCGATATTTAAAGGGACCCCATTTATCTCCTTTCTTTTTTTTCTTTTTTTTTTTGTCTCCCTTCTGAGTGATAATTATCTTTATGATTTATTTTATGGTTTGTGACATTGAGTTTGGGAAAAATTGCCTATTAGAAATAGAACTAATGCTCCTGGAAAGAAAATTGCCACTCTTGGGTTCTTTTTAAGATTATATGATTCACTATGATGCTTCTGATAGATGAAGCCAGTTCATATATGACTTTAAGAAAAATAGGTTTCAAAATTTAAAGCAATTTCTCAAGTTATTAATCTGAGTAAAACTAAATTAAATCTCTTCTTGACCATTTTCAAATCTTCCACAGTGATCCTAGTGGACTTTCCAAGTCAGTTCAAATGGTCTGTGTCAAGTCACTATCATGATCACCATCTTCCCCCATACCTCCCACGTCTTTATCTTCTTGTGTGGATTTATTGGACTTGGAGATTTTTTTTGATGCTTCCTTTTACCTTCTATCAATCATTTTCCATCTCCTACAGATTATTTCTTATCTATATCCCTTTTTGTTGTTTCCTCAACATTACCATGGTTATATTCTACTATTACTTTATGCCTAGGACGCACCATGTACTACCCACCCTATGGGATCTGTGCAGCCCAACCCCATTTTCCAGAAACTGACCTGCTTCTCTTATTTACATGATTAAGTCATGTCTATTTTATACAATTTGATCCTATCCCACTGGGTATAGGTGCTAGATCTAGACTAGGCCAATAAATCTTTCTCTATGGCTGACAAAAAGTCCGTTTCTGTGGTGGCAGAAAATGTAGGGCCAGGCTATGTTTCTCCCACATATACAAAAGAGAGAGCCCCTGTCTTCAAGAGGGAGACAGAGAGTCAAATACACAGACAGAAGCTGAGACAAAAGTCAGAGGCAAAAGTCTGATAGTGGCCACCTTCCTAGTTTACATAGTTCCTTAGGCCTGCTGCATTCCGGTCCTTTGACTTTCTTATAGTGAATTCCTTTAAAAATTTCTTGAATAATTTAAATAGTCCTAACCAAAACTGTGGGAGTCCCCTATTCTCCCTGTGTCCTGTCTTTTCCTGTTCTTATCCATCTCACATCTCACTGACAGACAAAGGGAACTACTGTATAGTTGTAGGGGAGAGGTACAGGGGAGGGGAGGAGTTACATTTTTCAGTAACAAACTGCAGTATAAGAAATAGTTTGAAAAATTATTAGTGGCAAACAAGGGACTGCATCTCTGTAATGCAAGGGCTGCACACGCTTCTGTCTGAGGTTGTCCTAGGTTCTAAATTCCACCGTTCCAGCCACACGGTGACCACAACAACAAGCGACATTGCCACCTGCTGGGAGTTAGAGAAATTACAGACCTGGGTTATCTATTCAAATATTCTTGAACTCCAGGGTTTGAAACTATCTTACAGAATCCTGTTTTGTTTTTTTAAAAGTGTAAATACAAATTCTAATTGTGATTAATGATAATACATATCTTCTAGGTCATAATGCTATTGTTCAATTATGACTCTCAGATCTGAACTCTGGAAAGGCTGCAATTTAGGAATTAAGGTTCTTGTTGAATAATTTACATTTTTACTCTAGTTGGTGCCACTAAATTACAAACATTAAATCAAGCAACTTATAGCCTAGTTATGTGTGTATTGCAATAGAGGGAGGTTAAAAAGACACATGTGATTCTCCATTCAGACTGAGTGGAAAGATATATGTAGTTAAATTAAAAGACATCTAGTCAAAAAGAAAGATTTTTCACTGCTACTCTGGTAAGGATTGGTCTTTTCTGTAGTAAATTGAAAGTGGGTAATCTAAGGTTGATAAGTAACAAAATAATATATTCATAAACTTGTTCAGTGTTTCATTTCCATTAATAAAAGGCAAAAAGAAGAAATGAAGATGTATAGGCAATTTAGGTAATTTATGATAACTTGAAAACTGTAAAATATTAAAAATATGTAAGGTGAGAAAATTATAAGTCACTGTAACTATGAAAAAATATTCATTCTTACAGTGTGGTGACCAGGAGGTCAGGCTATGTAACCACTGATGGAACTCTGGAACTCATCATGCCAAGTCATGTTAGGGTGAGCTTCTGAGGCTAGTGAACATTTGCATTTTCTCTGTGGTACTGCTCTTCTGTATCAGATTCTGAACTACATGAATCTAGTTTTGGCCACGGTGTGAAGTGTTCTGTCCCACTTTCTTGAATAGAACCTTTCCTTGCCCTGTAACCCTAATGGATTGGACTTCAGTTTGCCATAATCCCTCAGAATTGCTGCAGTCCCCTTAATCCTCTCTTTAATATTTGAAAAGTCAGGAAGGTACAATCTACTACCAGAAAGAAAATCTTAACATTGCCCCTTTAAGTACACATGTAATTTCTAGGAGACAGTGAAAACAGTTCTTTACTTTGCTCCTCAGGACAATTATCAACAGATATGGAATCCAATTCTCATGGTCATAAGGGGATCCTTTCTCTCTGGTCTCCCTTCTCTGTCTTCCTCTTTCTCCTCTTCTCTCCATTTATCCTTCCTCTCCATTACTTTAGGTTTTTTTTTTTTTTTCCCATGGAGTCATTTAATTCCTTCAAGCTTTCTCTTTAGTGAAGCTGGAGCTAAGATAAGTGGAGAGAATAATTCAGATTCTTTGAGTCTTGTGTAGGGCAGGATACAGATAATACTTTGAGGTTCATCCTCAGAGTGGAACATCTAAAGGGCAAACAAAACTTTCTTTTACTAATATTGTCACTGTTTTAAAGCATAGCAAAGTTTATCCTTTATCTACTTATGTGAACTCCATATTTATTACCCTAGTTTAGTATCAACTTGGAGAGGGGCAGGATGGGATAGGGAAACAACCACCCCAGGGAGGAGATGAGTGAGCTTTGAAGATCTGTTTGAGGTGGACATGGATCTGACTCAACAATATCCCAGTCAGACTTCCTGCACCCTCCCTGCTGCTATTCCCTTCTTCCCCAGAGGGGACTTCCAGACAATCTGCTACACCTACCATTTATAGAGGATGGCTTGTGTTACAGAAAAGAAGGGTAATGGTCTCTTTCATATGAGTTACAAAGTAAAGTCTTTGACCAAACACTACGTTTATATTCAGTTGCTTAAAATGATAGTTATAATCTGTGCCAAAAAGGGAAAGCCAGGATTTCTGTTTTGTGTGTCTCACCATGAGATCTACAGGCTGTAGATATTTCTCCTGCTATAATTTCTTCCATCTGTTATATCTGTTAAATTGCCATGCAAGCACAGACGGAAACCATTCATGAGCTTAAGCAAGATTTATTTTAATGACAAGACACATGCTGATAGAAAGCGAATGAGAGTAAAACTCAAGAGATGCTGTATTCTGACTGACCTTGGGATAAGCAGTTGCCCAAAAAGCAAAAATATCCATATATTTTTTAGGATAACTCATCTTAACTAGTTACCATCTGGGAGTTGATGATAATTATATGTTCCAGTTACTCAAATGTTGTGCCTACTTATGTGTTGACAGAGGAAGCAGAGAATCCTGATGTAAGAATTCAACTCATTATATAAAATAGGGTTGAAATTTGGTTAGTGTTTTGTTTCCAAAATTAGACCTACAACTGGACCCCAAGAATGGCCTAAAGTTTCCAGAATTAACTATTATATTATTGTAGGAGTTCTCAATGTTGGCTACATTTTAGAATTCTTTTGGAGTTTAAGAAACTAACAGTTCCAAAGGCCAAACCTAGACCAATTATGTCAGAATAGACTTAATAGACTGGGATAGAACCTGGGCAAAGACTTAAAAAAACAAACAAACAAACAACAACAAAAAAAAAACACAACTCCTCAAGTAATACACAGCCAGGGCTGAGCACCATTACTATCAGACAGTTTACAAGTTTACAGTAGAATAGAAGCAGGTCTACATACTTCCTTCATTTTCAATACATTCATCCATAATGACCAGGTTTGTAAATTGTACTTGAATAATCAACATCTCAAAATGAAAGTTTGACCAATAATTTTAGTCCTTGTTGTAGACCAAATGGTGTCTAGCAGTTTCATGAAATATTGGTACAACCATCATTTATTTGCAAGGAATAGTTTATATGCAGAGGCATTTTCTTCATTTCCATATTGGCAAAGGCTAAGTATTTCATTTATTTTGACAGACTCCATAGTGTATTTTTTTCTGTAGCACACTAATAATTTGAGTCTAAAAATTAATTTCACTTAAATGATACTAAAGCCTATGAGGGGGCAGCCCAAGTGGCTCAGCGATTTAGCACCGCCTTCAGCCCAGAGGGTATCCTGAAGACCCAGGATCAAGTCCCACATCAGGCTCCGTGCATGGAGCCTGCTTCTCCCTCTGCCTGTGTCTCTGCCTCTCTCTCTCTCTGTGTGTGTGTGTGTGTCTCTCATGAATAAATAAATAAAATCTTTAAAAAAAAGCCTATGAAGTACACATAAAAATATTATGAGAACATAATTGTAAAACACTTTTTCAGTTATTAGGAAAGAAAAGGTGACTCAATGTTTATGGTTAGAAATCTAAAATATTATATGGTTAAAATTATTTTCACATGGTCTCTAAATGTATATATACATGGGTTAGTGAGAATATGGATTAAGCTGCTATAATAAGGAGACCCCCAAATATAATGGATTAAATAGGATTGAACTTTATTTTCTTCTCATGAAACAACCAAGATGAGGGCACCTTTTGTTACAAGGAGGCTATTTCAATAGTTGCCAGTTTCCAGCCGGTGGGAAGAATAGAAAGGAAAGGGGCAGAGTACCCCACTGCTGTTCACTTCCCATTGGCCAGAACCTAGCCACATGTGCATGCTTAGCTGCAAGGAGGCTGAGAAGGAAATGGAGTCTTCTGAGCAGCTATGTACCCAACTGAAAACCAAAGATTTCTGTTACTAACACAAAGAAGAGAAGAGTGGACACTGGGACAATTCTCAATCTCTGTAATATCTACAGACAACACGGAATCTAAATATACTTGGAAAGCAAAGGAACTTTATTGTCTAAAAATTTTATTTTTATAATATTCATTTTCATTATGTATCCTATTAACATTTAAGAAATTCAAAATTTGTGTTCCTTTGAGGGAAGGCAGTCCAAGATGGTAGCATAGGAAGACACTAAAATATCTCCTCCCACAGACATACCAAATTTATAGCTACCTATGGAACAATTCCCTCTGAAAAACACCTGAAAAGTAGCCAAAAGCTCCTTCACAATGAACAATAAAAGGGCCACATTGAGACAGGTGGGAGAAGCAAAGATGCAGTCTGACCAAATATCCTACTTCTCATCACAATTAAGGAGGGATCACACAAACCCAGAGCTTCTCACTGAGGAGTGTGGGGTTCATGCCCCACATCAGGCACCCCAGTCTTTGGGACCTGCACCAGAAAGACATGTGGGTTTGAAAAGCAATGAAGCTGATGTCCAGTTTCGGGCACTGAGATCTGTTCTTAAAGAGCTTGCATTGGAGGAGGGGCGAGATGGCGGAAGAGTAGGGTCCCCAAGTCACCTGTCCCCAACAAATTACCTAGACAACCTTCAAATCATCCTGAAAATCTACGAATTCGGCCTGAGATTTAAAGAGAGAACAGCTGGAAGGCTACAGTGAGAAGAGTTCACGCTTCTATCCAGGTAGGAAGACGGGGAAAAAGAAATAAAGACACAAAAGGCCTCCAAGGGGGAGGGGCCGGGGCGAGTGTCCCCAGGACAGGAGAGCCCCGTTCCGGAGAAGCAGGAGCTGCACCAACCTTCCCAGGCGGAAAGGGGCCCGCAGGGAGTTGGAGCAGGACCCAGGAGGGCGGGGATGCCCTCGGGCTCCCGGGGACACTAACAGACACCTGCGCCCCGGGAGAGTGCGCCGAGCTCCCTAAGGGCTGCAGCGCGCACGGCGGGACCCCGAGCAGCTCGGGGAGCTCGGGCGGCGGCTCCGCGGAGGGGGCTGCGGGGGGGGAGCAGCTCGGGGGGCTCGGGGGCGGCTCCGCGGAGGGGGCTGCGGGGCGGGAGCAGCTCGGGGGGCTCGGGGGCGGCTCCGCGGAGGGGGCTGTGGGGCGGGAGCGTGAATCCAACAGCGCAGGCCCCGGAGCACAGGGCGCCGGGACACAGCCCAGGATCCGGCCTCCCCCGGGACAGGCAGAGGCCGGGAGGGCCCAGGACAGCAAAAACGCTCCTGCCCCGAGCAGAGCAGATCAGCGGCCCCGCCCGGAGCCTCCAGGCCCTGCAGACGGAGAGCTCCGGGGCTACTGCGGGGGCTGACTCCAGGGTTGCAGAGCTGGCCCCGCCACTGCGGTTGTTTCCTGGGGCCTCACGGGGTAAACAACCCCCACTGAGCCCTGCACCAGGCAGGGGACAGAGCAGCTCCCCTAAGTGCTAACACCTGAAAATCAGCACAACAGGCCCCTCCCCCAAAGACCAACTAGAGGACAAGTTCCTGAGGAAGTCAAGGGACTTAAAGTATACAGAATCAGAGGATACTCCCCCGTGGTTTTTTTTGTTTGTTTGTTTTTGTTTGTTTGTTTGTTTGCTTGCTTTTTGATTTGTTTGCTTCCCCCACCCTTTTTTTTCCTTTCTTTCTTTTTCTGTCTCTTTTTCTTCTCTTTTTTCTTCCTTTTTTTCTTTTTTCTTTTTCTCTTTTCTTTCCTTCTTTCTCTCCTCTCTTTTTCTTCTTTTCCCAATACAATTTGCTTTTGGCCACTCTGCACTGAGCAAAATGACTAGAAGGAAAACCTCACCTCAAAAGAAAGAATCAGAAACAATCCTCTCTCCCACAGAGTTACAAAATCTGGATTACAATTCAATGTCAGAAAGCCAATTCAGAAGCACTATTATACAGCTACTGGCGGCTCTAGAAAAAAGCATAAAGGACTCAAGAGACTTCATGACTGCAGAATTTAGATCCAATCAGGCAGAAATTAAAAATCAATTGAATGAGATGCAATCCAAACTAGAAGTCCTAACGACGAGGGTTAACGAGGTGGAAGAACGAGTGAGTGACCTAGAAGACAAGTTGATGGCAAAGAGGGAAACTGAGGAAAAAAGAGACAAACAATTAAAAGACCATGAAGACAGATTAAGGGAAATAAACGACGGCCTGAGGAAGAAAAACCTACATTTAATTGGTGTTCCCGAGGGCGCCAAAAGGGCCACAGGTGCAGAATATGTATTTGAACAAATCCTAGCTGACAACTTTCCTAATCTGGGAAGGGAAACAGGCATTCAGATCGGGGAAATAGAGAGACCCCCACCCCCCTAAAATCAATAAAAACCGTTCAACACCTCCACATTTAATAGTTAAGCTTGCAAATTCCAGAGATAAAGAGAAGATCCTTAAAGCAGCAAGAGACAAGAAATCCCTGACTTTTCTGGGGAGGAGTATTAGGGTAACAGCAGACCTCTCCACAGAGACCTGGCAGGCCAGAAAAGGCTGGCAGGATATATTCGAGGTCCTAAATGAGAAGAACATGCAACCAAGCATACATTATCCAGCAAGACTCTCATTCAAAATGGAAGGAGAGATAAAGAGCTTCCAAGACAGGCAGGAACTGAAAGAATATGTGACCTCCAAACCAGCTCTGCAAGAAATTTTAAGGGGGACTCTTAAAATTCCCCTTTAAGAAGAAGTTCAGTGGAACAATCCACAAAAACAAGGACTGAATAGATATCATGATGACACTAAACTCATACCTTTCAATAGTAACTCTGAACGTGAATGGGCTTAATGACCCCATTAAAAGGCGCAGGGTTTCAGATTGGATAAAAAAGCAGGACCCATCTATTTGCTGTCTACAAGAGACTCATTTTAGACAGAAGGACACCTACAACCTGAAAATAAAAGGTTGGAGAACCATTGACCATTCAAATGGTCCTCAAAAGAAAGCAGGGGTAGCCATCCTTATATCAGATAAACTAAAATTTACCCTGAAGACTGTAGTGAGAGATGAAGAGAGACACTATATCATACTTAAAGGATCTATCCAACAAGAGGACTTAACAATCCTCAATATATATGCCCTGAATGTGGGAGCTGCCAAATATATCACTCAATTAATAATGAAGTTAAGACATAATTAGATAATATTACACTTATACTTGGTGACTTCAATCTACTGCTTTCTACACTCCATAGGTCTTCTAAGCACAACATCTCCAAAGAAACGAGAGCTTTAAATGATACACTGGACCAGATGGATTTCACAGTTATCTACAGAACTTTACATCCAAACTCAACTGAATACACATTCTTCTCAAGTGTACATGGAACTTTCTCCAGAACAGACCACATACTGGGTCACAAATTGGATCTGAACCGATACCAAAAGATTGGGATCGTCCCCTGCATATTCTCAGACCATAATGCTTTGAAACTAGAACTAAATCACAACAAAAAGTTTGGAAGGACCTCAAACACGTGGAGGTTAAGGACCATCCTGCTAAAAGATGAAAGAGTCAACCAGGAAATTAAGGAAGAATTAAAAAGATTCATGGAAACTAATGAGAATGAAGATACAACCGTTCAAAATCTTTGGAATGCAGCAAAAGCAGTCCTAAGGGGGAAATACATCGCAGTACAAGCATCCATCCAAAAACTGGGAAGAACTCAAATACAAAAGCTAACCTTACACATAAAGAAGCTAGAGAAAAAACAGCAAATAGGTCCTACACCCAGCAGAAGAAGAGAGTTAATAAAGATTCGAGCAGAACTCAACGAAATCGAGACCAGAAGAACTATGGAACAGATCAACAGAACTAGGAGTTGGTTCTTTGAAAGAATTAATAAGATAGATAAACCATTAGCCAACCTTATTAAAAAGAAGAGAGAGAAGACTCAAATTAATAAAATCATGAATGAGAAACGAGAGATCACTACCAACACCAAGGAAATACAAACGATTTTAAAAACATAATATGAACAGCTATACGCCAATAAATTAGGCAATCTAGAAGAAATGGACGCATTCCTGGAAAGCCACAAACTATCAAAACTGGAACAGGAAGAAATAGAAAACCTGAACAGGCCAATAACCAGGGAGGAAATTGAAGCAGTCATCAAAAACCTCCCAAGACACAAGAGTCCAGAGCCAGATGGCTTCCCAGGGGAATTTTATCAAACATTTAAAGAAGAAACCATACCTATTCTACTAAAGCTGTTTGGAAAGATAGAAAGAGATGGAGGACTTCCAAATTCATTCTATGAGGCCAGCATCACCTTAATTCCAAAACCAGACAAAGACCCCACCAAAAAGGAGAATTACAGACCAATATCCCTGATGAACATGGATGCAAAAATTCTCAACAAGATACTGGCCAATTGGATCCAACAGTACATTAAGAAAATTATTCACCAAGACCAAGTAGGATTTATCCCCGGGACACAAGGCTGGTTCAACACTCGTAAAACAATCAATGTGATCCATCATATCAGCAAGAGAAAAACCAAGAACCATATGATCCTCTCATTAGATGCAGAGAAAGCATTTGACAAAATACAGCATCCATTCCTGATCAAAACTCTTCAGAGTGTAGGGATAGAGGGAACATTCCTCGACATCTTAAAAGCCATCTATGAAAAGCCCACAGCAAATATCATTCTCAATGGGGAAGCACTGGGAGCCTTTCCCCTAAGATCAGGAACAAGACAGGGATGCCCACTCTCACCACTGCTATTCAACATAGTACTGGAAGTCCTAGCCTCAGCAGTCAGACAACAAAAAGAAATAAAAGGCATTCAAATTGGCAAGGAAGAAGTCAAACTCTCCCTCTTCGCCAATGACGTGATACTCTACATAGAAAACCCAAAAGTCTCCACCCCAAGATTGCTAGAACTCATACAGCAATTTGGTTGCGTGGCAGGATACAAAATCAATGCCCAGAAGTCAGTGGCATTTCTATACACTAACAATGAGACTGAAGAAAGAGAAACTAAGGAGTCAATCCCATTTACAATTGCACCCAAAGCATAAGATACCTAGGAATAAACCTAACCAAAGAGGTAAAGGATCTATACCCTAAAAACTGCAGAACACTTCTGAAAGAAATTGAGGAAGACACAAAGAAATGGAAAAATATTCCATGTTCGTGGATTGGAAGAATTAATATTGTGAAAATTTCAATGTTACTCAGGGCAATTTACATGTTTAATGCAATCCCTATCAAAATACCATGGACTTTCTTCAGAGAGTTAGAACAAATTATTGTAAGATTTGTGTGGAATCAGAAAAGACCCCGAATAGCCAGGGGAATTTTAAAAAGGAAAACCATATCTGGGGGCATCAAATGCCAGATTTCAGGTTGTACTACAAAGCTGTGGTCATCAAGACAGTGTGGTACTGGCACAAAAACAGACACATAGGTCAATGGAACAGAATAGAAAACTCAGAAGTGAACCCTGAACTCTATGGTCAACTAATATTTGATAAAGGAGGAAAGACTATCCACTGGAAGAAAGACAGTCTCTTCAATAAATGGTGCTGGGAAAATTGGACATCCACATGCAGAAGAATGAAACTAGACCACTCTCTTGCACCAGACACAAAGATAAACTCAAAATGGATGAAAGATCTAAATATGAGACAAGATTCCATCAAAATCCTAGAGGAGAACACAGGCAACACCCTTTTTGAACTCAGCCACAATAACTTCTTGCAAGATACATCCATGAAGGCAAAAGAAACAAAAGCAAGGGGATCCCTGGGTGGCGCAGTGGTTTGGCGCCTGCCTTTGGCCCAGGGCGCGATCCTGGAGACCCGGGATCGAATCCCACGTCGGGCTCCCGGTGCATGGAGCCTGCTTCTCCCTCTGCCTGTGTCTCTGCCTCTCTCTCTCTCTCTCTCTCTCTCTCTCTGTGTGTGTGACTATCATTAATAAAAAATAAAAAAAAATCTTTAAAAAAAAGAAACAAAAGCAAAAATGAACTATTGAGACTTCATCAAGATAAGAAGCTTTTGCACAGCAAAGGATACAGTCAACAAACTAAAAGACAACCTACAGAATGGGAGAAGATATTTGCAAATGACGTATTGGATAAAGGGCTAGTTTCCAAGATCTATAAAGAACTTACTAAGCTCAACACCAAAGAAACAAACAATCCAATCATGAAATGGGCAAAAGACATGAACAGAAATCTCACAGAGGAAGACATGGACATGGCCAACATGCACATGAGAAAATGCTCTGCATCACTTGCCGTCAGGGAAATATAAATCAAAACCACAATGAGATACCACCTCACACCAGTGAGAATGGGGAAAAATAACAAGGCAGGAAGCCACAAATGTTGGAGAGGATGGGGAGAAAAGGGAACCCTCTTACACTGTTGGTGGGAATGTGAACTGGTGCAGCCACTCTGAAAACTGTGTGGAGGTTCCTCAAAGAGTTAAAAATAGACCTGCCCTACGACCCAGCAATTGCACTGTTGGGGATTTACCCCAAAGATACAGATGAAATGAAATGCCGGGACACCTGCACCCCAATGCAGCAATGTCCACAATAGCCAAACTGTGGAAGGAGCCTCGGTGTCCATTGCACTGTTGAGGATTTACCCCAAAGATACAGATGAAATGAAATGCCGGGACACCTGCACCCCAATGCAGCAATGTCCACAATAGCCAAACTGTGGAAGGAGCCTCGGTGTCCATCGAGACCACAAAGAAGATGTGGTCTATGTATACAATGGAATATTCCTCAGCCATTAGAAATGACAAATACCCACCATTTGCTTCAACGTGGATGGAACTGGAGGGTATTATGCTGCGTGAAGTAAGTCAATCGGAGAAGGACAAACATTATATGTTCTCATTCATTTGGGGAATATAACTAATAGTGAAAGGGACTAGAAGGGAAGGGAGAAGAAATGGGTGGGAAATATCAGAAAGGGAGACAGAACATAAAGACTCCTAACTCTGGGAAACGAACTAGGGGTGGTGGAAGGGGAGGAGGGCGGGGGGTGGGGGTGAATGGTTGACGGGCACTGAGAGGGGCACTTGACGGGATGAGCACTGGGTGTTATTCTGTATGTTGGCAAATTGAACACCAATAAAAAATAAATTTATTTAAAAAAAAAGAGCTTGCATTGAAGATTCACTTGCCTGGCATCCAGTGCAAAAGAAGCAGTTTGAAAAGCTCCCTAGATGAGGGAGCTTTGACATTCTGTTTGAAAAGCACCCAGACTATATGTGATGGAGATTCATTTGCTAATCTTGAAGTATCTATTGGACAGGCAGGAGCCTGTTGGGACTCTCCAGGGATGGAGGTGATGGTGAGCACCATTTCTGCACTGTTCTACCTTATTGGCACTTGTGGACATGCACAGTCACTGCATTCTCCTGCTACTCTACTAAATAGAGTGGAAGCACCCCAGCCCTATGCTCTTCCACTACCACACTAAAGCTGGCAAACACACACAGTCCACACAGAGGGTGATCTTTAATCACCTGGCTCTGGTTGCCCAATTAGTAGAAGAAAGGAAATAATAAAGATCAGAGAGGAAATAGGTTAAATATGGACTAAAAAGACAATAGAAAATATCAATGGAACTAGAGCTGGTTCTTTGTAAAATTGATAAACTTCAGCTAGACTTACCAAGAAAAAGAAAGAGAAGACTCAAAATCAGAAATGAAAGAGAAGTTACAACTGATGCTACATAAATACGAAGGATCACAAGAGACTGCTATAAACAATTATACACCTACATATTGGACAACCTAGAAGAAATGGATGAATCTGTAGAAACATACAGTTGTCTAAGACTGAATCATGAGGAAAAGAAAATCTGAACAGATTGATAACTAGTAAGGAAATTGAATCAGTAATCAAAAACCTCCCATCAAACAAAAGTCCAGGGGACCAGATGGCTTCACTGGTAAATTCTACTAAACATTCAAAGAAGCTGTAATACCTAACCTTCTTAAACTTCCAAGTAATTGAAGAGGAGGGAATACTTCCAACTTCATTTCATGAGGCCAACATTACCCTAACACCAAAACCGGACAAGGACAAAAAAAGAAAATTACAGCAAATATCCCAGATGAACATATATGCAAAAATCCTCAATAAAATATTAGTAAACCAAATTCAATAATACATTAAAAGGATCATACACCATAATAAAGTGGGATTTATTCCAAGGATGCAAGGATGGCTCAACATCTGCAAATCAATCAACATGATACACCACACTGACAAAATGAAAGATAAAAATCATATGGTCATTTCAATGGACATAAAAAAGCATTTGACAAAAATAGTATCCATTTATGATAAAAACCATCAACAAAGTGGGTACAGGGGGAATGCACTGCAACATAATAAAGGCCACATATTACAAGCCCACAAGAATTAGATAAGGGTGCCCATTCATGCCACTTTTATTAAACATAATATTGGAAGTCCTAGCCAGAGGACTAGAAAAAGAAAATAAAAGCCACCCAAATTAGGAAGAAGTTAAACTATTTGTAGATGACATGATTTTATGTACAGAAAACCCTAAAGACCCACCAAAAAACTGTTAGAACTAATGAATTCAGTAGAATTTCAGGACAAAAATCATTATACAAAAATCTGTTGTTTCTATATCTTAATAGCAAACTATCAGAAAGACAAATTAAGAAAACAATTTCATTTACAATTGCATCAAAAAGAATTTAAAAAGGTAAGAATAAATTTAATAAGGGAGGTGAAAGACCTGTACTCTGTAAACTATAAGACACTGATGAAATAAATTGAAAATGATACAAAGATTGTATTCATTGATTGGAAGTATTAACGCCAAAATGTCCATAGTACTAAAAGAAATCTATAGATTCAATACAATCTCTATTAAAATACCAATAGCATTTTTCAGAAAACTAGAACCAAAAAAAAACCCTAAAATTTGCATGGAACCATGAAAGATCCTGAATAACCAAAGCAACCTTGAGAAATGCATCCTTGTGCATCATGTATCCTGATTTCAAACTATATTACAAAGCTATAGCAATCAAAACAGTATGGTATTGGCATAAAAAATAGACACACATAGATCAACGAAACAGAAGAGAGCCCAGAAATAAACCCAGGCATAGATGGTCAATTAATTTATGACAGAAAAGCAAGAATATTCAATGGGGAAAGGACAGGAAGTTACAAGTGTTGACAGGGATATGGGAAAAGAGAATCCTCATACACTACTTGTGGGAATATAATTAGTGCAACCACCATGGAAAACAGTATAGAGGTTCCTCAAAAAGTAAAAATACAACTGCCACATGATCCAGCAATTCCTCTTCTGGATATTTATGTGAAAAAAAAATGAAAACACTAATTCAAAAAGATATATGCATCCCTTTGCTCATCACAGCATTGTTTTTATTACCCAAGATATTGAAATAAATCTCCATCAGTGGATGAGTGGATTAACAAGATTAGGTGTATATATACAGCAGCATACTACTCGACATAAAAAAAAAAAAAAAAAGAATGAAACCTTGCCATTTGCAACAACATAGATGGACCTAGAAGGTTAGGTTAAATAAAAAGTCAGACAGAGAAAGACAAATAACATATGATTTTACTTATATATGGAATCTAAACAAAACAAAACAAAATGCATTGATTCAGAGAACAGAATGGTGGTTACCAGAGGGTGGAGGACTTGTGAAGTGGGAAAAATAGGTGAAGGGGGTCAGGAGGTACAGACTTTCAATTTTAAAATAAATAACTCCTGTGATGTAATAAACAGTGTGGTGACTACAGTCGGTAGTATTGTAGGACACATTTGAAAGTTGCCAAAATTTTCAGTGGCTCATCATTGAACAAAAATGGAATCAGACTCTGCTATTTCTTGGATTATCAGGTAGGATACTTAACTTAGCTTTTCTGTGTTTCATTTACTATTATTTGTTATATATTTTTAAATGAGGTAGAGAACTTATAATATCCATATCAAAGGTGTTTATGATATGTTTATCATATATGAAAACTTGGCTCCAGGAAGGTACTTACTAACAGTGAAGGCTCTTCTCCTTAATCTGGCATTCAGAGACTTCACATATCACTTCCCCTTTCTCTTTCTCTCTTACCAATGCTTTGGCAACACACGATTTTTTAAATAATACATTAACTTGCCATAAACAATTTTTGTACATTTACTTCTCTGTTCCCTATGATTGGAGTATGCTTCTCTGTTTTCTTACTCATTTCCCAAGGTTTACATCAGTTTTCCCAGTACGTCTTCAACTATCTAAACAGACTAATTATTCCCTCATGTACACTCATGGAAACTTAATTAGAGCCTTATAACTGCTCTGTAACAGTTCATATACTTTTATCTACTTTTATTCTTAAGGGCAGAAATCATATCTCATTCATCCTTCTATAGATATAAGATGTGCTCCATAAATGTTTGAATGACTCAGTGAGTAAATGGGAAAAATTAGAAACCATCAATTTGTGTTTATTTTGGAGTCATAGAGAATGCCCACATCACTTCAGGAACTAGGAACAGTAAAGTAAGATTGTAGTTTAGGAACTAAATTTTTAGATCTACATAAATATGCAAAATCATCTGGAGAAGACAGAATGGCTCCCAAGCCAGCAGGACTCCACAGAAACCAACTTGACTGTTGTACTAATAATCTATGTAAAGAAAGAATGGGCCATTTAAAGAAGAGTGGATTAACCCTAGTAAATTTAGAAAATAAGGATTACTGTGGCAAGACTTGATCATGGCTCTTGGAGTACTTTCCAAGAAAGCTTCAGCTTTCTAGAGTTTAAGTCCCAACTGTAAGGTTTTTCATGGAGCATCATAGAAACATCATCTTATTTTAGCCCAGTGCTATTCATGTCACATAGCTCTCATTTATGTTTTCATTTATACTCACCTCATAGCCTTTAATTCTTCCCATTATAGATTTAAAATTGATTTCTGATTGTGATTTGGCTTCTCTATCTATTATAGACTTCAGTGAGGAACTCCATGAGAAAATTTATACACCTTCAAAGCTAAAGCCCCAGTCTGGCCAACTTTCCTTTGAATAATATTTCTATACCATTTTTTTTCTATACCATTTTTTATTGAAAAATAGACCACTGTCTATACCAAGTACATAAAATGAGTTGATGAGAACTTAAAACTCTCCCACATCTAAGATGATTTCTATCAACAACAAAGCTAAAATTCTTATCATTGTTCTTCCTTCTAAAAGTCCTGTTAATTAACTTGGTAAAGGGGTTATGTGACCTAGGAATACCGGCTGAACTTAATAGCTAAGGTTATGAGTCTGAATTCATTAGGCATTTTGTTCACAAGTAACAAAGACTGACTCAGTTTATCTCAAGAAAGGTGAGTGTATTGTAAGGATACAGATAGCACTTAAAAGGAAGGAACATCATAAGAATCCAAGAAGGCCTGGTGAGCAATAGGAGAGTCAAGATCCAAGTATGAGAGCAAGAAGATTATGATTTTACTTCTTAGCATTGAGAGTTCAATAATTTTCAGTTTTGTGCTTCACCATTA
Organism: Canis lupus baileyi; assembly: GCF_048164855.1. NCBI lineage: Eukaryota > Metazoa > Chordata > Mammalia > Carnivora > Canidae > Canis > Canis lupus. The sequence continues at coordinate 11,102,255 of NC_132870.1, read as the reverse complement.
ACAGACTCTTTCTAATGCTGTTTTAATCTCTCTGTATTCCTTTCTATTTTTGTTCTGATTACTTGTCGATATCTGTCTTCATAAATATTCAAATATTCAGAGAGGGAAATTCATATTGGCCCCCAAGCCACTGTTATTTATGTTCAGGCAAAACCTTTGTGACATGTCTCATCTGAGGCTGCCGGCCAGCCTATAGGCAAGTCCCCTGAGGTCAGGTTCTCATCAGGATAGTCACCTGTGGTGAGGCAGGGCAGTTGAATGGTTAGAGCCTGATCGCCTGTACCTCAGGTCCAAACATGGGGCAGTTCTCCTTACAAGAAGCTGTGGTTGGTAGGAACCTATAGGTTAATACAGGTAGATAATTAGTCCATAGAGCCAGAGAACTCAAATGTGAGTATGTGGATGGGCTACATCAGAATCTCCTGGGATCCTTCTAAAAATAGAGAATTTGGGGTTTCACTTTAGACCTACTAAATTAAAATCTCAAGGGGTAGGATCATATACCATATATTTATTCTCCAAGTGACGACAGCTTTGACATTGTGAGGGAATGGAACTGTGAGAAGGATGGGAAGGATCAGACTGAAAATCTTCCTGGGGGTGCCTGGGTGGCTCAATCGGTTAAGCTTCAGCTTCTGACTCTTGATTTTGGCTCAGGTCATGATCTCAAGGTCATGATATAGAGCCCCACTTTGAGCTCTGCATTGGGAGTGGATCCTGCTTGAGATTCTCTCTCTCCCTCTCCCTTTGCTCTTCCCTCACCTCAAGCACTCACACACAATGCACATGCTGCACTCTCTCTCAAAAAATAAAAATAAAAAATATGAATGAATGAAAATTTTCCTGATTCTCTTAATAAATTTGTAGGGGAATTCTGATGTACTCTACAGTGGTGGCTGTAGAATGGTGGCTAAAAACAAATTTGAAAAGTAAAAGTGCTGAGGTGCAATAGTTTCTCACAAAGAATTAAAAATGTAAGGAATATGTTTCCCTATAGATTCCAGAGTTTACACAAATGACAGTCTGAGAGACCAGCAAGAACTATTGTTAAAGCCAAGAGCTGTAACTTTTGGCAAGGCCTTAAGCAATGTTGAGAGCCTGCTTCATTTTCTTTTTTCCTTATCTATAACAGGTATATTTAGTGAAATAGCGTAAGCAACACATAAAGTAATTTTATCAGAATGCTACCTGAATTATAAACAAAATTTTCATGAATAATTTAAGAACATCTTTTAATGGAAGAAAGGAAACTATTCTTTAAGGTTTTAAAGGAAAGGTTATTTAATACAGATATTTCATAATAATATTATTATAAAAATAAGCACATACTTCTTCTAGATATTATTATCTTTATTACAAAACATTTTTTATGTTGAGGTAACATTTCAAAAGATATTTGGCAAAAATCAATTGAATTCTATAAACAGAATTCTACTATGTGCAACGTATGTAAAGGACTCAGAGAATAGTTTTTCTAGCATGCACATAGACTGATTTTGGGAAAAAAAATAAAGCTAAAAGTTATCTATTTAAAGAGAGATTTCTTTCTACTACCCACCCCCACCCAGTCTTCCGTATCATATCTCCAGTGGTGCGTGAGGCAGTGTTCATGGGAGTTCCACAGAAAACATCAAAAAGGGTGTTTGAAAACCAAGTTTTGTTTTTCAAAATACCTCACTGTGCCATAATTTGAAAACGCTTTCAAAAACTAAATATTTTTATCATATAGGATTCACTATTGCTTATCCCAAGAATGAATAGAATTCTCTTGTCTTCAATGGAGAAATCTTATGCAGTGCTCCAACTCTATTGTCTTTTCTGCTGGGAAGTCCTCCTTGATTTATGCAGGACAAAATTGGTCCCATCTTCTGTGCTTCCATATATTTTGTTCATACCTCTTACGGCACTTACCACACTGCATTGTAATAATTCTTGTTTCTCTCATATGTATCCCTGTTTAGCTTTTTAACTTTATTTAACCATCTATAAGCTCCTCAGGAGCAAGAAACAAGCCTTAAGCTTCTTTATATCCCAGCACCTAGCACAGTGCCTGGTACATAATAGAACCTCAGTAACTGTAATGTTAATGAGTTAGTAACTATTTCAGTTGTGAAACTATAATGCACATCTTTCCTTGCTTCCAGTCTCATTGAGTGTGTTCTGGTGTCATCTGACAGTATTTAAACCCCTATAAATTGGTGACACCCTAGAAACAAATATATCCAGCATTTCCTTTCAGGAAGAAATGGCCTCTTGTTGTCCTTCTGATAAAAAAACATCAATAAATTATAGTTGTAATTATTTCTCTATTCTCCAACCCCCAAGCCTCCTATAGGTGAGAGCCACTTCGTAGGAAAGCTGATTTTAATAGCCATCTTGGCAGTCATTGTCATCTTGATCCCCAATGGGTTTGTTGTGATAAGTGTCAACTATTAATTTTCTGCTTTCTATCTCAGTGTTTTTTGACTGGCCCTCTTCCTCACTGCTTGATTTGCTCTCAGTTGAGTTGCTGTCTTCTTTTAATTTGCTGCTGTCCTGAGAATCACTGGCATCATCTTCCTCAGACTGGCTGTCCTGCTCAGACTGGCTTTCTTCACTCTGGCTCTCTGCTGAGGCACTGTGAGACTGAAGGTCCTCCTGGCTAGAACTGTTTTCCTCAGTGGACTCTGGGCTTTCCTCTGAGGATCTGAGGCTTTCGTTGGATTCACTGTCAGCCTGCTCCTCTGTGGATTCACTTTCTGAACTGGAGGGTTTATTCAAGCTGTTCTCTTCACTGGAGTCACTATCTTCCTGATCTGAGTGGCTGGTGGTGTTATCTGGGTTGTCACCCCTGGACTCAGTCACTACCTCTTCCTGAGATTCACTACTATTTTCTTGAGATGGGAGATCGACCTCTTGACTAGACTCACTACTGGGGTCTTGTATATTTTGACTGTCTTCTTGGGACTGATTCTCCTCACTCTCTTCTACAGATTCACTCTCACTGTTTTCCCTGGATTGGCTGAGGCCAGTTTCTTTGGAGTTGGCGTTTTCTGTTGAGTCACTCTTGACTTCTTCCATTGTGTTGCTATCATCAAGCTCACCTATGTCATCTTCTTCAGAAATGCGGGATTTTCTGAAAATTTTCCTCCTGGGATACTCCATTGATTGGCTGTCACCGGAATCCTGAGTGCTTGCTTGCTCATCGCTGTTTCCTTTTGATTCTTCTGATTTGACACTGGCACTATTCATTCTGGAGTTGCCTCTCTCATTCCTGATAGTATCTGGATCATCATTCTGCATTTCTTCATCACCAAACTCAGAGCCATCCCCATGGCTACTATCCCCTTCACTGCCACCTCCTACCCAGTGTTCCTTACTCTCACTCTCTTGAACAGAGTCACCTCTCTCAGGACTGCTGTTCATCTCATCCTCATTGTCAAGGTCCCTGCTCTCACTGGTGGTATCTTGGGCACTATCTTCCCCTAGTGAGGGACTATCTTCCCTGGATTGTGTGGAGTCAGCTGAGTCTTCATTACTTTTGAGTCTGGATTTTCCTCCTTGTCTTTCTTCAGGTCCTGGGCCATTGTCATCATCTCCAAAAGTGTCATCACCACTGTCATCTTCATCATCATCTTTATCATCTCCTTCTTTTCCTCCACTCCTAGAGAGGCCACCAGCTGGTCTATGCATATATTGATGATCATCAAGGCTGTCCTCAGATTCAGCACTGTCACTGGAGTCTTCATTTGCCTGGAGTTTGGGGTTAACAAACATGGTCAGTACTCCAGGGGCTGATATAGAGGGTGTTATCTGGGCTTTCCTACTTTTTTCTTATGTCTCTCCTTCTAATCCATGATCAGTTTTACTGCTCAATAACATCTCTGCCAGGGTTAAAGAAGGAAGGAAGAGGAGTTGTAACTCAAGTCATTCCATTTTGTATAGGCACAATTTACTCAGTGCTACAGAAACTTTCTTAAAAAGTTATATAGAGGGGTACCTGGGTGGCTCAGTTGGTTAAATGTCTGCCTTTGGCTCAGGTCATGATCCCAGGGTCCTGGGCTTGAGCCCTGCATCAGGCTTCCTACTCAGCAGGGAGTCTGCTTTCCCTCTCCCTCTGCCAGTCTCTCTCTCTCTCTCTCTTTCATAAATAAAAAAATAAATAAATCTTTTTTTAAAAAAAGCTCTATAGAAATCATATTTATGAAACTCAAATTATATTGTAAGTCTGATTCCTAGAAGAAACTATCAGAGATTTTTTTTTTTTTGTATGTTTAAAGAGATAGTTTGAAATACTCATCAAATTGTTTGGCTTTTAGTTTTAAAAAATATTGGGTGAATTTTGAAATGACTCAAATATTTTTTTCTTTTCTCTTCTTTTTAAGATTTTATTTATTCATGAGAGACAAAAAGAGAGGCAGAAGCACAGGGAGAAGCAGCCTCCCCACAGAGCAGGGAGCCCGATACATGACTCCGTCCCAGGATCCCAGGGATCACGACCCCAGCTGAAGGCAGATGCCTTCAACATCTGAGCCACCCAAGCGCCCCCAATTTTTTTCCTCTGGTGGGCAGGGTTGGGGGAGGGATGTACTAGGGCAGTAGAATGAAACCTTTAGCTAAAATGAAAGTAACATATTGTGGTAACATATACATCTCACCCAAACCATATTTACACCTCATTCACATAGGCAGAGGGTTGCCTGTAGAAGGCTTAGCTAGAAGACTGCAACTTGTAGGACTATAGGGAAGCTTAGTTTTAAGTGTGAGTTCAGAGAGATTATCCTCATAAGTCAAACAATTGGATGCTCTACACAGATAAGGAAAGATAAGTGAGTCTTCATTCATTATGCTCTGGAAAAATCTGCTCTCTTTACCAAGAAGCTGAGCATTCTTGCCAAGTTTGTTTTTATTTTTCCACTTGTCCCTATAGATCAATGTTTGACTTTCCAGTTGAGAGTACAGAATGATGACATCTCTTCCCATTGCTAGAGTTTACACTGGTATGCTGGAACTAAGCATCTTTTTAGCTCCCCATACCTCAATAGGCATATATTGCATCCTTCTCAGCAGGTACAATTACTCTCATTTGAGACCTCAGAGAATATTGAAGCAATAAATCAAACATCTCCAGAAAACATACCCCAAATCTATGCTTATAAATTTCTAGAATGTTCCTCAGACAAACCTTTAGTAAATAGTGAAAAAGACTAATAATTCATCTTCCAACTTGTTAAGTATAGAATACAACATGGATCAAAGCTTCAGTGAGAAATGTGATTCCTGGATCTCTGGAGCCCCAAGGGTTTGAGTTTGGTTAAAATGATAGGACAGTCAAGAAAGTAATGGCATTTAGTTTTAGGAAAATGAATAAAAAAGAGTGCATACATAAGAGAATGAAAGCCAGTTTTTTATTAACAGGAATATAATTATAAGCCAGCTTTTCTCATTACCTGGGTCACCACTGAGACTATTTTAAAGACAAATCATTATTAAAGGAGCTGTTTCATTAAAGTTTCTTCAGGGCTTTCCTGTTCCCTCCTCCATCAAGATCCTTAACATGGAGGAGGTACATAGGCCTAGCAGGTACTTCTTGTTAACCATAAAGTTTTCTCTGCCTGATCTGAACCACTCTAATTGTAAAAGCAACATTTTAGAATGATAAATGAGCTATTATTTGTCTAACATAGTCTATGACCGTGTATGTGTGTGTGTGTGTGTGTGTGTGTGTATTCTTTTTAACTAGAGGACATTTGGGGCTACAGTGTCTACCAATCCGGCCCCAGTGATAAATATGGAATGAACAGCATGTCCACATCTGAACTCTCCCACTCATTTTTCTCTTCTTACTTTTTGGGATGATTTAGCTAGCATAACCAATGGTTAGCAAGTATTACATTTAGGCTGGTTGCAGGTAATTTAATCTAACATCATTTCCTTCAATTCCTAAGTAGCCTGAAAAGTTAAGAAAGGTCTGTTTAATTACCTGTTCCTCTGAGCTAACTTTACTTTCTTCCGATGACTCACTGTTCTCCTAAAAGGAAAGAAAAAAAAGTTGTTTGTTTTCCCTTTTAGTAATTACCAAGGAAAGAAAAATACACGATATATACATCAATTGCTTGTGGTTTGGATTTACTGCTGTCCAAATGGCCTAAAGTGATGAGAAGAGTGTTAAAGTAAATTTACTGTATAAGATGTCCAGGTCATGGACAAAATGAATGAGATAGTTACCAAAGGTGGTGTTGGCGTCTGAGCCAAGTGACCCTGTAAAAAAAAAGAATGAAAATAAGTTACTCCTTCACAGATGGATATCTTGCAGATATTTAAAATAATTTTAGATGATTTGTTTTTAGTTTCTTGATATATATTTTATATTTACACGAGTAATGATGACATTTTTATGGTGAAATGGCTAAAAAGAGAGAGTGAGATGGACTGATGGCCTGGAAAGATCTGTGATCTAACAGACCTAAAGGATTTTTGGGTTTCTGATACTTCACTCAGAGAAAAATATACTTTCTTTGAAGCTGGTTGTTTATACAACCTAAACAAAATGTAACATAGGAAAAAAAAACAGCATTGGAATTTAGAACCCAGGTTTAAGTCTCAATTAGCTCTTTGTTTTTGTTTTTGTTTTTTTTTTTTAAAGATTTTATTTATTTATTCACGAGAGACACAGAGAAGAGAGATAGAGGCAGAGACACAGAGGGAGAAGCAGGCTCCGTGCAGGGAGCCCGACGTGGGACTCAATCCCGGGTCCCCAGGATCACACCCCAGGCCGAAGGCAGGCACCAAACCGCTGAGCCACCAGGGCTGCCCCTTGGTTTTGGTTTTAGCCCTGAAAATCAACTGTCTTGGTTTTAGTGCTGAAATTCGCATGTTCCAGGAAAACCCTAAGTCTTGGATAAACTGTGATGTTTGGTCACTCTATGTGAATCTGGGCAATTCACTTCACCTTTCCAATGTCAATAAGAATATCAGTAACCACTGCGCATACTCCACAGAGTTGCTGTGAGGATGAAATTGGAAACATTTTGACAACTGTTCAATATGATAAAACTAAAGAAATAATCCATTTTGAGGGATCCCTGGGTGGCTCAGTGGTTTAGTGTCTGCCTTTGGCCCAGGGCGTGATCCTGGAGACCGGGGATCAAGTCCCACTTCGGGCTCCCTGCGTGGAGCCTGCTTCTTCCTCTGCCTGTGTCTCTGCCTCTCTCTCTCTCTCTCTCTCTCTCTCTCTATCATGAATAAATAAATAAAATATTAAAAAAAGAAAAGAATCCATTTTGAAAATACCTCTTTATAAAATTCAGTGGTAGATAAAATTGAATTGAGAAGGCCATTATACCTTTCTTGAATCACATAAGATCACACACACACACACACACAAAATAAGCCCGAAACTAATTAGGCATAGTTCTGATTTATTTCACTTTTTTTGATCTAATAACTCTAAGATTGCCTGAGCCACCTCTGGTGCCTTCTCTGCATCTACAATTCCTCTTCCTCTTGAGCACAGCAAAATCCCCAAATCCCTGCTAAGCTATGGGTGTGAAGATGCAGAGAGTAAAGCAGGAAGGAGCTGCTATCAACATGTCTTCAACAAGCCTCTCAGCAGCGCTAGGCAGCGGTATGTTCCCAGAGGAAAGAGCTATAATCACTTTAAGTCTTTGCCCTGTGACACTACAGGCAGGCACAATGGCAGACCTTCAGAAATAACTCTGTCAGTTATCATTTGGAATTAAGGGATGGAAGGGAACAAGACATTGGTATTTTTCTCATGCCAAAGCTAAACGTGAGAACCTAACATATTTGTGGTACTCTTAGAGTCTATGGTTGAATGAAAGACAGGATCTATAGTGGCTGCTTTTCAATTAACCAGCCTAAGGACATCCCTGATGCAAGTTCATATAAGAAATCCTGCAGTGCCAATTCCATCCACAGGCAGGAGCAGAACCTCATCTCAAGCCTTGACATTATCTGGCAACCACTAATAATGTTGTTCCCAAGCTGTATCATATGCAAAAGCCAGCAGGTAACAAGGTCATTACCAAAACACTCTGACTTAGCATAAAATTTTAAGCCTTACTTGTAGTTTCAATCTTGAGAACCTGTTGCCCTCTTAGACTTAACCCCTTCCTAAAAAGGTTATAACACCCTGATAGAGAATGTGGATTCTGGAGCCAGAGTGACCTGGGTTTAAAGTCTGGCTTTAACACTTCTTAATTATGTAACCGAGACAGACTAGGTTATTCTCTGTGTCTCAGTGTTCTCATGTAAAGCACATAGAACAGCCTGGCAATGGTTCTTGAGTTCTTGAGAATTAATCACTATTGAGTTATTCAGAGTCAACACTAACAATTATTCCACAGACTCTAATATCCTCTCCTTCTGTCTTTTTTCACTTTCCAGGACTTGACCTCCTGCCTACCAGACATCTCCTGGTAAAACAGATTTTAGTCCTAATCCTTTAATAACATTCTTGGTTCACTGTCTTTCATCCCCTTCTACTGTGCACATCCATTATGAAAGTAAACCTAAAGGGAAAAAATGCCTCCTCACCAAATTATACTATTAAGTTGAAGTTGAAGCATTATGCGAACTAAATTTTTTCACATGAACTACAAATTATAGCCCTTACTACCTATATCTTAGGTTATTAATGTGTTCATTAAATCATTAACAGTTTCAACATTTGCAGCAGAGCCAAATTGGTTATACTAATAATATATTAAATTAAAAATATTTTTTAAAACTTTATTTCTACTCACCTTCCATTCTTCAGAGCTCTCAGATTCAGTATTTTGATACCTGGCTACCTAGAAAATTTAGTACACATGATTAGCCCACAGAGAAAATTCCAAGGCAATAGCTATTAGCACTATACATACTTAGGAGCAGTGGTAGTCAATTTTTAGCATGAATCAGAATCAGCTGGAAGCCTTTTATTTTATTTTTTAAAAGATCTTATTTATTTATTCATAAGAGACACAGAGAGAAAGAGTGGCAGAGACACAGGCAGAGGGAGAAGCAGGCTCCATGCAGAAAGCCCGATGTGGGACTCGATCCCAGGTCCCCAGGATCAGGCCCTGGGCTGAAGGCAGGCGCTAAACCACTGAGCCACCCGGGCTGCCCAGCTAGAAGCCTTTTAAACCACAGATTGCCCCATCCCTAGAAAGTCCTGCTCAGTAGGTCTGAGGTAGGACCCAAGAATTTACATTTCTAACAAAATCCTAGCTGATGCTGATGCTGCAAGTTGGGGGATGGCACTTTCAGAACCACTGGTGATGAAGAAAAATGAGAATCATAGCTATATGAATAAATAGAGTAAGAAATAACTCGGATGATGTTGTAAAGAAAACAGCTTTCTAAGAAACTACTATTTTCATCTGACCAGAACGTATACAGCCAACTTGGCTTATAGTCAGTGAAAATTGTGGAATTTGGGATATAAAAGGTTTATTTCATATATCCTTATTCTGATACTTACTGGGAGTGCACGGGACAACCCCCAAAGGAACATAAGCAGGATGCTGGTCTTCATAGCCGGGTCTGACACCTTTACCTGTGATGAAGAACAGAAGATGTTTTCCTCTGTGCTAAAGAAATATAGGAGCTTTAACTTTTTAACAGTTTCTTCTATTAAAAAGCACAACTCATCCAAATGTCCATCAACTAATGAATAAATAAAAGGTACTATATCCATACAATGGAATATCATTCAATCATAAAAAGGAATGAAATACTGATACATGGCTACAAAGTAGAGAAACCCTGAAGACATTATACTGAGGGAAAGAAGCCAGACACAAAGACCACATATTGTATGATTCCACTTACATGAATTGTCCAAAACAGGCAAATCTAGAGAGAAAGTAGGTAAGTGCCCAGGGCTGGAAGAGATGGGAGTTTGGGAGTGCCAGTTAAGGGGTGAATTTTGGAGGTGGTGAAAATGTTCTAAAATTGATTTAGGTGAAGATTGCACAACTTTGTGCAGTGGCTAAAAATTATTTAACTGTACACTTCGAGTATGTAAAGCATGTATTGAATTATATCTCAATAAACAAATTAAAAAGAAATCTTACTTCTAAGAGATTAAGAGATAAATTGGAAACATTTCAATGAGGATGCCTATAAACACTTCTTCCCTAATACATAAAATATGTTAAATAGAGGAAAAACTAAAGAAAGAAAAATAGAGAAATTTCTGACCATTCACTTTTATGATAATTATGCACCTTAGTATGGCATAGCAACCTGGCAAATATACACATAAAACAAAATTTAATGATACCATTGATGGTCATCAACATTTGTCTACACACACACACACACACACACACAAATTGCTTCTCAGTCACATTTATAACTTCATAATAACATTTAGATAAAATAGACTGATTTTAAAATTTTTTTCTTAAAGAAGTGTACTATGGCAGGCTTCATATTACAATTCCAGAAAACTCTTAATGTCTACTGTGCTACAATTGGTCATGCATTATAGATAGATTATGCTAAATCCTTTTAAATGTCATTTGTGTTACTGAAGGATCTCAGGAAGATTAGAGGTTTGGGATATACTTGTGAATCACACTGAGTGAAACATGCCAAATCAAACTGTATTTTCCTGGATGGTGGTTTCATTTCACACTTCAAGAACTGGTGATTTGAAAAACAACTTGTTCTATATCTAAAAATAGATGTACTACATGCTAATATAAAAAGTTGTTGAAATGATTTAAACGGAAAATTATTTGCCCTCCACTTGTAAGCCCTGTGGCTGCCCTAACCAGTTTGTCACATGGACTTCCATACATTTTGTGGAAAATCCTGCAAGTTTATTTCAGACTTCACTTTGGTTTTTAAGGTGCTCCAAATGATTTTAACCGCTGATCTAGAAAATAAGAATACATAGCTCACTAATGTCTGAATATGCTGAATAGTGCCTGCAACATGGCATCAAAAGTCATTTAATCTTATTTTTTAATTTATTCAAGAAAACAGTAGAATTCCTAAGAAGACTAAGAATGTTCCACATTTCTATGTTGATACAACTCAAATAGTCCATAGATCTTCTCATTTTATATCATCGACATTATCCCACTTCAACAGTTTATTCTTCATTTGTATTTTCTTTATTCTAATTCAGCATAGTTCATATAAGTCCTTATATTTTGATATCTTCTTTTTCACATCTGCCTATATTAACAGAGAAAACATAAAAATTCTCAACTACATCTAAAACAAGCCTAATTCAAAAAGATATTGCTTCTGAAAGAAACCAGAATATCTTACATCCCAAAATATGCCTCTTTCAAATAAAATTATTTTGAGCTAAAGGCCCTTGAGAAACAGCAGATGCAAGAAAGATCTATGATCCTCCTTTTTCTTTCTAAAAACAGGAAACTCTCATGTGAAAGGTGTACTCAGAGGAGGGAAGACATCTCATCCTCAAAGATGAAGGGTCAAGGCTGAGAGAAATCTGTACAAACAAACCTTGTTAAACTAATTCTATCTTCCCAATCACTTCCCTACAATTTACTGCCCCAACCTAAACCCCTTTGTCTTTCAGTTCTTCACAGAAGTATTGTTTCTTTATCTAAAAGGTAGAAAAGCTTTCTGCTCTGGTCACTCCTTCAGGTCTTCATTCTCTTATGAAGGCTAACATGTACATGTAAAAATTTTAATAAAACTTTCATGCTCTTCTCCTGTTAACATGGCTATGTCAGTTTAATTCTTAGGCCAAATGGAGATGCTACAAGAGCAGAAGAAAAATTTTCCTCCCCTCTATTTCCCTTAGTTCCCATAATCAAAACTTTTTGCTTTAAGTTCTTAAATTCATTTCTTAAGGAAAGGAAAGTTTCCCCTAAATATGATACTCTCAAAATAATTACATGCCTATGGTTTTAGGTGTCATGGGTCAAAGGAAAATTAGGCTGTTTTTAATTTTCAAAGTGAAATTTGAATAGGGTGATAATCTCATGATGTACTGAAAGCTAGCAGTATCCCAGACTCAATACAAGGCCAGTAAATACTGAGTTCTCCTCTTGTTTTTTTGTCTTGTTTTAGTTTTTTGCTTCTCTTTTATCTAAATAACAAAAAAAATTAAATGATGCACTACACTAATGAATGTTGGACTTTTTACAAAGGAAATGTGTGCTTCCAAGTTTCTTAGGGATGTGAATGAAATATTATGAAACATAAGAGAGATGCAGTAACTTACTTGTGCTTCTAGAAATAACATTTAGCACCCTAACCTACAGCAGTAATTTCCCAAACAAAAATAAAAGACACCTTGGGGTCCTGAAAGAGCTAAATTTGCCTCTCATAGAATATAGTCTGCCATCAAGCATTAAAGGAAGTCAGATCTTAAACCCTATATTAGGCTCTCAATTAATATTTTTATAGAATATAAAATATGTATACATGTATTAGAATTAAACTGACATAGTCATGTTAACAGGAGAAGAGCATGAAAGTTTTATTAAAATTTTTACATGTACATGTTAGCCTTCATAAGAGAATGAAGACCTGAAGGAGTGACCAGAGCAGAAAGCTTTTGTGAAGTGTATTCCAAATGAGAGCTGCAAACTTTCATAAACTTTTTAGCTACCATCCTGAAAAGGGTAGAAGCAGTTATGCAGTAACCCTATTCCCGAGTAATTAATTAGCAAAATAGCTACAAGCCTGAAAGAGACAAGTCCAGAACCTCAGGTTCTTTTTTGGTGCTTAATAAATGTCATTTCTACATTGTACATGCTGTCATCCTACAATGAAAGCATGTGACAAAAGGAAATCAATAACCTCTACTTGTGTTCCATCTGCTTGAAGGGCAATGTATCTAAGAGATTTTCAACCTTTTTCATTTTTTTCTCATAATGTTTGAGATCTGGAGTAGGGAACTACAGTCCCTCTCTGGCTACTCTCAAGTATAGCCAGAAATTCTTTGTGCTTTCAAGAAAGGAAACTTGTTCTGAAATTTCCTCCAAGTTAAGATTCACTTATAAAGTATATAGTTTCTTTTATGTAAACCGAGATGAAAAAGGCACATCAAATGAAGGAAATAAAAAATTGAAAATCATAGGCTCAATTTATTATGTTGAATTTGCTTATTTTTGACTTAGTATTGTTAGCTTCAATAATACAATAAACAATATATCCATCCATTAGCAATCAAGAAATACTATTGATAATATCCTGTGAGCCAGGCACTGCTCTAGGTGCTGAGTATACAATAGTGTGTAATAATGATAATTAGCTAGTCTTACAAAAGTAAAATTATCCAAACCCAACCAACGAGAACTTCCATTAGCTAGGAATTATTTCATTATTAGTCTTTGAAAATAAAATGGTACTTGGCCAGGATATGAATTCTATGAGGAATTCAGAACACCAAACAAATAAGGCAATAGAAGTATCCAATCATTCCTATTATACTTGTCTTACGTCAGTTATAATCAATCCCACATCTTATGCCTTCAACCACAGTAAAATAACTCCAAGGTGCCCTAAAATTCAACATAGATTTGGAAGGCCTCTAAGCATCTGAGGCACATTGATCCACATTACCATTTTGGGGTAGGTAAGTGACTAATGCCTTCAGAAAATTGTTCATACATTTTAACCAACCACATCAAAGTAGGATAGTCTGTTTGACCCCCAGGTACACAGAAAGTTATGGTTCACTAGAAGTTAGTACTCCTAAAGAAGACAGATTGAAGTATTACTATTACACATGGGATTTTCTAGATGTCATAGAGAATGCATTACCTGAACACAATTCCCATTTTCTGTTATGGAAGACAGACACTTCTGATACAGATGAAGTGGAATTAATGCAACAAATAGAAATGCATACAGATTGAAGTATATATATTTTTTAGTCTTCGATACTAGAAAGTGTTTTTAAAAGACAGTTATGTTCAACATTTTATTGAATTCTGTTTGTGAGGCATCATGCTAGCATGAATAAATGATAGAAAAGCACTGTAATTATCACATCTTTGGTTTCTTTCAATGGTCTTAGCATCTTCTTTCAGTTATTCAGTTCATAATGAATATTAGGATACTATCTAGATGAATAGCATTAAATGGTTTTTAATTTATAAGACCATATTTTAGAAGTTCTGCCGGTCTAGTTTAGATTCTTTCATAATGTTTTGTAGGCTATGAACATCACCATATCTGTGAAAATTAAATGTAAAAGTTTTATTTGTTTTGCTAATTAAAGCTAACCTTCAAAATGACTTTCCATCTGCCTCCTGTTCAGTAAACTTTCCCTTTCAGGAGTACTATGCAGAGATCTAATTAAAGTAGTGCTGAGAAAAACATCTGGCTCTATTGACTTAACATGTCATTTCAATATCATTATTTGCTGTAGCATAAACAACAGGCACAAAAATGGGAATCATTTTAACCCAAGGTTTAGCTCTCTCCATCTTTCTCTGCATGGCATAATACCTCTCAACATGTGTACATGTTTAATTTTCTCCAAACGTAGCAGAAGTCATTTAAAAAAAATTTTTTTTAATGAAAATTTCTTACCCTCTTCAGTTCACAAAGACTTTTCCTCAGAAGTCTCAACAATGAGGCGGAAGGAAGTTCTCAGAGAGGAAATTTATGCCCAGTGAAGCCACTCTTGTGTTGATGTTCTGATGTTCACTCCTCTGATGATGCAGGAATTTAAACTCTACTTCAGCTCTTCATAGCCAATCAACCTCAGGCTGGGGGTGACTGACATCACAAGGTGTCACCGGGACTCCAGTACACCCACACTTCCTCCAACTTGCAGAGGCAGATTTTCCCTAAAAAGCTCTTGTGGTTCTCAAATGACTAGACTAGTTTCCATTAAATTGAAGATCTTCCTAAAGCTTTATTTTGATTTCTAAATATATGTCATTCACATCCATGCAGGCTTATGAGCATTATAAACAATGACACTGTCTTCCACCCACTGATAGATCCCAGCAGACACATGGATGGGAAAAGGAGAGTCAAGGAGTGGGTAGCAAGTTTCCTGTTAATGTACATTTCCGGGTTGTACATGAAGAACCTCCTAAAATACTAGATTTGCCTAAATTGTAGTGTTGAGAATATGAGCTTTTATCCTTTCCCTTCTCATCTTTTAACAACCTCTACTATTTATCTCCTTTTCCTCTCAATCTCCCTACCCCCATATACACACAAAGTTCTAAAATTCTTAGTAATCTAATGAAGTATTACTTTACAGAATTCTGTGGTGATTGGAAATATTAAAGCACCACCCTAAGTAACTTTTGTTTTTAACCAAAAAATAATTTAAATCTAACACTCCATTATTGCTTCCAACTGCTTGCCATATTTTGGATTTAACTCTGGTGACTCTTTGAAATCAGAATTGGATTAAGGGGAAGCTTAGTTGGGTGGCATACAGAGAAACCAATTTCCAAAATACTCTCTGCCATCCCTGAAAATGTAATGAAACAGATAACACAGTCTTTGCCAGGGTTCTTGAGGGAGTGTACTGAAGATTGTAGGGAGCCAGAAGTGAGGTGGCATCTCCTAAGGAGCATGATCAAGTAATAAAAGAATGACCACTGAGTAACTGGTTGAAGAACATCAGGGGTGCCTAGGTGCCTCAGTTGCTTAAGCATCTGACTTTTGATTTTGGGTCAGGTCATGATCTCAGGGTTGTGGAATTGAGCCCCACCTTGGGCTCCATGCTGTGGATGGAACCATGCTGAAGACCTTCTACCTCTCCCTCTGCCCCTCCCCCTCCGTTAAAAAATAAAGACTATATTACCAGAATTTAACTTCCTGGAGAGTGGGGATGTTTGCTTTGTTTACTGGTATATACCCAGGACTGTAATACCCAGGTTCCTGAATCATAATAAGCATTCAACAAATACTTTTATGAATATCTGAAAAGATTGACTTTAAAATGGGCCAATTTATTAGTTTGTGCAATACCTATATGACTCACTCTTTTTTGAATGCATTTATTATTGTTGGAATTTTTAATAGATACTCCTATGCACCTGGTTTTAGAGAACTGGGGTACCCAGCTTTATTCAGAAGACAAATATAAACTATATGGATTTTTAACTTATTCAGTGTGAACTGCAGTGAGGGGGAGGGGGCAAAAATGAAGAGAAAGGAGTCTACTTCTGTATAAGGTTTATCAGAAAACTGGGGTTCATATGAGGAGCTACACATTCCTGATGTTCTGTTCTGGTTCTCAATTACACTGCCAGGTGGTTTTATAAGTTTTTGACTGAGGTCTCTCATAGAGGAATCTTTTAATCTTATGCAGAGTGGATTCTAGGAAAGTTTTGGTGGAAGATGTCACAGGACATTATTTTAGAATCTCTCTCTAAATCCTTACATAAAAATAGCGCAACTAGGGGCACCTAAGTGGCTCAGTCATTCAAGCATCCACCTCTTGATTTCAGCTCAGATCATGATCTCAGGGTCTTGAGATGGAGCCACATGTGGGCTCCGTGCTCAGCAGGAAGTTTAGTTGAGATTCCCTCTCCATCCCCTTTTGCATCTCCCCCCACTCACATGCACGTGCTGCTCTCTCACTCACTCTCTCCCTCAAATAAATAAATCTTTAAAAAGAGTGCAACTAAGTAATAACAGCTAAAAACGATGGACAACATTTATAGCAAATGTAAATATTGTAGTTACCCATTGTTACAGTAAAAAACATTCCAATACTTTATGTCTTAAAACAATAATTTTATTATAGCCGAGGCTGCAGTAATCTGGGGACTCCATTGGAATAGAATAGTCAAGATAGCTCTCTTACATGGTTGTTGTCTGGGAGTTCAGCTGATACAGTTATTCTGAACACTTCAGTTCTTTATATGGCCTCTTTTTGTGGCTTGGCCTTTTCATATGGTGGCTGGGGGCCAAGAGCTGCCCCAAATGTCACTGTCTACATTCTATGGTCACAGTCACAGGGCCATCCCAGACTCAGCAGGAGAAAAAAAAATCTCTGCATTTTGATGTGAGGATCAGAATGAATGTACAGGGAACAGAGGAAATGATGAGGCCATTTTGGAGATGGGTTACAACACTACATGACAGGTTATACCCACAAACTTCAAACAAAGTGGCTGAGGACAAACTGCCAACTGCCACAAGACCTACATCATCTATGTAGGAGTAAGCAGAGGGAAGCATTCATAAGGATACCAAAGCCAAACAATACAAAAAAAAAAAAAAAACCCTAATTGCCCAACATTGGAAGATGCTAACAATTCATTATTTTTTTAATTAAAGTGTACTTGACATACAATATTATATTAGTTTTAGGTGTACAACATAGTGATTCAACATGTATATACATTATGAAGTCATCACCATAATCTAGCTACCACCAGTCCCCATACAAAGTTGCTACATATTATTAACTATATTCCCTATGCTGTACATTGTATCTCCATGTCTTACTTATTTTATAACTGGAGGTGTGTTCTTTTTATTCCTCTTCCTACCCTGGCAATCTCCAGATTGTTCTATGAGTCTATTTCTTTTTTATTTTATTTGCTTTGCTTCTTTTAGATTTCACATATAAGTGAAATCATATGATATTTGTTTTCTTTGTATGATTTATTTCACTTAGCATAATACCTTCTAGGTGCATCCATGTTACTGGAAATGGCAAGATTTCATGGCTGAGTAATATTCCATTGTGTATATACACCACATCTTTATCCATTCATCTATTGATGGACACTAAGGTTGCTTCCATACTTTGCTATTATAAATAATGCTGCAGTGAATATAATGATGGATATATATTTTCAAATCAGTGTTTTCATTTTCTTTCAAGTAAATACCCAGAAGTGGAATTGCTGGATCATGTATTTCTATTTTTAATTTTTTGAGGAACCTCCATACTGTTTTCCATTGTGGCTTTATCATTTTGTTCCCACCAACATTGTGTCAGTGCTCTCTCTTCTCCATATCCTTGCCAACAATTGCTGTTTCTTGGGTTTTTGTTTTGGGAGTTGTTTAGGGTTCTTTGTGTTTGGTTTGTTTGATTTTTTTTTTTTTTTTTTTTGGTACTAGCCATTCCAACAGGTATGAGATGATATCTCACTGTGATTGTGATTTGCATTTCCCCAATGATGAGTTGATATTGAGCATCTTTGCATGTGTCTGTTGGCCATTTGTATTTCTTCCTTGGAGAAATGTCTATTTAGGATATCTGCCCACTTTTTAATTGAATTTTTATATTGAGCTATGTGAGTTCTTTATAATTTTGGATATTAACCCCTTAATAGATGTATTATTTGCCCATATCTTCTCCCATTCAGCAGGTACCTTTTGTTTTACTGGTTTCCTTCTCTGTGCAAAAGCTTTTTTAGTTTAATGTAGTCCTACTTGTTTATTTTTGCTTTTGTTGCCTTTGCCTAAGGAGACGGATCCAAAAAATATTGCTAAGACTCATGTCTAAGAGCCTACTACCTATGTTTTTTACGATTTTTATGATTTCTAGTTCTGCATATAAGTAATCCACTTTGAGTGTATCTTTTTTATATGGTAAGAAAGTCATTCTTTTGTATTGCAGCTGCCTAATTGAGTGTATAAGCATGGGGTTTATTTCTAGACTCTATTCTATTCCATTGATCTATGTGTCTGATTTCACACAAATACCATACTGTTTTGATTACTATAGCTGTGTAATATTGTTTGAAATCAGGGATCCCTGGGTGGCGCAGTGGTTTGGCACCTGCCTTTGGCCCAGGGCATGATCCTGGAGACCCGGGATCGAATCCCACATCGGGCTCCCAGTGCATAGGGCCTGCTTCTCCCTCTGCCTATGTCTCTGCCTCTCTCTCTCTGTGACTATCATAAATTAAAAAAAAAAAAAAAAAAGAAATCAGAGAGCATGATAACTCCAGCATTGTTCTTCTTTCTCAAGATTGCTTTAGCTATTTAGGGTATTTTTTGGTTACACACAAATTTTAGGATTATTTGTGCTAGTTCTGTGAAAAATGCCATTGGTATTTTGCTAGGGCTTGCATTGACTCTAGGTTGCTTTGAGCACCATGGACATTTTAGCAATATTAATTATTCCATTTCATGAGCATAGTATATTTTACCATTTATTTGTGTTGTCTTCAATTTCTTTCATCAGTGTTCTGTAGTTTTCAGAGCACAGGACTTTTGCCTTTATGCTTAAATTTACTCTTAGGTATTTTATTCTTTTTGATGCATTGTGAGTGGCATTATTTTCTTAATTTCTCTTCCCAATAGTTTACTATAAACTCATTATTTTGAAACTATATAAAAGAAAATAATTAAGCACTTATTATGTGTTTCCTTAGGAACTATACCACTGAGTAATAGATAAGGAGGTTTCTCTTTATAGACATGAATGAAGAGAAATAATATAATTACAATACCGTCATTTTGCAAAACCAAATCAAACTGCAAACTCTGTCAGCAGAGCCCAGACTGGAAAATGTATAGAACAGACAACCTGGTTTCATCAAGAAATAAATTGTAAATAAGAGAGTGAGAACGAGAAATCTGTAGATTCAAATAGACTTCCAAGAGACATAGCAACCACTATGTGTAGTATTATGTGAATTTTATTTGTATCCTAATTCTAAAAAACATGCTGAAAAGAAAACCATTTATTAAACAATTAGAGATGTGAACACTACTTGAAATCTCATTATTTTATTATTTTAATAATTATTATTAGCAGTATGATAATGGGATTTTAGTATTTGAGTGTTCTTCACTTAAAGAGGCCAAAATGCTATGATGTCTAGAATCTGCTTCAAAGTAAATGAGAGAAGCTAAGTGGATAGGGAAATAGAAGAAACCAATTCTGTGATGAGTTAATCACTGCTGAAGCTATGGATAATAATTGTATTATACTATTTTCTCTAATTTTATATATTTTGAAATTTTACACTATAAAAAATTATGCACAAAAATTCTGTCTGATATTTAACCAGGCCTTCAGTATGGATAGGGTTATCAAGTGTTACATTGTCTAGAGAAACTACTTTTTTATTTCATAAAATTAATATGAAGTTCAGAATCTTTAAAGGGTAACTTTATTTTTTTTAAAGATTTATTTATTTATTTATTTATTTATTTATTTATTTATTTATTCATGATAGATCCAGAGAGAGAGAGAGAGGCAGAGACACAGGAGGAGGAAGAAGCAGGCTCCATGCCAGGAGCCCGACGTGGGACTCGATCCCGGGACTCCAGGATCGCGTCCTGGGCCAAAGGCAGGCGCTAAACCGCTGAGCCACCCAGGGATCCCCTAAAGGGTAACTTTATAAAAATTATAAAATTGTGATCATTAGAAGCATTACTTAAGATTTTAAAGTAGAATCTATACAACTTAAGTATATGAAATGCATATGAAATAATTCATTTTATTGTATATGTATTATATTTATTAAAATGCAAACAATAAACATTCAATAAGATGAACTGATAAGAAAATACATATATTAAAGATTAATTGAAGTTTTAATTTCTTTCTTATTCATGTGATATTATAGTTTTCAATTTAAGTGGATGAAATAAGACATCAAATAGTGTGGGATCTTTCTCTAGGCAATATTCTTATGAATTAGTGTCTTATTTTCATTTTAAAACATGTAATTTAGATAAAGTAAGGTTAGTTTCTAGAAAAAAATGAAACCAGTTTTTTTTTTAATTCCAATATAGTTAACATTTAGTGTTACATTAGTTTTAGGTGTACAATATAGTGATTTGACAATTTTATACATTACTCAGTGCTCATCATGATAAGAGTACTCTTAATCCCCTTTACCTATTTTATACATCCCCCCCGACGCTCCTCCCCTGTAACCATCAGTTTGTTCTCTATACTTAAGAGTCTGTTTTTTGGTTTGTCTCTTGTTTCTCTTTGTTCATTTCTTTTGTTTCTTAAATTCCACGAGTGAGTGAAATCATATGGTATTTGTCCTTCTCTGACTGACTTATTTCACTTAGCATTACTTCTCTAGATCTATCCATGTTGCAAATGACAAGATTTCATTCTTTTTTATGGTTGAATAATATTTCATTGTGTGTATATGTGCATGTGTGTGTGTGTGTGTGTGTGCATGTGTGTGTATGTATATATATACCACAGCTGCTTCATCCATTCATCTATCAATGGACAGTTGGGCTGCTTCCATAATTTGGTTATTGTAAATAATAATGCATAAACATAGGAGTGCATATATCTTTTCAAATTAACGTTTTTGTATTCCTTGAAACAATTAAGCTTTTTTAAGTTTGTGTTTACATATTTGTCATTTACTCAGCTATTGATCTTTGAATCTTCTTTGTGTTAGAAACTGTTATAGGCACTGGTGACAGACACAGCCTCTCTAATCTGGATTCTACCAATAGAAAAATACAAAGTATTAGTAC
This sequence comes from Canis lupus baileyi, assembly GCF_048164855.1. NCBI lineage: Eukaryota > Metazoa > Chordata > Mammalia > Carnivora > Canidae > Canis > Canis lupus. The sequence goes on along the minus strand of NC_132870.1, from coordinate 11,080,874 downwards.
AGTATAACATCACATCTTAAAAAATTAATAGTCTCTGGTAGATAATAGTTCCCTAATCCATGCCTATTACACATACCCAAAACAACACAATAGAGTTTTCTAAGTTATATGTAAAGATATACACTAAAATATGAGATTTCAGCTGCCTTCAGAATATGGGAAATGGAGAAGAAGAGAAAGAGAGTGGGAATTGAAGCTAAAGAGAAAAAATAAAATAATAGCATGTCATGAGCTGAAAATAGTTAATAACTCAATTATCTGCTACTTAAGGCCAAACAGCAGTGGATAACCTGGAATATGCGAAGAAAGAAAAAAGGAAAATTTTGCCTAGAATTATTACATATCATTTCTACTAACATTCCATTCATGATGGTTTGTGATATGGCCATATCTGAATGCAAAGAGGAAGAAGACGTGGCTTTGAGCTAGGCAAGTGCCTCCAAGAGACAATTATCCACACTGGGGAAGAAGGAGCACACGTGTTTACTGGATGGCTAGATTTTCTGCTTGCCTGCTAAAAATCTGCTGAGCCTAAGAACATGTTCAAAGGTATATAGTAAAGAGGAATTTGCCAACCAGCACATCCACTTAAGTAAGCACTTACTTAAGTTGCTATTATGGGTACCTTGTATTACTCATTTAATTCTTACATTGATCCTATGAAATAAGTACTCTCATTATTCAAAAAAAAAAAAAAAACAAAAACGAAGAAACAAATTTCAAGAAGTTATGTAGCTTGCTAATTGTCCCACAGCCAGCAAACTGCAGAGAAGGAATTTTATGTACTTTGAAGTCTTTAGGTTCCCCCAGCAAGCTGTTAGAATCATCTTCTTAATATCTTTCTCACTTGGCTATGTTGAGGAGAAAGCAACTATCTCCTTATCCCCCCTGTACATTGTGAATAGGGAAGGGGGAGTGATGCAAGTATGTTGCAACTCTCTCCAGAAAAAAATCTTTCCTCCCCTCTCCTCTCTCTCCCCCATTCTCCCTCCTTTATAAGCTGGAAGTGGGTCATCTTGTTTCACAGTTTCTAGGCCTGCCTTGCATAGATGAGCTGCCCCTTCCATCTTTAGGCTATTAGGGAACTATTGTATCCGGCCCTGTGGTAGTATTTTCAGCCTTTGGAACCTCATTTAACATCTTCTGTTTTCTGCTTTCACTACGGGACCGTAAACCTCCTTGGGAGCAGTCTAGTTCAACAAACATTTGTCAAGAGCCTGGTGTGTCAGGCACTATGGTGGGCATAAGATATGAGATGAATAGTTATAGCCTGGGCTCTGGAGGAACTAGCATTCTAGAGCAGAATATTTAATAATAGAACATGTAAATGTTTTATATTTGGATGATTCAGTGTGGTAGCCAGAAGCCATACATGGGCTATTGAGCTTAAAATATGGGCAGGGAAAAAAAAATATGGGCAGGGGATCTGTGGAACTGAATGTTTAATCTTATTTAATTTTAATTAATTTAACTTTACATGGTAACACATGGCTAGTGGCTGCCATATGGGGTAGCACAGATTTAGACCAAGAGTTAGCAATTCTTTGATTCTCTGATAAGAGCAGTGATACAGGTAGGCACAGATGCTTCAAGAGCACAGAGGAGAAGCATTTACCTCAGCCTTAGTAGAGAAAAGCAGAAGCCTTCCAAAAAGAAGTGATAGTCAGAATGTTAAACGTCTGCAAATGTGTAACTCAGCAATTTCATTTCTAGTCATACACCCTTGAGAAATGTATGCTTCTATGCACTCAAAGACATATACATAAATGTTCCTAGCAGCATTTTTCATAATAGCCAAAAAATGGAAAAAAACATAATGCCCATCAACAGTAGAATGGATAAACAAATGGTCATATATTTATATAATAGAAAGTGTACATCAGTGAAAGTGAAAAAAATAAAAACAATATATATAGCAATATGTATAATGAAAAATATAATGTTGAATTAAGCAGTACAAAAACAGAAGAAACGAAATTGTATGATATCATTTATCATACAGAAGCTCACAAGTAGGTAAAACTAAAACAGTAGTATTTTAGGATGCATATTTAAGTGGTAAAAGCAAAAAGAAAAACAAGAAAGCAATTACATAGGCTAAAGGTTGCCTTTGGAAGCAGGGAGGGGATAGAGGCAGAGAAGAGGTGTGGATGTGGCTCCTGGGAAGCTAAGCAGTATTGTTTTGTAAGTTGGTAGCTACATTCACATTTGCTTTATAAATTTTGTTAAAATTGTACATTTGTTTTATAGTGAATATATTTTATATTTATATATGTTGTATATTTGTTTTAAGCAAATATATTTTATATTTATATATATAAATAGTAATGTAATAGTAAATAACATAGTAAGTATATATATATATAATAAAGGTCTTTAGGTAAATATTGTTTTTAGAAAATTAATATTGAATCATTACGATGAGCACCTCTGTGTGCTCACAATGTAATTTCACCTTTCTAATCTTAAGTAAACAAGTGCTTATAATTCTTTTTTTACACCAGGATTTTTTGAGTTCTTAAAAGTATTTCTATCTCTTCTCTGTAATGGTAGTTAAATTCTTTGTTTTGAGGTTTGAGAATGGATAAAGTTTTTTTTTTTTAATTTTCCTATTTGTGAGAACATTTGAAAATTGCATCTTGCTATTTGGAGACTGTTTGGAAATTTACAATACCACAGCTGAGTTATCTGAAAAAGGTTGATTTTAGTCTGTCACAGAAATTGATTCTTTTCCAATCTGGAAACCTCAGGATGTTCTGATCTTGGAGAAAATTGCTAGTAGAATAAAAATGGTTAGGACTGAGTACATCATGTCCTTCCTTTTTCTTTGCCAATCTTAAATAATGCTTAGAGTAGACCACAGCATCAGTTCTCCAAGTTGTCTTACTTGGGACTTTCTTTTTACAACTCTCCATGAGCCAAGGAAAGAATTCCAAAAGAGTTAACTCTTAATTTGCAAAAGAAAAAAAGGTTGGCCTGGAAAAGAGTAGCTGAATCTGAAAGTCTTTTAAAATACATCTATTGTCAGTGACAGGCTAGTGGCAATCATGACAGAAATCTGTGAAAACCTTCATTGACACCAACTCATAAGACAAGAGACAACAGGTGCTGGCAAGAATGTGGTGAGGAGAGAACTCTTAGACATTGTTGGTGGGAATGTGAATTGGTCCAATCACTATGAAAAACAATATGGAAGTTCCTCAAATAATTAAGAATAGACCTACTGTACTATCCAGCAGTTCTACTTCGGGGCATATATCCAGAGGAATCAAAACAGGATTTTGAAAAGATATATGCATTTCCATGTTTATCACAGCATTATTCATAATAGCTAAGATATGGAAACAACCCAAATGACCATCAGTGGATGAATGGATAAAAAGGATGTGGAAAATATTCCATATACACAATGGAATATTATTTAGCCATGAAAAAAGAAGGTATCCTCCCATTTGTGACAACATAGATATACTTTGAACACATTATGCTAAACAAGATAAATCAAACAGAGAAAGAAGGATTTGGTGCTTGTCCTTTGTAGTCCTGTCTTGAATAGGTGTTTCTAATTTTCCATTGACCTTAATCACAGGGCCTGATGATACTAAGAGACGCCCTAACAGATATCTTATATTCCAGATATAGTCTTCGTTTCCTCCATTGTGGAATAATTCAATTTCTCTTTGGTGATCATTATCAGTCACCCTACCCAACATCATAACTCTCTTCATACCTGCTGTTTCAGAGGCATGAGAAGCTCCAAGTGGCCAGGCAGCAGTATTTCTAGATCAATGGAAAAATTATGTCTCCTTGAAGATAGCATTCCTCCCTCTGGAACTAAGACCTCTAGGCCAGCAAAGCATAAAGTCACAGGAACAAGAAGCAAAAATTTTGCAAGTAGGTTACTAGGAATAATAGCAAATGGTGCTGCTCCAATTTCCACTTGAATGATTCATAGACTCATGAATCCTACAGTAGAAATAGCACCATATATTGGACACTGATTCAGAGCACATGCAGCTTTCTGTGGAACCTTGCCCTAGGGCAAAGTATTGCCACCTGGCGGCATTTTACTGGGTCTTCAAAAGGCCATTTCGCCATTCTATCAAGCAATCATATATATATACCACTTCCATTTAATGATGGAATATGACTGTGCGGGATCCCTGGGTGGCGCAGCGGTTTGGCGCCTGCCTTTGACCCAGGGCGCGATCCTGGAGACCCGGGATCGAATCCCACATCGGGCTTCCGGTGCATGGAGCCTGCTTCTCCCTCTGCCTGTGTCTCTGCCTCTCTCTCTCTCTCTCTCTCTCATGAATAAATACATTAAAAAAAAAAAAGAATATGACTGTGCATCTAACTTTATGGCTTCATGGGTCAGATAACACCCAGTTCATGATACGAAGCTAATGTCACATGGTAACCCACAGTCAAGTGTTCAGTCTCTATGAAGGACCCAGTAAGCAGGCCAAGAGCTGTTTCTCAACAGTGAAGTAGTTATATGTAGGTGATTTCAGGGCTTTGCTTCCAAATCCTAAAGGCCTGTGCTGCAGTTCACCTATAGGGGCCTCTCAAAAGCTCCAAATATCATCCCGTCTGCCACTGCTACTTCAAGTACCATTGGATCTGCTGGATCATATGGACCATGTAGCAAAGCATCTTGCACTGCAGCCTGCTCCTGTTGCAGAGCCTTCTCTTATTTGGGGCCCCATTCAAAACTAGCAGTTTTTTGGTCCACTCAGTATATGGGCTGGAATAACACACCCAAATGAGAAATATATTGTCTCTAAAATCCAAAGAGGCCTACTAGGCCTTGTGCTTCTTTCTTAGTGAGATGGATCTGAGCTGAAACTCAGATGTTGTTCACCTGACTTCCACTCGCCCCTGCTCTGACTGCTGGGCCATAGTGACATTTTGGGTCTCCTAGAATTTATGTCAGTTCAGAGTCAGTGTCCAGTGGTCTCACAATGTCTCATTGCTTTATTTTCCACAATGATGTACAGTTACTCTGGTAAAAGGCCATCAGTTCCTTTGGGGAAAGCTAGGAAAAATATAAGTTTTCAATAGTGTCTTCCTCAAGGGGTTCTGAGTCTATAAACTATTTCAAGTCCGGGAATTGATTTAGGGACTGTAAATCTCTTTTTTTTATTATTTGAATTAGACTTTTAACATAGGACTTTTCTGCTTATACAGATAAAGAATTTATTAGGCTCACCATCAATTTCACTTCCAGGAGTACCATGGTTAACTAATGCCATAGGTCTTCACAAGTCAGACTATTTCAGTTGTTATTTTGATTTTGCTATCCAATACAGTAACCATACCCACCTTGCCTTTGGCAGTTGAGTGCCACCTCTTAGCCTCTGTCACCTTTGGGATCCCATTGTCTTCATTGCATTAGGTTTCAAATTGAATGGTTGGGATTCCCACTATAAGGTCTGGCCTACAGAGAAGAATGTTCATGGAGTTTTTCAGTGATGCTAGGGCTCCTCTCACAAATTTATTTCTTAAAGTATTGATGAAAGAGGGATCCCTGGGTGGCGCAGCGGTTTGGCGCCTGCCTTTGGCCCAGGGCGCGATCCTGGAGACCCGGGATCGAATCCCACGTCGGGCTCCCGGTGCATGGAGCCTGCTTCTCCCTCTGCCTGTGTCTCTGCCTCTCTCTCTCTCTCTCTCTCTGTGACTATCATAAATAAATTTAAAAAAAAATTAAAAAAAAAAAGTATTGATGAAAGATACGTCTTCTAGACCCTCCCAGTATAGATGAGTAGTCTTAAATGACAAATCCACTCCAAAATTCCAATCTCCTTAAATTTTTTAATCTCTCCCTCTACATCAAGTTGAAGGAGGTCAAACATTTGCAATTTACTCACTGGGAGCCACCTTTTGGTCCATGTTTCAGTCAGTCATCCAGCTGGACTCTTAGAGGCCTTTCTAACTCCTTAAACTACAAGATTAAATGCAGAATCTCTGCTTAGTGAACCCATATCAATAACTTCCTCCTGATCCAACTTTATGTTCCTTCCACTGTTATCCCACATCCATAGTATCCATTCCCAGATATTTCCTGGGAAATATGGCAATTTAAGCTTACCAAAAGATAAAAGCCAGAAACCCTTATAAATGTCAAGCTCTTAACTACTTAAGACTAACCAAAAAAGGTGAGGAGGAGAAATATATAAAAATTCAGAATCAAACTTCAGAAACCGGGAATCAGATTCCTGAGAAAGAAAACATAAAGTTAGTGCACAACAACTTGACTTCCAGAAGAGGCCTCAAATTCAGTTAGAGATGGAAACTATTCAATACCAGAACTTGACCAGTTTTTGTGGGCTCCTAGTAGCTGAATGAAGTAGACAGAAGGGAGACAGAACATGGAGCTCCCTGTCTCCATGAGGCTGTGAGAAATGGCAGCAGAGAAGTGCCATGCTGCAGGGTTTAAAAAGAGAAATTTGTGTGCAAAATGCTGGGACTAAGAGGAAATGACATTGTGTGTCCAGAGGACAGAGAGTAATCAACAAAAAAGAAACAGAAATCATGGGAGTGCATCAAAGTCCAACGGTGGTGATGTGGAATGGGCAATACTTAAAGAACAGGCAGCCATTGAGAGCTCTGCCAGATTTGAAGGAAAAGACTAGCAAGGTAAGCAGAGTCTTGGTTTTAGCAGAAACAATCCTCCTGGGGAAGTAAAAAAATTAGCTTAGACTGAAAGAGAAGAAATCTGAATCAACAGACTGGAATAACAGACACAGATAAAGCCAGATGAAAAACTAATAGAAAATAATCTTCATTCTCAAGGACACGGGAAAGTATCATAACAACCTCCTACTTTGAATGACTCCTGCTTTATTAATCACTGTGAAACTTTGTTCTCTAAAATCATAGATTATCAGGACTCTGCTGTTTAAAAATATATCAAAAAAATAGTAATAAAACACCCCAATTTTGCTGAAAGGTCTAAGGCCCTTGGCCAGAGAGAATCAGTCTCAATTTATAGCCCTGATGCAGAGATGCATATAAGGGATTTCTGAGTACAACAGTCCACACCCTCTTAACTTTGCACTTTACAAGGACGTGGGAACCCGAGTCTACTTCACAGTCCAAACCTGATGATGGGTCCATTAGCCACAGTACTGCTTTGCTTTGAGCCTCCTGAACACTGCTTCATTTAAATATTGCCTAAATTTCACCCTTTCCCAAAATCCTGTAATAATTCTTTCTTTTTCTTTGTTTGCCAAGATATCTGAGGCTGCTCTTACATACAGTCTCTTTTCATTGAGTCAGTAAACCCAGTTGTATCAGACAACAGGTTTGCTGGTGATCTTAGGCTGACTGGGCTGGGACAGTTCTGATCAGTATACAAGATCATGAGAAGGCTATGCAGAAGCCAATTAGAAGGATTAAAGGGGATTGTCATTTGGGGACAGCATAAGGTTCTACTTACTGGAATTAGGATAAGACAAGAAGTACATATGCCAAGCCTAAATGTTGGTCTGTTACAGCCTAAGTATCTTCTGTCTTCTTCAGATTGGTCTGAGGATAAGGAGATGGAGTTGGGATAGCAGGGAAAAATTCAGTGGTTTCAACTAAGGAGAATACTAAAGAGTGGGAGTTGGGTCCCAGCTAGTTGCAACTGAAACCTGGGAGCAGGAGAAAGGGCCAGTGATACAAACTCAAGCCTAGCAGTCCTGACCATGTGGTTTGTCTGGGACCTCAGACAGGAAGACACCCAGGAATTAAATTCTGCCAAGGACAAAGCATTGCCTCACCACAATTTCTTCATCTCTTTGAAGGGAAAAATACTAGGGAGGAAAAGAAGAAAAGGGTAAAGGAGGGAGGAGGTTGGCTAGTGTCAAAGCCCAAAATAATGGACTTGGGAGTAAGAGAAGCACCTTCTGATAAAGTTCTCTGTAAAGTTGGGACTGTGCAAACTAATAGAAAACACACAGAGTCTAACATGTTGGTGATCTTTAGACTTTACACCAGTTTTCTAAGCTACATGAGAGCTCTGTAGGGATTGACTTTTATTTTTGACCATATGAACCCAAGATCCCTGTTGGGAACATTGTGTTGTTGGCTTGTTTCATTCTCTAGAGGATTTGCTTGCTAGCAGCAGTGAATGGACCACTGTGAGAACACAATGATATTTTCATCTATGACTGAACTATTCTATTCTATTCCTACTCCTTTTAGGGAAAGGAAAATTGTTCCTAGCTATTTTGGTCTAAAGTTTTTCAAAACTTCCATTACAAACCATAAAGCAATCTTGACTTCTGGGAAATCCCATTTCAGTTAATAATTTAAAATTTGTTCATATGGTTAGGTTGGACTCTCTAAAGGTTATCTTTTTATAACCTTTTTTAAGAAATATATTTTATAAATAATCAAACAAAGCCCTTACTACATTTCCTGATTTGTGGTATGAGCAGGTGTGGAAGGAATTCCTGGATTAAGTGGAAAAGATAATACAACTGATGAGAGTCCATTTGAAGATCATTCATCTTCAGCCAGATACGGAGTAACCCATGCAACCAAAAAGAAATCTGAATCCCCAGCAAAGTCACCAGCACCACAATGACAGCTTCTTGTTCAAAAGATGACAGTGTTACCTAGGCTCTTCCACTGTAGCACAAATAAATGCAGAAACCCATCCCCCACCACCACTTTTCCCACTCCTCCACAAGTACACTACTTTTTCTTTCTTTTTTTTTTAAACTACCGCTTCAAAAGTGGGAAATTTATAGGTTTGTAAAGAGGAAAGTTAATGTGGAAAGTAAATATGAAATGACTACTAACAGCAATAATGTTTTATAATGCTTTCTAAATCGATGGCTTTCAAATCTTTTTTTTACTATACTGAGTCAGGACAATATTTTACATCATGTCCTAGAATATGCAAACTTAGACATACTATGTATGTAAGTATGCATGTATGTAGAGGTAAATATTGTCAGGTTTCATAAAATGTTACATATGATACACCAAGATTTTTCCTTTTTATTCTTTCACTTTACAAAATGTAGGGCATGAGCCACTAAATTGATATCATGACCTACTAAATGAGTGGCAACCTACAGTCCAAAAAATACTGCTCCCATGGGCAATGTTAACGGATAGCTTACTAATCTTATTCCAGAAAATAACACGAAGTAGATTTTGTTTTCTAATACCAGACTTCCTATATTCGAAGGATCTACTCTTGAGATGTCCTTGAAGAGGTCACTTTTATTTTTCCCTCAAAGAACCAAAGGTCAATGTAGGTATTATATAAGAAAATCAGGATCATAGTCTTCTTTCATTGTTTCTGACATTAACCCCAGTTTCTGATCATCTCCTTTATCCCCCCAAATACTTCTTAAGATGAAGTCTTTATAAGAACTGGTTGGGAATTTATCCAACTTGGGCTATTGACTCATGCTTTTTACCTACAGAGTCTCTCATTGGAACAGAAATGGCTTAGAAAGTGATGGAAAAAGAGGACAGATTAAATACCTATGTTCATAGATTGAAATACAACACAACTGGGGTTGGGGGGGGGGATGTCAGTCTTTGTGCTATGAACCAGTATTCAAGGCATATTCTTGGTTAAAAAGAGTAAGATAAGCACATGGTGTATAGTAAACTTCCATGTGTTTCTAAAAGGGAAATATATGTGCTTATATGTACATAGAATATTTCTGGAAAGTTTCACAAGATATTAGTAATGAGAACTCCTTCTATGGAAGAGAAGTAGAAGATTGGAAATCTGGGATGATGAAGATTTAATATTTTTAATACCTTTTCATACTATTTGAATTTTTTGTAATATAAATATATTATCTTTTTGGTTAAAAACAGCTAAATTTTAAAAATGTGATGGAAGGAATAATTACTTGCAAAAACCCATTTAGACTAAGGGAATTTTTCTTGTGAATAGTCACATAAATAGATGTTTATTATAGCACCAAAATTCATATCCCTTTAAATTACATATCTTGTACAATTTACAAAGAGTTTCACATCCATTGCCTGATTTAAGCTCATAACAACCTCTTAAAATAGGTGAGACAGGTACTAGAAGCCACACTTTACAAATTAAAAAAAGACAAAAATAAACATCCTGAAGCCTAAAGGAGTTAAAAATCTAGAGCATATTTTAAGGAAAGAAGTTTGGAGCCATTTGCATGATTATGATATAGTAGAAACCTGAAATGTTACAGTTTTAGGAGTTACCAGATAGTTTACGAATAGTAGTATCTTTAAAGCCTTCAGAAATATTCTTTGTAATATTGATTTCAACTAAGAAATTCTTGTATTAAAGGAGAAAGAAGATGGGGGGAAAACCCTACTAAAACTCTGTATAAAATATGCATAATATTAGAAAATAAATTGTCAACTGATGACTGGTTGAGATTAGCATCAAAGGAGTCGCATTCAGAACTTTTTTACACAGGTTTTTACATTTGAATTAAAATAAATCTAAAATAATTGCCTAAATAGGAAAAGAGGGAAATTACAAATCATCTCTACTAAATTTTGAAAAATACCTTAAAGGTTTATGGCAATGTTTACTGTATCTCTCGTGATCCCTGAACAATCTCAGTTTACACCTGCTGTCCCCAAGTAATTATTGATAGCACCCCCCTTCACTCTCAAAAGTATATTAGTTTGGATATTAAATTTTACCTCCACCCTATTAAATATATAGTTGCATACACCTTTAAGATCCTCATGTTCTAGGGTTTGGGCTTCATCTCAAAATTAAGAATTACCCTCATTCATGCAAACGCAGAATAATCAACGCTCAGATTTCAGCTGCATTATATGACTCTCAAAAAAGAGTAATTTCCAAAGCATTACCTACCAGCAACTGTTGGCTTTATTAAGGCAATCGACAGTGAAAAGGGTGTCTCAGAGTCTAATTTGGAAGTTTGGGCATGTGGGTGTTTACAAGGGAGATGGGAGCCAAGTTTGACACGTGGTGGAAAACACTGATTCCACTTAACAGAGCTCTGAACATAGAGTTCAAAGAGTAACCCCGCCTTAAGAATCCTTCATTTGTGTATCATTTCTTTGTTCATATTCGGAAAGTGGCTGCTGGAGGCAAGATACTGTTCTAAGCGCTGCATCGATTTGTCGGTAGCTTTAGGGACATTATGCAAAATTTCCAGGGCTTTGCAGGAATGTCATACTACACACCAGATTTTGTTATTTAAACCAGCCCTGAATTATTTTCTGACTAGCACTCTTCAAATTTTGTTCTAATTTGAAATTATTCTATTCAATAATTACAAAGATTACCCCCAGGGTCCATTTAGGTTCCGTTGTTGCTGCATTTCTTTTTCAAGTGACAAGTTTACTTCCTCCTTGGAACAAGCAAATGAATCAGTGGCCGAGCTGGATGTCGTGGTAACAGCACCTTTCTCCTCAGCGGTAAGCAGACCTTCTAGCCAGAACGTGTAATTACTGAAAGATGAAGGCAACAGGTTGTTGCCACAGGTTGTTTCTAAGCTACGATTCCCTAAAGCGCTTGGCGTTTAAAGCAAAGTTGTATAGTACGTGATTACTTGAGGTTTCTGTGTAAAGTATTAAAGAATGTTTCCACTGTTCTTTATGTTTCGATGTACGCTTTATAAACAAACCTTTTCACAACCTGTTTTCATATGCACACACCAAAGGGCCTGCATTCAGATTCTCTCCTGAGGGTGTGGGGACTGGGTTCCAAATGTGGCAGTTTGTTGCTCTCATCGCTCCTATAAACGTAGGCGTCTCCGTCGATGTCTCCCCTTCCTTTCCTTCCTTGGGAATCGTCACTTCCTATCAGTTACTCACTAGACTTAAAAAAAAAAATCTTGTGGGTTTTTCTTCTGTTCTAATCATCACTGGTTGAGTGATTACTGTCACTGTCCTCACTGTCACTCTCACTGTCATTTCCATTTTTGCCGTTACCGGAGTTGGTCTTGCTGTGACTCTCATCATTGTCAGATGCGCTGTCGCTACTGTCACTGCTGTCACTGTCGCTGCTGTCACTATTGCTGTCACTACTGTCACTGCTATTGCTGTTGCTGTCACTGTCGCTGTCGCTGTCACTGTCACTGCTGTCACTATCACTGCTGTCACTGCTATTGCTGCTGTCGCTGTCACTGTCACTGCTGTCACTATCACTGCTATTGCTGCTGTCGCTGCTGTCACTGTCGCTACTGTCACTGCTGTCACTATCACTGCTGTCACTGCTATTGCTGCTGTCGCTGTCACTGTCACTGCTGTCACTGTCACTGCTATCACTGCTATTGCTGCTGTCACTGTCACTACTGTCACTGCTGTCACTGTCACTGCTGTCACTGCTATTGCTACTGTCACTGCTATTGCTGCTGTCACTGCTATTGCTACTGTCACTGCTGTCACTGCTGTCACTACTGTCACTGCTGTCACTGCTGTCACTATCACTGCTGTCACTGCTATTGCTGCTGTCGCTACTGTCACTACTGTCACTGTCACTGCTGTCACTGCTATCGCTACTGTCGCTGCTGTCGCTGCTATCACTGTCACTTTTACTGCTGTCACTGCTATCTGATTTGCTGCTGCTGCTGCTGTCACTGCTGTCTGATTTACTGTCACTATCACTGCTGTCACTACTGTCACTATCTGATTTGCTATTGCTGCTGTCACTGCTGTCACTGCTATCTGATTTGCTGTTGCTGCTGTCACTGCTGTCTGATTTACTGTTGCTGTCACTATTACTATTGTCACTGCTTTCACTACTGTCTGATTTGCTGTCACTGTCACTATTACTGCTGTCACTACTGTCATTGCTATCACTACTGTCACTGCTGTCTGATTTACTGTCACTGTCACTATCACTGCTGTCACTACTGTCACTGCTGTCACTATTACTGCTGTCACTGCTGTCACTACTGTCACTGCTGTCACTACTGTCACTGCTGTCTGATTTACTGTCACTGTCACTGCTGTCACTACTGTCACTGCTGTCACTATTACTGCTGTCACTGCTGTCACTACTGTCACTGCTGTCACTACTGTCACTGCTGTCTGATTTACTGTCACTGTCACTGCTGTCACTGCTATCACTGCTGTCACTGCTGTCACTGCTGTCACTGCTGTCTGATTTACTGTCACTGTCACTGCTGTCACTGCTGTCACTGCTGTCACTGCTATCACTGCTATCACTGCTGTCACTACTGTCACTGCTGTCACTGCTGTCACTATTACTACTATCACTGCTGTCACTGCTGTCACTGCTGTCTGATTTACTGTCACTGTCACTACTGTCACTGTCACTGCTGTCACTGCTGTCACTGCTGTCACTACTGTCACTGCTGTCACTGCTGTCACTGCTGTCTGATTTACTGTCACTGTCACTGCTGTCACTGTCACTGCTGTCACTGTCTGACTTGCTGTCACTGCTATCACTACTGTTACTGCTGTCACTGCTGTCACTGCTGTCTGACTTGCTGTCACTACTGTCACTGCTGTCACTACTGTCACTGCTGTCACTGCTGTCACTCCTATCTGATTTATCTTTGCTGCTCTCTGATTTGCCATTGTCATCACTCCCATTGTTACCATTGCCATTACTATCACTTTCATTAGCATCTGATGTGCTATCACTGTCATCATCACCTCCTCCATTTGAGTCACTGTCATTGCCATTATCTTTTGATTCATCAGAGTTATAACCATTATCTCCTTGGCTATCGCTGTTATTGTCACCTTCAGAATCAGCATCATCATTGCCATTAGATTCATCACTGCTGTTGGGATCATCTCCTTGCATGGATTTGTCATCAAACTCATAACTGTCATATCCGTCACTATTACTTTCACTACCTGTTTTGCTGTGTGCAACCTTATTCCCAGGTTCTGATTTCTGACTAGACCCTTGAATGTTGTCAGTCTCTCCTGGTGTCTTGACATTTCCTTTGCCCATGGCCATTCCAGGTTGTCTTTTACTCTCTTTATCTTCACTGACTTTCCCAGATTCTTTGGTAATATTGTTTCTGTTGCCACTTCTGGGACCTTCCATTTCTATTCCCTGTGGAAGGATGGAGAAAAGAATGATTAGTTACTGAATATTGTGCTGCAAAATTGCATTGGTCTAAGGATGACTGGGGAAGGTGACCAGAGAAACAGAAATTCAGCTTCTGAATTTCTCTTTATTAAGAGAAACTTACTAAACTTCTGATTGTAAAAATGTGCTTTATTCACTTGACAGAACTCTGGTGGTTAGGTTATATAACAACCCATTCATGTTTTTACTTGGTTGGAACTTGTGTGAGCAGTTATATGGTACATCCGTTATTAACTTTCCCACTAATACTCAAGTAATTTGGGTGCAAAAATACATGAATGCTTATCATGATTTATTTTCGTGTTACCATCAGTGAATGGAGGGGGAGAATTTAAACTGCCATGGAAAGAAATCAGCTTCACAAACTAACCTTATCTTGGCTCTTCCCAATAGCTACTGGCTCTGATTCACCAGTGATTTTCTTTTCCACGGCTTTGTTTTCTCTGTAATTGAGCTTTTGCACATCCTCTATTATTGGGCTATCTTTGTCTTTGGGAACACCATCAGAATCCTCCTCACTCTTGGAGGTGTTGTCTCCACCGATGTCATGGAGATCTTCTTTGTCTTCAGGGCCATCATCTTCACTACTAATTGAATTTTGACCTAAGCTACTGTCATTGTCATCTTTTCCATGAGGCTGACCCTCTTGGCCCTTACGGTTATCAGTGCCCTCTTTTCCATTCCCTGTTTCTTCACCTTCATCATCACCAGAGCCCTTGTCTTCATCTTCATCTGCTCCATTCCCACTAGGACTCCCATCTGAATTATCCAGGCCAGCATCTTCTCCATTGCCAGCTCCACTTTCCCCTGGTGTTACTCCTGCCTCCTGGTTTGCATTTTTTTCGCTTTCTCTCTGAGTTGTTATTTCACTTGTATCACCTTCATTTCTACAATAATTCCTATTTATTTCATCCTCATGGCCTGTACTGTTATTGTTTCCAGCTATTTGATGGCCATCTTCTTGGACAACAGTGGCATCCTCACTCTGACTATTATTTGAATTCTCATCGGTATTTCTATTAATATTGCTCCCATTTGCTATTCCAGCATTGTTTGTGATGCTTACTTGTCCCCTGATACCATTTGCTGTGATGTTACCTTCTTTTCCATCTATCCCATCATAACCATATGTTTCTGGCTTTCCTGTGACCCCATTTTGACCCTCACTATTCCCCTCCTCATTTACTAACAAGGAATGTGTGGAAGTTTTCCCTCCTATTTGTGCCCATTCAGAACCATTTCTTTCTTCTTTGTAACCATCTTTGGTATATTGTTGCCTTCCTCTTTCATTTTCACGCAGGACACCACTTTCTTTGGTGGTGTCACTGGCATTTAACTCATCCTGGAAAAGAGAAACAATTGAAAATAATTTGTAGATAGCATCTCGAAGTAAAACGAACTGAAAAGACAAGCCATCAAGTTTCTGGAAGTTAATAGAATTTAGAGGCACCTGGGTGGCACAGTTGGTTAAACGTCTGCCTTCAGCTCAGGTCATGATCCCAGGGTTCTGGGATCAAATCCTGCATTGGGCTCCCTGCTCAGCAGGGATCTGTTTCTCCCTCTGCCCCTCGCACCGCTCATGCTCTCTCACGCGATCTCTCTCTCAAATAAATAAATAAATCACCCCCCCAAAAAAAAGAATTTAAAAACAGCTTGAAAATACATCCTATACCTGTATTGGCAATTTCACTTTTTCTGGAAGATTTAAATTTGCAGACTTGTCAACAGCATGTCTGTCCAATGGCTTGATTTGAGGAACCTACCAAAATGAAAATAGTAGAAATTGAAAACATTCTAATTTTGTGTACACAGCTTATGTAGAATTTGAACTGGGCATACAGATACTTTTCACAATGGTATTATCAATTTTATTGAAGTGTTAACCAGACCACTTATCTCAAGGAGAATTGTCTTTTATAAAAAGGAGGAGATAGACTTTTGGTGTTTCTGTACAAGCCTCCTGCACTAGCGCAAGACTCACCTCAAGTATAATCGTGGCCAAACCCCTAAGAAAATAGCAGGTGTGACCAGATCCAGTGCAGAAACAAAATCAAGTAATATGCTACTTCTGTGTCCTTCAGGAATACATTTGAAAGAGTTGAGAAAATTCCCAGCTGCATAAATACCAAAGTGTTTGATATTATGAAAACATACCAAATGTTATCCAGAGCAGCTGGATAATATAATTACAAATGGTTTAATTTTCCTAAATTTTTCTTTGTTGGTGTTTATCTATATATTTCAAATTTTCCCCAGTGAGCATTAAAAACATTATTATCCGAGGGAAACATTAACTTTCTCCTATGTTAGAAAAATATTATTTTTTCCTATTTTTATCCCTTGAAAACTTCATTTAAAATATAGGCTTCGTTGATATTATAATGAAATTCACAGGGCATGAGCAAAGATGGCTAAAGTCTCCAGGACTTTTGGACACTGAATGTAAATTAATATGAATGAATTTTACAAATTTGTGTGTCATCTTGTGCAGGGGCAATGCTAATCTTCTTGGTATTAGTCCAGTTTTAGTATATGTGCTGCCAAAGCAAGCACAGCCTGAATGAATTTTATTTTTTTAAAGAACCATATAAATTTTTATTCAAGTATAATTAACATGTTAATTAATTCTATATTAGTTTCAGGTACAAAATATAGTGATTCAATAATTCTATGTGTTAGTGTTCATCATGATCAGTATACTCTTTTTTCTATTAATTTTTTATTTAAAGTCAATTAATTAACCATGTACCTCTAAAACTAATAGTCTGAATAAATTTTAAAAGTCATAATCCATCTAACAAGACACACATTTCAGTTAAAGGAATGGGAGCATGAACTAGAGTGCATATTTGGGTTGCTGAAACCCCCAAAGATATCTTGTGAAGTCTTTCATGTATATCTAAATGTTTAGGCACAGCTTATCTTCAGTTTTAGGGAAATATATATTATTTAATATTAGGTTAAAATAGATAGCAAAGTGAGATTTTCTGAGGAATACATACTTACTGGAATAGCCCATGCTGCTGCCCAAATGCAAAAATATATAATTATCTTCATTTTCCTTAGGAAGATTAATCAGTCTGTTTTTAAAGAAAAAAGAACAGCACAAAATTACTTATAAAGCAAAAGAAATAACCATGGTAAGGTATTATTTTGGTCAGTAAGCATTTGCCTTGTTCCTGGGCAAGAAATATACATCCAACATGAGAAGAAGGCTATCAAGACTCAGTGTTCCAGAACATACGTGGAGTGCTCACAGAGACATATAGGGGGCATCAACAGGCTCAGTAATGAGGTGGCTAACTAGACTTTTCTGCCTATGTCAATGAAGGGGCATAGTCATGTGGTTAAAAAGGACATAACCATAACTTTGTCTTACTATTATTGATGATGATAACATTTCTTCTGAATAGTTCTCATCAATATTAACTAATTCTAAGGTTATTGTTAAAAGATGAATCATTATCATCCCCACCCCACATCTACACAAGTTGGGCTACAGTACACTGTAAAGGAAAGAAATTATTAGCATCAAGGATCCTCAGTGAGTAGAAGGAACTTGAAGTTTGTATTGAGAGACCCAGGTTCAAGTTCTGCCTTTGCTACTTGATGGGTGAACTTGAGAAATTTAAGTAGTTTTATTAAGCTTTTGTTTCTTCCATCTAGGATAATACCTATACTTTAAGATTATCCCAATTACCTTACCGAAGAATCTTCTCTGAGCAGCATCCTCTGATTCCTTGTCATAGGGTATTTGGTGTTGTGTCTCTATCCTTTTTATGCCTGGCAACTTCTGCAAACCTCACCGGTAGCATATTGCACTGTTTAACATAGTCTGGTTACTTATATGTTCCGCTGACCTACTGAGAACTCCTGAAGCCTAGGAGAATGTGTTGGTGATCACTGTATCCCACTACATAGCACAGAAAGAAATGTTTTATGAATATTGTTGGTGAATAAATACTTATTAATATAAGCACACCTAGCACTGTTCTGGATATTTAGCAATCCCTTAATAAATGATAGCAAATATTATGTGGAGCTACTAAAAACATGATCCTTTATTCCTGTTAGAATTCACATTCAGAAATGGCAAAATCTATATTTTGATACTTTGGGACAGACATTGTATAGTCCATGTGAATCAAAATTTAAGTTGCTGTTACTGAAAATTGGATTTCTTGATATAATGGTACAATTACTACAGACAGGAAGAAAGTTTTACTCCTATTTCATGCACTCCCACTGAGTTTATAGATTACAATAATGCATGTCATAAAAAAGCTTTGATTGAAGTTAATGTTGATAATGGAAATTTAATAAAATCTCAGTGAATATCAACTGTCATAGAATCATTGGCATTTCCTCACAGGAAAGAAGACATGCTTTCTAAGAGGAAAAAAAAAGGCTTACTCTGACGGCTATTCAGTAGAAAGCCAAGAATAGCTAAACCTCCTTCAAAAATCCTATGGATTAAAAATAAAGCTGAAGTGACCTCAGGACAAGTATAATGCAGAGCTCTGGGGCATAGATATTGAAGGGCAGCTGTTTAGTAAGCAGAGGTTTTATGGTACTTGGCACACTAAACCTAATTATTACATAGACTCTGCCATAGGGTGGTCTACATGGATTTGGAGGAACCATGGTGCCCTGGAAAGGTACCTGTAGTGAAGGTCATGGTTATGTTCATCCCATTTCTAAACTGCAATCCAGCAATCTGACTACTTTGGCTCTCTTTCAGATCCACTCCAAAACAAGTGCACAATACACCATGATACTTGCCCCTGTATTCACAGATAGGTAAATAGCTAAAAAGACTGCTATAGAAATGGCCCCAGTTTTGTCAGCCTGAAACCTCTTTCATTTTCCAAATCTGTTATGATATCATGAAAGAGAAAAGGTATGTGATAGAAGTCAGAATCTCCAGATATCCTAAGTAGAAGTATTTTAATCTAGCTTTAAAAATGCTCATCTCAGTTGGCAAAAAAAAAATCCTGATCTTTTAGGCTGAAGGTTGATTTTTCAGGGACCAAAAAATAAAAGTAAACTGAGATGCAGTCATTCATTCAACATTTGAAGACCTAACTAATGTGGAGCAGATACTGGAAATAGACATGAGTCCTACCCTCATGGAGCTTATCACTGAGTGGATTAGCCAGACTTTGAAGTAAATGCACCATAATGTACTGAATAAAATTCTCAAATCCATGTTTATTTCCTAACAGAGTTAGTGTTTAAATGTCACTATTGTTACTATTTGAGAGGAAGATATTATTTTTTTCCTTTTTTATTAAATGCCATCACATCTTATATTACAACGATGAGACTAAAATAATGTCTTTAACTAGATTTAAGACTCTTAAAGATGGCTTTTGTAGATAAAAATAACAGTAATGGAGCTTTCATGAATAATGTGTAAAATATTCTAATCACTCATCTCATTATTAATATTTTAGATTTAAAATATTTGCTTCATCTTACATATACTTTTTCTGACTATTAGTAATTGATATTTAAACAGAGTGTCTATAAAAAATTCCTATTCTTCAGTGATCCAACATTTTGCTAGATGGAATCAGCATCCTTTACCATATTATTTTCTGTTATCCTTTAATACATAGTCTTGATTTGCCAAGTCAAAAGGGAAAGAAAAAAATCTAATGATAAAGGTTATTCACTTCTTAAAATCAAGTCAGCTTCTTCTCTGAAATTCAAATTTCTACAGGAATCATTTGGTTCTGAGTAAAGAGGATGTTTCATCTTACCTTAAAAGCCTTCAAAGAGACTTTGAAAATCCAGGATTTCTTATCTTTCTCTTTGAAAACTGAGAGTGGCTCACTGTCCTGGACTTTTGGGTGACAGTTTTGTACCTGCTGAAATTTAAACTCAGTTTGATAATTTTCTCAACCAATCACTGTTTAGGATCCCTGATATAGGGTTATAAAGTGTCACCATGTCTATGAAGCACATAATAACTTCCCCCACTTCCTTCACTTACTGATATGTATTTGCTCACTGAACCATTTGGTTCCAAAGGGACTAGACTTACTTTCACTTAATTAAATAGCTCCTGGAAGGCTGTTTTGCGTCTTAAATATAGAGAATCAGTGTAACATATCTGAAAAGAGCCACTTAAGCTCTATCACCCTGACATTTCTTGTCTTACTAAGGTTGGCAATCTAAGAAAACTCTAGGTTTCTTTAGTAAATATGACTGCCTATTTAAGACTCCTATTATTCCTGAGGTAGGTATTAAAGTTTCTGTGCTATAATTCAAGAAACTGTCCACATGCAACAGCCTGACATTGCCTGAGGGATCTTTAGCACATATAAATAGTAACTCACATGAAATCTCTCTGACCTAAATAAACAATTTTGTGAGGCTTAAAAATTTATCGATTTAGTCTTCAAACTAAATTTTTAAAATAGGTATTCAAAATAACAAAAATTATTTTGAATAATTTTAGCTAGATGTGTAGAAGTGCAAACAGACAATAGATTTAGCTCTCAATCATCTCTCAGTTCTTTATGTCAACTGTGGGGGACAAAATAGAAAACCAGATGGTATTTTTAGCAAAGAGTTTTGCTACCCTGAACTTAACCATTCTCCTGAACCTCAGATGTATGTCAGAATGCAGGTAATCCCTAGACCATTTGTCTAATTTGTGTATTCAAAAACTTGACAATCAATGTCTCTCCATGCAGTTCTTCAGAACTTTCAGAAATATTCCAATCTGTTTTTAATATTATAATACCAAAGGATATGAACCCCATAAAAGCACCATACCATTACCCAACAATGAAAACCCCAAAATTTATAGATAGAACTATTACAGGGAACTCAGTAAGGTTGAAGAGGAATGAAGGGAATGGAAAGAGAATTTTCCAGGAAGCTGTGTTTTCATAGCAAGCCCTTCATTTTTATTTAGACAGCATGTTTATGTGGGTGCCTTAAAGGGCCTCACCAAATTTTAAGGAGTACTAAGACACTCCTGGGAACAATGCTGCACCTTCTCTCACACAGAGACATTGGGGGAGATTAGTGAACTAAACCGGTCTTCCTTTACATTTAACTTGAATTAATAAGATTTCAATAACTGATAGAACTAGTAAGCAGAAAATCATTGCAGATAACAAGATTTAAAAAGCCAAACTGATCTAATGGACATTTATTGAACACTTCATCCAACTATAGCAGAGTAAACATTTTTTTTCTAATACAGATGGAATATTTACCAAGATAGGCCATATTTTAGCCCCCCCCCAATCTCAATAAATTTAAAATAATTTGAGTTATACAGACTATGCTTACTGACCACAGAAAAAATAAATTAGAAGTCAATAACAGAAAAAATAAAAGGAGTAGTCAATATCAGAAAGATCTCTGTGGAAAACCCAAGTATATGGAAGCTAAATTATCTACTTCTCAGGAACTAATGGGTAACAAGGAAACCAAAGAGAAATTCAAAATATATTGGGTTAAATAAAAATGAAAACACAACAATTTATCAAAATTTGCAGGATGTCACTGAAGTACTTCTTATGGGGAAATTTATAGCACTAAATACCTGTATTAGAAAAGAAAAAGTTCTCAAAACAGTGACTATGGCTTCCACCTTAAATAACTACAAAAATTTTTAATTAAATTCAAATTAAGTAAAAGAAAGGAAATAATAAAAATCAGAACTAAAATCAACAAAATACAGAAAACAATAGAGAAAATCAATGAAACCGAGAGCTGGATTTTTGAGAAGTTCAATAAAATTTATAAGACTGTAGTCAGATTAATCACAGTAATATAAAAGAAGACATAATTATCAATATAAGGAATGAGAGAGATGAAAATACTACAGATTCTATAGACATTAAAAGATACGAAGGGAATACCATAAACCACTTTATGACAATAAATTCAACAACTACAGAAATGGATGGACTCCTTGAAACCACCAAAGTTCACTCAAGAGGAAATAGATAACTATTTATAGATAATAAGAATAGCCCTATATCTTTTAAAGAAGTTAAATTCACAGTTAAACCTTCCCACAGGAGCCTTTTTTCATTTCATACTCTCTCTGCCACTTTTAATCTAAGTTGTCAGCATCTCCACTGATAGACATTTTTTTAAAAGGCTTCCAAAGATTTCACAAGAGTTCCCTCAATCATACAAAAGTCATATCCACAGATCTTTCCACATAATCCTTTCTGTACCTTTGGCTTTTCCTCAGATGGCTGAAGGACAATGCCCTGAAACTACTTAGAAGAACTCTGATTTGAATAAAAAGATCTGTGAGGAACATTTAGCCTCTTATGAATAAATATTCTGATCTTTGGATAACTTTCCCAGGTTTCAGCAAAGGGTTATATAGTCACATCCTTAGCCTGTTTTCTAGATTATGCTTTCCTGGCAGTGTATCTCTTCATTTTTAGCATCTTTTGTTATTGGAGAGGTAAAGAACTTTCAGTTATTGTCAGATACTGGTTCCTTTTCATTTAACACTTCTCAATGTATTTCTTTCTTCTTGCATTTTACTGTAAGCAGCAAGAAGCCAGGCTGCATCTTCAACATGTTGCTTAGAAATTTCCTTAACTTTTTACCCAAGTTCATTGGTTACAAATTCTGCTTCCCATATAACTGAGGGACACAATTCTGCTAAGCTGTTTGCTAAGCTTTATGCCATGGAGATAATGAGAATTCTCATTCTTCCAAATCCCCAGTAATGCCTTTCTCATTTCTTTCTAAGACCATACCAGCAGCATCTTTAACATTTTTATTTCTACTAACAGTCTTCCAGCCTCTACCCACTGGCAAATTCTAAAGCCAATCCCACATTTCAGGAATTTTTTGTGGCAGCACCACCCTTCCATGTACCAAAATCTATACTAGTTTTCTATTGCTGCCTAACAAGTTGCCAGAAATATCTCTGCTTATAGAGGGCTCATTTGGCTAGATTAGCCTCGTCCATATAATCTCTTTACCATAAGGTCAACTGATTAGTAAACTTAATTATATTTACCAAATATCTTTTGCCACATAATGAGACATAATCATGGAAATGATTCATGATCATATTTATACATTTTCCTTACACTCAAAGGAGAGGGGATTATATAAGCATGTGGGTTTTAGGAGTCATCTTAAAATTCTGCCTACCATACATTTTAGTCTATAGTAAAAGAAAACAGATCAGTGGCTTCATGGGCCAGGGGAGAAGGTGCAAGGAAGGGACTATAAAAGGTCATGAGGAAATTTTGATAGACACATTTTACTATCTTAATTGTGGTGATGGTTTCATAAGTATATACATATGTCAGAATTTATCAAAATGTATACTTTAAATATATATAGTTTTTTGTGTCAATTATACCTCAGTAAAGTTGTTAAGGAGGGGGAAAAAGTAATTAACACATTTCAAATCCTGTTAATTGAGAAGTTAAAGCGGTGGCTTTAGTAAGGGCTTCCCAAAGGGAAACATAAACCCCAATTTATTGTGGAAACCAAACAATTAATTAAAAGTTAAGATCTGGCCAGCCTCAGAAAGCTACATCAGTTCAATAACTAAGCAAGTCACCTAAAAACCCTTAATTAGGAATATTCTATTCCCAAGAATTTGCAATGGAAGTCTTAACCTAAGACTGGAGGTTCCTCAAAAAAATTAAAAGGAGTGTTACCACCTTACCTAGTAGTTCCGCTAGTGGGTATTTATGCAAAGAAAGTGAAAACAGTAATTTGAAAAGATATATTCACCCCTATGTTTATTGTAGCATTATTTAAAATAGCTAAGATATGGAAGCAACCCAAGTATCCATCCATTGTTATGAATGGATAAAAAAGATGTGAGATATATATATATATATGTATGTATGTATATATATGTGTGTATATATATATATATATATATACACACACACACAATGGAATATTATTCAGCTATAAAAAAAAGAATGAAATTTGGCCATTTGTGACTATATGTATGGACCTAGAGAGTATAGTGCTAAGTAAATCAAATCAGAGGAAAAATAAATATCATATGATTTCATTCATAATTGGAATTTAAGAAACAAAACAAATGAAGAAATAAACAAAAAGAGACTAACAAAAGAACAAACTCTTAAATACAGAGAACAAATTACTAGTTGCCAGAAGAGAGATGGGGGTGGGGGTGGGGGAATAGGTGAAATAGATAAAGGGGGTTAAGAGTACACTTACTATGATGAGCGCTGACTAATGTATAGATTTATTGAATCATATTGTACACTTGAAACTAACATAACACTGTATATTAATTATACTTTAATTTCAAAAACAGCTTTTTAAAAAGTGGTAACCTTTTTTTTTTTGATTCCTTAATTCCATTTTCATAAGTCCACAGTTGGCATAATGTACTCAGAACAATTACTAGGTCCCATCATCTTTTCTTCTCATAAAAAAAGAAAACTTCAGTTTTTCTTTTTTCATAGGTATATTTTATTACCTCTAGACCTGTATCTCAGATATTGAGAGCTAGTAGAAAGTAATGATTAAGATCAGAGTGTTTGAAGTCTAGGTCAAACCCCCGCCTGTCACTTACTGGGTGACTATGGAAAAGTAACCTAGTTTTTCTAAGATTCAGTTTTCTTTTCTGTAAAATTATGTTACAATACCTAACACTTACTGAGCACTTATAACAGAATGCACCCTATACACAACTTAAGCCCGTTATCTCATGTAGTCCATAATGATCATACATGATAACACTTTTTTCTTCATCATAGGGATTAAGAAAGTGGGTCCTGTGGTGGCACAACCAACAAGTGACAGAGCCAAGGTTTGAACCTCAGAACTCTGACCTTTGAACCTGGCTCTTTGTCACCGCACTAAATTAATTGCCTATTTCATGATGACATTATGGAAATAATTTGTGGAAAACCGCTCAGTATCCAGCACACACACACACACAAAATCTAAAAAGGGGAGCTATTACAAATTTCACAGTTCTTTATCAAGATGGAGTCCTTTACTTGTCACTGCCCAAAGAATTTGGGCAAAGTGATTCCTTTTAAATAAGACCTCAAAACTTTGGCCTTATTTTAATCAATACTATAAGTTAATTAATAATATTTGATGAAAACAAGTCTTGTGGCCTTCAATCTTACTCTCCTACTGAGTGCTGAGTCTTTTAACAGGTTCACCTGCTTCCCAGTCTCTGGGTCCTACTCCTAAATCTCTCACGCAGATTCCATAATGATCTTTCTTTTTTAAAAATTTAAATTCAATTTAGTTAACATATACTCTATTGTTAGTTTCAGGGGTAGAATTCAGTGATTCATCAGTTGCATATAACACCCCGTGTTCATTACATCAAGTGCCCTTCTTAATGGCCATCACCCAGTTACCCCATCCCCCACCCACCTCCCTTCCAGCAACCTTCAGTTTGTTTCCTAGACTTAAGAGTCTCTTAGGGTTTGCTTCCCTCTCTATTGTCATCTTACATAATGATCTTTCTAAAATGCCAACCTAATCATGCTGCTACTTTCATTCAGACTTTTCAGTCTGAAGACTCCTAACTCTGAGAAATAATGGGTTGCAGAAGGGGAGGTTGGTGGGAGGATATGGTAACTGGGTGATGGACATTAAGGAGGGTACATGATGCGACGAGAACTGAGTGTTATACTATATATTGGCAAATTGAATTTAAAATTATTAAATAGCAGTGAAAAAAATATTTCTCATGAAAATCTGAAAAGTTATAAGATTCAATTTGGTTGGGGCTAAACTTTTACAAATATATGCACATAAATATAAATAAACTACATTAAAAATAGGATGTCTGGGGGATGCCTGGGTGGGGTGGCGCAGTGGTTGAGATCTGCCTTTGGCTCAGGTTCTGATCCGAGAGTCCTGGGATTTAGTCCGCATTAAGCTCATTAAGCAGGGAGCCTGCTTCTCCCTCTGCCTATGTCTCTGCCTCTCTCTCTGTGTTTTTCATGAATAAATAAATAAATAAATCTTTTTAAAAAATAGGATATTTGGGGCAAGTTTGTGAAATACATTGGATTTTTTTTTACTCTGTGTAGAGATTAACAGGAGACCACCTCAAACATGCAGTTATAAGAAAAATTAATGAACACATGTCTGTTAAGTGAAATGATGCTGAAACAGCAATTATATTAAAATGCTGCATTTGGGAAAAAAAAGAAAACTAAAACAGTAATTCAAAAACATATATGTACTCCCGTGTTAATTGCAGCATTACTTACTCAATATATGCAAGCAACCTAATTGTCCTAATCTAGTACTAAATCCTAATTGATGGATTAACTGGTAAAGAAAGTGTTATGCAACCATAAAAAAGAAAGAATATGCAATGGGAAAAAGATATTCTCTTCAATAAATGGTGTTGGGAAAACTGGACAGCAATATGCAAAAGAATGAAACTGGACCACTTTCTTACACCATACACAAAAATAAATTCAAAATGGATTAAAGACCTAAATGTGAGACCTGAAACGAATGCTAGAAGAGAACACAGGCAGTAACCTCTCTGACATCAGCCGAAGCGACTTCTTTCTAGATATGTCTCCTGACGCAAGGGACACAAAAGCAAAAACAAACTATTAGGACTTCACCAAAATAAAAAGCTTCCGCACAGCAAAGGAAGCAATCAACAAAACTAAAAAGCAACCTACAGAATAGGAGAAGATATTTGCAAATGACTTATCTGGTAAAATGTTAGTATCCAAAATATATAAAGAACATAAAACTCAATACCTCAAAAACTAATAATCCAATTAAAATGGGCAGAAGACATTAATAAACCTTTTTACAAAGAAGACATATGAATGGCCAACAGACACATAAAAAGATGCTCAACATCAGTGATTATCAGGGAAATACAAATTAAAGCTACAATGAGATATCACCTCACACTTGTCAGAACGACTAACATCAACAACACAAGAAACAAACAGATGTTAGTGAGGATGTGAAGAAAAGGGAACCCTCCTGCACTGTTAGTAGGAATGCAAAATGGTGCAGCCACTCTGGAAAACAGTATGGAGGTTCCTCAAAAAGTTAAAAATAGAGCTACCCTATGATATTATTGATTATACTGCCTATGCTATACTTTGCATCTTCAAGACTTACTTATTTTGTAACTGAAAGTTTGTACCTCTAAATCCCCCTTCTGTATCTTGCCCATCCCCTACCCACCTCCCCTTTGGCAACAACCAATTTGTTCTCTGTATTTGAGTCTATTTTTTGTCTGTTTGCATTGTTTTTTGTTTTTTGGTTTTTTTTAGATTCCATATATAAATGAAATCATATGGTATTTGTACTTCTCTGTCTTATTTGACTTACTTAGCATTGTACCCTCTAGGTCCACCCATGTTGTCACAAATGGCCAAATTTCATTCTTTTTATAGCTAAAATATTTCATTGTGTGTGTGTATATATGTATATATCTCACGTCTTCTTATCCATTCATCTATGGATGGACACTTGGGTTGCTTCCACATCTTAGGTTATTATAAATAATGCTGCAATAAATATAGGGGTGCATATATCTTTTTGAATCACTGTTTTCATTTTCTTTTTTTTAAAGATTTTATTTATTTGACAGAGAGAGCACAAGCGTGGAAAGCAGCAGGCAGAAGGAGAGGGAGAAGGAGGCTCCCCACTGAGCAGAGAGCCTGACATGGAACTCAATCTCAAGACCCTGGGATCATGACCTGAGCTGAAGGCAGATGCTTAATCAATTGAGCCTTTCAGGCACCCCTGTTTTCACTTTCTTTGGGTATATACCCACTAGTGGAATTACTAGATCATGTGGTAATTCTGTTTTTAACTTTTTGAGGAAACTCCATACTGTTTTCCATAGCAGTTGCACCAATTTACATTCCCCCAACCGTGCCCAAGTGTTCCTTTTCTCCACATCTTGCCAACACTTGTTGTTTCTTGTCTTCTTAATACTAGCCATTCTGACAAGTGTGTGCTAATATCTCATTGTGGTTTTGATTTGCATTTTCCTGATGATTAGTGATGTTGAGCGTCTTTTCATGTGCCTATTGGCCATCTGTATGTCTCCATTGGGGAAATGTCTATTCAGGTCCTCTGCTCATTTTTTAATCACATTGTTTGGCTTTCTTGGTGTTAAATATATAAATTCTTGGTATATCCAAGATATTAGCCCTGTGTCCAGTATATCATTTGCAAATATCTTCTATTCAGTAGGTTGCCTTTTTGTTTTGCTGATGGTTTACCTTGCTGTGCAAAAGCCTTACTATCTAACAGCTTTGATAGCAATCCTGATTATTGAAAGATTCCATGTTTGGTAATTCACCAACTCACTAATGTTTATCTGTAACCCCAAATCAATATTACAGTCATTTTGTGGTCAATTGAGGACATACACAGGGCAGCAAAAAATTTGAGTTGTCTTGTATGCAACCTCAGCTACCTGAGGCCAAAGTAATACTTAGCCTTGTTTCAGCTGTCATACTCTAAACAAATGTCCTTTTTGTGCTCTAATTTGTGCCAAACTTTCGTATTTTTTGCTTTTTGTTGGTGATTTTGCTGTTTAAAATCACCGTCAAGGATAGTACTAAAATGGTATCTAGTGTTGCACAGTACAAGAAGGATATGATATATTAACGTGGAGAAAATACATGTTGATAAGTTTCACTAAGGCATGAGGTATAGTGCTGTTGGTTATGAGTTCAATGTTAATGAGTCAATATACATTAATGAGATGTCTTTAAACAGATACAAAGGGAAAACGATGTTATGTATTGATCAGTGGATGAAAATATTGTGACCAGAGACTCACAGGAACCTCTCCCAGTATTTTCACTAGAAACAATGGTTCAGTGCTCAGGACAACTGAATAGAACATAACTACCTTGATAAGAAGAATCAACTTTGTGTATGTGTGTATGTTTATAGCAGAGTCAATTTTCATGAAATATATTATTAACCCTTACTATGTGTGGCACACTTTGATAATTTCTTATATTTCCTTTTAATGCTGCTTACAAATTAAGCAACTCCCTAAATTAATTTATGACCCATTAATAGGTCATGATTAGCAGTTGCAAACACAGTTCTTTTTTTAATTTTTTATTTAAATTCAGTTTGCCAACATATAGTATAACACCCAGTGCTCATCCCATCAAGTGCCCTCCTGGGTGCCCATCACCCAGTCACCCCATCCCCCCACCCACCTCCCTTTCTGCAACCCTTTTTGTTTCACAGAGTTGGGAGTCTCTCATGATTTGTCTTCCTCTTTAATTTTTCCCCACTCAGTTTCTCTCCTTTCCCTTAAGTCCCTTTCACTATTTCTTATATTCCACGTATGAGTGAAACCATATAATGATTGTCCTTCTATGACAGACTTATTTCACTCAGCATAATACCCTCCAGTTCCATCCGTCTTGAAGCAGATGGTGAGTATTCATCATTTCTAATGGCTGAGTAAAATTCCATTGTATACATAGACCACATCTTCTTTATCCATTCACCTGTTAAAGGACATCGTAGCTCATAGACAGTTTGGCTCTTGTGGACATTGCTTCTATGAACATTGGGGTGTTGGTGTCCCAGCATTTCACTACACAGTATCTTTGGGGTAAATACCCAATAGTGCAATTGCTAGGTCATAGGGTAGCTCTATTTTTAACTTCATTTTGAGGAACCTCCACACTGTTTTCCAGAGTGGCTGTACCAGTTCACATTCCCACCAACAGTGCAAGAGGGTTCCCCCTTCTCCACATCCTCCCAACATTTGTTGTTTCCTGTCTTATTAATTTTAGCCATTCTTACTGTTGTGAAGTGGTATCTCATTGTGGTTTTGATTTGTATTGCCCTGATGGCAAGTGATGTGGAACATATTTTCATTTGCTTGTTGGCTATGTGTAGGTCTTCTTTGGAGAAATGTCTCCTCATGCCTTCTGACCATTTCTCTTCAGTTTCATTTCATAACTGGATTGTTGTTTCTTGAGTATTGAGTTTGATAAGTTCTCTATAGATCTTGGATCTCTATAGACTTTTATCTGATACATCATTTGTGAGTATCTTCTCCCATTCTGTAGGTTGTCTTTTAGTTTTGTTGATTGTTTCCTTCACTGTGCAGAAGCTTTTTATCTTGATTAAGTCCCAATGGTTCATTTTTGCTTTTCTTTCCCTTGCCTTCATAGATGTATCTTGCAAGAAGTTGCTGTGGCCAGGTTCAAAAAGGGTGTTGCCTGTGTTCTCCTCTAGGATTTTTATGGATTCCTGTCTCACATTTAGATCTTCCAACCATTTTGAGTTTATCTTTGTGTATGGTGTAAGAGAGTGGTCTAGTTTCATTCTTCTACATGTGGCTGTCCAATTTTCCCAGCACCCTTTATTGAAGAGACTGTCCTTTTTCCAGTGGATATTGTTTCCTGCTTTGTCAAAGATTAGTGGACCGTAGATTGAGGATCTATTTGTGGGTTCTCTATTCTGTTCCCCTGATTTATGTGTCTGTTTTTGTGCCAGTACCATACAGTTTTGATGATCACAGCTTTGTAATACAGCTTAAAGTCAGGAATTGTGATATCCCCAGCTTTGGTTTTCTTTTTTCAACATTCCTCTGGCTACTCAGGGTCTTTTCTGGTTTCATACAGATCTTAAGATTATTTGTTCCAACTCTTGCAGAAAGTCCACGGTATTTTGATAGGGATTGCATTGAATGTAGGTTGCTCTGGGTAGCACAGACATTTTCACAATGTTTATTCTTCCAATTCATGAGCATGGGATGTTTTTCCACCTCTTTACATCTTCCTCAATTCCTTTCAGAAGTGTTCTGTAGTTTTTAGAGTAAAGATCCTTTACCTCTTTGGTTAAGTTTATTCCTAGGTATCTCATGCTTTTGGGTGCAATTATAAACGGGATTGACTCCTTAATTTCTCTCTCTTCAGTTTCATTGTTAGTATATAGAAATGCCACTGATTTCTGTGTATTCATTTTGTATCCTTCCAATTTGCTGAATTGCTGTATGAGTTCTAGCAATCTTGAGGTGGAATCCTTTGGGTTTTCTATATACAATATCATGTCACTTGCGAAGAGGGAGATTTTACTTCTTTGCCAATTTGAATGTCTTTTATTTCTTTTTGTTGTGTGATTGCTGAGGCTAGGACTTTTAGTACTATGTTGAACAACAGCGGTGAGAGTGGACATCCCTGTCTTGTTCCTGATCTTAGGGGAAAGGCTCTCAGATTTCCCCCATTGAGAATGATATTCGCTGTGGGCTTTTCATAAATGTCCTTTATGATATTGAGGAATGTTCCCTCTAGCCCTACACTCTGAAGAGTTTTAATCAGGAATGGATGCTGTATTTTGTCAAATGCTTTCTCTGCATCAATTGAGAGGATCATACGGTTCTTGTCTTTTCTCTTGTTGATGTGATTTATCATGTTGATTGTTTTAAGAGTGTTGAAACACCCTTGGTAAATAATTCACCCGTGGTGAATAATTCTCTTAATGTACTGTTGGATCCTACTGGCTAGTATCTTGTTGAGAATTTTTGCATCCATGTTCATCAGGAATATTGGTCTGTAATTCTTTTTGGTGGGGTCTTTGTCTGTTTTGGGATCAAGGTAATTTGGGCTTCATAGAACAAGTTTGGAAGTATTCCCTCCACTTCTATCCTTTGAAACAGCTTTAGTAGAATAGGTATTATTCTTTAAATGTTTGATAGAATTCCCCTGGGAAGCCATCTGGCCCTGGATTTTTATGTTTGGGAGGTTTTTGATGACTGCTTCAATTTCCTCGCTGGTTATTGGCCTGTTCAGGTTTTCTATTTCCTCCTATTTCAGTTTTGGTAATTTGTAGTTTTCCAGAAATGCATCCATTTCCTCCAGATCACCTAATTTGTTGGCATATAGCTGCTCATAATACGTTTTTAAAATCATTTGTATTTCCTTGATATTGGTTGTGATCTCTCCTCTTTTGTTTGTGATTTTATTAATTTGAGTATTTTTTCTTTTTAATAAGGCTGGCTGGGGGTTTATCTATCTTATTAATTCTTTCAGAGAACCAGCTCCTGGTTTCATTGATCTGTCCTACAGTTCTTCTAGTCTCTATTTCATTGAGTTCTGCTCTAATCTTTATTGTCTCTCTTCTACTGCTTGGTTTAGGCTTTATTTGCTGTTCTTTCTCCAATTCCTTCAGGTGCAAAGTTAGCTTGTGTGTTTGAGTTTTTTCCAGTTTTTTGAACGAGGCTTGTATTGCAATGTATTTCCTTTGTAGGATCACTTTTGCTGTATCCCAAAGATTTTTAATAGTTGTACTTTCATTTGCATTAGTTGGAAACACTGTACTAGCACAGAAAAAAAGCAGTTTTTCTAATATTAGTAAATAGGGTCAATACTCAATGTTTCTGGGAAAGATAATGGGACAAGTTAAATGCATTTTGAAGAAATTTGAAAAGTTGTACCAGTACCTTTTGAGGTTCTTACTATTTTTCATCCTTTAAGATACCATGTTAGTTTCTACTTTCCCAATAGGTATATAACAGCTGTTGAATGTAATAGCTGTTTAATTCATAGGTATAATTTCTCTTTGACATTCAAGGGAGTTCATAATCTTTTATAAATGAAACAGTAAAGAAAAGGTTGATTTGTGATCAAGCTTAAGGTAGAAGGCCAGAAATTTTCCTTGGATGAGTAAGTGGATATTTATTCCTTGCATGCTAAACAAGATTGGATTATACCTTTCAGCAAATATTTGGTTGGAATAGTTGTGTGGGATATTGGTTTAAGGGGCAATGGCAAGATTGCCCAGGCTTTGTTCTGCTTGGTTATTGACCCAATTCAGTTCAAATTAAGTCTCTTTTGATATAATAAAGGAAGAATTTCCATCAATATCGTTAATTAGTTCTTAATAACATAACAGTGGTATTAGGATATGATAAACTATGCTGCCAAAATAAAGAAGTTGCAATAAATAAGCAGCTTAGTACATAGAAGCTTATTTTTGTTCATGTCAGAATTCAGTGCAGGCCAAGTAGCTCTCCTCTGGGCAGTGATTCATGAATCTAGGCTGTTTCCATTTTGTTCTACCAATCTTCAACTTCAAGGTCACCCTGGCATTACTTCTCTGAAGATGAGGAAGAGAAAACAAAGAACATAAAGACTATTCTGGGTGTTTTAGAGATCAAGTCTGAAAATGGTTTTTTACTTTTGTCCATGTTCCATGGCCAGGACCCAGTCACAGGGCCAGCCAAACTCCAAGGGAAGCCAGGAAATATGGAGGAGCACTCAGATATGGAAGAGCACTAATAGTCTCTACCACAGGCAGCAGTTTATCCAGTCTCCAGGTTCATCCTCACATTGTGCAGGAAACCTATATCTTGGCTGATTATGTGGCTGAAGACACTTTTAGATAGCTGTTTGTGTTGATGGTTGTTATTAATAAACATTATTGTTATTGTCTTTAATAAAAATATTTGAGATCCTTATGACTATTGTAAAATGGGAATAAAAAGGAGGCAGGCCCATGAAGTAGATTACTTGTACATGTGTTTTATAATATCTGGAATTCACATTTTTCACAATATGGGTCCTAGATGACTTGAATCTGAATCACCTTGATTCAAATTGTTAACTCTAAATTTTTTTATTGTAGATTTCAGGGAACCACCTCTGACCTATCAAATCAGAATTTATCTTCATGAAGCTCAGGAGTCTGCATTTTAAGGCGCTTCTTAGATTATTCCTGTGTGCACCAGTATTTGAGAACCACTGCCCAACAAAAGAAGTAAAATCTCTTCCGCTTGAAGGCTTAATCTGCCTGTGATTACAAAATAAGCTCAGATCTGAGAGCCAATTTCAATCTTCTTTACTAAATCAGGAAAGCCAAGGATAGAAAATTCTAGGATTTAAACTGTTATAATGTTGGCTGAAACAGATGATAACAGAGCCCAGACAATCAAAGCCAGAAAAAGAAGAAAGCAGGACAGAATTAACTTGGACACCAAAACCCCTCAAAAGTTTATTTTTGATGCGTTTGTATGTGTGTACGTGTAAACCTCATTTCTACTACTTTCTTTCTCATCTCGTTCTCTATTCAACCCTCTCCTACCCTTCTGTCTCCTGAACTAAAGCCACCTGCAAACCTAGCCTTTTTGCTAATATAAAATGTAATAACATTCTCATCACAAGGTTGCTCTGAGATTCAATAAGAGAATGTGTGTGAGAAGGCTAAATGAATGCCAGCAATTATCAAAATCTAACATAACCATTGACAGACTGATGGTGTTTAAATTTCACGTTGAAAGCTCTGATAGACCGTTACCCAAGGAAGAGTTGTGAATGGTTGCTATAAATGACCTAACTGGTACACAATGGCATCCACCAGAAAATAAGTTAGGGATGCCAGCTCACCCAAGCACACGTTGTCCCAAGGAATATTGCCAGGGTAAATGATACATAGCCCAATCCCACCTCTACCACTACCCAATCCACCCACTCAGAGAAGATTTTAAGCCAAATGTAAATCAGAGGATAACTTGCCTACATTTGCCTCTTATAGACATGGCCTTGGAGTCTCCTCAAACAACAAACTGCTCATTGGTTCAGAAAATGACAGGGTTCGATTTTAATGGGTCTCTCTGCCCCCTCACAGGGATGTGGTCAAGAAGAGAAAGAGAGAGAAGGGGGAGGAGGTAGGGAGCCTAAAGTGCCTAAGACCACAGGAAGAATCATGCTACAATATTTTGCATGAGCTATTATGAATTTAAAGACGCAAAGTCTAAGATGACATCTCATTTAATTTCGGTACTTAAGGTCTAAGCAAAGCTGAAAAGAAGACTCTTGGTTATCAATGAAGAGAAAGATTCTTCCAAAGTATTAAAGGAATGGTGACAGAAAAGGGAACACAGGGTGCTGTGTTTTTTGAACTGTAGTTCACAACCCATTAATGAATCATAAAATCAATTTTAGTGCATTTTTAATGGAAAAACAGAATAGAATAAGACATCACACATAGTAAGGATATTTGACAAAGTTTTGTTTCAATTTATGGTGACTGTATTTGGGTTACAGTGTTATATTTATTTTTAACACTGGATTGATTGCAGTGGGAAAAGTTTGAAAATGTGTAGAAGAAAGCTACCGGCTTTGGAATCAAAAGGAGTTTGAATCTAGGCTCTATCACTTTTTAATTTTATGGCTTAAGACAAGCCTCAATTTCCTCAGATGCAAAACGGGAATAATATCTATAAGAATTCTTGGGAAATCAATGGGATCATGTATATAAACTGCTTTAATACAATGTCTGCCACAAAATAGTCACTTAATAAATGTCTCTCTTTCCACTTACAGTATTTTTTAAGGATGGATTCTAGTCACCAGAAAGACCAGAGCACGATTAGACGGTTGGAACCTTTTTTTAACTTATTTTAGTTCCAAGTAGTTAACATACAGTGTTACATTTGTTTCAGGTGTACAATATAGTGATTGAACAATTCCAGACATCACCAGGTGCTCATCATGACCTGTGCACTTCTTAATCCCCATCACCTATATAAACCCATCCCCTGACCACCTCCCTTCTGGTAGTCATCAGTTTGCTCTCTCTAATTAAAAATCTGCTCCTTGATTTCTCTCTCTCTCTCTCTCTTATTTTTTCCCTTTATTTGTTTTGTTTCTTAAATTCCACATATCAATGAAATCATATGGTATTTGTCTTTCTCTGAATGATTTATTTCACTTAGCATTATACTTTCCAGCTCCATCCATGTATTGCCAATGGTAAGATTTCATTTTTTTTTTTCCTGGCTGAGTAATGTTCTGTTGCATATTTTACCACATCTTTATCTGTTCATCAATTGATAGACATTTGGGTTGCTTCCATTTCTTGGCTACTGTAAATAATTCTGCTATAAATTTAGGGGTGCATATATTTCTTTGAATTAGTGTTCTTATATTCTTTCCCATGATTGCCTTCTTAGGTTTGATAGTTTGCTAGAACTGTTCACAGAATTTTAGGAGGCACTTTACTTACTAGTTTATTATAAACTATTCCTACACCCTGAACTCTAAAGGAGGGGACAGGGGCCGGAGATTGATTCAATCACCGATGGCCAGTGATCTCATTAATAATGCCTACATAATGGAACCTTCATGAATATCACTAAGCAACAAGGTTCAGAGACATTCCAGGTTAGTGAACAAATTGAGGTACTAGGAGGATGGTGCACCAGAGAGGACGTGGAAGCTCCAGCATCCCTCCCCTCTATATCTTCTCCTACGCATCTCTTCCATTTGGCCATTATTATGTTGTGTCCTTTATGATAAAACAGTAAGTAAGTTCCTTCCTAAAGTTCTGTGAATAGTTCTAGCAAATTATCAAACCTGAAGAGGAGATCATGGGAACCCCTGATTTATTTATAGCCAGTCAGCCAGAAGTGTGGGAGGCCGGGAACTTGCAGTTGGCATCTGAAACGAGGGCAGTCCTATATTTCATCAGTATCTAAAATCACGGTACTGGGCCCTATACTTTTAAGATCTAATGCTAACTCCGTTTAACTTTTCTGAACCTCTGTCATTTCACTGGCAAAGACGTGAGTATAATAATGCCTTTTATGCCTATCTCAAGGGTTATTGTAAGAATCAAACAAAATTATGCTTGTGAAAATACTTTGTAAACAGAAAGAACTGTAAGCGCATTAGTTATTATGATGGATATAATATTTTTCCCTTTCCCTACAGAAAAGGTAATTACACCTAAATATCCTAGATCCTAGTTCTGATATAGTTCACGTGGTAGATACTGCTGAGTGAAAGCACATGGTAGTATTTTCCAGTTTGCTGACTCCATAGTCTTCTTTCAACCTTTGCCTCCTGCAGCTATTCTTTTTTTTTTTTCTTAAGAGAGAGAGAGAGAGAGAGCGCAGGCACATGGAAGCTGGTGGGAGGAACCAGGCAAAGGAAAAGGAAGAGAAAGAATCTCAAGCAGGCTCCATGCCCAGCATGGGGTCGGGGCAGGGCTTGATCTCCTGACCCTGAGACCAGGATCTGAACTGAAATCAAGAGTCAGAAGCTTAACTGTTTGAGCCACCCAGGTGCTGCTCCTGCTGCTACTCCTTCTACTACCACCTTCAGAGCATTAGTGAGTTGTCTACCTCTGCTGGGACTGCAGCCCTCCTCTGTTCTGGTGTGGGGGTGGTAACAGGAGAAGGTTGGCAAAGAGAGAATAGATGAAGGCACCAAATCAGTGGACAGGGAAAATTATAGCAAATTGACATCATAAGCACAGAATGTTTAGAAGAGACTATACAATACCAAAGAATATTGCAAAGTAAATTATTCCTGTTTAAAAT
Source organism: Canis lupus baileyi (assembly GCF_048164855.1). NCBI lineage: Eukaryota > Metazoa > Chordata > Mammalia > Carnivora > Canidae > Canis > Canis lupus. The sequence continues at coordinate 11,043,486 of NC_132870.1, read as the reverse complement.
TAAAACACTGTCAAATTAGAAAACATAAATCATTATCTCAGTGATAACATGTAGTCAAAGAAGGGATTAATTTACAAAGCTAAGCTAATGCTGGGACCTTTTGCTATAGACTACCTTCTCTCTGATGTCAAAGGATAGAGACAGAATGGGGCAAGGATCAGCCCCCACAAGAGAAAGTTATTTAAGTTTGGTAGGCCTAGGTCTTCATTTGAAGTATTGTCCAAGTGCTCAGTCATAAGGGAAATTTACCATCCTTTCTGGTTGTCAGGGCCATAATTATATCTGTATTTTGTCTAAATTGTTGGCTACTATGTTGGAAAAGGCAGGAAGCTATACCACAGTCATCTTCAGAGTTTGAAGATACATGATAATTAATGTCACCAACATGCCCAAGTTGCAAATCAGGACAGGATTGATTCATTATTCAGAAATGTTGATGCTGTTTTCAGCAAGGCTATATTTCATCAGTATCTAAAATCATGTCAGAGGATAAAGATAGTAAAAGGATGCAAGATCATAGTGTACAGTTTGACTTAATCAGCACAACATAAAATCACATTTCTAAAATAATTCTGATTTGCAAAGATGCTGGCAAGTCAAAAAACTTTTAAACAGGCCTACTACAAAATAGAAAAGAATATTCTTCATAAATAATTTTATAAACTTTAAGTTTGAATTATGTTTAATCACAAAAAAAAAAAAAAGCTTCATAAGGAACACCTGGGTGACTCAATCAGTTGAGCATTCAACTCTTGGTTTCTGCTCAAAATCCTGAGATCAAGCCCTGCATTGGGCCCCGCGACTCAGTGGGAAGTCTGCTTCTCTCCCTCTCCCTCTGCCCTTCCCCTGGGGCCATGCTCCTCCTCTCTAAAATAAATAAATCTTTTTAAACATACTTCATAAAAATAAAACAAACTTTTTTGTATATATTATGTGTATTATATGTTCGATATTGTGTAAAGAAGAGCAGTTTTAAGGTAAAACCAGATTTCTTCATTAGTCACTGCCCAGATGAAAAGGTAAAACAGAAATTTGATAGACATCATCCAAGGTACAAGTGAATGATACCAAGAGACCCTACGCAATAGGTCACTTCATTCAGCTACTTGAAACAAAATCCAAGCAGGCCTTCATTCAGATGCTCTCCTCAGACACTGAGCCATTGTTTCTTTCATGGATGAGGCAGACAATTGGTATAATTATCCTTCAGCCTCTCTGATGTGGATTTGTCACATTTGGATATGGGACTCTGTGGTCTCCATCAAGTTTTTGTGCAGACATTTATGCATATGCATAGGTTCTTTTCTGAGAAAAAAGGCTTTCTGCTATATCTGCTGACGTAGATAAGAAAATTGTCTAGATCTTCAATTTTCTTTTTTTTTTAATATTTTATTTATTTATTCATGAGATACACAGAGAGAAAGAGGCAGAGACACAGGCAGAGGGAGAAGCAGGGGGAGAAGCAGGGGGAGAAGCAGGCTCCATGCAGGGAGCCCGACGTGGGACTCGATCCTGGAACTCCAGGATCATACCCAGGGCCAAAGGCAGGTGCTAAACTGCTTAGCCACCCAGGGATCTCCTTCAATTTTCTTAATAATTGTTTTACCCGAGCGCCTGGGTGGCTCGGTTGGTTAAGCATCTGCCTTTGGCTCAGGTCATGATCCCAGAGTCCCGGAATCAAGCCTGGGTTGGGCTCCCTGCTCAGCGGGGAGTCTATTTCTCCCTCTTACCCTGCCCCTCCCCCTACTCCTGCTCTCTCTTGCTTTCTTTCTCTCAAATAAATAAATAAAACATTAAAAAAAAAAGAATTGTCTTTACCTTTGCCCCTTTTTACTTGATAGCTAAACGATATAGATCTTTAATCAATTTTGCACAATAGCTACATTTCAAAATTGAGGACAAAAGCCTCAATTTAGAAATAACTATGACTACCTGTTCTCTAGTTGAGAAGGTGATACTGAGGAAGTCTGAGAAGCATATTAAATTTTCAGGCCTCTGGGGGCACCTGGGTGGCTCAGATGGTTAAGCATCTGACTTTAGTTCAGGTCATGATCTCAGGGTCCTGGGATTGAGCCTCACATCAAGCTCCCAGCTCAGCTGGAAGTCTGCTTCTCCCTCTGCCTCTGCCCCTTCCCCTGCTGGTGTTCTCTCTCTGTCAAATAAATAAATAAAATCATTTAAAAAAATTTCCAGGCCTCTGAGTTGTTTTACCCTTCTATAAACTGGATAAAGTAACCCTACCTCAACTAATAACAATAGCTAGACTTTTTGAGGATTTAAATACATGCTAAGCACCAAGACTTTACATAGATTAGTTTATTTAATTCTCACACCAATCCAATGAGGTAATTAATAATTATTTGTATCCTTACTTCACCAATGAGGAAACTGAAGCACAGGAAGATTTAGTGCTTTGCCCAGAACCTAATCTACTGAATAGTGGAGTCAAGATCCAGACATTTGGCAGAGTGTGTAAGAAAACCTAGAGTTACATTTCTGACTCAATCTGAAACACTTTGTCACTATCATTTTTGGCTCAATTTTATGGCCCTATTCTTATTTTTCCTTTCTTTCATCATTACTTCCAACATCTTGATTGTATGTATTTTTGTATGTCTCTCAGTTTTTTTCTCCTTAATCAAGGTGTTCATAAATAAAGTGCCAATTAGGACTTTTATTCCAAAATATTGTTATCTATGATTAACCATAACCATCATTATCAACAATATGCAACATGTATATTTATTCAAAATATCCTGGACTCTAACTAAAAATACTGAACTTTAGTCAATGGAAATTGAATGGGATTTGGCCGGACTGATACCATGTAAAACTGAAAGTATTGTAAATGAATTTTTTTTCTTTTTCTTTTTTTTCTTTCTTTCTTTCTTTCTTTCTTTTTTTTTTTTTTTTTTTTTTTGAGAGACAGAGGTGGAGGAGGGGCAGAGGGAGAGAGAGAATCTTAAGCAGGTACCATGCTTAGTACAGAGCCCAATGTGGGGCTCAATCTCACAACCCTGAGATCATGACCTGAACCAAAATCGAGATTGGGCACTTAACCCACTAGAGAGCCAGCCAGGCACTCCTGTTAAATGAAATTTAAAGGACAGTATCTTGTCCCTTCCCCTTCTTTTCCCGGTATGGGGAAGTCAGCAAGATGACAGAAGGTGTTAGTGCAGCTGCAAAGGGTTGGGAGCACCATGGGGAGGCACAGGCCGGCAGGTGTATTAGCCAAGGATATGAGACAATAGGGAATAGGGAGACTAAGGTAGCAATAGGAGGAAATGACTGATTTAGTCAGGAATTGATTACACTGAGTAAACAAGTTAGGGAAAATGAGAGCCACATTCCTTAGTGCCAGAAAAGCTATTTAAACCATAGGCAGGAGGAAATGCTAGGAGAACCTTAAGATATGGGATTTAAATCAGAGGTAACAATGTGAACTCATGGTTTTAAAATACATAAATATGAAAAAAATAAAATAAATACATAAATATGCATGGAAATGGAAATAGTTATGGATGTATATGTGTATATTTATATGCCTGCTTATATACCCTAGTTCTGTCTACTAAGAAAGCCTGGAAGTAATGATACTACAGTAGTAATGAGTACACCATGGACCCATATTTTGCTTTCTAAATGCCATTCTCCTCTGAAAGGAATCAGAGCACTTTGGAAAAGTGGCTGATACTAAGACTGAGGCAAATAAAATACAAGATGAGCCTGGAATATCTTTTTATATCAGAAAGTATATAAATACTTCAAGAATGAAGAGGACATGTCAAAGGGGCACAGGACCCAGTCTGACAATTTGAACATCAGAAATAAATTAATGATAATGGAGTGTGAGTGATGCAGCAAATATTATATAGTAATATTGTGCAGTAAAATAGAAACATTGGGGAAATGTAGGTGAAAGATATTATAGTTCTTTATCTGTTCTGGCAACTTTCCTATAAGATTGGGGTTATTTCACAATAAATTATTTAAAATTTTTAAAAGTATCTTCATTATATTGATAGAATCTGAAGAAAATTGGGTAAAAAGCAAAAAAAACAACTAGTTATTTTGCCATACACACTATTTTAACAAATGTTTTTCTACCGAAGTGATCAGTAGCACATAGCTACTTACTCCCTGCCACAGAAAGTAACAGCAGGTTAGATTTAGTTTTGTGTGATTACCTCTTGACATCTCTAACTTGGAGTCAAATGCTGTGTCTAGTTTTGAAAGACAATGCAAAAATTATAATTATCTATGAAAACACTGTTTTTCTATGAAAATACTATTTTTATGGAAAGCAGTTTATGTGATGCCCATCTTAAAACATATAAACTAGTGGCATAAAACACAAAAAGGCCCTTTTACAGCAAGTGATTCTGGAGTTCAGACATAACAAGAAAAATTACTGTCAAAATATATGATGCGAACCTGCTGTTTCTTCGGATACTAATACTTTTATGATACACATGACCACGTTATATGATCTGTCTTTTTAATGTGTATTTATTTATTTATTTGAGTATAGTTGACACACAATGTTACATTAGTTTCAACTGTACAACTTGGCGACTTGACAAGTTTATACATCATGCTATGTTCAGCACAGATAGAGCCATTATCTATCCCATTACATCGCTATTACAGCATCATTGACTATATTCCTTATACTCTGCTTTTTATTCCTGTGACTTAGTAACTCCATGGCTGGAGGCTTGTATCTCCTTCTCCCCTTTACCCATTTTGCCCACCACCCCCCCAGCACCCCAAGCCCGGTAACCATTACTTTGTTCTCTGTATTTACATTTCTGATTCTACTTTTGTTTGTTTATTCATTTTTTTTTAGATTCCATTTCTGAGTAGAATCATATAGTATTTGTCTTTCTCAGTCTGATTTATTTCACTTGGCATAATACCCTCTAGATGCACCCATGTTGCCTCAAATGGTGAAATCTCATCCTTTCTTGTGGCTGAGTAATTTTCCATTGGGTATATATACCACATTTTCCTTATCCATTTGTTTACTAATGAACATTTACATACCTCCATGTCTTGGATAGTGTAAATAATGCCACAGTAAACATACAGGTGATATATATCTTTTTGAATAAGTTTTCATTTTTCCTGGGTTAATACCCAATAGTGGAATTATTGAATTATATGGTATTTCTATTTTTATTTCTTTTGAGGAACCTCCATACTGTCTTCCAAGGTAGCCATGCCAATTTACATTCCCACCAACAGTGCACAAGAGTTCCTTTTCCTCCCATCCTTACCAACATCTGTTGTTTCTTGTCTTCTTGATTTTAGCCATTCTAACAGGCATTAGATGATATCTCATTGTGGTTTTGATTTGCATTTACCTAATGATTAGTGATGTTGAGCATCTTTCCATGTGTCTGTTGACCATGAGTATGTCTTCTTTGGAAAAAATGTCTATTTAGGTGTTCTGTCCATTTTTTAATCAGATTGTATTTTTGGTGTTGAGTTGTGTTTTTATATTTTGGATATTAACCCCTTATTGGATATATCACTTGAAAATATCTTTGATTCAGTAGGTTGTCTTTTTTTGTTGTTGTTGATGGTTTCATTTGCTGTACAAAAGCTTTTTATTTTGATATTCCTAATTGTTTATTTTTGCTTTTGTTTCCCTTGCCTTGGGATATGTATCTAGAAAAATGTTGCTGTGCTGATGTCAGAGCAATTACTGCCTAAATATTGAACCACATTGTGTTCTCCTCTAGGATTTTTATGGCTTCAGGTCTCACATTTAGGTCTTTAATCCATTTTTAGTTTATTTTTGTGTGTGGTGTAAGAAAGTATTTCAGTTTCATACTTTTACATATAGCTGTCCAGTTTTCCCAGAATCATTTCTTAAAAGATTGTCTTTTCCCCATTGTATTCCAGCCTCCTTTGTTATAGATTAATTGACCATATAAATGTGGGGTGTCTCTCCTATTCTGTTGATCTTTGTATCTGTTTTTGTGTCAGTACCATACTGTTTTGATTATTATAGGTCTATAGTACATCTTGAAATCTGGAATTATGATACCTCCAAAGCTTTGTTCTTCTTTCCCAGAATTGTTCTGGCTATTCAGGGTCTTCTGCAGTTCCATACAAATTTTAGTATTATTTGTTTTAGTTTCGTGAAAAATGCTGTTGGGAGTATTTTGATAAAGATTGTATTGAATCTGTAGATTGCTTTGAGTAATATGGACATTTTGACAATAATAATCCTTCTAATCCATAAGCATGGAATATCTTTTCATTTGTATATGTCATCTTTAATTTCTTTCATCGGTGTTTTAGTTTTCCGAGTACAAGTATTTAAACTCTTTGGTTTATTCCTAAATACATAGGAATTGTACTAGTTCTTTTTTGTACAACTGTAAATGGTGGATGGTGTTTTAACTTTTCTTTCTGCAACTTCATTGTTAGTGTATAGAAATGCTACTGATTTCAGGATATTTATTCTGTATCTTGCCACTTTACTAAATTTGTTTTATTATTTCTAGTAGTTTTTTGGTGGAATATTTAGGATTATATATGTATATTGTTAGGTTGTCTGTGAATAGTGACAGTTTAACTTCTTTATCAATATGGATGCCTCTTATTTCTTTTTCTTGTCTGATTGCTGTGGCTAGGACTTCTAGTACTATGTTGAATAAAAGTAGCAAGAGTGGACATCCTTGTCTTATTCCTGACCTTAGAGGGAAAGCTCTCATATTTTCACCATTGAAGATAATGTTAGCTGTGGGATTTTCATATATGGCCTTTATTATGGTGAGCTATGTTCCCTCTGACCCCATTTTGTTGAGAGTTTTTATCATTAATGGATATTTTACTCCTGTCAAATGCTTTTTCTACATCTTTTGAGTTGATCATATGATCTTTATCTTTCATTTTCTTAATGTGGTGTATGACATTGATTTGTGAATATTGAACCACAATCCCAAGATGATGATAAATGGTCTTTTTGATGTATTGTTGAAGTATGGCCTAGTAATATTTTGTTGAGGATTTTTACATCTGTGTTCTTCAGGCATATTTGGTATAGTTTTGTCTGTGTGTGGTGTCTTTATCTGGTTTTAGTGTCAGAATAATGCTGGCCTCATATAATATATTTGTAGTTTTCCTTCTGCATCTACTTTTTTGGAATAGTTTGAGGAGAATAGTTAATTATTTTTTAAAAGTCTGATAGAATTTACTTGTGAATCCATCTGGTCATAGTCTTCTCATTTGGTGTAGTTTTTTTGGTTACAAATTCAATTTCATTACTTATTATATACTTAACTCTTGGAATTCCTTTTGCTGTGTCCCAGAGATTTTGGACTATTGTGTTTTCATCTTTATTTGTCTCCATGTATTTTTTTATTTCTTCTTTGATTGCTTCATTGATTTATTGGTTGTTTAGTATCATGTTATTTAGTCTCCATGTGTTTGTGGGGTTTTTTCCAGTTTTTTTCTTGTGATTTATTTGTAGCTTCATACCACTGTGGTTGGGAAAATGCATGATATAGTTTTGATCTTCTTAGATGTATTGAAGCTTGTTTTATAGCCCAATATGTGATCTGTTCTGGAGAGTGTTTCATTTGTGCTTGAAAAGAATGCATGCTGTTGTTTTGGACAGGATGTTTTGTATATATCTATTATGTCTGGTCCAATGTCATTGAAAGATCTTGTTTCCTTATTGATTTTCTGTCTGAATGATCTATCCTTTGACGTAAGTGGAATATTAAAGTTCCCTACTATTATTGTATTACCATCGATTTCTCTCTTTATGTCTGTTAATAGTTGCTTTATTTATTTAGGTGCTACAATGTTGGTTGTGTAGATATTTGCAATTATTATATCCTCTTATTAGATTGATCCTTTTATCATTATGTAACTCCCTTCTTTGTCTCTTGTTACAGTCTTTATTTTAAAGTCTTTAATTTGATATAAGTATTGCCACTCCAGGCCTTTTTTTTTCTTTTTCACTTCCAGTTGCATAGTGAAAAAAAATATTTTTCCATCCCTTCACTTTGTATGCATCTTTAGGTCTGAGGTGAATCTCTTATAGACAGACCCACGTAGATGGGTCTTATTTTTCTCTCCATTCCACCACTCTGTGGTCTATTGATTAAGGCATTTAAGTCATTTGCATTTAAAGTAATTATGGTGGTGCAGCGGTTTAGCACCGCCTTCAGTCCAGGGCATGATCCTGGAGACCTGGGATCAAGTCCCACCTCCGGCTCCCGCATGGAGCCTGCTTCTCCCTCTGCCTGTGTCTCTGCCTCTCTCTCTGTGTCTGTGTCTCTCATGAGTAAATAAATAAAATCTTTTAAAAAATAAAAATAAAAATAAATAATTATTGATAAGCTTGTACTTATTGCCATTTTAAAAATTTGTTTTCTGGCAGTTTTTGTAACTCTTCTTTGTTCCTTTCTTCTTCTCTCACTTCCTTTCTTTATGACCAATATCTATAGTGTTTTATTTGTCTTCTCTTTATTTTTTGTGGCTCTATCATGAGTTTTTGGTTTGTGGTTACCATGAAGTTTATATATAACATCCTAAGTAAATAGCAGTCCATATTAATTTGATGGTCATTTAAGTTCAAACACATATGTTGTCATATTTTACATATCTTTTTCATATTTTTCTTATAATTATGTCTAATTATGCCATTTCTTTTCACTTAAAGAACTCCTTTTCGGTGTCCATGGAAAGATGAATGGATAAAGAAGCTGTGGTCTACGTATACACTGGAATATTACTCAGCCATTAGAAATGACAAAGACCCACCATTTGCTTCAATGTGGATGGAACTGGAGGGTATTATGCTGAGTGAAATGAGTCAATCGGAGAAGGATACACATTATATGTTCTGATTCATTTGGGGAATATGAATAATAATGAAAGGGAATAGAAGGGAAGGGAGAAGAAATGGGTAGGAAATATCAGAAAGGGAGACAGAACATAAAGACTCCTAACTCTGGGAAACGAACTACGGGTGGTGGTGAGTGGGTGACGGGCACTGAGGGGGGCACTTGACGGGATGAGCACTGGGTGTTATTCTGTATGTTGGCAAATTGAACACCAATAAAAATAAATTTATTATTAAAAAAAATAAGTCCTTTTAACATTCTTGTAAGGCTGCTGGTTTAGTGATGATAAACTCCTTTGTTTTTTGTTTGTCTGAGAAACTCTCTATCTCTTCTTCAAATCTGAATAATAACCTTACTGGGTAGAATATTCTTGGCTGTAAGTTTTTCCCTTTCAGCACTTTAAATATGTCATACCACTGCCTTCTGGCTTGCAAAATTTCTGCTGAAAAATCAACTAATAGCCTTATAGGTTTTCCCTTGTAGGTAAATTTTTGTTTCTCTCCTACTACTTTTAGGATTCTCTCTTTATCTTTAACCTTTGGCATTTTAATTATTTTGTGTCATGCTGTGGACTTCCTTCAGTTCATCTATTTCAAACTCTCTGTGCCTCTTGGATTTAGATGTGTGTTTCCCTCCTTAGATTGGGACATTTTCAGGTATTCTTTCTTTTTTTTATTCAGGTATTATTTCTTGAAATAAGTTTTTTATACCTCTCTTTCTCTCTTCTACCTTTTCTGGGACCCCAAATGTTTGTTCACTTGATGTTTTCCAAGAAATCTATTAATCTTTCCTCATTTCTAAAAATTCTTTTTTTCTTTTGCTGTTCAGCTTGTGTGCTTTCCAGACACCTTCCAGATCACTGATACATTATTTTGAATCCTCTAATCAGTTAATTCCCTCTAGTGTGGTTTTTATTTTAGTTATTACAGTCTTTAGTTCTAATTGGTTCTTTTTAATATTTTTTATCTCTTTGTTGAAGGTCTCACTGAGTTCTTTCTTTCTTTTCTCCAGCCCAGTGAAGATCTTTAGATTAAGAACATTACTTTAGATTCTTTTTCAGACATATTACTCATCTCTGTTTCATTTCCTTCTCTTTTTTTCTTATTCTTTATTTTGGTTCACAGTCTTCTGTCTCCCCATTTTGCTTCACTTTCTGTGTTTGTTTCTATGAACTAGTCAAAATAGCTACTTCTCAACTTGAAAGAGTGGTCTCATGTATGGTTACCATTATGCAGACTCTGTGCTTGGTGACTTGCTAGCTAGCTACAGCTGTAGGTATTCTTTTAAACCATAGTTTTTTATAGGAAGAATCAAAAAGAGAAAAATAATAAAAGAAAAAGAGAGAGAGAAAGAGCACAAGAAAGAAAAGAACAAAACTAAAAAGAAAAAAAAAGACAAATTTTAAGTAAAATAAATAAAATAGTAAACATTAAAACACAGACACACATACCCCCAAAACACATCTTATTGTTTTTGCCTTAGCACCACAAGGCAGCTGTTACAGGCTTATGGACTCTGGGCTTGCTTTGGTCACAAGCTCAACATGAATCAGACCCTGCTCTGGTCTGGACTTTTTTTTTTTTTTTTTTTCTGGTCTGGACTTTTAAGGTGGAGGGGGAGAGAGCATTCCCACAGTTCCTTAGCCCTTTTAAACTGTGGCACTTTTTTGTGTGCCCCAATGCAACCAAGGCTGTGTGGGCCTAAGGACACTGGGTGAGGTCACAAGCTCCCTATGACAATCTGATTCACCAGTTATATTATCTAGACCCTCCAATTATGGCATTCAAACCCACCCCTTATGGCTGCCAGACCTAGTCTCAGCTTTTGAGGTGGAGGGAGAGCGAGCATTCCTCCACTCTTTTAAGCTACATTGTTTTGTGTCTGTGTGCCCCAGTGCATCCAGGGCTGGTTTGGGCTTGTGGACCCCAGGCTCACCATAGTCATGAGCTACCTGAGACAACAGGATCCCAGACCCACCTATTATGGTGTCTGGACCCTCCTCCAGTCTAGGCTTTTAAATGGGATGAAAACATAAACCTGCCATACCTCTGACCTAGAGAGCTTTCCTGTAGCTTCTCCACTGCTTGGCAGAGTTCTAGTGTTGTCTCTTTTACATGCCAGTTGCTCTTATAAACTGTGGGGGTGTTTTTGTGCCTAAGGACAAAAGGATCTGTTCCCAGTCCCTAGTGCTATCACTCCCCACTGCCATTTGAAGTGCTAGGAATGGAGGTTCTTTTGTTAGCATGTCTCTGTTTTTATTGGTGTTTTATTGCAGTCTTTCTGTCTTTGATTGTTCAGTAGCTGTTCAGTCAGCCCTTAGTTCTTTCTTTCTCAGAAGGAATTGTTCTACTAAGAGGAGTAATCTGGTGTGTACTGTGGAGGATGTGAGTTCAGAGTCTTACTATGTCACCATCTTGAGCCAGAACTCTCTATGATCTGTCTTTTTAAAATTTTATTTGCTGATACTGTTGCAATGGTTGAAGTATACTTTACTGAGTTTTATTCATTCATTCACTCATTCTTTCAACAAAAATTCAGTGGATTGCTAAACTAGGCAGCTTGGAAAGCTCCTTGAAAATTACAAAGAAGTTTGTAACATGTTCTTGCTTATGAGTACTGTAAATTGCTTAATCAGCTTGCTTTGAAAAGTGGGAAATGTGTACCTCATGCACCTTCTGCATAGGAATGGACTTGGACAGAGGAGAAAAATCAATGATATTCACTACCTTGGACTGTGAGATTTGCAAGTTACTGCAGATCTCAGGATCTGAATGTATATGGAACATGAGTTGTGTCTGTGTGTGTGTGTGTGTGTGTGTGTGTGTGTGTTAAAGAATTCCTGGAATTGTCTTTTCTAGTATAAGCAAAAGAGTTTTTATTTTTGGATTTTTTTATTTTTTGTTAATGTCATAGCCCTATGGGTAAGGATAAGAATGAGAATGGAATTAAAAATGTAGCAGCTCCATAGCACAATGTGTTTTCTTTTTAGAATAGGGAAGAATCATTAGTGCCCGCTCATTTATAACACCAGACCCCTTCCCATCCCTCCAGTGTCCTCTACACCCAGCCAGACAGTAATGATACACACTTGTCCACTCCTCTGTATACACCTGTAATTGAACAGGGGAGAAAATCTGATAACATTTGGTATTTTAGGCTTCAAGGTACTTGAAGTCTCTTGCGACCTAGTGTATTTAGAAAATGAATAAAAGGTGAAGGAAAGCTAAGCCTGCAAGATACTCTTAGTGTGGTAAGCAAAATGTTGGCTCCTATGGCCTTTGCCCCCTGGTGTTATATCCACGAATATATTACCTTACATGGCAAAAGAGACTTTGCATATATAACTGAGATTATGAATCAGTTGACTTTATTTTTTTTGTAAAGATTTTATTTACTTATTCATAAGAGACACAGAGAGGCAGAAACACAGACAGAGAGAGAAGCAGGTTCCCTGCGGGGACCCCAATGTGGAACTTGATCCTGGAACTCAGGAGTCTCGTCCTGAGCTGAAGGCAGACTCTCAACCACTGAGCCACCCAGGCATCCCAAATCGGTTGACTTTAAATAGGGAGATTATCTTGGATGACTTGGGTGGATCCAGAGTAATCATTGAGACCTTAAAAGCAGAAGTGGCAGAGAAATTTAAAGCATGAGAAGTATTTGATGTACAATTGCTGGCTTGAAGATGGAGGAAGCCACCAAGTCAATGAAATCAGAACCTCAGTCCTATAGGTGTAAGGAACTGATTTTTGTGAACAACTTAAATGAGTTTGGAAGTGAATAATTCCTCAAAGCCTCCAGAAAAATGTACATACCTGCCAATACCTTGATTTTGGCATATAACACCCTGAGTAGAGAATCCAGCCAAGCCCATGGAACTGTGAGGTAATAATTGGGTGTTATTTTAAACCATTAAGTTTGTGATATTTGTTACACAACTGAAAACTAATACACTAGGTATTGAGGTTGTTATCTTATGTGGTAAAAGATAATGACATAGACTAATGGCCTAGAAACATGATCGTGTCTTACTCCTACTGCTTAAAACTTTATCAGAATCCAGGAAAAGAGGGGTGCCTGGGTGGCTCAGTCAGGCGTTTGCCTTCAGCTCAGGTCATGATCCCAGGGTTCTGGAATCCATCCCTACATCGGGCTCCCTGCTCAGCGGAGAGCCTGCTTCTACCTCTCCCTCTGCTGCTCCCCCTTTTTGTGTGCTTGCCGGTACTCTCTTTCTCTGTCAAATAAATAAGATCTTAAAAAGAATCCAGGAAAAGACATTCTGATATAGAAAATGCTATGGTTCACTGATGCATTTCCTTCCTGTGCATACATTTTCCAGGAATTCATGCATCTAGGATGGGACCATAGGACTGAATTCTGATCAAAGGAATATAGGTGGGCAGCCCGGGTGGCTCAGCGGTTTAGCACCGCCTTCAGCCCAGGGCCTGATCCCGGAGACCAGGGATTGAGTCCTACATCGGGCTCCCTGCATGGAGCCTGCTTCTCCCTCTGCCTGTGTCTCTGCCTCTCTCTCTCTCTCTCTCTCTCTCTCTCGTGAATAAATAATAAAATCTTTTTAAAAAGGAATATAGGCAAAACAGGTAAATGCTCTTCTAAACCTGGCTGCCAACTGTCCCATGCAATCTTTCATTTTCTTTCTCTCCCCCTGTCTACATATGCTGAAAGTGAAGGAATTTATGATAGCAGAGCCAGGGACTGATATAAGTTGGCAAACTTAAAATGTACTCTCTATTGTCACCAGTATTTCAAATAAAGAAGGATGTATTCTCATTAAAAAATGACCATCCTGGGCAGCCCGGATGGCTCAGCAGTTTAGCGCCACCTTCAGCCGAGGATCTGATCCTGGAGACCGGGGATCAAGTCCCTTGTCAGGCTCCCTGCATGGAGCCTGCTTCTCCCTCTGCCTATGTCTCTGCCTCTGTGTGTGTGTGTGTCTCATGAATAAATAAGTAAAATATTTAAAAAAAAAAATGACCATCCTTCTCAAGAGAGAACAGTTGACAATTCTATGTGATATCTAGATGTCAATCTTTAACCTTTTCATTTTATTTTATAATAATGAAACCTTTGTTATGGACTAGCACTAATCTGAAGGCAAGCCTTAGGGAACCACTGTACCAGGTAGAAATCTCAAATGACATTCATGGCATGGGGACAGCAGAGCTCCTGCATATTTCACCAGGGTTAGATTTCCACAAGACAATGAAGCTTAAGGTTCAAAGTCATTACCTGTACAAACCCTTCCAGTACCCTGACCATATTTATATGGTCATACGATTTTGTAAAATCTGCAAAAGTAAGAAATTTTAACCACAATCAATAGAGACTTCTCTTTCTTTTTTTTTTTTCAATATTTTATTTATTCATGAGACACATAGAGAGGCAGAGACATAGGCAGAGGGAAAAGCAGGCTCGCCAGGGGGAGCCTGATGCAAGACTCCATCCCAGAACCCGGGATCATGCCCTGAGCCAAAGGCAGAGGCTCAACCACTGAGCCACCCAGGTGCTCCAAGATTTCTCTTTCTACTCCAACTTCTCCTTATGTTGACTGATGCAGGCACTTTTCAAGTCTAAAGTGAAAGGTAAAATGGGGATGCATTCTTTTTGAGTTGAGTGGGATATATTTATGTGGTTCACAGTCATTTCCATATATAGTGAAGTTATTGCTAGTTGTCTCTGTAAAAATGGCTTCCAGGAATACCCCTACCACCTTCTGTGCCAGCTCACCTGGCATCATGAAGCTTCAGGACAGAGCCAGTTTAAGAAATGCACCTCTCATATTGCAGGCGGCACTGGAAGCATGTGGGTTGTCAACGAGCAACAGAGTTGAAATGTATGGAGGCAGAATTTAGTTTATAAAAGTACTTCCAATATCAGATATGCAAAATGGAAGTGGGGGATACAGTTCTCATCTATATCTTGTCAAAATAGAAGTTCTCTCCTATCAAGATTATATACACAATGATGCAGCATATATAGTTATTGAAACATCACACATTATTTTTTTCTTTTTTGAGGGGGGAAATGTCATACTTGATAAAGCTCAATTTCAATCTGGCAAAAAGTTTAGTTTTTTAAAAACAGTAAGGAATTCCAAGCTCCTGATTTAGTTTTATATAAAACATAGCTTCTATTATAATTTAAACTTATTTAATAAATTTTTAAAAGTTTAATAAAAATTAATGGACTATAAAACAAAAGCAGTGAAGATGAGAGTAAGATAAATTAAAATTAATATTGAGAAGGGAACTATAAATCATTTTTAGAATATACCTAAAACAATAATTAATTAAGGGAACGTGATAAATTTCAAATAATAGTAATATGTAGATGATTAGATTGTTTGAAAATCTAATAATGAAGAGATATGAATCATTAAGAAATGTTTTTAATTTTCTTTTTGCTGACTTGACATCTACAAAGATATAGCAATAAATCAGTGTAATGAGGACACAGACACCAAACTAGTTAATGTATCACCAATTCAGAGTATTGACAATCAGTCATTGCACAGGAAAAAAATTAATGTACTTAAATCTTTTGGCTCATAAGTGAAAGAAATTGAGAGACATTTCCCCAAATCTGACGTTATAAGCAGGAGTGTGTTCCCTCAAAATTCATATATAGTGTCTAATCCCAGTGTCTTGGAATGTGACTATATTTGGAAATAGGGCCTTTGTAGAGATAATTAAACTTAAAATGGAGTCCTTAGGGTGGGTCCTAATTCAGTATGAATGGTCCTCTCCTAAGAAGAAGACATTAGGACATAGATAGCAGAGGGGCAACCACATGAGCATAGAGAGAGAAGGAAGCCATCCATGTGTGAGCCAAGAAGAGAGGTCTCAGAAGAAAACAAACCTACTAACACCTTGATGTTAAACTTTTAGCCTCCAGAATTTTGTGAAAACAAATTTTTGTTGTTTAAGCCCCCCAGACTGTGGTATTTGTTATGGCAGCCCTAGTAAACTAATACAGACAACAATCAAATATTTTTATATGACATTTTCAACAACAAACTGTGAAGCTGGAAGAAACTTTTCTCAACTATCATCAATAAAAAATAAGCTTCAATCAACTATACCGAAGGAAAGACCAAACAGTTGTTATATTCTCTCTAAACATAAGTTAGAGTATAAATCTGCTAAATATAATGTAGAAAATATTAAAGAGACTATATAAGGCAGTTAATGCAAATATTTTTATGGATTTGTTTATGAGTTCTGTCAACCTTTTAAAATTTGAAATATAACTTGAAGTCTGAAATGGTAATGCCTCCGGCTTTGCTTTTCTTTTTCAAGATTGCTTTGACTATTTGGGATCTTTTGCATCTTTTGTGGTTCCATACAAATTTGAGGATTGTTTGTTCTAGCTCTGTGAAAAATGCTGGTGGTGTTTCGATAGGGATTGCATTAAATATGTAGGTTGCTTTGGGAAGTATAGACATTTTAACAATATTCTTCCAATCCATGAGCATGGAAAGTTTTTCCATTTCTTTGTGTCATCTTCAATTTCTTTCATCAGTGTTGGATAGTTTTCAGAGTATAGATCTTTTACCTCTTTGGTTAGGTTTATTCCTAGGTGTCATATGGTTTTTGGTGCCATTGTAAATGGGATTGATTCCTTGATTTCTCCTTCTGCTGCTTCGTTATTGGTGTATAGAAATGCAATAGATTTCTGTATGTTGATTTTGTATCCAGAAACTTTATTTAGTTTGTATGTTAGTTCTAGAAATTTTTCATTGGAATCTTTTGAGTTTTATATATTTATTTGTCATCTGCAAATAGTGAAAGTTTGACTTCTTCCTTGCCAATTTGGATGCCTTTTATTTCTTTTTGTTGTCTGATTGCAGAGGCTAAGACTTCCAGTGCTATATTAAATAACAGTTGTGAGAGTGGACATCCCTGTCTTGTTCCTGACCATAGAGGAGAAACTCTATTTTTCCCCTTTGAGGATGGTATTGGCTGTGAGTTTTTCATATATGGCTTTTATAATGTCTAGCTATGTTCCCTCTCTCTCCCTACTTTGCTGAGGGTTTTTATCATGAATGGATGTTGTACTTTGTCAAATGCTTTTTCTGCATCTATTGAAATGACCATATTATTTTTATCCTTGATGTGATTTATCACATTGGTTGACTTGAGATTATTAAACCACCCTTGCAACCCAAGAATAAATCCTACTTGGCCACTATGAGTGATTATTTTAATGCACTGTTGGATTTGATTTGCTAGTATATTGTTGAGAATTTTTGCATCCACACTCATCAGGAATATTGGCCTATAGTTTTCTGTTTTAGTGGAGTCTTTGTCTGGTTTTGGAATCAGAGTAATGCTGGCCTCATAGAATGAGTTTGAAAGTTTTCCTTCCTTTTCTATTTTTGGAGTGGTTTGAGAAGAAGAGGCATTAACTCTTCTTTAAACGTCTGATAGATTCCCCTGGGAGGCCATCTGGCCCTGGTCTTCTGTTTGTTGGAAGGTTTTTGATTACTGATTCCATTTCTTTGCTGGTTTTCAGTCAATTCAGGTTTTCTGTTTCTTCCTGTTTTAGTTTTGGTAGTTTATATGTTTCTAAGATTTATCCATTTCTTCCAAATTGTCCAATTTTTTGGATATAATTTTTCATAATATTCTCTTATAATTGCTTGTATTTCTGTAGTGTTGGTTGTTATTTCTCCTCTCTCATTGGTGATTTAATTTTTTGGGTCCTTTCTCTTTTCTTTTTGATAAGTCTGGCTAGGGGTTTAATAATTTTATTAATTAATTAATGTCCATTGATTAATGGATAAAGAAGATATAGTATACATACACACACACACACACACAATAGAATAGTACTCAGCCATTAAAAAGAAAGAAATCAAAAAAAAAAAAGAAAGAAAGAAATCTTGCTAAGTGATATAAGTCATAGAAAGATACCACATGATTTCACTCATATGTAGAATTTAAGAAACAAAACAGATTAACGTAGGGGGAGAAAAGAGACAAACCAAGAAACAGGCTCTTAACTATAGAGAACAAACTTATGGTTACCAGGGTGAGAGGGTGGAATGGGTTAAACAGGTCATGGGGATTAGGGAAAGCACTTGTGATGAGCACTGGGTGTTGTATGTAAGTAATGAATCACTAAATTCTATGCCTGAAACTAATACTACCCTGTACATTAACTAATTGGAATTTGGATAAAAACTTTAAAACTATATAAAATAAAAATTTATATTATAAATTACAATCACAAATTGTGCTTTATTTTATCCTTCTACAGAAATATTTCTTACCTAATTTATGTTTCTTAAGCAGAACTCCAAAATTATACAAGCTTCAGGCTCCACAAACCTGGATCCACCCCTTCACTTCATTTATCTCAATTCTCAGTGACAAGTGAACACATTCTTGTCACTCCCCCAGTCCAACTGTGTTCCCAAATCTGTCAAGTAAAAAGTTTCAGAAACTTCTCCCTTAACTCCCTGGCTCTTCTGACTTAATAAATCTTATGTGAAATCTGGGCATTTGTACCTCTGCAGAGTTCTGCAAGTAGTTCTCCTGTGTGGCTCTGGTTTTGAAACCCCTGTCCTGCAATGTCAGAGGCACTTGCTTGACAAAGTGTGGGTCATCACTCATTATTTGTGAAATCAATTTAGTTGGCCAGTCGGCATTGTTTTAACAGAATAGAATTACTTTAGCATGCATCACAGGGTTAGTGGGTTTTGTCAAATTTTTGTTTTGTTTCAGAACAAAATCTGCAATATCTACATTGCTTTGCAGGACCCAATTCTTAATGTTATTATGGTCATTAAAAGTTTCAGAGCATCGATGTCAGGGATACTAGAAACTATTTATGACAAAACAGAATGATCTGGATTTAACTAATTATAAACAGCCTCTCTTGCATATGCCTTTAAGGATAACTCTTTTTTTTATAATAAATTTATTTTTTATTGGTGTTCAATTTACCAACGTACAGAATAACTCCCAGTGCTCATCCTGTCAAGTGCCCCCCTCAGTGCCCGTCACCCATTCACCCCCACCCCCTCCTCCCCTTCCACCCTCCCTCCCCTTCCACCACCCCTAGTTCGTTTCCCAGAGTTAGGAGTCTTTATGTTCTGTCTCCCTTTCTGATATTTTTACAAGACTTAAGGGGAAAGCTCCGGAATAGAGAAATTATGAGCTCACAAAACTTTAAAAAAAAAAAAAAGAGAGAGAGAGAGATAGGGATTGTGGAAAGCACACACACGTGCTTTCAAATCCTGGAAATACTAAAATATCTGTAGAAAGAGGAAAAGCAATTTGAGATTTTTTTAAATTATCGTTTTACTATGGAATGTGGTAAGGAAAGGAAATGGGAGCTTGGAAAAGTTTCATTCCATGCTAGCAAAAGTTTCTATCTGTGTACCTAAGAAGTAAGTAATAACTAAGACGAAAGAACATGGTTTGAAAGCAAACTGTATGACATTTGTAGGGCACGAAGACCGAGTTCTTTCTACTAAAAATAAAATGCTTAACTTATGCTGTCTGGCAAAACCGGCTGAGAGTTTGTCATGTTCTGGTACCTGGATATCTTTATTTCCTGCAGCCCTAAAAATAAAAGGACATATTCTATGTGGCATTTAGATTTAGTCATTAACTAACCCTGGACTTAAGTTTTCGCTAAGAATCTGCTGCACTTCATTTGGGAGGTAATGAATCATCCTTTGTTCTGTCATTTATGAGCTGATAATTATGAACTTGGAGGACCTTGAAAATTCAAGCTAGCATGTTTTTCAAATCATTTTAACAAGAAAGTTTAAAATGATGGGTCAATAAGAACTAAATTTCATTGGGACACCTGATGGCTGGCTCAGCGGTTGGGTGGCTGCCTTCGGCTCAGGTTGTGATCCTGGGATCTGGGACCTGAGATCGAGTCCCACACCAGGCTCCTGCGAAGAGTCTCCTTCTTCCTCTGCCTGTGTCTCTGCCTCTCTCTTTCTCTCTCTCATGAATAAATAAATATTTTAAAAAAAACTTTCTTGTGAGAAAAAGTGTTTTATGTGTCCTAGTTTGACTACTGTTGAGTGACGTTAGGACATTATCCTATTAAATGTGTTGGTATTTAATGAAGATAGTATTGCAAATGAATTAAAGCCATGGGCTCAGAAGTCAGGCCACCTTGGTGACAAAAAGAGCACTGTGCTTAGCTGCATGAGCCTGTGCCTTAGTTTCTCCCCTTGTAAATGGGAATACAAACGAATATAACTCATGGGAATATTGTGAACAGTAAATGAATACATACAATATGCTTTAAATGATCCCTGGCATATAGTAACCATTCAATAAATTAACTTTTTTTTCAAGATTTTTATTTGTTTATTTTTGCAAGAGGGAGAGAGAGAGAGAGAAAGAGAGAGAGAGAACAGGAGCCAGAGGAGGGGCAGCGGGAGAAGCAGACTCCCCGCTGAGCAGAGAGCCTGATTGAGGACTCAATCCCAGGACCCTGAGATCATGACCTGAGCCGAAGGCAAACACTTAACCAATTAAGCCACCCAGCACCCTCAATAAATTAACATTAAATACATACATACAGAGAAAGATCAAAGAAGAGATTTTTTATGTTAATTCAGCATTCATCTATTATTTTGTCCAGTTTCAGTTCCAATATATTGGAAACAATGTCAGGAAAAATGGAGCTATTTTTAAAGAGGATCAAAAACTGATTTTTAAAATGGACTCTATCTGAGTGATTCTCAAATTAAGGCAATGAGGATTCTCACATTTCATTTAACAATACTATTGTTTTTATCCTTTTTTTTTATTTATTTTTTATTGGTGTTCAATTTACTAACATACAGAATAACCCCCAGTGCCCGTCACCCATTCACTCCCACCCCCCCGCCCTCCTCCCCTTCTACCACCCTTAGTTCGTTTCCCAGAGTTAGCAGTCTTTACGTTCTGTCTCCCTTTCTGATATTTCCCACACATTTCTTCTCCCTTCCCTTATATTCCCTTTCACTATTATTTATATTCCCCAAATGAATGAGAACATATAATGTTTGTCCTTCTCCGACTGACTTACTTCACTCAGCATAATACCCTCCAGTTCCATCCACGTTGAAGCAAGTGGTGGGTATTTGTCATTTCTAATAGCTGAGTAATATTCCATTGTATACATAAACCACATCTTCTTTATCCATTCATCTTTCGTTGGACACCGAGGCTCCTTCCACAGTTTGGCTATCGTGGCCATTGCTGCTATAAACATCGGGGTGCAGGTGTCCCGGCGTTTCATTGCATTTGTATCTTTGGGGTAAATCCCCAACAGTGCAATTGCTGGGTCGTAGGGCAGGTCTATTTTTAACTGCTTGAGGAACCTCCACACAGTTTTCCAGAGTGGCTGCACCAGTTCACATTCCCACCAACAGTGTATGAGGGTTCCCTTTTCTCCGCATCCTCTCCAACATTTGTTGTTTCCTGCCTTGTTAATTTTCCCCATTCTCACTGGTGTGAGGTGGTATCTCATTGTGGTTTTGATTTGTATTTCCCTGATGGCAAGTGATGCAGAGCATTTTCTCATATGCATGTTGGCCATGTCTATGTCTTCCTCTGTGAGATTTCTGTTCATGTCTTTTGCCCATTTCATGATTGGATTGTTTGTTTCTTTGGTGTTGAGTTTCATAAGTTCTTTATAGATCTTGGAAACTAGCCCTTTATCTGATATGTCATTTGCAAATATCTTCTCCCATTCTGTAGGTTGTCTTTGAGTTTTGTTGACTGTATCCTTTGCTGTGCAAAAGCTTCTTATCTTGATGAAGTCCCAATAGTTCATTTTTGCTTTTGTTTCTTTTGCCTTCGTGGATGTATCTTGCAAGAAGTTACTGTGGCCGAGTTTAAAAAGGGTGTTGCCTGTGTTCTTCTCTAGGATTTTGATGGAATCTTGTCTCACATTTAGATCTTTCATCCATTTTGAGTTTATCTTTGTGTATGGTGAAAGAGAGTGGTCTAGTTTCATTCTTCTGCATGTGGATGTCCAATTTTCCCAGCACCATTTATTGAAGAGACTGTCTTTCTTCCAATGGATAGTCTTTCCTCCTTTATCGAATATTAGTTGCCCATAAAGTTCAGGGTCCACTTCTGGATTCTCTATTCTGTTCCACTGATCTATGTGTCTGTTTTTGTGCCAGTACCACACTGTCTTGACCACAGCTTTGTAGTACAACCTGAAATCTGGCATTGTGATGCCCCCAGCTCTGGTTTTCTTTTTTAAAATTCCCCTGGCTATTCGGGGTCTTTTCTGATTCCACACAAATCTTAAAATAATTTGTTCTAACTCTCTGAAGAAAGTCCATGGTATTTTGATAGGGATTGCATTAAACGTGTATATTGCCCTGGGTAACATTGACATTTTCACAATATTAATTCTGCCAATCCATGAGCATGGAATATTTTTCCATCTCTTTGTGTCTTCCTCAATTTCTTTCAGAAGTGTTCTATAGTTTTGAGGGTATGGATCCTTAACATCTTTGGTTAGGTTTATTCCTAGGTATCTTATGCTTTTGGGTGCAATTGTAAATGGGATTGACTCCTTAATTTCTCTTTCTTCAGTCTCATTGTTAGTGTATAGAAATGCCACTGACTTCTGGGCATTGATTTTGTATCCTGCCACGCTACCGAATTGCTGTATGAGTTCTAGCAATCTTGGGGTGGAGACTTTTGGGTTTTCTATGTAGAGTATCATGTCATCGGCGAAGAGGGAGAGTTTGACTTCTTCTTTGCCAATTTGAATGCCTTTAATGTCTTTTTGTTGTCTGATTGCTGAGGCTAGGACTTCCAGTACTATGTTGAACGGCAGTGGTGAGAGTGGACATCCCTGTCTTGTTCCTGATCTTAGGGGAAAGGCTCCCAGTGCTTCCCCATTGAGAATGATATTTGCTGTGGGCTTTTCATAGATGGCTTTTAAGATGTCGAGGAATGTTCCCTCTATCCCTACACTCTGAAGAGTTTTGATCAGGAATGGATGCTGTATTTTGTCAAATGCTTTCTCTGCATCCAATGAGAGGATCATATGGTACTTGGTTTTTCTCTTGCTGATATGATGGATCACATTGATTGTTTTACGAGTGTTGAACCAGCCTTGTGTCCCAGGGATAAATCCTACTTGGTCATGGTGAATAATTTTCTTAATGTACTGTTGGATCCTATTGGCCAGTATCTTGTTGAGAATTTTTGCATCCATGTTCATCAGGGATATTGGTCTGTAATTCTCCTTTTTGGTGGGGTCTTTGGTTTTGGAATTAAGGTGATGCTGGCCTCATAGAACGTATTTGGAAGTACTCCATCTCTTTCTATCTTTCCAAACAGCTTTAGGAGAATAGGTATGGTTTCTTCTTTAAACGTTTGATAAAATTCCCCTGGGAAGCCATCTGGCCCTGGACTCTTGTGTCTTGGGTGGTTTTTGATGACTGCTTCAATTTCCTCCCTGGTTATTGGCCTGTTCAGGTTTTCTATTTCTTCCTGTTCCAGTTTTGGTAGTTTGTGGCTTTCCAGGAATGCATCCATTTCTTCTAGATTGCCTAATTTATTGGCGTATAGCTGTTCATAATATGTTTTTAAAATCGTTTGTATTTCCTTGGTGTTGGTAGTGATCTCTCCTTTCTCATTCATGATTTTATTTTATTTTTTTTTTACACTCATGATTTTATTAATTTGAGTCTTCTCTCTCTTCTTTTTAATAAGGCTGGCTAATGGTTTATCTATCTTATTAATTCTTTCAAAGAACCAACTCCTGGTTCTGTTGATCTGTTCCACAGTTCTTCTGGTCTCGATTTCGTTGAGTTCTGCTCGAATCTTTATTAACTCCCTTCTTCTCTTGGGTGTAGGATCTATTTGCTGTTTTTTCTCTAGCTTCTTTATGTGTAAGGTTAGCTTTTGTATTTGAGTTCTTTCCAGTTTTTGAATGGATGCTTGTATTGCGATGTATTTCCCCCTCAGGACTGCTTTTGCTGCATCCCAAAGATTTTGAACGGTTGTATCTTCGTTCTCATTAGTTTCCATGAATCTTTTTAATTCTTCCTTAATTTCCTGGTTGACCCTTTCATCTTTTAGCAGGATGGTCCTTAACCTCCACGTGTTTGAGGTCCTTCCAAACTTCTTGTTGTGATTTAGTTCTAATTTCAAGGCATTATGGTCTGAGAATATGCAGGGGACGATCCCAATCTTTTGGTATCGGTTCAGACCCGATTTGTGACCCAATATGTGGTCTATTCTGGAGAAAGTTCCATGTGCGCTTGAGAAGAATGTGTATTCAGTTGAGTTTGGATGTAAAGTTCTGTAGATATCTGTGAAATCCATCTGGTCCAGTGTATCATTTAAAGCTCTCGTTTCTTTGGAGATGTTGTGCTTAGAAGACCTATCGAGTATAGAAAGAGCTAGGTTGAAGTCACCAAGTATAAGTGTATTATTATCTAAGTATTTCTTCACTTTGGTTAATAATTGATTTATATATTTGGCAGCTCCCACATTCAGGGCATATATATTGAGGATTGTTAAGTCCTCTTGTTGAATAGATCCTTTAAGTATGATATAGTGTCCCTCTTCATCTCTCACTACAGTCTTTGGGGTAAATTTTAGTTTATCTGATATAAGGATGGCTACCCCTGCTTTCTTTTGAGGACCATTCGAATGGTAAATGGTTCTCCAACCTTTTATTTTCAGGCTGTAGGTGTCCTTCTGTCTAAAATGAGTCTCTTGTAGACAGCAAATAGATGGGTCTTGCTTTTTTATCCAGTCTGAAACCCTGCGCCTTTTGATGGGGTCATTAAGCCCGTTCACATTCAGAGTTACTATTGAGAGATATGAGTTTAGTGTCATCATGATATCTATTCAGTCCTTGTTTTTGTGGATTGTTTTACTGAACTTCTTCTTAAAGGGGAATTTTAAGAGTCCCCCTTAAAATTTCTTGCAGAGCTGGTTTGGAGGTCACATATTCTTTTAGTTGTTGCCTGTCTTGGAAGCTCTTTATCTCTCCTTCCATTTTGAATGAGAGCCTTGCTGGATAAAGTATTCTTGGTTGCATGTTCTTCTCATTTAGGACCCTGAATATATCCTGCCAGCCCTTTCTGGCCTGCCAGGTCTCTGTGGAGAGGTCTGCTGTTACCCTAATACTCCTCCCCATAAAAGTCAGGGATTTCTTGTCTCTTGCTGCCTTAAGGATTTTCTCTTTATCTTTGGAATTTGCAAGCTTCACTATTAAATGTGGAGGTGTTGAACAGTTTTTATTGATTTTAGGGGGGGATCTCTCTATTTCCTGGATCTGAATGCCTGTTTCCCTTCCCAGATTAGGAAAGTTTTCAGCTAGAATTTGTTCAAATACATATTCTGACCCTCGTCCCTTTCGGCACCCTCGGGAACCCCAATTAAACGTAGGTTTTTCTTTCTCAGGCTGTCGTTTATTTCCCTTAATCTATCTTCATGGTCTTTTAATTGTTTGTTTCTTTTTTCCTCAGTTTCCCTCTTTGCTATCAACTTGTCTTCTATGTCACTCACTCGTTCTTCCACGTCGTTAACCCTCGTCGTTAGGACTTCTAGTTTGGATTGCATCTCATTCAATTGATTTTTAATTTCTGCCTGATTAGCTCTAAATTCTGCAGTCATGAAGTCTCTTGAGTCCTTTATACTTTTTTCTAGAGCCGCCAGTAGCTGTATAATAGTGCTTCTGAATTGGCTTTCTGACATTGAATTGTAATCCAGATTTTATAACTCTGTGGGAGAGAGGACTGTTTCTGATTCTTTCTTTTGAGGTGAGGTTTTCCTTCTAGTCATTTTGCTCAGTGCAGAGTGGCCAAAAGCAAGTTGTATTGGGAAAAAGAGAAAAAGAAAGGAGAGAAAGAAGGAAAGAAAAGAGAAAGAGAAAAAAAAGGGAAGAAAAAAAACGAAAAAAAAAAAAAAGAAGAAAAAGAAAGAAAAAGAAAGGAGGAAAAAAGGGGGCTGGGGGAAGGAAACAAATCAAAAAGCAAAACAAACAACAACAAAAAAAGAACCACGGGGGAGTATCTTCTGATTCTGTGTACTTTAAGTCCCTTGGCTTCTCCTGGAAGTTGTCTGTCTAGCTGGTGTTCTGGGGGAGGGGCCTGCTGTGCTGATTTTCAGGTGTTAGCACTTGGGGGAGCTGCTCTGCCCCTGCCTGGTGCAGGGCTCAGTGGGGGTTGTTTACCCCGTGAGGCCGCAGGAGGAACAGCCCCAGTGGCGGGGCAGCTCTGGAAACCTGGATTCAGCTCCGGCAGGAACTCCGTCTGCAGGGCCTGGAGGCTCCGGGGCGGGGCCGCTGATCTGCTCAGCTGGGGCAGGAGCGTCCTCGCTGTCCTGGGCCCTCCCAGCCTCTGCCTGTCCCGGGTGAGGCCGGATCCTGGGCTGTGTCCCGGCGCCCTGTGCTCCGGCGCCTGCGCTGGTGGATTCGCGCTCCCGCCCCGCAGCCCCCTCCGCGGAGCCGCCCCCGAGTCCCCGAGCTGCTCCCGCCCCGCAGCCCCCTCCGCGGAGCCGCCCCCGAGCCCCCCGAGCTGCTCCCACCCCGCAGCCCCCTCCGCGGAGCCGCCCCCGAGTCCCCGAGCTGCTCCCGCCCCGCAGCCCCCTCCGCGGAGCCTCCCCCGAGCCCCCCGAGCTGTTCCCGCCCCGCAGCCCCCTCCGCGGAGCCGCCCCCGAGCCCCCCGAGCTGCTCCCCCCCCGCAGCCCCCTCCGCGGAGCCGCCCCAAGCCCCCCGAGCTGCTCCGGGTCCCGCCGTGCGCGCTGCAGCCCTTAGGGAGCTCGGCGCACTCTCCCGGGGCGCAGGTGTCTGTTAGTGTCCCCGGGAGCCCGAGGGCATCCCCGCCCTCCTGGGTCCTGCTCCACCTCCCTGCGAGCCCCTTTCCTCCCGGGAAGGTCGGTGCAGCTCCTGCTCCTCCGGGACGGGGCTCTCCTGTCCTGGGGACACTCGCCCCGGCCTCAGCCCGGCTCCTCGCGGGGCCCCTCCCCCTTGGAGGCCTTTTGTTTCTTTATGTCTTTTTCCCCGTCTTCCTACCTGGATAGAAGCGCGAACTCTTCTCACTGTAGCATTCCAGCTGGTCTCTCTTTAAATCTCAGGCCGAATTCATAGATTTTCAGGATAATTTGAAGGTTTTCTAGGTAATTTGTTGGAGACAGGTGATTTGGGGACCCTACTCTTCCGCCATCTTACTCCTCCCCCAATACTATTGTTTTTAAACAAAGTCTCTGTAGGGTTTTTTTTAATTAAATGTGTTATCAATAAAAAAATTTTTTTTATTTATTACTTTGTTAAAATTTTGTGACCTGGGATTATTTGAGCTAGGATAACCAAACTAGGAATCACTGTGGTATGTAAGAAATGTTCACCAGTGGAGATTGGAGGGATTAGGGGAGGGAGTTCTCCAGAGGCAGAATTACATGGAAAACTTTTTCAAAGTGCAAATGCCCACTCCCCTCTACTGCTCCTCTAGAGTGAACCACTGATACAAAAGAAGTTAGAGAAACAACTTAGTAGTTGAAGAGTTGGAAGTATAATGGCAGTGGAACCAAGTTCTCCAGCCTTTAGAATTAACTTTTTCTTTAATTACAGACCAAATGATGCAAACCACATTCCACATACAATGGGAAATCCAAAGCCTCCGTTTCCTGTGTTCCTGCAATTTGCTCTGAAAGAGATTTTTGTTCTCCTAAGCATCTGTCACTGCAGATTCCTGCTTCTGCAGAATTCTGAGTCCCCGCCAGCTGTCCCTGTGATATTCTCACCCCACTGTGTGAGTGGTCCTCTCTGTGCTTACTTTCTCTTCATTCACTCCAAATACCGCTAATATAGTTCACCTCCACTTTTGGCTCTCCCTCTCTTTTACTCTGCCTCATTTTTTGCCCTAGAATTTATCATCCTTTGGATGATAATATGTTGATTTCATGAGGACAGAGACTTGGTCTGCTCTGTTGCTGCAGTATCCCTAGCACCTTACCACATGCAGGAAGAACTCAATAAATATGCATATGATGAAAGAGTGATTGAAGACCTTATGATTATTACTATTTATCTTATTAATGAAGCAGACTTTTATTGTGAGCTTTGAATAATGATGGTTACTTACATCAAAGCTCAGGACAGGAAAACAGTTTAAAATGGACCCCTAAACTTATCTCTTGTTTTCCAAGGTCCTGGACCATCCTCCACAGAGACTTACAAGCTTTTCTCCTTAGGCCATGTTCTTGAGCATTTGGGGCCTTCTTTTCCTGTATCTTTCAGACCTAATCTTCTCTCTCCTCCTGTCTCAGGTCCAGTGCTCTTCCTGCTTCCAGTGTTGATTCGACCAGAATGTATCTACACAGTCAAAAGTCCAGATGTTGTGTTTCCAATACTGGGTGCCTAAAATTTCATTAATCATAATCTTTGGCCCATGACACAGTCTCAACCTTAGTTCTGGCCTGGCCTATATTATTATTATTATTATTATTTTGCTTAGTTACATCTTTGTTTATTAAACAATAAATACCTGTGTAAATCCTACCCAGCATGCTAATGAAAACATTCAAAATTTCTAACATTTACCTATGTTTTCCTTCCTATTTTATACCCTGCCTCTTTCCAGTGGAAGAAACCACTATCCTGCAACTTTTACTATTATTCTCTTCACTTTTTAGAATGTTAGCTTTATCACAATATAAATATTTCTTAAAAAAATATTGAGCAGTTTTAGTTTGTAACTGTTTTCAGGGGATATGGAGTATTATGGTATATCTAATCTTTGGGAGCTTGTTTTTTACTTAAATTATAGTTTAGGACAAATTTACATTCACTTTAAGTTTATACTTGTGTAAGTAAAATTACTAATATAAGGTATATGAATTTCCAATTTTAAAAGATAATGCCAAAGTATTTTCCAAAGTAGTTGAACTAATTTGTGCTCCCACCATCAAAGTATAAGCTAGCCTATTTATCCACATATTCTCCAATATTTGATGATATTAGACTTCTTCAATTAACTGATTTGGTTTAAAATGGTATCTCATTGTGGTCTTCTTATTAGCTTATAAATGTCTTTTATATATTTTTGCTATCAGTTCTTTGCCAAGGTGTTGCAAATATTTTGTCTTCATTTATTTTTTCACTTTATTAAAAATATCTTTTAATATACAGAAGTTTTTAGTTTAATATGTCAAATTTATTATATGAGAGAAATCAGCTATCATAAATGTTTCAGCAATAGCCTTGAAGGATAGTGATAAGGGAAATCACCACAATAGGTAAGACTTCAGGCTATGTACTTAGTCATACATTTTGTATGAAGAGAGAAAAGACCTAAAGTTAGAATATACATGGACTCTGGGATTTTAGCAAATACTTGGCTAGCTAGTCAGGAACCGTGCTCATCTCCTAGAGCTGTCATACAAATTAGGCAGCTTAAATTTATTCTCTTATAGTTCAAGGAAGCCAGAAGTTTGAAATCAAGATGTTAGTAGGGTTAGTTCTCCTGGAGGCTCTAAGGAGGAAATCATTTCAAACCTTTTTCCTAGCATCCAGTGATTGCCAGTAATCCTTAGCATTTCTTGACTTGTGGACTTATCATTCCAATCTCTGCCTTTATCGTCCACACTGCCTCTTCTCCATGTACCTATCAGTATCCTTCCCTCTTCTTATAAGAGCCCCAGTCATTGATTGGACTTAGGGCCCATCCTAAATCCCAGGATGATTTTATCTCAAGATTGTTAATGCATTACATTTATAAAAATACTAATTCCAAATAAGGTCACAATCTGAAGTTCCAGGGAGGCATGAATTTAGGACAAACACTGTTAAACCACTGCAGGGGTCTAAAAGGAGAAAGATTGGAATATCAGGAAAAAGGAAATCTGGGAAAGAGGCATATAACTGAACATTAGAGAATGAGCATAAAGTATGAAGAGCTTTAGAACACGTAATACCTACTCAAGATTACCAACATGGAAGAGACATCGAACAACCAGATAGACAAAAATGACTTGGCCAGTTAACATTATTCATCCTCTACCATCAACCAGTCACTGCTAGCACAATGGGAAATGATTGAAATAGCTTTGTCTCTGAGAGACTGTGCATGTGCTCAACATATGCTCCCATTCACCAACGCTAATTTAACTATTGCACCTGCAAAATGTACAACCTGCAAGCAAGAGAGACCAATGCTGAGTACCCCACATAGTATCACACTCTTCTGCATCCTGTATTCCTCACTCAATAATGATTTGTGATAATTGCTGGAAATCATTTGGATTTGCTCTAATTCATTATTTTTAATGGCCACATAATATCCCATGGCATTCCAAAGCTTTTCCTGCTATGGCTTCCTTTTACATTATAACACCCTATTAAATTCCTCTTATGATAGGAAAATGGGACAAATACTCAATGACAATAGATGGTGAGGACACCTGAGAAGACCCTATCTGACCTGCCCCCTCCACACACTCCATCAAACAACATGCTCCTGCTCTAGTTTCACAGTACAAATCCAAATTTAACAATTCAGAGAAGAGTTCCTTCAGCTGGTAAGTTTAATTCTGGGAATTAATTCTATTTTTTAAGTCCATTTTTGGCCACAAGCTAATAAAGCTACTATTATCTCAAATGATGAAAGCAGAGAAACCCTTTGAAGAATTTTCCAGGAGACTTGGCAGGAAGATTATAGTGTCGAAAAAGTAAGCTGAAAAAATATTCTGAGTCCGTATAAGTAGAGGAAGGTCAAAAGCAACTATCCAGTGTAGATCCTTTTGAGGATCACCGTATACGTGCAAATTTTTTTTGATGACAAGCCTCAGATCGATTTAGGAAGGGGAAGCGGAGATGGTGAAAGAGAACATGTCTACCTTCCAGCTGCCAAAAAGCAGCAGCTGCTGCAGGATGCCCTTATATGGCATTTGTTTCCTGTTGTCCTCTAGTGAAGTCTGCCGGGACAAACTAAGGCAAGTGGTATTTGCCATTTCCTGGAAGACAACCACAAAGCCAACTCTATAATTACCCAGAGGCCCTGTCTAAGCACCACAGCCGTAATCAGGCACCAGTCACGGGGAGAAGAGACTGACTGGGGCTCTGGTTAGGTACGCTGGGCATGTAGAGTGAAGGGTCCAAACCACATCTGGTCAGATCCTACCAGGAAAGCTTTGCCTCTACAGATGCTGCAAGAAACATCTCTGCATGAGGCAGCCGACAACCACCTCAGACTGCTCTGCTGTCCAAAATATCTGCTTGAGGGCAAAATTTCATGCAAGCAAGTGAAGATTTTTTGGGGAGAATATTTAGAGATGCAGTTTATATTGGCAACAAATCCTATGTTAGACCAAGCTGAGTAGTTTTGTAGCTGTTCTTGTCTTGCCTAACTGGATCTCAGATTGAATAATCACTGCTCTACCAGCTAACTGCTAGTTTTAAATGACTTCTAGGAAAAGTCCACCGACAATTTCATTTCCTTGCAATGCAACAAGCAGTATGTTAGCTATGGTTAACATCAGCATCTACAATTTCATAACAAACCCATTCTCGTTCCATGTCCAAAATACGTGGCTATTTGTAATCACTTCCCTTGGAAGCTATAACCCTGTGTTACCATAAATAATAATCGAATTGCCTTCTGAAGCATACCTATTTTTCTTGATTAAAAACTAAATTTTTGCACATGATTTGATTTTTATTGTCTCAAGAAATTTCTATAACCTTTTAGAAGTAGTTTTCAGACTGTATCCCAAGAATTCTGTCTTCATTAGAAATCTTTCCAGATGGATAAACAGATAAAAGCAGAACTGTTCTGAACAAAGTGGTTGAGCATTCTCACCCTTCCTTGTGTTACCTCCCATAAAACAAAATAAATAGATTACAAAATAGACTATAATAGTTAATGAGTTAATATAATCATTATTTTTAATTTTTTTATTTTGAAATAATTACAGATACACAAGAAGTTGCAAAAATAGCATAGAGAGGTCCTGTCACTCCTTCACCCAGCTTCTCCTAAAGTAACATCTCACTTAACTATAGTGCATTATCAAAACTAGGAAAACTATTGACTATAGACCTTACTCAAATTTCACTAGTTTTCACACACACTCCCATTGTATGGTTCTATGAAATTTTATCAGCATATAGATTTCCTCACCACTGAACTCTCTCATGATAGCCCTTTATATACCTCCCTCCACCCTCATACCTAACCCCATTGATCTGTTTTCCACTGATCTGATCCCTATACCTTTACTATTTCAAGAGTATAATATACATGGAATCATACAGTAGGTAATTTCAGATCTTTTTTTTTCACTTAGCATAATGCCTTGAATTTTATCCAAGTTGATATGTGTGTAAACAATGCCTTTGTATTTCAAAATAGTATTCCATTGTACAGATTTACCTTATTTTCTGTATTCATTCAGCTTTTGAAGGACATTTGGGTTGTTTCCAGTTAGGTCTTCTACAGTTAAAGTTGCTAAGAGAATTTGTATACAGATTATTGTAAGAATAAGTTTTCTTTTTCTAGGATAAATGTCTAAGAGTGCAATTGCCAGGTTGAATGATAAGTATATGTTTAATTCTATAAGAAACTGCAAAACATTTTCTAAACTAATTGTCCACTTTTGTATTTCTACCAAAGATCCATATGAAAGATCTAGTTTCTCTGTCTTCTTGTCAGCATTTAGTATTATCAGTATTTTCCTTCTGGCTACTTGGTATGTAGTGAAGTGATCATTTATTTTAAAGATCAATATTACCTTTCTTTTCTTTGTGCAATTTAAAATTGAGAACTATTTAAAGTGTTAAGAATAGTGTTCCCCAAGAATAAAATTAACATAAAAATGCATGTGATGATATGAACTCAAAGATAGCTATTCCAGACCACACCTCAATGGATGAAATTAATGATCTGGTCCACTTCTAAAGATTCAGGAATTTTCATTTATTCACTGACCTAGAAATAAAAAGATACATAGGCATTGAGCCATGTCAAACAAATTTCTAAGAAATTTTTCTGCAGGCTAGATATATTAGGTATAACAATATCGTACCCATTTACTCTGGTATGGTGGGTCTACCCAAGGGCCCAAACCTCAGAGCATATGTTTACAGAAGGAAAGCACAGGATGTAGATGTTCTTATAGGCATTTTTATAAAGCTACACTAGCCTGATGAAAGGCTACCTTCATTTCCCGAATGAATCACAATCAGTATGTAGGATGAAATCATCCTTTGGCCATGATTGTGCTGAAGAAAAAAGTCTACTTTTAATCCCCTTTCTACAGCAGGGTCACTTACCTTCTTTTGGATTTTACACTTCAAAATTAACCTGCTTCTTTCAATTTCCATTAACATACTAATTCTCAAGTGTACTAATTTTCACTTACTACATTTTATAATATGGACTTTCTTATAGTCAGTGGTATCATAAAGTGCTATATGGAGATAGATGGCAGCTGCCCTGTGGTGACCATAGCATAGTGTACAGAGTTGTTGAATCACTATATTGTACACTTGAAATTAGTGTAGCATTGTGGGTTAGCTATACTTTAGTAAATATATATATAAATAGATTTAAAAAAATACAGACTTCCTAAGGATGCTTAAACTCACTCTTCACACAACAGTAAACTACCTCCAAATTGTAGGATAATTCTAAACTTGAAAATAATCAATCACAACCTTAGCTTGTAATTTTTAAAAGATTTTTAAATATAAAAGCAGTACATACAGTAAATAATTCAGACTTGCAAATCTTGAGCATGTCATTCCCTTATGTGATTGTGTTGACCTCTTGCTGACATTTTAATATACTTAGCTTTGATCCTAAATTTTAGGGTCTGTTTTACCTTGGTGTCTACATCACTCTAATTCATGGATTGAATACATTAAAACCCTAAATAAAGGCTATGTAGATAAACATTGATATTTGCTTGAATTCTAGTCATACAAAATAGTATCTAACCACACACACAAAGAGCTCTGCTAATTGTTACCATGGCACACATAACTGTGAGTTACTCCTGATCACTAATGCTGGGCTTTCAGCAGGGCACTAAGTATGAGAAAAGGGCTTAGAAAATGCTTTGAAGTTCAAAACATAATTTAGTCTCTTAGATTTAAAATGATCTACTGCAAAGGCTGAGGTATTTCCTTTTTGAAAATGTCCTTTCAAAATTTTTGACATTGTCTTCCATTATGATTGTGGTTGACTAGAGTGCCATTTTGGGGGGTTATTTTGGCTGTATTAGTTACAGGCTAAGAGATCCCAAAGTTTAGCAGCTAATACAATATAGAAGTTTATCACTGTCTCATATATGAAAGTCCAGAAATAGACACTCCAAGGTTGGTAGGGCATCTCTGCCATCTGCATTAAGAACTTTCCATCTTTTTGTCTAAAATAGCTGCCTTTACAAAAATAAATAAATAAATAAATAAATAAATAAATAATAAAATAGCTGCCCTCTTGACAGGATGAGCACTGGGTGATATGCTATATGTTGACAAATTGAACTAAAAAAAATAAAATAAAATAATAAAATATAAAATAAAATAAAATAATAAAATAAAATAACTGCCCTAATACCTTCCATAATATGTACATCACAGGTAGTGAGAAGAAAGAAAGGAAAAGAAATGTGTATTGCTCATTAAGGTATAACCTGAAAAAAAAAAAAGGTATAATCTGAAAGTGGTACATATCACTTCTATTGTCATTCTCTTGTCAAGAACTTAGTCAACAGGGCACAGCTAGCTGCAAGTGAATCTGAGAAAAAGAGTCTCCAACTAAAAATCAGAGTGCCCAACTATGGCCCAGGAATTTTAATATTAGAGGAAAAAAAGATGAACTACAGTGACCAGTTATTCTCCAGGGATAGCCAGCTCCTCCTCCCTCCCATTATTTCCAATTGTCAAAGTCCACATACAAATGGAATGAGCTGGAAAATAGGGAAATTTGTACTCAAAACATTGTTCAAATTATAACCCATGGAACTTCATGACTGTTTCTAGAGTCAAGAATTTGAAGTGCATCCCTTACTCTAATATCTTGATATCATTCACCAATTTCTATTGAGAAATGATTGCACTTTAGTGGTAAATAAAAGAATATGGATAAGAAGGTGAGAGAAAATGTTTTCAAAAACTGTAAACAAGAGTCTCTTTGAGAATAAAATATTGTGGGTTTTTTTCAACCTTCTCACATTGCCTGGCAATATAGCAGTGGCAGCAGCAGCACAGTGGGTGCAATAATAGTAATAGTAGTAGCAGTAATTGTAATGGTAAGAGGCATAGAAGGTGCCTTTTATGGCACACTTTCTATGTGTCAAGTTTTTCCTAAGTTATTTCTCTAAACTATTTTGTTGGCTTTTCATAACAATCCTTTGCGGTAAGTAATTTGTCTCTTGAAAATGAAGTTGAAGCAAAGTGATATGAAGTATCTTGCCCCCAGTTGCATAGCAAATAAGTAGCAAAGCCAGAATTTTAATATAGACAAACTGACTGCCTGTGTTATACGATATGCCTGAGATACCCTTAATGGGGTTACTGTGCTAGACACTTCATATGTATATCTGCTCACTTTATCCTCACAATAATCACACAGAACTATTTACAGATGGGAAAACTGGGGATTAAAAAAAAAGTAGATAGTTTTCCTTTAATCAGAGCCATTAAGTAATAGAGCAAGATTCAGACCCAGGCAGTCTGATTCCTGTCCTCCAAACTAATACAGAGCTCATGCTCAGAACTTGCTCACTAGCAGAATCCTCATACTGGGGAAGAAAGCATAAACTAGTATGACCTTATTGTTTTCTAATAAGCTTTCCATTTTGCCTTCTGATTCAGCTGAAGAACACTGGAATACCAAGTTAAAACAGCTTCCCAGGAGTGAACAGGTGGATTTGTAAAACTAGATTTGTTTTGTCTGATGAGTCATCTTTGTCTTGTGTCTGGTAAAAATGAAGTTGTTTTGTCTCACTGTGGCCCTGAGAGGTATTTAAGGTTATATCCAGAGACATTTTGAGTTTGTCATCTTTGTCTGACTATAAAAATAAAACCAGATGGCTCACTGCAGGTATGAGTATGATGATTGGGTATATGGAGGTGGAAGGTATGAGCGGTCAAGTGAGTGACAGGAAGTTTCTTAACCATACTATTGTAGTGCCTTTCCTACACACACACACACACACACACACACACACTTTCTCTCTCTCTCTCTCTCTCTCTCTCTCTCAAATCCACTGGAAACAGCTGCCTATCAGCATCTATACCAAGCATGTTCCTATTCCTCAGATACCCATCAGCAAAGTCAACCCTAGAAAAAATTGTAAAATACATACATATTACCCCCTCTCCACCATCTCTTTTTGTCTTCCTTCTGTCCTTGTTTTGTGGTGTCTACAAGCTTCCCTCTTGAGAGCTGTAAATCCCTCACAGAGGCTTCTGCCCTAACTACAGCTCTCTGTGCCTGCTTATGTTTAATCGGCCCATTCATTTATTCAACAAATAGGTATAGAGTGGCTACTATGAGCCAGTCACTGTTCTAGGCTCTTGAGATACTTTGGTGAGCAAAACAAAAATGTTTGCCCTTTAAAAGCTTACATTCTAGCAAAGGCAAGCAAAAAATAAACAGGTCACATTATAAATGAATATATTATTTAGTCTATTAGTTCGTTATTGATACTACGATTAATACTATGTAAAACCAGAGAAAGGTTGAGTAGGGAAGAAGGATCAAGAGAGCTGAGGGGAGAAGGCAAAGATGTGGTTTGAAATATTCCATAGTGTGATCAGAAGACGTCTCACTGAGAAGAAATTAGAGCAAAGACTTGAGTTTGGGAGAGAGTGAACAAATGGATAAACTAGGAAAAAACACTCCATGCATAAGAAGGAATAAGTACAAAGGCCCTGGGTCAGAATGTATCTGAAGGGTTTGAGGAGCTGCAAAGAGGCAGAGAGTTCTGGAGCAGAATGAAGTGAGGGGAGAGTAGCAGGAGATAAGTTTACCAAGACCAAGGCAGCCATAGATGCTAGACCTTATAGACCAATGCAAGGACTTCAGATATTAAATTGGGTACAAATGGAAAGTCGGTTACATTTTCTCTTCAGTTTAACTGATATAAACAAAATATTTCTCCTCTTTTAAGAAAACATATAGAAACTTAAGAAGTAACATAATGGGGGAGGACCAATGGATATGCAATTCAGTCTTCTACAGTTAAAGTGTTTCCATCTTCTTGAGTGGAAGAGCCTTGTAATATTTCCTCCCCTTAAAAATATATTAGATATTTCTGTAGAAATGCATATAGTACCATCTTTTATTTCCTTGGTCAAAAGGTGAGCTTATCCCTTCCCCTCTTCTCTTAAGTGAAATAAAGACATAGTTTGAAAATGCACCTACCCATTTGGCTCAATAGTTAAGTCTTGTCTGGCTTTAGTGTAAAAATAGACATTCTTCTGTCTGAACATGAAAATAGTACTTCCCCAACAAAAGCCAAATGTCTTAGAGCTGCAAAAGATGTTTACTTTTATAAAACAGCCTTTTCCTCTATGTTTATTTTCAGATCGTGTAGGTGTGCTTGTAGAAGTAAGCAGGTATATAAAGCTTAAAGAAAACCCATAAGAGCATGCTTCCCGCTGTAGGTGAGAGAGTCTTGTGGTAGTCACAACTTTCCACATGATAGGTTGGGAATATATGCTGGTGTAATATTTATCCCCCCCCTCTTGAAAAGTTGTGGATATATTAAAGTAACAATAATGACCATAACTGTCTAATCTTTCTAGAACACTGTATATTCATTCATTCCTTCACTCATTCATTCAACAAGCAATTATTAAAGACCTACCATGCACTTTTCAAGTCACATTGTCTCTCAACTCTGTAGTTGTACAGCAGAATTGGCCACAGTCAAGATCTTAAAAAGTGATTATGGTTGTGTTCCAATAAAACTTTTGTTTGCAAAAAGGGGGCTATAGGGGTGCGTGGGTGTCGCAGTCAGTTAAGCATCTGCCTTCAGCTCAAGTCATAATCTCAGAGTCCTGAGATAGAGCCCTACATCAGGCCTCCTGCTCAGCAGAGAGCCTGCTTCTCCCTCTCCCTCTGCCTGCCATTCCCCTTGCTTGTACTGTCTCTCTGTCTCTCTGTGTCAAACAAATAAATAAAATCTTTTTGAAAACAAGAGGAACATAGTTTGTCAACCCCTGAAATAAGAAAAAGGAATCAGGAATTCAGGTCAGCATTTTTAAATAGGATGATCAAGGTGAGGTTAATGGAGAAGGTAACATTCAGTCAAAAACTAGGAGGTGAACAAGTCAAGACTTGTGGTTATATGGATGAAAGCATTCCAGGTAGAGGGAGCAGCGAGTGCTAAAATTCTGTGGCAGCAGTGTGTCTGGTGTGTTTTGAAGCATCAGGAGGGAGCTCTGTCTGGTTAAGGCAGTGAGTGAGTGACCCTACTTGTAACCACTCTCACTAAATGAAAACATGTTTTACTACAATGAGTAAGGGCTCAGAATTAGGCCTTTCCCTGACATAGGAAAGATAAGCAGCATTGATATATTTTGTTTTGTCCTCATTAAGGCCTTGGTTCAACTTAATACTGGGAACAAAGGTGACAGGATGATGGTAAGAATGCTTAACCATAGGGATCCCTGGGTGGCGCAGCGGTTTGGCGCCTGCCTTTGGCCCAGGGCGCGATTCTGGAGACCTGGGATCGAATCCCACATCGGGCTCCCGGTGCATGGAGCCTGCTTCTCCCTCTGCCTGTGTCTCTGCCTCTCTCTCTCTCTCTCTCTCTGTGTGATTATCATAAATAAATAAAAATTAAAAAAAAAAAAGAATGCTTAACCATAGAGGTTTCCTCTAGGAATCTGTTACCAACACATTCTAATCCTCAGCAAAGCTGGACGAATAAAGGTCTATAATCAAAAAGCAGCTATAAAATACTGCCTTTTTATTCACTTGCCTGTTTATTCCTGAAGTGCTTTTAAGAGGCAACTAATGGTAGTATTTACAGAACCAGAAGGCAGGACTGTTATTTCTAAACTGTCAATAAACCTAACTTCTAAGAAGAACTCTCTAACTCTTGGTGTGGATGTGGTGTGAAGGAAGAATAATGTGAGTCTCCAGATGTCATGAGAGCAAACCAGTCTATGTTCTCAAGTCCACAGATGGGCTCCTGCAGAGCAGGCCGGAATACCTGGGTCTGTGAGTGAGAACCTGTGGACATGAGCGAGCCTTGGCTCATGTGATATATGTGTAAAATGGTTTTCATGTAGTGTCTGATGGACCCAGCTTGTAATGCAACTTGGAAGAATAACTTTTCATTTATACCCCATCTTGTTCCACAAAAATATGTTTGTTATGAAAAGATAACAGACAAGAGATAGAGAGTAAACCAGAAGCCTCAGTAAAGCCACCAAAAGCTCACTGTCCTCTCAAGCCTTGCCCCCTACCTTCCTCATTTTTCCCTGTATTTTAGCCCCACTGGAATTCTTCCAATGGCAGAATGTACAATGCTGTCCCCTTCTGGTGAGGAATGTCTGTGCCCCACCCCTGTCACTCAGGTAACATATTTATCCTTGTGTTCAAAGAATACTTTTGCCCAATTAAGTCCACGCCTCCTGTTATGCACTATCATGCTATGAAGCTTCCTTTCCTTCACAGCACTTTTCATTTTGTAGTTTATACATTCATCTGAGTGATTATATCAAAGTGTGATTTGGCATGTTGTTCTAGGCCTATCAAAATTCATTATAAACAATTCTAAATGGAGCAAAACAAGGTAATCCAAGAACACGGTTTTCTCAGGGTTCTGGTTTAATGCAAAGGTAAAATGACATCAGTGGAAATGAGGGAGAAGAGCTGCATGTCCTTCAGGCCCTTCCATAAATCTTTTTTTCCAATCAGCATTATGGTATGATTGGACAGCTGAGATTTGAAGGCTGTATTTTCCATGAATACTTAAAGAGCAAACCCATGTTCATTCTTTGACAATCAGCTGGGAGGAATATGATTATTCAATTGACTGTTGTTCAGAATTGAGCTTGCATTCAGCTGAAGAAGGAATGATTCATCAGTTCATGCATTTGTGAAAGATGACTATGGTTCATACTCCCCTCTTGTGGCCACTTTCAAGGATTCTGGCGTACATAAGAGTGTAGTAAGGCAAATGAGAAATCAGATTCCTTTATTCAAGTCAGGAACCTGAGAATCACTTACTCTTTAACCCTTCTCAATGTCAGGCCAATTTTTAAAAATTGGTAAGATGTTTAAAAGCATCTCCAAACAAGGGTCAGTAGAGTTTGTGTTAAATCTTTAACGATTAAAATTTTTAAAAGTTTTTAAAACTCAACATTTAAACTGGTGGAGGGTTTGATATGATCATTTCTTGCAAATTACCTTTCCTTAATTAGATATGCCTTATCTGTTTGTTCCTCTTCAAATAGGACAGTAGTAGATTTAGAACTTTTAGGGAGTGTGGGAAGGAATGATGTGGTAGATGAAGCAGTCAATAATAGCACAAATGCCCATTTTACAAATATTTATTGAGTATTTGCCACTATAGGGAATCATAGTTAATAAAAATTATTCCTATCTTAAAATATTAGCCAAGAGGGGTAAGGGGACCTGTATATATATCTACATTACATGATGAAAAATGATGAATGCCAAAGAAAAAATAATGATATGCTCTTTCACTATGACATGAGACAAAGTCAGAGACAGGAAGTGAAAAGGGACGGCAGATGAGCTGCTTCTTCTAAACCAACATGTTCTAGTGCAGGACGATTATGGATAAAGCATTTATTCTGCATCAAGTGTTCTAAGCACCTTATCAAAGATAATATAATATTTACCTCACACCCATCAGGATGGCTATGACGCAAAAAGAAAATAACAAATGTTAGCAAGGATGTGGGAAAATCAGAATCCTTGTGCACTGTTAGTGGGAATGTAAAATGGTACAGCTGCTGTAGAAAACAGGATGACTATTCCTCAAAAAATTTTAAAATAAAATTACAGTATGATCCAGCAACTCCACTTCTAAGTATCTACCAAAAGAATTGAAGGCAAGATTTCCAGGAGATATTTATATATCTGTGTTCAGAGTAGCATTATTTCCAACAGCTAAAACATAGAAGCAACCCAAGACTCCATTGACAAATGAATGGATAAACAAAATGTGGCCTATACATACATAATACAGAATATAATTCAATCTTAAAAAGGAAGGAAATTCTGACACATGTTACAACATGGATTAACCTTGAGGACATTATGCAAAGTGAAATAAGCCAGTCACAAAAAGACAATTAGTGTATGATCCATTCATATGAGGTGCTTAGAATAGTCAAAATCATAGAGACAGGAAGTAGAATGATGGTTGCCAGGGATAGATGGAGGGAGGGATGGAAGTTATTGTTTAACAGGTACAGAGTTTCAGTTTTACAAGATGATGAGCTCTAGAGACAGATGGTTTGGTGATGGTTACACACCAAAATGCATTTAATATCACCGAACTGTATATTCAAAATGGTTAAGTAGGGAAATTTCATCTTACATGTATTTTACCACAATAAAAAAAATCATTTAAAAAATATGCTATTGAAGATCCAAGCATAACTTCCAAAGATAGCAGAGAAAGCTTCTCGGAGAAGAAGCAGCTAAGTTCAACCTGGAAAAATTGGTAGGGTTTAAGCATGGAGTTTTCAGGCAGAGGAAGCCACCTAAGCAAAAGCATGGAGGCAGAAAATTACAAGGCAAGGAAGAGAAAATGTTGGTGTTCATTTAAGTAAATGGAAGATAATATATAAGATGACGGATAGCTTTAAACGCCTGGCTCATGAGTTTACAATCAACTTGGTAAGCAGTGAGAAGCTATTGAAAGCTTTTAGGCAGAAGAGGGATATGATGTGAGTTGCACTTTGAGAGGGTTAAATTTTTAAAATACCATTTAAGATGGATTGGATTGGAGAGACAGGAAGAATCTGGAACTGATGTCAAAAACGTGTTCTGTGGCTCAATCCAGCTCATAGACCTCCTTTATATGACTTAAAGGGTATTGAGCAATATTTAATGATCACATAAAATTTCAGGCTTCTGGCTTCTCTTTGAAATGCTAAAATGATCTAGTGACGCTGGCTGTAGGTTCCTCATGACGATAAAACTGCGAAAGTTGAGTAACAGCTACTATCTTTCCATGGACCACATATTTTCCAGCTCCCAAGTCCCAAGCACTCCCTCGTCTTCCTGACACAAAGGCCTAGTGTCAGCTACCAATCATCATTGTCCTAAGTGTGTTGTTTTCCTACCTCAGACCTTTCTTATTTATGTGACCTTCCTGCCCTGTGGAGGAAATTGCATTTGTGAATGTGAGTCCAGAGGACACAACAGTTGGATGTGAGGTGACCAGAGCTTTCTTCAGGAATATGATCATAGGAATGAAGATGAAAGGCATTTTCAAGAGATCTTGGTCCTGCTGTTTTTTTTCTAAATCTGAACTAACTATTTGTTAACAGACAATATGAGAACTGCTGACTTAGATGGAAAAAATTATAATTATGAACAGTTTGACTAGATCTCCTCAAAAAGTCAAGTGTAATGTCTCCAAAGGGTTATTTTGCCTCGTTTCTTTATAAAAAGATTTTAGAGTGGGACACCTGGGTAGCTCAGCAGTTGAGCATCTGTCTTTGGCTCAGGGCATGATCCTGGAGTCCTGGGATTGAGTCCTGGGATGGAGTCCCACATCGGGCTCCTGCATGGAGCCTGCTTCTCCCTCTGCCTATATCTCTGCCTCTCTCTGTCTCTCTCATGAAAAAGTAAATAAAATCTTTTTAAAAAATAAAAGATTTTAGAGTAATGAATGCTGTTATTATATAGAATTCAACAGA
Organism: Canis lupus baileyi; assembly: GCF_048164855.1. NCBI lineage: Eukaryota > Metazoa > Chordata > Mammalia > Carnivora > Canidae > Canis > Canis lupus. The sequence continues at coordinate 11,000,728 of NC_132870.1, read as the reverse complement.
AATGACTCAGTTTCTCCCACCATAGAGTATGATAGTCAATTGATTACACCACAGTAAACTGTATTTTTAAGTATGAGATATGTTTCAATCATTTGGTGAGGTTCATTAGTCAGAGGCAAAACTGGTTCATGGGAGGAACAAAAAAAAAATACTATTTTTTAAAATAAAACATAGCTATGGATATAGTATAATAAATGGATATACAGAATATCTGTGGTATTACAATTGCATAGGGAGGGGACGCTTAGGGAAAAATAAGTTCAAAGGGCCCCTGGGAGAGTGATATTGAAAAGAATATTTGAGAAAAACTGGAGAGAACATTGAGCAAATCATTGTTTTGTCTCCATCTGAACTGCCTTCCAGTTAATGCCAGTGTAGACTCTAACCAGTTCAAATCTGCTTGCTTATCACTTGTGAGAGATCAGGGCTCGGTCATAGCACTGCCAATGCTCATGTATAAAGACAACATGAAACCTCTGTAACAAACTCAGTACTGTTCACAACTGAAATACTGACAAAAACACAAATGCTCTCACCCAAAACCAAGAAGAAAACACAACCACTGGAACAAATTTCCAGAGTAGGATCACTTCATTACACAAACAGTACTTCTTAGTCCAAAACATCTTGCTCTGGGAACTTAACACTACAGCCAAAGAAACATCAGACAGATTTGGAGGAGGGCGGCTTTTGGCTAATAACAGCAAAGTGACCTCACCCGTGAGATGGCCTGAGTGCAAACTCCAGTGTTGGTGAACAAGACACATCTGCAAATCAAATGCACAGAAGTCTGAAGAAGTCCAGCTGTACCTCACTTGGACAAGATATCCAAACACCAGGCTATTTGATAGATTGGGCTCTGTGTCTCTCCTCAGGTGAGGTCAGAGCAAGAGAGCAGCTAACATGGCTCACATTGCTAGTGCACAGCCAACCCGAATTTCCCCAAACTCAATGAGGGTTCTGTCTGAGAAAAGACAATGGCACGGGACTCCAGGGATTGATGTGAGCAGCTGCTGTGTTTTCAGAGCTTGACTAAAAGGATGTGTTTCATCCCTTGCTGAGGATATTAGCAATTTATGTGAAAAGAGGAGATGTGCTAATTCTTATTACAGAAGGCTCCATGACAGTCTCCAGTAATGTCTAGCTTCTTAATTGGTCACTTTCATCATCATTATCTTTATTATTATTATTTATTAAGCTCTTGTCCAATCACACGTTATACAAAGCACTATGTAAACATTATCTCTTTTCCTTGAAATTACCCTATGAGGTAGGCATTATTATCATCCTCATCTTTTAAGATGAGGACATGGAAACCCAGAGAAGCTAAGTAAATGGCCCAAATGACACAACAGTAAAGCATCAGAGCTAGGGCTCAAATTCAGGTCTCTCTGACTCATCAATTCTCTGCTACTTCTTCCAGGGAAAAGAAGGATTTAGAATGGGTTCCATTTTCTAAGGGTTTGATCGGTGTAGTTTAGATTGAGAGGTAGTAGAATTTATTTCTGGTAGTGTTCAATGGCATCAGTGATTAGCAAGATCCTATCGAGCCATTCTGATATCCTTTGATAATCTGGCACCTGATAGGGAGGTAGGCACAAAAGATTAGAGGTACAAGGAAACAGCAGGCATTTTAAAATTTACCAATTCTGAATCAAAGCAATGGATATATGTACCTATATGTGACTTTTTGGGCTGGAACTCAGAATATGTGTCTTGCACCTTGGTAATGGATTTGACAGTCCATATTTAAGGCCAAGTACCATCAGACTAAGTCCTTTGGAATCTTTCAATGCTGATTAAAATTTCTCAGAGGAAAGAAAGAGGAAAGAAAAGGAATGAAGAGAAGGAGGGAGGAAGGAAGGAAATATTTCTTGCTATTGTGATGAAGGACTTCAAGAATACAAAAAGATAAGGGCACCTGGGTGGCTCAGTCAGTTAAACACCTGCCTTCAGTTCAGGTCATGATCCCAGGGTCCTGGAACTGTGCCCCGCGAGAGGCTCCCTGCTCAGCAGAGAGCCTGCTTCTCCCTCTCCCTCTGCCCCTCCTCCCCAGTCGTTCTCTCTCTCTCTCTCAAATAAATAAAATTTTAAAATCTTTTTTTAAAAATACAAAACAACAGAACTCACAACTACTAAATGAAAATCTGCTACACACAGGTGCAAAAATATCATGAACTGGGCCATATAAAAACAGTTATAGATTTTTACTGAGCTAAGAATGATCATAAACAATTTCAGAAGGAATCTATTTCCTTTTTCAGGCCACTGCAGCTTTACTTCTTTTACTTTCAACTTTACTCTTTAAACTCAGTTCTCCAACTCAAAGTTATGCTCAAAGATATCTCATGTGTTCCTAGATTCCCGGTTATCACATGATCTCTTCCATTTCATAATCTCTTGCCATGACTCCTCCGGGGTTATTCATTGCCTGGAAAGCTACATAAGATCAGCAGCCCTGATCTGAGGTCCATGATAGGGCCACTTCTCACCAGCCATGCCTCTACCAACTTTGGGTTCCAATATGTTTGCCAGCACCACTACCTCTAGAGGGCACCACTATCATTGCCTAATGCCACTGACCTCATCAGGCACTCTGCCTCTGCTGAGCACCTTCGCTCAGTCAGCATCACTTACCATCATCCCCTCAAGAGTCTACACTGTGCACTTTTGCCTGTGGCTGGTACCACTGAGATGCCAGAGTAATTCTTTGTGCTCCGGAGTCGTCCTTACAAGGTATGCCATGGCATGCCTGCTGTACTTTCACTGCACATGGATATGAAAGCAAACCACCTAAGCCCTGGTTTTTTCAAGAGATTTGATAAAATGGCTTATTCCGTTAAACCCAGAGCCCTCCTCTTTCCAAGATGGACTTGCATTCATTGAGAGCGGGGCTAAGGTCAAAACTAAGGTCAAAAATATAATACAGGCATGCCTTATTTTACTGTACTTCACTTTATTGTGCTTTGCAGATATTGCATTTTTTACAAATGGAAGGTTTGTGGCAACCCTGTGTTGAGCAAGTCTGTCAGCATCATTTTTTTTTTAATTGAGGTATAGTTGGCACACAATGTTACATTAATTTCAGGCACACATCATAGTGATTCCACAAGTCTGTGCATTACCATGCTCAGGAAACATAAGCTACCATCTATCACATCAGCACCATCTTTGCAATAATTGCTCACTTTGTGTCTCTGTGTCACATTTTGGTAATTTTCATAAGATTTCAAACTTTTTCATTATTATTATATTTGAATTGCTGCAATCTCATGATAAAGCTTTCATGAAGGAGGAATTGCTTCTTACAGATGAGCAAAGAAAGTGGTTTCTTGAGATGGAATATACTCCAGGTGAAGATACTGTGAAGATTTTTGAAATGGCAACAAAGGAGTTAGTTTATTACATAAACCTAGTTGATAAATCGGTGTCAGGGTTTAGAGGATTGATTCCAATTTTGAAAGAAGCTCTACTGTGATTAAAACGTTATCAAACAGTATCACATGCTACAGAGAAATCTTTCATCAAAGGAGGAGTTAATCACAGCAAACTTTATTGTCATTTTATTTTAAGAAATTGCCACAGCCATCCCAACTCTCAGCAACCACCACCCTGATCAATCAGCAGCCATCAACACTGACGCAGACCCCCCACCAGCAAAAAGATTACAACTCACCAAAAGCTCTGAAATGGTTAGCATTTTTTAGCCATAAAGTATTTATTAATTAAGGTATATACATTGTTTTTTTAAGACATAACTATTACTTAATAGACAGCAGCATGGGATAAATATAACTTTTATATCCACTGGGAAACCAAAAAATTTGTTTAACTCACTTTACTAAGCAATATTTGCTCTACTGTGGTGGTCTGGAACAAACCCCCAATATCTCTATGGTATGCCTATGTCCCACTGCTCCACTGGCTACATAATTAAGCTAATCTTGTCTGCCTAGCTTCCTGTTCCCTTACTTAGAATGAGTCTTCCCAAAAACTCCTTGGCTCCTTCTAAAGGGCCCACCCACTCATCTCTCAATATATGTCCAAATTTTTTTCAATGGTGCATGAAAGTAAATTCAAACTGAACCCACAGAACAGAGATTAGAATTTAATTGCAAATACATTTGTGATTTGTTACATTTGTTTTTGCAGATTTGTTCATGTAAGCATTAAAGAATAAAACCAAACTATCACTAAGCATTTGTTACTGTCTTATAGAATTTATTTTATTTAATTGGACTTTAGCCTTTTTCTATTGCCTATCCACCCAGGGTGTTGTAGGAACCAGCAAAAAGAAATGTGATATTGGGGGCAACTCAGTGGCTCAGTCCATTAAGCATCTGCCTTCAGGTTGGTTCATGATCCCAGGGTCCTGGGATTGTGCCCTGCATAGGACTCCCTCTTCGGTGACAAGTCTGTTTCTTCCTTTTCCTCTGCCCCTTCGCCTACTTGTGCCTGCTTGTGCGCTCTCTCTCTCTCTATCAAATAAATAAATAAAATAATTTTTTAATTAAAAAAAGGAAATGTAAAAAATAAATAAAATTTTAAAACATAAAAAAATGTGGTATTGCAAGGATGCTGTAAGGGTACTTTTGAGGCTTTACATAGTATCTCATATGTTTTATTCTGAAATTATTTTACAATATGAATTTTAACACTAATCATATTTTCTTCCTTCTTTTGGGTGCCTAGTTTAGTGGCTTGAATTGTGTGCCTCAAAAAAATATGTTCAAGTCTCAACATCTGGTGCCTGTGAATGGGACCTTATTTGGAAATAAGGTCTTTGCGGATGTAATTAAAATGAAGTCATACTGGATTTGTATTGGCCTTGGATCCAATGACTGGCATCCCTTTTTTTAAATTTATTTATTCATGAGAGAGACAGAGAGAGAGGCAGAGACGTAAGCAGAGGGAAAAGCAGGCTCCCTGCAGAGAGCCGGATGTGGGACTCAATTCCGGGACTCTGGGATCATGCTCTGAGCCAAAGGCAGCCGCTCAACCGTTGAGCAACCCAGGTGTCCCCAGTGACTGGCATCCTTATAAGAAAATAGGACACACAGCGATTCGGAGGAGACACACAGGAACAAAGGTCATGTGAAGATGGATGCACAGATTGGTATAATGTTGCTGCAAGCCAAGGAATGCCACGAGTTTCTGGGAGCCATTAGAAGCAAGGAAGAGGCGGGACACCTGGGTGGCTGCCCTGGGCCAAAGGCAGGTGCTAAACCGCTGAGCCACCCAGGGATCCCCTAGTAATAACTTTCAAAACAAAACAAAAAAATAAAAAATAAAAAAATGAAAGGAGAAAGACTGGTTAGAGTGAGATGAATTTTATAGGTCAGTCTAAGAAGTCTGGCTTTTGTTTCTTAGGTAAAAGGGAGCTCTGGAAGGTTTTCCTGTTGAAGGTTAGGAAGAAGAAGAAGGAATGAACATAAAATATTGTATGTAAGGGGTGCCTGGCGGGTTCAGTGGGTGGAGCACGTGATTCTTGATCTCAGGGTTGTGAGTTCAAGCCCCATATTGGTTGCAGAGTTACTTAAAATCTTTTAAAAAAACCCTGTTTTTTAACAGGGTTAAAAAGAAGAAGGGAAGAAGGGAAGAAGAACAGGGAAGAAGATTCTGGGATCTTGGGGTCCCAGAATCGAGTCCCACATCAGGTTCCCTGTATGGAGCCTGCTTCTCTCTCTGCCTGTGTCTCTGCCTTTCTCTCTGTGTCTCTCATGAATAAATAAATAAATTCTTTAAAAAAAAAAAAGAAAGAAAGTTACTACTAGAAAAATAGTTAATTACATTAACCACATTATATTTAGCAAAATATATGCATATTTTTGTACTCTCTTATTAATTGTTTCCATAAGTCAGGCCTCTGCTTAAAACCAACTGGGGAGTATCTGACTAAGCCACAGAAGAACCAGGCTAGCCTAGGAAAGGATGGCTGGACTAAAGTCCTGTAAGAACCCATCATCAGAAATTGATCCAGTGGGTTGATGACTGAGACAGAGCTGAGAGATCTTAAAAGGTTCAGGGCCAGGATATGATGCTGGGAGGTGGGGGAGATTGCATGAGTAGAAGTCAGTAGCTAAGCCAGAACTGAGAAATAAGTGTGGATCCCGGTGTAAGACCCACAAGGAATTAAATATCAAGGTATGACAGATAATGAGATGTTATTGATTGAACTGTATCTCCCCCCAACCCCCCCCCCAAATTCATATGTTGAAGCCCTAACCCCTAATGTAACTGAATGTGGAGATAGAGCCCTTAAAGAGGTATTTCGGGTTAAATGCGGTCATAAGGGTGGGGTTCTAATCCAATATGACTGGTGGGTGTTCTTTTAAGAAAAGGAAAAGACACCGGGAATGTATGAGCATAGAGAAAATTCCATGTGAGGACATAGCGAGTAGATAGACATCTACAAGAAGAGAGAAGCCTCAGGAGAAACCAGCCCAGCTAGCACCTTGATCCTGGACTTTCAGCCTCCAGAACTGTGAGAAAATAAATTTGTTTTAGGTAAGTAAGCCACCCATTCTGTAGCATTTTGTTAATGATAGCCCTAGCAAACTAATACATAGCATAGCAAGGAGGAAGGTCCCACAGGCCAAGCCCTGGACAAGATAATTATTGAAACTGCTTTTACCGCACGTTTCCTTCATCCATACTCCCTTCCTACCTGTAGCTCTCCACTATTTCAAGGAAATCATGCCCCTTCTGATAATGAGTATATATATGTCTTGTGTCTTAAGACTCTTAATAGGCAAGAACTATGACATTTCTCTCATATCACCCAGAGATTTGTGCTATGTATAACAAAAAGGCTTATTCAGTGCTTGAGGATTGATTAATGTGTTCTCTGTGTTTACCTAAATCAGAGGTTCTTAACTTCATGGAACCCCTGAGTGAGGGGGTAATTTATGGACTTTAGATGGACTTTAGGAGCTTTCCCACAGCTTTTGTCAGATTCTTAAAAGGAATCCTAGCCCTCAAGGGTTAAAAAAAATACTTCATCTTTGATATTGGCTTTTGTTAGATCCTTTTGACCAATGCTGATGTTATGTGGGTCAGTTCATATGCAGTAATGTAATAAGCACTTTATTTGTCAGGGTTCTCCAATCACATTTGGACACTGGGTAAGTTTCTAAATCTGATCTGTAGCTCCATCTGTTAGGTAGTTATTATAGGTTTATTGTCCTCAGCTTCATGAGCTGTAAACTATTTTAGAAATGACAGCCTTAGAAACAATAAGAGTTTGGATATCTGCCCATGAACATTCCCAAAATAAAACCATACTTAAAAGACATTGTAGATTAAAGTTTTTTTAATTTTAAAAAAATGGTTATCTAGTTATAAGAAATACAGTAGATCTTTTTAATCATATTATAGGTCAATAAGATCCAGAGAAAACACCAAATATAACAGTCAAAATTCTCTAGCTTTACCACCTACAAATGAACTGTGTAGTTACATATTTACTTTTAAGAGATAAATCATATACTTTACTTAAGAGATAAATTCAGTTTGCTTTAACCAAGTTATTTCTATGTCAATGTAAATTTCCATAAGAAATTTCACTCGATAATGTCATAGACACATAAAATACCAATTTTAGTATTAGAATATTTTGTTGGTCAAGTCTTTTTTTCCATAGTCCTCCAGCTAAAACTTTCTCTACATTTTCATTGAATTAATGTGATTACCTGAAATTGGTCTCATAACGCTATCTTGAGATAAATGAGGAATATGACCTGTGGCCCTCAGAAGCTGTCAGAAAAATGGTGCCTGTGTGCCCTGCACTTCTCAGACCTAGATGTGCACAGACACAGAGGAGAAGCAAAGTCAAACACAGCCCACTCCTTTGATCCTGCCTCTGAGGAGATGGTGCACACCCTGGACCTTGGCTAAGGAAAAACATCCCATTGTCTGGGGCAAAAGGACATCACGTCATTCCATCCTGTGCCTGGAAAGACCGTTCAGAACAAGTAATCCTGATTCTGGAGATGTGAGACAGTTCCCAGCTGCACTGTGACTTGTTTTCTGTTCCTAGGCAAATTGCCCAGTTTCCTCTGCTTCCAAATTTCCCCAACTGCAAAATAGAGATAATTATTGTTACCTTTCTCTTGTGGTGTTCTGACAAATAAATAGGGTGTTTCTAACATGGTTGGAGACAATTGTCTAAGGACATACTTGCCTAAAACTATAGGTGGAGGTTTTGTTTATTTTGATTGTTGTTATTTTGCTTTGGGCCTGACTTTGGCATAAGTGTAGAAAATCTAAATTAAATTATAAGCATTCATCTAATCTCAGTGGAGCATTTACAGTCAACAAAGCGCTGTGCCAGGCAGAAGGAGCACATCCTTACCCTCTAGCAACTCAGAACTCCCTCAGAAGGAGGTATTATATATAGCCTGGAGGTCGAGCAACATAAGCATAGCAGTTGACCAAGATAGCTAGGTTGGAATCCCACTCTATAACTTATGAGCTAGAGACCCTGGAAAAATCACTCAGCTTTATTAAGCCTTGATTTCCTCATGCGTATCACAGTAGCTACCATTCGAGGGCCTGCTGGTGACAGGAGATGTTCTGTGCACTTGCATTCACATGAAACCCAGAACAACTGCCTGAGATAGATATTGTTATCATCTCCATATTTGTATCCCCATCTTATAGATAAGGATACTGAAGCTTAGAGAGGTTACATCATTTGTCCCAGGTTATACAGTTAGGAAGTGGTGAAATTAGGACGCAAACCCAAGGTATGTGGCCTCAAAGCGTGCAGCCCTTACCACTTACACTATATACCCTCCAATGGGAACATAGTTCTACTCAGCTCATACAGACTTGTGAGGATCAACTGAAGTCATGCATAAAAAACTGTTAGCACGGTGTCCGACACATAATAAATGTACAATGAATGTGGAAGTAGCAGTAGAACAGATTAGACACGTATATAAATAACCAAAATGCCAAGTCAAAAATAAATGCGTAACACCAGTGTGTTTCATAAGAAAACTTGTTCTCATAGACCAGGTTATACAGGGGGTTCAGTTAAGGAGTTGTGATGGGAGAATAATAGTTTGTGAACTGCAACATTTCTACATCGGCATCCGAGGGATCTATAGTATGAATGAGTGATGCTTCATATATACATAAGTTTCTGAAGGTCATTTAGGGAATGTTTAAAGTATCTGAGGTACCCTGCCCTTACTACTCAATTTACTAAAATTGAGACTGTACTCACAAGAACAATTTCCAATTAAGCAAGTAAAAATGCGTCTGCTGCAATTATTCTCTTCCCTTCCTTCACCCCCACTTTCCAATTTCCTTTAATAAGAAACAACAGTGGAGTTTCTTTTCAGAGCCTTAAAATAAAACCCCCCAAAAAAGGGATCCTGCTTGCTTTAGAGTTGTTTGAAAAAGGGAAAAAAATGCATAAAGAACCACGTGCTTATGTTCTGGCCAAGTTATTAGCCTCTGAGAACAAGAGCTAGAGGAGAGGACTGTTAACTCCATCGTCTCAGGCAGAATGAGCTCTTTCCCTGTTGGCTTGCGCTGCCTGGAAAGCATCTCGCGCCCTCCGAGAGGCCAGCCTGCTGGAGAACTGCAGGAATCTGCAACAAAAACGATGACAGCCTGAAATACACCCCGGTGCCAACCTCCACATTTGTCTGTCACCTCAGACCCTGACTAGTTGACAGAGCAGCAGAATTTCAACTCCAACAGACTCGAATGTGTTTCTGGGCAGAGAAGCAGAGCTAAAGAGGGAAGAGATTTTTTTAAAGAGTATTGAGTATTTACCAAACTTTTATTTCCTGGCCGTGTGCAAAGAGGGGATCCAACTCCAATTTTGTATCAAGGCTCTGAGTCCAGTCACATACCTGAAGGTAAATTTTAATACATTTACTGTATTATCTAATTGCATTTGTTATACTAATTTGCATGATCTGATGAAGATGTCTAATATTTTTTTTCCTAGTACAAAGCCATTTATTTACCAAAAAAAAATAAAAAAATAAAAAAACAAACCACCACAAACCTTTTGTGTGATTTACAGAAAAGCTACTTAATAGGAAAGTTTAACCGTCATATTCATGTTTCCTTTTCTTTTCCAAGATGAAATAGTAAGTAGTAATAAATGATGGTTTTTAATGTAAACCACGAATACAAATGTAGAACTGTTGTCGGCCTGATTAGCATTCAGATCTTGGTGAAGTCTGAATCCAGAATGGGTTTTATAGAAATATTTAACTAAATATATTAAATCATAAGGGAAATATGTTTAAAAAAATAAATTTTCAAATCAAAGTGTTTTCCGTGTTTAAATTACCTAAAATTATCTTATCACCATCATTGTCCTAGTCTGTACCTAACAGCAATGTAGAAGTGGAACATTTTGCTTTTCCAAAAGATTAGGAAAATTATACTACTATAATCTTTGATTATGTTTTAGTTATTATAACCATTATTCCTTTCCTAACTCCCTTTTGTACTTTTATTACTAATTGTTGTCTCCTTCTACCATTTCTTAAGATGCACACGCAGAAAATTTCTCTAATTCCTAATGATGTCTTATTTGGGGAGGGAAAGGGGAGACAGAGAAACTAAAGAGCTAAGGAGATTATAACAACTCCTATACTGTAAGGTACTATCATTTCTGGTTCTACCAAAATAAAACAATAATGCAAGTCATGCTCACTCATTCCTCCTAGATATTAGAGGTCCCCCTGCAGGAGAAAACCATGCTTTCAGCTGCAGACTGATGCTGTTAATACTCTAACCAAGAAGTATTGCGGAAAGAGTATCTCTTTCACTGCCTTCAATCTACAAAGAGGTTAAGTATGTCACCTTGGCATTGTATCTGAGCTTTTCCCTGGCCCATGGCCTAAGTACACTGAATAGAAATGTTCCCTCAATCCAACTAAGCAGAAATATTTTAAAAATCCCCCCCTTTCTCTAGGATACCAACTTTTTTTTCAGTTCAGAGCTTATTCACCGAAACTTTGATGGTAATGACTATTGTTAACTATGACTATTTAAAAGAAAAGGGCACCCCTCTTAGGAAAGATTTAAGTTTTTATTTCTGTTCATTCAACAACATCTAGCAAAGCAGTACAGTCTGTTTCATCCAGTTACCATCCAGTCAACTAATGCTGCTCTCCACAGTTTTGAAAAGAATATGTACATGTTATTAATGAATCATGCTTTTTTTTTTCTTTTATGGAATTTCTGTACAGCCATTCAGAAATTACTGAGACTTCCTTTCCAGGTCTTTTGGGATTCAATTCCCAATACTTTCCCATGGGCAGCTCCACTTATCAACTACATAAAAATTAAAGGTGATGACAGAAAGGAAGTGAACGGCCATGTATCTAGACAATGCCCAACCATTATTCATTTCATTTCCCTTTGACAGCTTGTCATTTTTACTCCATTAATTTGTAACCATAGATCAGCATTGCTGTTTTAGTTAAGTTTAGCACAACGTCCAGAACATGTTAGGGATCTTTTTTCCACCAAGAGGAACAAAAACAACTACTGTTGAAAGATTTCAGGTGCCCTTTTCCCCTCACATATCCTTCTGGAACAACTTTCAGTGAAGGAGAAGGGGGCCCATAAACCCAAGAGAACTTCCCCAGTAGGCTTGGCAGTCCAAGAGATGCCAGAGAAACCGGGGTCTCGTTCATATGACCTACAGGGCCTCTTCCACCAAAGGCTGAGCTTGCTGTGGTAGTGCCAGCTGGGGCCAGCCTGGTTTTTGTCTTGGGTATCAGAATATGGACAGAACAGAGCGTGTGGTCTTGAGTGTAAGGAGATGGTGTAAGAAAGTGAGTGAGATCATGAGCTCTGGAAACATCCAGATCTGGTTTATATCTGGACTTTACCAGGCTCTGTGACTTTGGGCAAATGACTCTTTGAGCCTCAGTCGCAGAAATGAGAATCATAAAATTAGGTGCCACCTCAGAAATTTGTGGTGATATTAAGTCAAGAAAACAGCTATCCCTGGTGCATATGAAGTAATCAATCAATCACAGCTAATATGAAAACACTACCCTACTGATATGTCCCAACTAGAACTCTGTAAGAAGGGAATACGCTGTAGGTTTTCCCTCAAGGCCTTAGTTTATCCATCTATTAAGCAAGTAGTGGTAATAATACCCTCAGATGTGGCTGTCGGTGGAATTAAATGAGATGGTTTTTGGTATTTATTTATTTATTTGTTTATTTATGAGAGACACAGAGAGAGAGGCAGAGACATAGGCAGAGGGAGAAACAGGTCCTGTGGGGAGCCTGATGCGGGACTTGATCCCAGGATCCTGTAATCATGACCTGAGCCAAAGTCAGACGCTTACCACTGAGCCACCTCGGTGCCCACATGAGATGTTTTTTAAATACCAAGTATAGCATCTGACAGAGTGGCATGCCATGAGAAAGTATTTGGTTATGCACTGGAAATTATTTTTCTGGTAACAAATTTGGGGATCAGGAGTAAATATTCTTTGAATTGTCTTTTTTTATCCAAAGAAATGGAAAAATACATCTGACTCTACTCTGCTCCCCAGGGGGCCTCAACATGAGGTATTTATTACTGTGAGTCTTTTACTCCTTCATCAATTAGTTGCCTCTTAATGGCCAAGTCAGATGAAACCAAAGGGAGTTTTCTGTCTCAGATTGCCATTAAGAGAGAGAGACGAAATGCTGCTTTGCAGTCAATTCTGTTTTATTGGCCTAGTTGGACAGGGGAGAAGGTCCCCAGCATTTCTCCTTTCTTATCTTTTCTAAAGGCAAGAATAGGGGTTTTGACTTGCTTTGGGAGTATTTTTTTCCTTTCTAACTGAAATTCAAATGAAAGGGTTTGGGCTTTGTTTTTTGTTTTTGTAAACCTCTCCCCTACTCTCCTGGCATTGAAATGTCAGCTGCTTTTTCTGGCTACATGTAGCAGGAGCAGCCTGTCGTCATAGCAATGAAAGGGTATAGAGAGACTCGAGTTTCATGACCCACTCTGTGAAATAACTCTTAGTCTGCTCTAAAATCCTTCTTTAGAAATGAAGTCTCCAGTCCTGGCTTGTTTCCTTCCTATTATGCAACCAACTTATGTACACCAACTGCAGTAGCTAAATGTTTCCTTTAGAGATTCAATGAATAGATGTTAAGAAAATGAACAGAAAGCTACTAAAACAGTGACCAGTTTACTCGGGAGTGCAGGGGGAAAACAACTGAGAAGGCAAAGAAAGAAAGATAGAAATAACCTCCCTTCATAGCACATACCGCACAACCCAGAATAAATCCTTTCTCAAAGTTCCCACTGGCTCCTCCCATCTTCACCATGCACCGAAGTGTCGTGGTTATCCAGGGGGATTCTGGGGCAGGCTGCCTGGACTCACATCCTGGAACTCTCTCGGTTCTCTCTCGGTTTTTGTCTTACCCACTCCTTGCCTCTGTCCTCTCATATGTAAAATAGAGATAGTAATAGTCATAAAACTGTTATGGGAATTGAGTGAGACAGTGCATATAAGGCTCTTATTACAGTATCTGACCAGTGGCCAACGTGGACTATTAGGCTTGCCAGGCCTCAATTTCCCCTATTTGTTAAATGAGGATAACAGCTAATTCATAAGATCATTGTAGGATTAACGGAAATAATGTGTGTAAGTGCTAATAAGTAGTAGTTCTTTTAATACCGTTCATCATTATGTCTAACTTTGATGGAAATAGCTTTTTTTGAATTTGGAATATCCCAGTGAGTGAACTAATGAATACAGTCCTCGGAATTATCATGGTATAAATGTGAACCACTGAATTTCGAAAAAGAGAAGAAATAGGGTTTTTACATTTTTAAAGAATAAAGAAAATTCTCATCTTGGTTAATGATAAAAAGTTATTAAAACATCTTATCTTTCATTAAGATGCTTTATGTGAAAATTTGTTTTAGTTTCTTCAGTGTTGTCCATGCCATGCAATTATGTAACTAATTAACCTTATGTCTCAAACTCATGTATTCAATGTTCTGTACCTGAAAAATGCCAGAGATGCTGCAGGAGGAGCGGGGCTGTGCTCTGGTGGCTCTTACTGCGTAGTTAGGGAGATTGTTATTAAACAGATCATCACATTAATAAAAAGTGCTTATGCCCAAACACAAGGTGACCTCGATTACAAAGCCATCTTTATTTTTCTAATGAAAAGATCCTCAGCCAAAGTCTTTGGCTAACCTATGCACAAATGGATAGTTTATTGTAATGTGTACTCAGGATGCCTAAGATCGACTCACTGAATCGATCAGTGAGGGATAGCAATAAAGAAGTTTCCAAAGAATTTTTACACATTAAAGTAGACTTACAGGATCCCGGGAGTCAGGCTAAGATTGCCTTTTGCACTAACCTCAAGGCAGCTGAGTTCCTAGAGGAATGAATGTCACTCTGCCTGTTTCAAGAACTTGTCAATGGGCTGTAAGTAGTAAGGAAATTTAATTTCTCTTTTGTCTTTGTTTCCCACATCACAAGGACTTACTTGAAACCACCTGAGTCTATAAAGTGTGGTTTTTCTGAAACTGTGCAATTCCAACACTTGAGATAATGAAGGCGTATCTCAAGAATAATTACTAAATCTGCTTGAAATATCTTCATCTCCGTTTTTATTGTCAAGATGACCATCTTGGGGTACCTGGGTGGCTCAGTGGTTGAGCATCTGCCTTCGGCTCAGGTCATGATCTGAGGATCCTGGGATCCAGTTCCACATCAGGCTCCCCACAGGGAGCCTGCTTCTCCCTCTGCCTATGTCTCTGCCTCTCTCGCTCTCTCTCTCTCTCATGAATAAATAAATAAAATCTTAAAAAAAAAAAGATGACCATCTTAAGCATGACAAAAATAAGTATTGCTTGGAATCATTTTAGGCTGTTTTCTTGAAATGAAATTTTATTTTTTTTTATTTTATTGTTCAAAATTATTTTATTGTTCAAAATTAAGTCATTGAGACAATGGTCTTTAATGTGAGAGATTTCAGAAGCACTAGAATATAAGGCAAGCCGCTCCTTTTCATAGCATAATTTTGGGGGCTGAAAAATTCACAGTATATTTGAATATGTATTATATAAAATTATATACTAAAGTAAATGTTAAGAGGGCAAAGCACCTTTGTTCTAAGAAAGTATATAAGGAGTCTGATCCCTGCCGAAGGTCAGTGATGGCTTTGATTTGAAGCTAAATCAATGTTACTCTCTGGTGTGTGTGTGTGTGTGTGTGTGTGTGTGTGTGTGTGTGTTGGGTGGTGGTGGTTGGGGTGAGTCGGTGCTGGCAAGAGAATTCTGAGTGTCACACATTGTACAAAGACCCTGTAGCAGGTGGGATCATGGGCTCTTTGAGGAACATTGAGAGCAAAGAGCAGAACAATGGGAGATGCAAATCCTAAGCAACTCTCCCCACAATGCCCTCTTCTTTGAGCACGAAGTGTTTATCCTCTGCTTGATTCACGTTTAATGTGTATCTTTAACATCTCTATCAAATGCTGGTTAGACTCAGTGCCCCAACTGGCATTAACCATGTTTATCCCTCACTCAGCCTCACATGGTAGTAGGTTCAGTTAGGAAGAATGACAGCCAGTTGAAGGTCAGAGTTCCAGAAGGTCTGTATCCTTCACAGGACTGGGACACCTTGATGTCAGATGGTGACTCAGCTGAGAACTCAAAATAGAAGAGCATCTTTTTTTAATCCTTCAGGGTAACTGTAAAGTCAAGCTACAGAGCTCTCCCAAGAGACTCATTAACACTTTAAAAGCCCTGAAACATCACTGTTAACTCTGGATCAGGTAACAATAAGCATACATCAACTGAAATGTGACTAAAAGGTTGCCTCTCTAATAACAAAGCCTTTGGCTATCACGTAAAGACAGAGTGAAGGAAAATGGTCTGTTTGAGTTTGATTATGAAATACTTATGATAATCATTTTGTTGACTGCATTTCTCTGAAAGGAAATTTTTCCATAGTTATAATAATTACTAAAAATAGCAGCCTACAGTCTTCCTCTGATATAAATGAATTCAGCAGAGGATATACCTAACCTTATTTAGAAGCATGGAAGTACATGGTCAAGAAATGATATGCCAATAGTAAGAAGAAAAATAAAATAGAGCAAACAGTCGGTGCAAATTTCTCTTTTTTCTAGGGTATATGGTGTATCTTTCTCAGTTTGTTGGACTTTAGACAAGGTGAGATGAACAGAGCAATAGTCGTAACCTGCGTTGAAAACCAAAAACATTAAAGGAAGGTTTGTTTAGTTTCCTTGGCCTAGAAGGAAGGGGGAGGACTTGTAAGTTTGGCTGAGGCTGCCTCTGAAGGAGCCAACATCTAAGGGGAGAGGGGGCAGTTCAGCTGCCTGGGGGACTCCAGGCAACAAGACGGAAATCCACTTCAAACAATAACTGCCAGCACTAAAATTTCCAAGGAGTTATTTACGTAGCCAATAGAAGAGCTGGAAAACAAAAGACTCCAAGCCTGTTCCTCCCTTTAGAGGAATGGGTAACTCTGTTTGCTCTAGTTCAGTGGTCAGACAGCTTGTTAATGCTTAAAAGAGAAGGGAGATAAAAAGAGAGAAGAGGTATAGTGACCTAAGAAGTGCCCAGTGGAGCGAGATGGTTAGAATAAGTAGATTAAAGCGACAAGAGGACACGCAGAACTCCAAAAATAAAAATCCTCTTTTTAAGTTTAAATTAGTGCTTCAAATTAATAAAGTGAACAAATGTCCTACGAAACTTCAGAAACTGAAAAGAAATCCAATACAAAAGTCTACTCTGACCCAATCGAATTCTAATTTAGTCTTCCAGAAAATATCCTAGAAACTGAAATGCAACCAATTACAAATAAGGACTCAAAATGAATCAGAGTACCCAAAATATATTCTGGTAGTTTGTGTAAGTCCACTCCTAAATCTGGATCGATAATGATGCTCTAAGGAGTGAAATGTGTGGGAAATATCAGAAAGGGAGACAGAACGTAAAGACTGCTAACTCTGGGAAACGAACTAGGGGTGGTAGAAGGGGAGGAGGGCGGGGGGTGGGAGTGAATGGGTGACGGGCACTGGGGGTTATTCTGTATGTTAGTAAATTGAACACCAATAAAAAATAAATTAAAAAAAAAAAAAAGGAGTGCCAAACTTTAGGCTCTCTTCCCTTCTCTACGATACAGAAATTTCAGGAGAGAGAGAGAGAGAGACCAAAAGTCAGAGGGTTCCTTTCAGAAACGTTTCCTACCAAAGCAACATCCAAACCATATTTAGGTATTACATGCACGGCTTTCCACCCTCCATCTGAAGGACGAGCCACTGGTCATAGAGGCCAGAGTGGACGTAGCTCCATCAATCAGGGGTGGCTGACACAGGCATAGCTTATTTTGCCTGCCTTTCAGTCCAATCCCTTTGGGCTCAGCTGGGCTCCCTTCCCAGCTAGAGGAAAGGATATCCAGGCCCCTTTCCTTGTTTTTCCAGGGACAGAGCTTGTAGACCTGCTGAGAAATCTAATTACAACCTCCTTTCATGCTAAAATCCAATTACAACCTCTCCCAGGGTGAAAGCCAATCCTTTTGATAAAAAGGAAGCCAAACAAAGAGGCTTCAGGCAGGGGGTGTGCCTGTGTTCGGCCTTCCCTTAGGCAACTATGCAGAAAGGTTGCAGTGACCTTCTCCTGCCTTGAGTAGGAACAGTGGCCATAACCTATTACTACTCCCATCCTCATAAGAAGGAAAAATATTTTCATATCTGATGCTGGAGTTTCTGGGGATTTTTTCAAGCATCCATTAGCTGGGCAAAGCAAATTTTGAGCCACTCTCCACACACACGTTTTAGATTGACCAAGATGACTTTTTTTTAAATCAAATTTGGAATATGTTAAACAAGAAAAAAGTGAGTTATTAAATCCAATATCCTTCTATACTCTATTCCTGACATCTTTGATGTCCTGTGCCACCCATTCAGCTACCCATTCATTTGAGGATAATGAATTCATTTGAGGAAACTGCAGTGTTCCTTGAAAAAGGGTCACCCCAAATTCTTGAAACCTAAATAAGATAAACAGAGACAGTTCTCAAAATAGCCATTTATGGAAACAACATGTTTTCCGAATACCTGGCATAAGTGTATAGTTGCTGAAACAATAAAATTCTAACCACATTCTAATCAAATATCTATCACTTCTACATAACCACTGTAGTCATAGAATATGTATAAAATCCAGATTTGCAGTTTAGCAAAAAAAAAAAAAATGGACAAAATTTTTAGAAAGAGCATCCAGTTATCTTTTTTTTTTTAAGATTTATTTACTTATTTATTTATTTGTGATAGACACACAGAGAGAGAGAGAGGCAGAGACACAGGAGGAGGGAGAAGCAGGCTCCATGCAAGGAGCCCGACATGGGACTCGATCCCAGGACTCCAGTATTGCGCTCTGGGCCAAAGGCAGGCACTAAACCACTGAGCCACTGGGGACCCCCAACATCCAGTTATCTAATAAGTTTTTAATTGGATATGAGCAGAACATTTTTGTTGTTTTTTTTTATAGGATAAAGTTTACCCTAGGTTCAAAAAAGGTGTGTTACACCCATAAAGTTAATATAAATATATAAATAAGAATAAGATCAACCATTTAATGACTCTCAAATACCTCCAAAAGCAAAACATTTTTACATACTTGACTCAACTTCCATTACCTAATCATCTATATAATATGATAGCAACCCAGTCACAAAGATGACTGAAATTTACAAAAGTCAGAAGAATTGACCCTGATTGTAGGTCAATGAAAACCTGTAACTAGTTTAAGACACCGTGTTTGCTCAGGTCTTCATGCTCTCTTAGCCCACTGGAATCATTTTTAACTCTCAAGCCATTAGTTCAGAGGGTTTCCTCAACCTTTTATTGGGAACCAAACAACTCTGAACGAACTCTAAATTCATGCAGCATTCTATTGGAATTCAGTAGAATCAAATATATAGGTAAAGGAAGATACTAGAAGCTTTTGTTTTAAACTGGGAAGACTTCCGGTTTAAACCTTGGTACTCCCAGTGATCTTGCATTTAATAGCTTCTTAGATAGGTATGGAGGTATGGGAGGAGTATGGCATTAGCTCACTGACAAAAGAAAAAAAATAACAACAACAACAGCTGATTGATGTTGCTTTGTAATCTGAAAACAATTTAAAATGATTTCAAAAGCAAATGCTTTCTTATAATTTGAAAAATACTCTGGTAGGAACATTGAAGTTTACTATAGTCTGAGCTGTGGATATGATTAACTTCTTTTCTTTTCCCAAAAGGTGACAGACAAAAATCTAGCCCATACCTATTCTATATTTGGTTCTTTGTTTTTTGTTTTTTTGTTTTTTTTTTTTTGTATATTTCTTTATTGGAGTTCGATTTGCCAACATATGGTATAACACCCAGTGCCCGTCACCCAATCACCCCATCCCCCCGCCCCCAAATCCTCTGTATTGGATGGTGGCCACAATAAGGTCTCCTGATGTAGTCATGGCTGGAGGTAGCTGACTTACCTCACACTTCCCAGCATCTTGATAACAGGGCTAATAATGCCTAGAGATCCATAGCATAGTTATTGAATATGGTATGTACATTTTAGTGCCATGAAACTATCAAAAATAGTCCTTGTCCAAAAAGAATTAGCAGATTCCCTTATACAGTATCATTCATCCAGAGTACAACTTTGTTTTAATGTGGCTCATTAGACCACTCTTGATTAGGCAAATCTCCACGTGTTCAGTAGTTTTAGAACAGTTTACAATGTTTAGTCAGACTGAGCTAATGAGTTGGATTTCCTTTGGTATAGACTGCAAAATGGAGGGGAGAGAAACAGAGACAGTAATTTACTTCCTGAGGTTCCAGATTAATCTTGGTGTCATAACATTCTAGAGAGTGCATGAAAAGCAAAATGAGAGAGTACTTTAAAGTGAAAAAAGCCATGTTCTAACACAAAATACTCCCATAGTTTGCCCATATTTCTTTCCAAAATTCTTCAGTTCACCCTTCAGATCTTATGATTAAATCAGCAAAATCATCTTTATTGAGTGCTAATCCATATTTGAATACCTTGTAGCTTTGGATTCTCTCCAAAGTGAGGACTGCTGTGTCCCATTTAAAAAGAAAAATGTCAGGCAGCCCCTGTAGCTCAGCGGTTTAGCGCCACTTTCGGCCCAGGGCGGGATCCTGGAGACCCAGGATGGAGTCCCACATCAGGCTCCTTGCATGGGGCCTGCTTGTGTCTCTGCCTCTGTGTGTGTGTGTGTCTCTCACGAATAAATAAATAAAATCTTTAAAAAAGAAATTAATTAAATTAAATTTAATTTAAAAAGAAAAATGTGCCCCAGCTAAGGCAATACAGAAGAGGAAAAACTCTTTCCTCTATCCTTTTAGGTTCAGTTTTTGGGGCCTGCAAATTAAACTGACAAAAGACAGGTTAACAGGACGAAAAGGTTTATTCATATACATGCAGGAACTGGCTCCTTGAATGGTTAAAGTTTAAGGCTTGCATATCTAACTTAGTAGGGGAAAGGAAGGACTAGGGAAAGAAACAGCTTCTGTGGAAAGGACAAAAGATTTCTTTAGGAAAGATAAATGGGCTTTTAAAGCAAACGAGATAAGAGATTTTGTGAAAATGTTTATTTATTCAAGTACAGTGGTCTTTCTTCTTTAGAGCTACAAAATTCCTGAAGAGGAATTTATGGTAGGTTTACTCTCAGTCTCTCTCCTGGGAGTAGAAGGTACCCTGGGAGTAGAAGAGGGAATTTATGGCATTTCTTATTTCTCAGAAGGTTCTGCTTTTAGTCCAATAAGGAAGGCTCCAAGAAGACTTCTTTCTGCATCTGTTGAATCTCAAATATCCTCTGCTTAAAATAACCTTCATACCAACTCAAGGGGTCCAAGTGGGTCCCCACAGCAACTATTAGACAGACCTGAAACAGGGCAGCACTGGGGAACAGGAGGAAGCTTCATTGGCAGAGGATCTGAAAATATTCAAATCCATGTATCCTAAATTTTGAATCAAGTGTTGTTTGGTCAAGGTTCCAGCAAGAAAATGATAGATCCAGGCAGAAAAAATTGAATTTGGGGATTTGAGATAATGTATTAAAGGATTATCTATCAAGCTCTGGGCAGGGTATAGAGAAGCCCCAAAATCCTCTGAGAATAGGCTAATAAGTAAGCTTGTACATTCCAGGGGAGAGAGGATTTTCCAAACTCAGACAGAAAACACTGCCTAGAGAGGGTCACTGGGGGGAGCTATGGCCTCTAGGAGAGGGCCACAGTCACAGAGAGGGAGCTAAGAAAATATATACCCTGATTTTACACTCTTCCCTCAAATTTCTCCTGCAGTGTACCCCACTGGCTGAACCCAACAGAAACCATCAGGCAAGAGAGCCTGAAGATGCAATTCACACAGACTCTGGGACAGCTCAGGTTGGAGAGTAGATGTGGTATGGATCTGGAATAGATGGAAGGTTTCTAGATACTCAGTAGGGGTGGGGGAGTAAATCTTTTCCCAGTATGGGAGAAGTAGAATTAACAGCTGTAGACCAGCTGCGTCCTCTCCTTGCTTTAAAGAATCTTCTGGAGCTTCCCCTTGGAAGGCATAAATATGCCTAGGTTTTTCACCCTGTTTTCAAAGAACTGCTCAAACCTCAGCTGTAAAATTCATTAGGGTTATTGTATATCTGCTTCTTTTAGAGAAGGCGGGTAATGTGTAACAATGCACTACTAGGAAAAGCAGTTGTTCTCCCTGCTAATATATAATAATAATAATATTATATAATAATATAATATAACAATAGTGTTGGCCCTCACCAAGGCACATGAGAGGCTTCAACCATGTGCTGAACCCTGGAGGGATTTCTGCTGGAGTAAGTCTTTTCATTAGTGGTTCACACAGGAACTACTCATCAAAGCCCACCATTGTTCCCCAGCAGATCCAACACCATGAGAATGAGGCTACTTGGAACTGTTCTTAGGTAAGATTTGCTGTTTTTCTTAATCCTGGAAGAGAACGACCCCAGTGAATAGTCCTTGGTACATTCACAGCGCTGAAAGCACTTGAAATTCCTCTCCCAACTGGCAGAGCTCAACAACAGACTTACTCTATTGACAAAAGAGAGACAATTTCCATTGAATCCAAAGAGGTTTTCTATTGTGCTGGTAGAGTTTAACTAATAAGGGAAATTCAAAGAACAGTCAGAGCAGAAAGCTAAGAACCTGGCATTCAGGGGAAAGAAATTCCAGGGAGGTAGGGAATGAAATAAATTAGGAGATGTAGAGAAAAGAGCTAAAGGCAAAGAAAGAATAGGAGTAATATATCTGATCATATCATGGGCTAGGCTTCAAAAGTTGAATTGTCATGCCGTTAATATCATGAAGCAAATCATTCAGGTATTATTATGTCCCACAACATAACAAATGCCACAGGTCTTCAGGCAAGCCATACTCAGGGGTAGATTCAGAATTTGTAAACCAAAAGTTTACTGTATGTATGGGGCCTTCTTTTTTTAAATAGAAAAATCAAAATTAGGTACAGGGCTTTGTAAGGAATGAGGAGCTCTAAAGCTTAAGCTTCTTAGCTTTGTAGTACATCTACCTCTGACTATACTCAAGTATCTGTTGCCCCAAAGAATATGCAAAAAGATGGGAGGAGAAAAAAATAAATGTAAATATGAGAAAACCCTGCAGACACAGAAAAAGAGGAAATAAAAGAACAGATACCACATTATGATTTGAACAAAAAAAAAAAAAACATATAGGGCCAAAATAATTTTTCACACTATACCATTCTCACATAATTCCAAAAGAAAAGCATTTTTACTATCCTTGATTCAACTTCAGTTACCTAATCATCTATATAATATGATAGGAACCAGTGGGATCATAGCATGAGATTTACAAAAATCAGAAGAATTGACCTTGTCTATAGGTCAGTGAAAACCTGTAACTGACTTTAAGACACCATGTTTGCAGGGTGCCTGGTTGGCTCATTTGATGGACCATGTGACTTTTGATCTTGGCGTTTGAGTTTGAGCCCCATGTTGGGGGTAGAGATTGCCCAAAAATAAAATCTTAAAAAAAAAAAAAAAAAAAAAGGCACCATGTTTGCTCAGATCTTCATACTCTTTTAGTCCATTGTAATCATTTTTAACACAGGCAGTAGTGGAAATTTTCAGAAGGGCTGGCAAATGCCTGAGGGAAAGAACAGAACATTGCCTTCATGGGTCCATCCTATAGAGTTGTGAAATGAGACTCAATGAGATTAGTGAATGGCAAGTCATACAATCAGATGAGGAACCCTGAGAGGAATAATGAAGAGGTGTGGAAACATGGCTATTGCACAGTCTTGCCTAAGATAAGCCTGTGGGATCCTCTAAATATAATTAAAGTAATCCTGTAATTACACATTATAGAAGAGGGAGAATGTACTAATTTCTCCCAAGATGGAGAGACAGAACAATATTTGAGAATGTTCCTGAAAAACAATTCTTTTTGAAATCTTGCATGCTCCTCATTCATGACTGGGCACAGTGGCACAGAACTCAGGAAGCTCTCACTGAATGGATACTCTATGAACTGGAAGTGAGGCTATAGGTAGGAATATGCAGATGGTTCATAGATGAAGTGCTTAGCATAGTACCTGGCATATAGTAAAATCTCAAAAAATACAAGCCATTATATTACCTATTATATATGTTAATGATAAAAACTTACTTTTTCAATAAAACTATAGTTGGATGAAGGTAAGTCAAAACTCTAAAGCTTCTTATGAGTGAAACTCCAGAGTCTTAGGCCATCATGTCTATCTAATCATTTGAGCAAGTAACTAAAGCCAGTCCAGATTGAAGTGGCAGAGAATTTTAGACCTCTCAATAGGAGAAGCAGCAAAGAATCTACAGCCATCTGTACTCTCCTATAAGTTTATGTGTGTTAAATAAGAAATGTTACAAATTGTCTCAAGACAGCTACCCAAGCAAGTTGGAATAGAGTTGATTTTTGGGGATGTTTTGGTTCTTAAAGGGGAGACCTGTTTCTGTCATGCCAAATGTTTCATCTGGATGTTTGTTTTGATGCTATGTGGGCTGGCCAGTAGAAGAACTTCAGGCATTTGAAATTTCAAATCCTGGGTTTCTCTCAAAAGACCATTCCTAGCAAATGCAGTCTAGCTCTCATCTTTTAAAACTCCTGATGAGGTTCTCCCAAAAGTTTGGGAACGAGACACTCTAACAGAAGGAAAAGGCTCTCCTCAAAGTTCCCCACCATCTCTCATCTCTAACCTCTCGAGACCCATGAAAAGAAAGAGTGGTACAAAGGAAAGAAAGAACTTAAGAACTCAAAAGAGATGAATTAAAGTCTCTATGAAGTATTAATTATTGGACTGAGTAAGCCATTTTTGCTTTATGAATGTTTCAAAGAAATGATATCTTTCATTTCATTTTTGCAGGTGAAATCACACATGATTATATAATCATATTTGAGTCTCAAAATAACGCTAGAAGATAAATAGAAAAGGTACTATAATTTTTCCTGTTTTGTAGATGAAGAAACCAGTGACTTGACGAAAAGTCTCTTGGCTGGCAAAGACAGTTCAGTTCTGGAACTCAGATCTTCCAACCCTGTTCCAAATGTTCTTTAAGCTATGCTGATGCCTCTGAATAGACTCATCCATTTGGGTAAAATAACATGATCTAATTTCACATCAACACTCCATATTTAAGTCTTCAGACTATTAACTTTGCATTCAAAAATTTGTCTCATTTCTTCATTTTTCACCAAGAGTTTTATTTGTTCTTTTTATGAAAAGAACAATCTGCATTTTGTAGAGCACACACACCAGATTTGAATGTCTCAAAATATATGACTTTTTACTTACCCAAGATTAAATGGTATTCATCATGCTTAGAAAGGACATCATGGGTTTCATTTTCAAAGTACTTTGCAAGCATCAGCTAATTAAGGCTCCCTGTCATCGACACTTGTTTTCAAAATATCTCTCATTTCCCAGGAAAGTTCTCCACTCTGTCTTATTTATACAAATCAGCACATTTGTTCAGGTCTTAAAATAAGCTAAAGGCTGTGAAATTATTTTGATCAGTGTGTGGCAATACAATTAGCTCAGTGAAGCAGAAATGCCCAGTGACTGGTCTGAAGGACAAAGTGGAACACAGCACGAGAACTCAAGGCCTTCTACATTCTGAACACTGGATTTTTCCACAAGGTCCAGTCTTTAAAAGTATAGCACAGTCATCTGCTTTATAAGTGAAAGCTTGAGGTAGTTTCCTACTTGGGTCATTCTAAATGACACAGTCCTATTCTGTCTTTAAATTTTGTTTTTTATTTCAAGATGGAAATAAACATGAGACCCCTAAAAAATAGTTCCATCCTGGACACACTAAATAATCAGGGAACAAACAGGAAATATTGGGTTGACTTTTTCAGACGAATCACCTGCACGATTGGTCACAAACACTATACTTCTTTCAAGCCTTAGAATGTCTTCCTACAGCTATGCCAGGATTCTCAGCATTGTAGTAGCCCCTTTGGGCTAAGACCAATGTGAAGATACCTCTTCCCTGAGACTAGAAAAGCATTAGTCCAGGAATATCCTTATCTCCTAAGTATGGATTAGATGCATATAGAAAACTAGAATTTAAATGTGTGGAATAGAAGACAAGTCTGTTTGAGTTTGTTTTTAATGAGTGAACTAAATGTAAAAATGTTCTAGAACTAGGACTCCTGGGCACCTTGAGATCACCAAGGGGAAGAAGACATGGAAGGATGGAGGGGGAAAAAAGTAAAGGAACACTAAAGATTCATTTTCTTTGAAACACACTTAAAACAGGACAAAAATGACTACAACAATGACAATGATGAGATGCACCAAGCAGAGCGACAGAAATAATAATCAATTACATGTGTATATTACTTCAGAGTTTGCAAAGAGCTTCTTCATCTCAGTGGCTCCCTTTGACATTGCAAGAAATTGTTATTTTCATCCTGTACGTGAAGTTTGGAAAGATGAAGTAATTTGCTCAAAGTAGTATTTAGTACTTGGCAGAGCCAGGGGCCCAAAGCCAGGATCTCTGATTTCTAGTTTGCAGCCTGTTCTGCAGCCATGAGAGAATCTTGGACTCAGAGTCCAAAGCACTGCACTCTAATCCTTGCTCACCTCTTTTTTTTAAATTTTTTTTTTAATTTATTTATGATAGTCATACAGAGAGAGAGAGAGAGAGAGGCAGAGACATAGGCAGAGGGAGAAGCAGGCCCCATGCACCGGGAGCCCGACGTGGGACTCGATCCCGGGTCTCCAGGATCGCGCCCTGGGCCAAAGGCAGGCACCAAACCGCTGGGCCACCCAGGGATCCCCCTTGCTCACCTCTTAAGCCTTGCACATGTAGCCAAGTACTTTAGATTCTTCAGGTTTCGATTTCTTTCCATTGGATCAAATGAGACTGTATACAAAAAATAATTTTATAACTGTGAAATGTTACATACATGTAAAAAAGATATAGCTAAGTGCAACTTAATTCCTGAGGTTTGCCTCAACATATCCTTATTGTCAAGCTTCCTCCCTTCTCTCTAAAAGAACAAAAAAAACCCTCTCCTCTTCAACGTGTAACCTTCCACCTGTGCTTTAATATTACAACAGCAGATACTTATCAGGTTCTGTTGTCTCACTTCATATTCATCATCATTGTATGGATAAACACTGAGCATCAAAAAAACTAAATAATTTATCCAAAATTCTGCAAATTAAGTAGTAGATCCCAGAAGTCCTGTATCAGAGCTTGTGTCTTTAACCACTGCACTATTGCCTTCACAACGACTCAGGCAACTTCTCTGTTTCTATTAATGCATAACAATCTCAGTTATCTATTAATGCATAACAATCCACCCCAAAATTAAATGCTTAAAATCAATCCCCTTATTTGCGCATGAGTCTGCAGTCTGAAGTAGGCTCACTTGGGTAGTTCTTCTGGTGATTTTTGTCTGGAGTCACTCATGTGGCTCCAGCAAGCTGGGAGCTCAGCTGTGGTTGAACCATCCCAGATAGTCTTCCATCTTCCACGGTTCTATGTGGCCACTTATAATTCAGCGGTCCAAACTAGCCTCTAGTCCAAATTTTCTTACAGCACATGAATGGCCTTCATAGGAAGACAAATCCCAATATGCAAGTGCTTACTAAGCTTCTGCTGGCATCATGCTTGATAATGTGCCATTAACCAAAACAAGTCAGAAGACCAAGGCCAAAATCACAAGGTATAAAGCCCAAAAGTTATAGCTTATTAGGGGTTATCATTGTTTACCACATCTCCTCTTTATCTTCTCACTCATTACTTATGCTTTCCCTTCAGCATAGAAAATGCTTTAATGACCACATTTAAATAAAAATAAAAATTACCTGTGACCACATGCTCCTCCTTAACTCCTCCTTAGCTCTTACCTTCCTTTCAGAGGCAACCATCTTAAGTGAATGGTCTTCATTCATTGTGTTCGTTCCTTATTCTACTCCCCAGTCATTGCAGACTGGCCTACACCAACACTATTGCACCATACCTAGTTTCCCTTAACTCTCCAGCAACCTCTGTATTTCCAAAGGCAATGGATAATTCATTGGCCTTGTTTACTTTGACCTGTCTGTGACATTGAACATTTTATTTTTCTTATGTGACTCTCCTTTCTCTCATCCTTTGTATCTTTAGCTTTTCTCATCCTCTAATGGCACCTCCTGGTCTTCACTCACCAGGGTTGTGGCTCCTGCTCTCTACTCTACTCATTGTATGGCTTCTCATGCTAATAGCATCCAAAACTATAGCTTTAGCCCAACTCTATGTTTACCTCTAGACCTATTTATTGAAGTATGTCTCTTCTCAAATGAAATTAGTTTAAAACTAATTTGTCGTCTTTGTTCTAAAACCATATCAGCCTGCTATAATCCCTTATCTTGGTGGATGAATGCCAGCATTAACCCTGTTGCCCAAATTAGAAATGTGTCAAGCCAAGACTTTTCCTTTTCTTCTTCCCATAGTATCCAACTGGTCATTAACTCTTATCTGTTCTGACTTTAAATAGTTTTCAGAACTATCCAGTGGTAAATGTTTAACAACCAGCTTTTGGCAGGATGGTGGGGGCAATAGGGGCTCTTGAGTGGCACCATCTAATTTCAAATGCCTTTTTTTAAAAAATATTTTTTTAAAGATTTTATTTATTTATGATAGAGAGAGAGAGAGAGAGAGAGAGAGACGCAGAGACACAGGCAGAGGGAGAGGCAGGCTCCATGCCAGGAGTCCAACGCAGGACTCCATCCCGAGGCTCCAGGATGGCGCCTTGGGCCAAAGGCAGGCGCCAAACCGCTGAGCCACCAGGGATCCCCTCAAATACCTTTTATCTCTATTTATGTTGCACACATCACACTATATTAAATCATTGATTTACCTGACTTCCTCCTTTTTAACTCTTCAGACAGGAACTATGAGGCTTGTGCTTAGGTAGTGTCTAGTAAGTGCTTAATAAATAAATAAAAGAGTGAACAAGTGATGCACACGCTGGCCAACTTGACATATGTTTCTTCTTGATCCATTCAGCTGCAATAAATTTAAGAAAACAAAAGGAATTTGTGAGATCCTATGATCAAGTTAAAGGGAAATATTTTCTCAAAGTTAGTTAGCTATGCTTATTGCTATTAAAAACTAAAATCAAAGGAAATTAGTCTTGCAACCCAGAATATTTTGATGATTCTTGCTTCCTCCTTATGTTGCTACCATTTATAATAAAATGTGGTAACAGTCTCTTTGCCTAATGTCATTGTTATTTATGATAAATGTAGGAAAGATTCCTGAAATTAACTTTGGTAAATGTGTGGGCAAAAAGACTATAAATGTTCCATTGGAAAATTATATTGACCTCAATGCAAAACTTGTATTATTTTCTAAGGCTCTGAGTTGTTTATTTAATAATTACAATTTGACTTTTATGGAAGAAGAAATAAAAAAGGATAAAAATGTATTGAGTATCTCCTAGGTATCAGGCATTTTTACAACTATTATTTCCTCTAATCTCCACAAAACTGAATTAGATATTGTATTAGTCAAGGTTTTCCAGAGAAAGATAGGTGGTGGTGGGTGGGGGAAAAGAGAGATGATTTATTATAAGGAATTAGCTCAGGCAGTTATGGATGCTGATAACTTCCATGATCTTCCTTCTGCAAGCTAGAGACCTAGGGAATATGTTGGTCTTACAAAATTCTCCAGTCTTCGTCCAAAAGTCAGAGCACCACAAGCACTAATGGAGTATGTCCCAGTCTGAGGGCAGGAGAAGACTAATATCCCAGCTCAAACAGTGAGACTGAGAGAACAAATTTTTCCTTACTCCACCTTCTTGTTCTAGTCACACCCTCAAAAAATTAGTTGAAGCCAATCCTCACTGGGAAGAGCAACCTGTTTTACACCACAGTCTACCAATTCAGATGCTAATCTCCCCTGGAAACATCCTCACAGGTATACTAGGTAATAATGTTTAACCAGATATCTGGGCATCCTGCAGCCCAGTCCTGTTGTCGCATAAAATTAACCGTCACAGATGTTATCCCAATTCTAGGTGGGGAATCTGAGGCTCAGAGGGTTAAGTAATTTGCCAAAGATTACATAGCCAGCAACTGCTAGACCAAATTCAAATACATGTCTTACTAACCCCAGAGCACCATTCTTCTACTAAACTAGTAGCTCTCAACTGGAGCAGTTTTATCCTTCAGGAGATACTTGGCAATATCTGGAGACATTTTTGATTTTCATAACTGGTGGGGGGAATGGGAGACTTGCTATGACATCTAATGGGTAGAAGTCAGGGATGTTGTTACATATCCTACATGCATTAGAATGCTAAACATCCTACATACGACAATGAATTGCCCACCCCAAAATGTTAATAGTGCCAAGAAAATGAAACCCGCACTAAACTATACTATTTTATATTTTTACGGTTTTCCAAAACTGTACTATCCTACTAGCAGTAGAATCATAATAATAGGCTGATCTAAAATATATATGACTGTAGTTCCATATCTAATAAACACTGGTTAAATGAATAAATGTTAAATTTTGAATATAGAGGAAGGAAACTGCATTTTTCAATGACTTTTTTACATTAGCATTCACTGAGAGAATAAAATATTTTAAATTATTATCAATAATAGAGAAGGAAAATAGATACCACTTATGTGCTTGAAGCATTAAATACCATGATATAAAATGTTTCATTCTGATACAATAAAATCATACAATATATTTTCACTGGGTCTAGTAGTTTAAAGAAAAAAGATAGCAGCAGTTCGTGGTTCATGAGATTCATAGAATTATCTCCAGCTTTAGAATTGTAAAATATTAGAGCTAAAGGATCATTAAGGTCATCTGCTTCATCGTTCATCATGTAAAAACTGTATCTAAGAAAGGATAAGTGACCTGTCCAAGGACTTTGGCCACCGAAGGACAGTGTTAGAGCCAGAATTCAGCTCTCCTGACACTTATATGCTTTTTTCATTCCAAAGTGTTTTTCAATATCCCTGAAGTGTTAGAATGTAGGATGTGGGGGTGTTGCTACATATTTTTATTTAAACATGCTCTTCATTCAAAGGAAATTGAATTTCTATGTTTTTGCCTTCTTTAGACTATAAAAAACATTATTGAAAGGGACTTTTGATATCAAATAACCCAGCTAACATTCTATGATAAGACTTATTTTTCCTCAACAGAAAAGGAAAATGTTTGCCATGTATGCAAAATCTTAAACCTTAAAATATTGGAACTCTTTATTTAAAAATTCAAAGTAAGTTCTGAATTTTTCCCAATAAGGAGTTTTTTCCTCCTTCCCTACATCTTTGTGTATGAAGTAAATGGAGATCTTTATCTGCACAGGAGCTGGGAAAGCACCAGAACAGAAACCAGGATAGTTGGGTTCAAGGCCAGTTCCCTTTCCTAACAGCTGTCAGACCTCCAGCATGTCCTGTCAATAGCCTTTCTAGCCCTGTTCTTTATCTGCCACATCATGGGGTTATTGCAAAGGTCAAATAAGATAATATTCCATTTTTAAATCTGTTTGGTAAACCCAAGGCACTTTGATAATATAAATTTCCAGTATTTGTTATACACCCTTGCTAGTTCTAAATAATGTTAATTTAAAAATATAAATGGAACACATATTCCACTGTTAGTACTCTGAATTTCTGAAGTTATGTATAGTCATTTTCAGAGGAGTTCCTTAGAGGAATTAAATTTAAGTCTCCAAGATGAATACATGTTATTTTCATTAAAAATGGAATAGATTAGTTTATTTAAGGTGATACAAGTTCATAGGTGATTTCAGTTTTCCCTCACATTGAATCTTTAATCTCCATTCTTCCAATATACTATTCCCTAGTCCAAGTGGCCCACCCTGTGGGATTTGAATGTTGGGATAGGTGAAAGTGTGTTCTTATTTTTTCTAATATGATAAGGAAGTCTGTTCTAGCAACTATAGGCTCCTTTTTTCAATAAAAACTTTATTTGCTAATGAAATTAAAACCAAAGACCGACCCATAGTAATTCCTATTGTCCTAGAAGTAGTAATAGCAATAGGGATATAAAGCAGATGAAGAAATGAGGTGGATTACACACTGTTCATTAAATGGGGTGGATGAAACATATGCATATATTGCCACTTCCTGCCAAAATTCCAGTATAATGATAGGAAAGGAAAAATAATAATATAAACTCACAATGACAAAGAAAAAAGAGAGGGTGACAAGAGAAAAGATATAGGCAAATTTTTAGAAGGTAGCAAGCAACTAGAAGAACAGGGAAAGCTTAAATCTAAGGATTTTCAGAGAAGGGTGCCATAAACAGAAGCCAGTTCACACTGCAGAACACAGAAAAGTTTCCAAGATTGGAGATACCAGGTAATTTGGAAATTGAGGCAAGGGTAGAGGCTTAAATTAGGAGGATTGGTTGAAACCTGTTGTATAAACAGAGATGCCAGATTCTTCCTCATGCTGGTATTGCCAGGCCCCCCCATTTCACCCTAAACAGGAAAGGGAGGTAATTCTCTGGTCCTGGGCTTTAGATAGACACCATGGAGGGTGGGATGTGATGTCATACAGAAATCTGGGAACAAAATGAGAGTCAATATATGCCCTGAGAGATTTCCAGTCCCTTCATTCCATCTCACAAAATGTAGCAACCGGGCTTTTATCCCAACCCCTGGAGTAGGAAGTATGATCTTCCCTAGAAAAAAATTATCTTCAAGGATAAAAATCTGACAATGACATTTAGGGCATCACATCAAAAGTGTCTCCAAGGTGACAAGCCCTGCCTGTGAAATATCCAACTGGCTTTTTAGTGACTTGCTACTAAATATTACCATAAAACCAAAGACATTGGCCATCCGAGAAAAGCTTTCAACATAAAAATCAAAGACCAAAGTAAACAAACCAGAAAAATGGATAATATGGAAACAAAATATAGAGTTCAAAGGAAATTTTTTAAATATTTAATATCCTCAAAAACATAAGAGTATATATATCACACTAATGAAAAAAGAAGATAAAATTTAAAAGGGGAACATCAGGAAATAAGAAACTAAGTGTATGAGAAAAATATTTTAAAAATCAATAGTAGAGAAAAAAGATAAAATTGAGGAATTTTCCCAGAATAAAATAAACAAGATGGAAAAAAGGAGCAAAAACTAAGTAAATTAGACAACCAACCTCCAAAGTTTGACATTTAACTATTACAAATTCCAGAAAGAAAATTTTTTAAAAAGACAAAATTATCAAAGAAGGGGAATCTGCTTCTCCCTCTCTTTCTCTGCAGCTCCTCTTGCTTGTGTTCTCTCTCTGTCAAATAAGTAAATAAAATCTTTTTTAAAAATTATCAAAGAATTAGCATGTAAAAATCTCTCAGAACTGAAATATATGAACTTTTAAATTCAATGGGCCTAATGAGGGCCTAAACAAATTAAAAAGTATCCAAACTGGGGTGTTCGGCTGACTTAGAAGAGTATGCAACTTTTGGTTTCTGTTCATGAGTTCAAGCCCTGCATTGGGTGTAGAAATTATTAAAACTAAAAAATATTTTATTATTTGGCAGAGACAGTGAGAGAGCAAAGCACAAGCGAGGGGAGCGGCAGGCAGAGGGAACTGGAGAAGCAGGCTCCCCATTTAGCAGAGAGCCTAATGTGGGGCTGATCCAGGGCTTGTTCGAAGGATCAACCTGAGCCAAAGGCTGACTTAACCAACTGAGCCACGCAGGTGCCCTTATTTCCAAAAAAAAAAAGGAGGATCCAAACTAAGACAGAGATTGTAATATTTTAGAATGCTAGGAACAAATATTAAAACTTGAAAAAAAAAAACCTTAGAAGCTTACATAAAGAATAAAAAAAAATTCTCATTTAAAAAATTCTGGGAAAAATCAATTCCTACTAGCAACACTGGAAATTAAAAGAAAATGGAACATGGTTTAAAATTCTGAGAAAAAAAAATTTTGATCTAAAATTCTATGTCCTTCCAAACCATCTATCAAGTGAAGGATAAAAAACTCGTGTTTTCTTGAAATGCAAAGTCTCAAAACTTCTGTCCCCTATGTATTATTTCTCAGGAAGCTTCTGGAGTATGTGCTCCATGAAAATGAGGGAGAATATCAAAAAAGAAAAACATAGAAACAAGAAGCAAGAACTCAAACACAGGAAAAGAGCAAAGGGAATTCCCAGGGTGGTGGTGACTAGCAATCCCGGGAGGAAAGCAGGGCAGCTAGCTCCCTGGGGTACTTCAGTCATGTGGAACAAGACAGCCAACACCTGGAAGGGACATCTCCAAGGGGAAAATGGGACTTAAGGATTCTTTTATGGGTTTGTGGTTGTTGTTCTGTCTTTGTCATTGTTACCATACTAAAAGGAATTTTTAAATTTTGTTGGAAAATTTGGGAAGAATAAGCATACTTGGAAAAGTACATCAAAAAAGGAGGCAATTTATAGATCCAGACAAAGCAAAATATTGTTCAAGAAATAAATCTAAGTTTGATTCAACACAGGAAATTACTACTTGGCTCAGCTGTGAAGAATATACACATTGTCATAAATGTTAAATAGTGATTGAAATAACAATTGTGATGTAATTATTTTAGGAAGAGAAAGGAGGGGAAGGAGAAGAGTATGTTTGTGAATGTGTGTGCATGCATGTGGTGTGTGTGAAGCAATAGCTGTTACAGTATTAAATCAATAGAATAATTTTTAACATCAATATATTTTAATACATATTTATTTTAAATATTCATTCAAGCATTTGTTTAGAAATATTGAGGTGACCAGCAGAAGAAATTGCTTACATTATAAGCCTCAAAATATTATTTAAAGCTCTATGGATACACTTATGAATAAAAGATGACAAACATAATTTAAAAGAGTCACCTAACTATTCCTAGGAGATCCAGAGAATCTCTTTTAATGACTGAAAACTCTGTTCCTAATCCCAGTTGGAGGTAGATTGCCAGCCTTAGAGATACTCTGCAGGGCAATGCACACTGCCCACTCCTTTTAAGAGAATTCCCAGGAGACTAATTTACTTCACCTCTTTGAGCCTCGCTTGCCTCATATCTCAACTGAAAAAGTTCATTTGGAACAAACTAAACTCATATTCAAAGCGAATAAGTGAAACAGACCAGTGGCAAGTGCCAGCATTTCTCATAGAGGATAGTCTCTACTAAGATCCAGTCAGGAAGACCATTTGTTGCTAAGAGGCCCAGTGGTTCAAGAAAAATTGAAAATCTGGGTTTTTACATGAACACTTTGGACTTTAAAATGCTAGCTTGAAATACACAGTTGCCTACCAAACCAAACCCATCTGCGGCCACCACCCACCCCCAAATTGCCAGTGTGATACCTCTAAATAAGATGAACACTGATGACTGCTCTAGGCAAGACTAGGTCTTATTCCTAAAACTCCGCATTGAATGTATGGGTTTCTCCACCACCAAAGAAGTGGGTTGTTTTATCCCTTTCTGACACACTATATTACTTCACTTTGTCACTTTTATCTTCACTGTGAACACTGACAAATCTTAACACACAAATCTGCATAGCGCCTTTATTTAAGGAAACACAGGCATAAACAGAGGTAGGTTCAACCAAACACAGCTGGGCCAGAAAATCAAGGAGTCATTCTTACAGAGACACAATTGGGTAAAAACTGTCATTAATCCATCTTTCCAGACATGTTAGTGCACAAAGACAATAATCTCCTTTAAGTACAAAGGCAATATCAAGCTGAATATTTGCTAGGAAGATTATCTTTTACTCTTTCAAAAGGAAACTTTTACCCACCACTGCTAATTATCTTCTTGGTTTACAGGCCTAGAAAACATGAAGACTGTGCTTTTTTTCCTATACATTTTGGGAACTGCAGCTGCAATCCCGGTAAATATCCTTTTTTTTCCTGTTGTTATGTCTCTCCTTCTTGGCATTTAATTTAGACATCTTCTATTTAAAAAGAGAATGTGTGCACGTAGTGCATATATAGTGGTTTGAAATTCTCTTTTTTAATATTTTTCTTTCCCAACTAGGGAATGAATGACTAGAAAAATTGAAATAAAATACATTTGAAAGGAATTCTTTTAGAACTAGCAGGTTCTCCAACATACAGTAAATCGAAAGCTGAAAATGTTGATTATCAGTTACTAGGAAAGGGATATGCCAGGGCCCAAATGTCAAGAGAATGAGAAGAAATAAATTTTCCTACGGAACTTCATCACTTAGTATGAGAAACCTAAGAAATTAGTATAAGAAGTCTTGAGAGTGAATACCCATAGTCTTCAGCAGCATTTTCTTCAAGTTCAAATATAAACCAGCTGATCAGTTCTGAGTCTGTAATAAAACAAGAACCAATGGTTAGGGGCAGGAAATGGTATGGTAATCATAAATCAGCTCCTAACTCATCTTTGGGGGTGATAGGGTGAGGGAGTGTCTGAAAACAGACAGAACTAGAACTTTTTTTTTCACAGTCAGATATACTGGCCCCACCATTCACCCAGCAATAAATCATCCGCGCACAAATCAGAGTCATTTGAGGCTATGTCAGCAGCCTTAAAATAACCTGAAAGTTTTTGTTGTTGTTAATGGAACCATGGCTTGGATGATCATTCAGATGTCTCCCAAATGATCCATAACATCTATAATCAAACCAAAGGATTTGTGCCATTTTTTTCTTTTTTGCCAAATGGAGGAATCAATCTCCTTTAACAAGACAAAGTAATTTCTCTCATCCCTTTTCTTTCTCATTCTCTACTATGTCCAGGATTCTGTCCTTGCTTTTTGGATAGCTGGTGGCGAACATTTGGTTGACAGATGTGTCAGCAAAGATAAACATCATGCCACCCAGACCAAGCAGTTCTTAGAAAACAGAATTTATGACAACACTGCTAGGAATTATGCTTAACTAGCTGGAGCTACTCCAGCTGAAATTATACATTGTCCTCTGAAATTACAAAAGTGGGATAAATTACGTTCAGCACAGAAAGAAGCTTCCACAAACCCATTGTTTTCTCCTTAAAGTGTATTTTGCCCTTGCGGCTGTTGCCACTATGTAAACAGGCATCAAAACTGTCTTTCAACCAAATGTTAGAATAATACATCTACATAGAGACACATTTTAGACATTTTCTCTTTAGGACAATTTGTTACGTGGATCCAATCAAAAGCCAAAAAGCTAAATATCTTCTCACTGGGTTTACCTATTAAAAATCTTGTATCATTTTCCTCACTTGCCTAAATTCTAAAGAAGTAAGTGGTTTCATGTGGGTAGGAGATTCCACACAAATTTCCAGAGGCTATAGCTGTGGGAATAATAATAAACCAGAATTTGATCTGAGAAAATTTCTGAAAGAAGAAAAGCTGCCATGCTTTTTGTGCATTTCTTCCAGCTTGAGGAGTCAAAGCAGAGGAAGAAGGCTGCAGAGAGAGGGAGCAGTTCTCTACTAATAAGCCTATAATCTCCTCCATTCATTGCTTCCCATGATGCCCCTGCCGGCAACCTGCCAGACTGGCCACTGTTCCTTTTTTCTTTCCCTCTTATAAATCGCTTCTTTGGAAATTTTTTCAAATGCCATTACTCCTTTTAATTGAGAAGGTGATCAGAAGCAAGAGAACAAACAGTATCTAAAATGAGTCCTGTACTCCATGTCTTTCCTTATATTAAGTAATTGATACAACAGAATGTGCTAATAAAGTCAAATCAGTGCAAATAGAATCTGAATTTTGTACTTACGCCTAGATTTGCCTGACATCTGAGCATCCATAGCATCTGTCTAATAAAGATTTGTGGTAAATACCTGCTTATGGTATCGGACAGTTCATAGTGTTACCACTGTATCATATGACTGCTAGCAATAGTCATTTTTCATTGGGGTAACTTAACAATTCACAAACTATTATATATTATATATGCATAAACTTATCTTGATATTTCTACTCAACTTCACCTTGATAGATTCACAATTTGTCAAATGACAGGTAGATAGTTAATAGCAGAGTCAAGGCTTAAAGAGAGATCTCTTATCTCTAAATCCAGTTGTTAAACTTCTCAGTCATTTATCACTGCCAGCTCTTCATCTATGCCTTCAGTCTTGCTAGAAATAGAGCCATCCCTCTAGTTGAAATAATACTCCATAGTTGTTCTTCTCTATCAGAATTAGTGTACTGTTTCACACAATTTTTGAATTAGTTCTACATTTAATTATCTTTGTATAAGATATTATGAGATTTTTTGATGGATATAAGGCTGCTACTGCCAAGAAAATAAACAAATATTAAATAAAAATTTATACCTTTTCTGTAATCATCAGTGAGTACTTAAAAGTTAACCTAAGAAAATGTACAGTATTATATCCTTTGGCTAATTTGACTTTCTGCTAAGCAACAGTTCTCAAAATTATACAGTATGGATGTTTTTTAAAAGTTTGAAAAGCACAGAAAATAATTCTAAAACTCTCAAAGAAGACTTTATTATTGCTCTGTTTCCTGTCTCTGCATATATAACTTTTTCTTAAATATGTTTGGGATTCTGTTTTAATTTAACATTATAATCTGGACATTTGTTTGTATTCTTAAAAATTTTTGAGACTATCTTTTAAGTGATATTATGTATGAGGCGTATTGCTACTAATAATGATAATAAAAGAGTAACTAGAAATTTTAAACATTAACATCTAGACATGAATAACATGGGCCAATTTCTAATTTTTTCAGACAAATGCAAGGTTCCTGTCTGATCATTCCAAACCAACTGCTGATTCTTTGAGTTCCATCCAACAAGCTGAAATATTAGTAACACCTAACAACACTGCAATCCCCGTGTTAGGGGTTGAAGATGCAGAAAATGAAAAGGAAATTGCAGTATCTATAGACCATCCCAACCATGAGGTAAAAGTAACATGGTTACACCATTATAATTTTAAAAGTTTCCAATTTACCTCATTCTCACTCATCTCAGCTTAATTTTTAAAAGATGATGATCACATCAACTGTCTCCAATCACCAGAAAAAAACTGTGAGAATTAGCAAGTTTTACACCTTCGACCAAGGTGCTATATAATCCTGTCAGTTCACAAAATTCATATTCAGGTTAAACTTGTAGTTATAGAATATACAGAATGTCCTATAGGGGTTTGCCTGATACTATGTGAAGAAAAAGAATAATAAATATTAGGTATTGGCTTGTGAATTATAAATATGATGCAAATATTCCATTATAATTTGTTTCAAAAGCAAACTTCTTTTCTTTTAAGGCTGAAAAATCTTCAGTACTAAAGTCAAAGGAGGAAAATCATGACGAGTCAGCAGATCAGGGGCAGAGTTACAGCCAAGAGCTTGGATTACAGGATGAAGAAGAAAGTGAAAGTGACTTAAGTGAGAATTTGGAGTATATGCCATCTGAACGTACATTGGACCTAAAAGAAGATATGGGTGAGCCTCAAAACAAAAAACTCTCAGAGAACATTGATCTCCTTGCTCCTAATATTAGTTCCATTGTAGATCCTAACCATCAAGAAAGCATCACAAAAACAGAAAAAGAACAAGAACAACCAATAAATGATTTACATCCTCAGCTGAACAAGAGCAACAAGCATAGCCAAGATGTAAGTGATCAAGGAAACGAAGAGCAGGACTCAAATATTCCCAATGGAGAAGGGGAAGGGGAAGAAGACCCAGGTGAAGTTGGTACCCACAGCAATAACCAAGAAAGGGAGAGAATGTTTCCCAAGGAACATTCTAACATCAAGGAGGAGGAAGACCATACCCAGTCTGATGATGTTTTGGAAGAGTCCAATCAACCAACTCAAGTAAGCAAGATGCAGAAAGATGAATCTGAGCAGGGTAACCAAGAACAAGAAGAGGATAGTTCCAATGCAGAAATGGAAGATGAAACTGCATCAAAAATTAATAAACACAATCAAGATCCTGAATGGCAAAGCCAAGAAGAAAAACCTGAAGTTATCAGCGACCATGAGGAGATAGATAAAAAGACTGTTTCTGAGGCTCTGCTTGTGAAGCCTACCGAAGATGGTAACATCATGCCTAGAAATCATGGAGCTAATGATGATGGTGATGATGAGCCCAGACACGATGCAAGTGATGACTACGAATTCATCCCAAGTGAGGCCTTCATAGAGGCCGAAAGATCTCAGTCTATTTCCTATCACCTCAAATATGAAGAAGAAAGAGAAAGAGAAAGAGCACGTGAGAATGGAAATGTGGATGCCAGTGAACCTGGAGAATACCAAGGGGTGAGATTCTTTACAATGATGCTTTTCCAATAGAGTAGTTAGCTTTATCAAGAACTATCCATGACCTTTCTCTGTGCTCTCACAGTCTCCTATGCCTTTCTCTATCAGTACATTACTAAAATATATTAAAATTATTTATTTTCCTCTGCATCTTCATCACTAAGCTGAAAGTACCTGTTTTATTTGGGTTCCCCTAGAAGCAGATCCTGGATTTTAGTACAGTTTATTTGAGAAGTTCAGGAAACAAAGAGGAGAGGAATATGATAAACAAGGAAAGGAAGCTAATCAAAGGTACATCATTAAACCGACATAAAACACATTGCTTTGAATTACCCCATTTGGAGAGTGAGAGAGCTGGGATATTTATACAGACTGAGAATTGCTAGGAGAGGTGTTAATTCCCCAGCACTTTCGGTCTGTCCTTTGAGCAGGCCAAATATACTGCCATGGTTTTTCAGGCACATAGATGCACATACAGGCAGTTGAAAGTGCCTGGAGCTCACTAGAATGATAAACTCTGACAGATATGAGGGATGGGAGACACTGATGACTACCGCTGTAATGTCTTGAGAGTAGATGCCATGTAATATTTAAGTTGAATCATCAATGTCTAAGAAAATACCTCTAACACAATAAGAGATCGAGGAATATTTGTTGATTTAGCTATTAAGATTAAGAATAAAGACTTCAGCTACAATCAATGTTTGATTAAGCAAACACACACCAAAATGATAATCAGGAAACTGCAGCAGAGTGGGAGTAGGGGAAAAGCATACTGTTATTGATTGTTTAATCATTTGGAGCTTTCATGCAAAACCCCAGCAGCCACCCACCAGGAGGACTTGACATAGCTTTTGGTGGCCAAGATCAATAGTAACTTTGATTACCAAGAACTCTGCTGCCACTTTAAGGTAAGAGTTTTATTACACTTTAGAAACCTGGTAAGAAACCTGGGGCACCAGGGTGGCTCAGTTGGTTAAGCACCCAACTCATAGTTTCAGTTCAGGTCCTGATCTCCGGATCGTGAGATCAAGCCCCATGTAGGAATCCGTGCTCAATGTGGATTGCGCTTGAGTTTCTTTCTCCCTCTCCTTCTGCCCCTCTCCCCCATGCTTGTTCTCTCTCTCCCTCCCTCTCTCTCTAAAATAAATAAATAAATAAATAAATAAATAAATAAATAAATAAATAAATAAATCTTTTTTAAAAAGGGACCTGGTAAGAAACCTTTATCAACAGCTTCATAGAGATTACTGATGGAATTGTGTCTTAACTATGGAATCACATGATAATACTACATTTCGACTGTTTTCCCAAATCCAAAGGGAAGGTTCCAGCTTTGTTCCCAATGTTAGTTCCAACTTTTATTGAGTAATCCCCAGAGATATAGTGCTGAATCCAGTTCAAGATACAAATGGCTCCTGTTCTCAAAGAGTTACTATCTCCACAAGTTATATTTGTCTTTTTGAGATCTGAAATGATCTGGGTATGAAACGCTTTGTGAAGGTATAATACAAATACGTAATACAAGTTATGTAGTAGCTTTTCCCCTAACTAGACTTTAGCTTCTGCTCTTGTTATTCAAAGGCCAAGAAAGCAGAGAGCTCACCGAATGAAGATGAAAGTTCATATGAAAACAACAGAATGGTGCACGATATTGGTGAGTAGAGACTAAGCAAACGACTTGTGATTTATCAAGGAGGAAATGGAATGGCCACATTAGGCTCTCCTCAGTCCATCATTTGTTGTTGCTTCACAGAAATCTTTTCCCAAATCCTCCTTAAGGAAATGCTCTTGTAAATTGTTGACATTCTCTTGGACACATTTGATATACAACTATGAGAAAACGTGTTTACAAACTGGAAATCTTGTAATATTAGTATGAAAGCTAGATTCTTTTTTTCCTAAATCCTTTTGCTTCCGAGAAGAATAATTCTACCTTATTCGATTTCAAGTCCATAACTTACTAATGAATTTAGACCCCATATTTAATTCAGACCTAATTCTGAATCACATACCCCAATCACAAACATTTTAAATTTCACCACCATAAAATTTTCGTGGCTTATTTAACTTATGATCAGTTTGGACAACCTTGAAGTGTGGACTCCAGACTATGGCCATTGTAAGCAGGCCACGAAGAGCTATTTGTTCTTTTTATGTTTTGTTTGTTTGTTTGTTCTTTTTAAATCCCCAATTCAAACTGCAGAGAAAATCTAAACTGTTGCGTAAAACAGTCTGATGCCAGAGGATCCCATTTGAACATTAACATATCCATTAAAACAGTTTTTAATATTTTCTCAAATTTTCTCTCCTTGATGAAAATGAATCTAATTATCTGGATGAATTTGAGATTCCACACTCAGTTTAGCTTTGCTCATGCTTCCTGACCAAATTTTTCTGTTAGATTCTTGCATGAACTTCCAGTGTAAAAGGGGACACATCTGTAAGGCTGACCAACAGGGAAAACCCCACTGTGTTTGCCAAGATTCGGTGACTTGTCCTCCTACAAAACTCCTTGACCAAGTAAGTATTCTACAAAATGGTCTTGAAGGGGCCCCAAATAGTGATTTGAATGAAAGTGGTTTGCAATTGAAATATGGGGGGGGGGGGAGACAGATACCCAGGTTATCACCTAAAACTTAAAATAATATTGAATAGGAAAAAATGCCAGCAGAAACAAGGAATTTCAACTGTGCCCTGAAAAGGTAATAATGGCATTGATCTCCAGAACTCATTTTAAAACTCACTGTATACTTGGAACATCTGCAGTTTGCATTCTACAGAGCTTATCTAGAGCTAGATTGTCAACACCCGTGGTATAATTTAGTTGTTTTTTTTTTTTACCCAATAAGACAGTTATGATTTTAATACCTTCACTTACCTGACCACATCTTTGGCACGGCACGGTTGATCAGTCAACTATGAGCTTTAAGGAGCAGGGTGTTTCCCCAATGTACATTCAGAAACATGAGCTTTTTGTCCTGCTTGTCTGTCCTAGGTTTGTGGCACTGACAATCAGACCTATGCTAGCTCCTGTCATCTGTTTGCTACTAAATGTAAACTGGAAGGGACCAAAAAAGGGCACCAACTACAGCTGGATTATTTTGGAGCCTGCAAATGTAAGAGTCTGCCTCTTTTGCCAACCACCATTGCTGAGAGGATTTGGGGTGAATCTCTGTGTATCTGAATAATATATATACATACTCATACATGCAAACAGAAGAAGGCTAATGTAGTTCTGAACCTAGGATGCTCATTAAAATCTATTTGAGAGACTTAAAAAAAAAAAAAAAAGAATAACGCCCAGGCTTTAACTAATAAGAGATGGATTTCATTGGACTGGGTTAGGGCTTTGGCGA
This sequence comes from Canis lupus baileyi, assembly GCF_048164855.1. Taxonomy (NCBI): domain Eukaryota; kingdom Metazoa; phylum Chordata; class Mammalia; order Carnivora; family Canidae; genus Canis; species Canis lupus. The sequence goes on along the minus strand of NC_132870.1, from coordinate 10,957,558 downwards.
TGTTTTTTCATTTGTTTTTAAAGTAACCTAGACAATTCTAATGTGCAGCCAGGGTTCAGAACCACTATGATAATGTTACCACTTAGTAATTGAGACGAATCATTGGAATTTTGCTAAATTACTTATCCTCTTCCAATGTACATTAAGTCTCTGCCAAGAAGTTTTATGACAATATATTCTTCCAGAAGTTTTTTGAATTGTTTTCCTTCCCCAAGATACTCTCAATGGTGTTTGAATCTCCTTATCACTAAATAATTCTCCATATTAGCAGTGCTTACTAATATTTCCAGTTCTCCTCTCCTTCCTGACATACAAGAGTATTAAACTTCTCAGCCCTCTGGACATTAAATGTGGCCATATGAGTTGCTTCGTCCGATGAAATTTCAGCAAAAACCATCCATTTGAGTTCTGGTTAGATGTATTTGAGAACTAGTATATGGTCCTCTCTGCTCCCTCCACTTTATGTTGAGATGGTGGTGTCTTCAACATCCTGAGCCCAGGAGAAACTGCCATGAGCAGGACCTTCCTGCCAGCTTGTATTGGACTTGAATGTACAACACAATGACTGTAGTTAACACTGCTGAATAGTATATCTGAAAGTTGCTAAAAGACTAGATCCTAAAAGTTCTCATCCTGAGGCAAAATAAAAATTTTTGTGACTTGATGAGGTGATAGCATTAACTAAACTTATTGTGGTAGTCATAGCACAATATATGGATGTCAGGTCATTTTGCTGTGCACCTTAGACTTAGACACAGTGCCAATGTCAATTATATCTCAATAAAACTTAAAAAAAAACCCTTTTGTTCTTTTAAGCCACTGAGATTTAACATTATTTGTTACTGCAGCATAACCTAACTTCCACTTTTGTCTCTATTCTCCTAATAAATAGTTCTTGTGTCCTCCACCTCTAAATTCCAACTTTCTGATTCTAGAATAGTGATTCTCAGTCCTGTTTGCATTATCAGGTTATCTTTGGAACTTTTAAAACGTCCTGATGCCAAAGCTCCACCCCAAACTAATCAAATTAGAATTTATTTGAATGGAACCTGATATCTGGTATGTTTTTAGAACTCCCTAGGCAGTTCTGTTGTACCACCAGGCTTAAGGACCACTGTTGTGATGTGTGTGTTAAGTTTACTGTTATGAAGACTTGCCACATAGGATAGGAGTAAGACCCAAAGATTAAAATCTGTTTTCTTTCCTCTTGGAACAGCTATTCCTATTTGTACAGACTTTGAAGTGACTCAGTTTCCCCTAAGGATGAGAGACTGGCTCAAGAATATTCTCATGCAACTTTATGAGCAAAACCCTGAACATGCTGGATATCTAAATGAAAAGCAAAGAAATAAAGTAAGTTATCCACAGGTCAGCTACCTAAGTGTCTATCTACAGGTCCTGAGGAAAAAGGGTGTGTGTGTTGTGGGGAAGAGGAGGCCTACCTCCCACTGCATATTAGCAAGAGCCCACTTTGCCGCTCCACACCTGCTAAGTTCATACGTACTAACAGATTAGTAGTGGTCACCATTCATGCCACAAGATTTGAGACATGGCCAAACCACCCAACTCCTACTCGAAGGGCAGCAGCCTGAGCAAGGACTCTTTAACTCATACCCTAGAGCAAGCCCTAGTTGAGCAAAGTGAACCTCAATTCAGCATTTATATATTCAGGTACAGATACATTATTTAAATTGGAACATCTCTTTTTCCCCCATTGGCCAGGCAGATTTATGATATAAGAGAAGTCCCCTACTTGCAAAGTCAGTAATATATTATGATTCAAAAGTGCAGAATATTTATTCCAGAAGTTCTCAGGGAAAATTCATTCATCAAATAGCTATTAAGTGCACCTTGGGTATCTAGAATTGATTTTCATGCTGGAGATAAAGCAATGAACCAAACAAAAATCTCTGCCTTTAGAAGCTCACATTCTAAGCAAAGAGACTCTGAACAAACACTGTACAGTTTAAAAACAAATCTTACATAGCCTTACATTTCAATTTTTTTCTTTAAAAGGAGTGAGTTGTGTACAGGGGGGTTAAATGCTTTATAGACAAGAAAAAAAAACTGCGCTAGAACCAACTAATTCATGTATATATCTACATATGCAAATATGAGATACATGTAAATATATAAACATGTAAATAAATATATGAGATACATGTAAATATATAAACATGTAAATAAATATGTAAATATATGTATAAGATATGTCTGATGGGATGAAACATGCTATGAAGAAAAAATTAACAAGAAAGAAGCTGTGCATTAACTGTGTCAGATGCTGTTTACAGATGTAGGATGAGGACTGAGTTGGCCCCTGATCTGCCGTGTGGTCATGGTCTGTGGTGACTACAGAGTTGATCTTGACAGAAGCTGTTTCTGCAGAATGGAAAGGAGAAAAGCCTGAATGGATAGTGTTCAAAAGAGAATTAGGAGGAAGGATGTGGAAGCAGCAAGTATAGACAGTATTTTCATGACATCTTGAAAAGTGAGATGGGTAGCAGCTGGAGGGGAATGTGAGTTCAAGAGCCCCATCTACCAATGGGAGATGGTAGAGGATGTTTGTACGCTTCTGGTAGTAACCAAGTAAAGAAGGAAAAACTGATGAGGAGTAGAAAAGGTGCCCAACTGCCATTGGGTGCTCTTGAGGAGATAGGAAGGGTTAGGCTCCTGAGCACCAGTGAAAGGTTGGGCTTATATTCAGAGCACAGGAAGTTCATCCATGATAACAAGGAGAGTAGTTGGTGGATACGGCCATGAGAATGGGTAGAAGTTCGTTCTAATTGCTTCCAATTAGTTCATGAGTAACATCAGAAGCCAAGAGTTTTATATGCATTGCCCAGAAATAATCTCTGTCCTCTCTCTTTAATACATCATCATGAAGGCCTTGAGAGCATTAGATACAAAACAGGGAAATTTTAATGGGGGTGGCCAAGTGGTGTTACACCATGACTAAACTGATCCTGAGCAGACCCTGGACAGAAATACACAGAGAATTAAGAATAGAGTATGCCAATGGGGGAAAAGCAAGACTTTTTTTTTTTTTTTTTTTTTACTAACTAATAATTTTGCTTACGTCAGTTTAGCTCCTTTCATTAAAACATTCTCATACTATGATGAATAGTACCTGGTTAAAAGAAAAATCAAAAAAGACTCAAACCTCTTCTGAAAACCACACTTTTTTTTTAAATTTTAGCTGTTATTCTAGGTAGAAATAAGAAAGTCTATTGTGTTGATTAGAAAGTATTTCATTTGGCCTTATATGATGGCCTGGGCTTATTTTACTGTCATGTCGCTATTACTCAAGTAAAGTTTAGCAAGTGATAATGTCATTACCCTGATTCCCTGATGATATTCTCCCTTCCTAATCCCAGGTCAAGAAAATTTACCTGGATGAAAAGAGGCTCTTGGCTGGGGACCATTCCATTGACCTTCTCTTAAGGGACTTTAAGAAAAACTACCACATGTATGTATATCCTGTGCACTGGCAGTTTGGTGAACTTGACCAACATCCTATGGACAGGTAAAAACTCTTTGCCTTCCCATTACTAGATCATCTCCCTCATATAATGTCTTAGTTATCTATACAAAGATAATTCTAAACAAATTTAGGAAGTTTTCCAGCTCTGATTTAGAACACTGAGATCCCAAACAAATGTGGGTAGGTGTCTAAACACAAAACTGCTTTGAAAATAACAGAATATGGCCACATCATCATTCCCAAGTTTAGATGTTAGGACTCAGAGACTCCTTCAATTTTTTCTCATCCTTGATGCTAAATTCCTAAGATAATCCGATTGGCCCAACTTGGGTCAAGTGCCTACATCAGGAACAACTGAGTTTGGTCAGTGGATAAGAGTCAGGTTGTACAAACATAATTGCTGGTGGGAGCATCCCTATAAATTTAAGATGGTGGGAGGATACTTCCCAGTGAGGAAGAAAACTTTGTGACATCCTAAGTGCTATCTATCTTACCCATTAATAGTTTATTTCATTTGCAAGTTTTCATGAGTGTACTATTTATTTGGCATACTTAGCAATAATCTTGTGGAAGAGAAATGCCTTGGTTATCCTAAAAGTTAACTTTGATATACAAGCTACTCATTAACATACTGCCATTCACTTTATTGCAGAGTCTTGACTCATTCTGAGCTTGCTCCTTTACGAGCTTCTCTGGTGCCCATGGAACACTGCATAACTCGCTTCTTTGAGGAGTGTGACCCCAACAAGGATAAGCACATCACCCTGGAGGAGTGGGGCCACTGCTTTGGAATTAAAGAAGGTAAATTCATCACCAGCCCAAGAAGAGGGGTGTCCTTTTCTCCCAGAGATCCCTAAGCTCTGCAGCCCTCCTAGGGAGGTCCTGCTGTGTGCTCAGATTGAAACCTCAAGACAGCAAGGGGGCAGCATCCCAGGTAGGACTCCTTCAGTGCACATGCTGTCATTGCAAGGTTATTTCATTTTTCCCTTATGATATTCTGTTTTCAAAGGGTAACAGGTGGGAATATTTAGAGGATACTACATTGAGGTCTTAGCAGTTGGCTAAGCCTAAGAAAATGTCAATCCAGAGAGCTGTGCCAGATGTCAGAAGGCTACCCTTATGACGAATGAGGGATTTCATATACTTTCTTAACCTCAGTATTAGTCCACACTTTAAAAAATCATATATAAAGAGTAAAACAGCAAGTCTGATTTTGCCAGTGGAAGATATCAGAAAAATCTTAGAATTCATTACTAACTCATTAAAGATTGAGCCTCTTATCACAAGTTGTACCCAGGTATTATACCTTTAATCCACACCGCACCTTCAGTGACAAAAATCATCATCATCATCATTATCATTATCATCATCATCATCATCATCATCATCATCATCAGAGGGTTCTTTATTTACTCCTGCAGTACAAGATCTAAAATTTAGACATTTGTTTTGCTAGGTTATGTCTTAATATATTTCCTTTTATTTTCCTAAGTTAAAGTTGATTTTTATGAGCAGGCGTGTTTTTAATAAGCATGTTTTTTGAAAGATGTTCAAAAATGAGCAATCAGAACTGCTTGCACAATGTAAATCAACAGTAGACATCAAAAGCAGAGGTTTCATATTTATGTTCACAACATACAAGTAGGATGAATGTACAGCCAATCAATAAAGAAAAATAAGTTCATCAAAGATCAGAGTTTCCCAGAAAGAGGCAACCTGTGTGACTTCACTTTTAAATTATTCTTTATGGTATGTAGAATGCCTTGAAATTAAAGAGAAAGAGCTAAGAGTAGGAGGATTACTTACTTATTGATTGTTAAGCAGAAAAGGTTAGTTCTTTTCCTCTGCAATATCATTTTGTGAAATAACTACAATTGTAATGAACAAAGAATGTGTATTTTTGCAAGCATTGAGTACTGTACATTGGTTACCTATTGCTGCATAACCCATTACTCTAAAGCTTAGAAGCTTAAAATCTCACAGTTTCCAAGAATCAGGAATCTAGGAGTAGTTTACTTGGGTGGTTCTGGCTTGGGATCTGCTCTAAGGTTGCTCACATGGCTACTGTTGGGAGGTTTCATTTCCCCACTATGTGGTCCTCTCCATGGGATTGTTCACAGCATGGCATCTGGTTTCCTCCAGAGGGAGTGATCAGAGAGAAAATTAAGAGGAAGCAAGAGAATCCAAGACTGAAGCTAAATGTCTTTTATAACCTGATCGCAGAAGTGACATACATCATTTCTGCCACATTCTGTTGGCCAGACTACCCTGCTGTAATGTGGGAGGAGCTCTTGGAGACTGGCTATGACATACTGTGTGTACCCTCTTAGCACTGATAGGAAATTAATGAGCTATTGAAACCCAGACCTGCATAAATAATACCACTTTTCTTCCTAACATCTATTCTATAAACTCAAATATATTCCTAAAAATGGCTAAAACTATCTTTTCTAATTCCCATGTTAAAAAGGACAAAGTTTGAGATCTAGCAATTTCTGGGTAGGGTCTTTGGGTTTTCCACATAAAGTATAACGTCATCTGTGAAGAGTAAGTTTGACTTATTCTTTGCCAATCTGATTGCCTTTTATTTCTTTCTGATGTCTGATTACTGAGGCTAGGACTTCTAGTACTATGTTGAACAGCAGTGGTGAGAATGAACATCCCTGTCGTGTTCCTCACAGGGGAAAAGCTTTCAGTTTTTCCCCCATTGAGAATGATATTCACTGTGGGCTTTTCATACAGCCACTCTGGAAAACACTATGGAGATTCCTCAAGAAGTTAAAAATAGAGCTACTCTATGAGAGGTATTTACCCCAAAGATACAAAGGTAGAGATCTGAAGGGGCACCTGCACCCCAGTGTTTATAGCAGAAACATCCACAATAGTCAAATTATGGAAAGAGCCAGATGTCCATCAAAAGATGAATGGATAAAGATGTGGCATATATATAAAGATATATATAGAGAATATTGTATATATACGATACAATATTCATATATAGTATATATACAATTATAGAAAATGTATATATACATTGGAATATTATGTATATATATATTACATATATATATATCATGTCAAATATCTGTTTGACATGAATGAATAGAACTGGAGGGTATTATGCTGAGTGAAATAAGTCAATCAGAAAAAGGCAATTATCACATGGTTTCACTCATATGTAGAATATAAGAAATAGCACAGAGGATCGTAGGGGAAGGGAGGGGAAACTGAATGGGAAGAAATCAGAGAGGGAGACACATCATGAGGGACTCTTAATTCTAGGAAACAAACTGAAGGTTGCTGGAGGGGCAGCAGGTGGGGAAATGGGATATCTGGGAGATGGGCATTAAGGAGGGCACATGATGGGATGAACACTGGGTACTATATGCAACTGATCATTGAACTCTACATCTGAAACTAATGATGTAGTATATGTTGGCTAATTGAATTTAAATTTTTAAAAAAGGACAAAATATACTGAAGTACAGCCACCCCACTCCGTCTACTCCACCATTATCAAAAGGCAGGAAACTTAGCTGGGACAAGACATATTTAATGCCCTTTAATAAAGCTTGATTTTAAGGGAGTGATATTGGAATAGAGGCCATTTATTTAAGGAAACCAGTTGTGCTTCACTGTTCTGAAACTTCTGGCAACTTCTCAGCATGTAGTCTCCCTCAGGCTCTGTCTGGGAGGAGCAGGAAAAGCTTAAAGTTCAGTGACTCGAAAAGCTCCTAATGATCTTGTTTGTTCACTGTGGTTTGGCCATGATGACATTTTGAAGAAGGGAAAGAATTATCACATAGTAAACCAATAAAACAGATATTTAATATTCAGTCAGAATAAGTAAACAAGTTACTGCTTTGGGATGTAGCTAGGGAAAACAAAACAAAACAAAATATTTCTAAGTATGCCCCTCCTTCCCTCATAGCTGAGAAATCCACAGAAAGACCAGATAAATTTTAGCCAGTGTTTTCCTGAATTTTAACGGACTTTTATCTGAGCTAGATGTGCTCAAATATTTTAGCTCTGTCATTAACTAGCTATGTGAATTAGGGCATACCACTTAACCTCAACAGGTCTCATCTTCCTTAGGTGTAAAAATGAGTTTTAATTAAAAGGTGGAGGAGTCTTATTTAGTTAGTGCCTGTGACATACCATGTATTGACATATATCCATATTAATCGTTAGAAAGACCTTCCAAGTGAGACCAACAGGGCAAACAAGTCAGATCATCCTACTAAACCGATTAAAGGCATTATCCTAAGAGTACTGGAAGATCATTAAAGTATTTTAAACAAGGGAGCCAATTCAATGTATTTGTATTTTAAGAAAGATTCTTTTGGTTATATTGTGGAGTAGCCAGAGAAGAGTTGAGAGGACGTGTGGTAAGTTCAGGCACAGCAGATGAGTACTTGAACTAGGGCAGTTACAGTGGGGAAAAAGAAAAGGAAACCTATTCAATATATATTTAAAAATATGAACAAATTCAAGATATATTCAAGAATATAAACATATTCAAGATGTATAGAAATAATAAGACAGCGTTTGCTAGGAAATGTGTAGGGGCAGGGAACAGACAGTAGAGAGATTGAGAGAAAGAGAAGAATGACACCCAGGTTCCCTGCTCAGGCCAGGCGGGTAAACAGAGGAATGAAGATAGAAAACACAAGAACAGGGGATCCCTGGGTGGCGCAGCGGTTTGGCGCCTGCCTTTGGCCCAGGGCGCGATCCTGGAGACCCGGGATCGAATCCCACATCAGGCTCCCAGTGCATGGAGCCTGTTTCTCCCTCTGCCTGTGTCTCTGCCTCTCTCTCTCTCTCTGTGACTATCATAAATAAATAAAAATTAAAAAAAAAAAAGAAAAGAAAAGAAAACACAAGAACAGAAGCAGATTTGGGGAAGATGATAACTTCTGCTTATGACATGTTGAACTTTTAAGTACTTGGGAGACAATGTGCAGTTGAGAGTTGAGTATGTGGGTCAACTTTTCAAGACAGCATTTTGGAATTTAAGTACATATTTGAGGATTATGAGCATACAGAAAGTAGTTAGCACCACAGAAGGGAATTACTTCCCTGAGAAAAAAGTGTTGAGTTACATGGAAAAGGCCCCAGGGTTGAACACCAAGGAACAACATCTGGCTGGTAGCTAGAGGAGGAAGAAGGAGTTTATGAAGAAGAATAAAAGGTCTACTGAAAGGAAGGAAGAAAACAGCATAATGCCATGTCAAAGGAGGTGTTCAAAGAGGAGGAAGAGATCACAGTGCCAGATGCTGTTGAGATGCCAAGTAAGATAAAAGGCTCAGAATATTCCTTTTACATAGAACTAAGCATATCCTGGGTGGCCTTTGTAAGAGCAGTTTTAGTGGAATGGTAGAGATGGAAGCCAGATTCTATAGGCTGAGAAAGAATAGATGGGAAAAGGTAAAGAGTGGCTGTTTGAAAGCAAGGTAGAGCTAAAGAGGAATATAAAGTTGAAGGAAAGATCTATGAGGATAAAATAAGGTTGAGCATTCATTCATTCCTTCATTCAACAGAGGTTTACTGATGGTCCACCTAGTGCCAGGCACTGTTCTCAAGGCTAGATATGCAACATATTTAAATGCTAATAGGAAGGTCCCAGTGAGGAAGGAAAGGTTGAAGATGTAAGAAAGAAAAGCAAAAGAGGAAAATTAGAGGAGAATTTCTTAGGACGGAAGACATCCTGGGCACAAGCAGGATTAGCCGAAAGACAACAGGAAGGACATTTCTCATCCAAACAACAGAAACAAGGCAAAAAGTATGAGCACAACAATAAGTAAATTTACAAATAATGAGACTAAAATGTCCATTTTATAAATGAAGCCATTGTTCAAAAGAAATATGCCAAAGTTCATAATCTTTCCAACGCTTGGGCAGACTTATATAGGGCAGGAAAATTACCTGGTGTCCCAGACAGGGTAGTAGTTAATATGAAAAAGAAGCATGACTTGAAGTTTCCTTCAAGTTAATCTGCTTAAGTATTTGTTCAATAATTATTGAGTGAGGGTGGGCCATACTGGTGGGAGTGGTCTTATATCTGCATACAGTGCTACTACAATACCATTGACTGTATTCCTTACTCCTTAACTTTTATCCCTGTGACTTATTCATTCCATAACTGGAGGCCAATCTGTACCTCCCACTCCCCTTCACCCATTTTGCCCATCTCCCCACCCCCCTCCCTTCTGGCAACCATCAGTCTGTTCTCTATATCTGCTTTTTGTTTGCTTATTTGTTTTGCTTTTTAGATTCTGCGTATAAGCGAAACCAAATGGCATCTTCTTAAAAGCTTCACAGGTGATGCTGATGCCGTACCAGGGCTGAGAACCATCCTACAGTATAATTAGATGGTTTCTCTAATCCTCTAGCTCTGACATTATTTGTTTATATTACTACTCTGGCTATTTTCTAAAAGTGTGTTTTGTTTCGTTTTTGTTTTTTACAGAAGACATAGACGAAAATCTCCTGTTTTGAATTAAGATTTGAAAGAATTCAAACATTCCAGCATCCTCCTCCATTTCTGACCACTCCTGAAAATATATGCAGCCACAATACTTGTAGATTTATATTTAGCAAAATGTTTGCATGTCTGAGAAGACAATGAGAGTAATTGCTTGCTAACAGTGTATGCACCAAGCATTTAACATTAGCTTTGAAAATAAAACTTTAAAATTAAATAAAGTCAACATATGCAAAATACTGTGTGCTCTTTGTGAACAAGAGTTTTAACTCATCCCTCTCTACATCCATTTATGAAATACTAATTATAAAACTTGAAGAAAACACTACATTCATTTTGTTCATAATATCATGTACACTTCAAGAAAATGGAATAATGTTATTTTGTTTTTAATGTGCATTATTTTCAGTATCTTAATGTCCTAATAAAAATCTAAATCTAACTCAAGTTTATTTCCAGTCATTTATTTAAACAACTGCATGTGAAAAACCAACTCAGGACTCACACTTCAAATGAAATTAAAACTACACTTCCTAGACCTATTACTAAAAAAAAAAAGGGGGGGCGTGGTTGGGGGAGATGTTTCCTATGGGAAACAAATATTCAGCTGTTAAATGGTAGATGCTTATTAATGCCCTTTGTTGCGATGTAAATTTAAATAGAAAAAATTCAAGTGCTTCCTACTAAGTTAAAATAAGGATGATTATTATGCACTGCTTGATACAACTAATTCTAACTTTGGTGCAGCTCTCCATGTATGTTGGGGGAAAGGGAGGTCGTGCAAAATTTCTACACATTTCATGTCCTCAAAATAAAGATAATATAAAGACAACACAGACAACAGAAAATTCTGAAGTGTCTTAATGTCCAGTGTAGTCAGAGGTAAATATTACTCCAATATATAAATTAAATATTACTCCAATATATAAATGTAAATTGATAGCAAGAAATCATTTCATAAGAGAAAATTTGTGTTTTCATTTGAACTCTTTCTTCTTTCATAACTATTAATAGTAAAGGCTAGATAGCAAAAATAATGAAACATCATAATAGAGCTTTTTCCAAGATCTGAAGCAAGGCAATGAAAGAAACTGTCGCCTTCTGTACGCTACTTAACAATTATTTAAATGAAAATAAAACAGTTTTGTGTTACATATTTTCTTATCTGAAATGAAAGATGTCAATGCAATTTTGTTTATTTTTTAAAATAATAAAAAATGTGTTGTTGTGGTTGTTAAGAGCCTTGGTTGTGATGCCCCAGGGAATTTCATCTGCAGGAACTTATGGAAAAGTTGCTTTTTATCAGAATAATTTTCTCTGATTAACTTCAAAATTGTTTTATCTCTTTTCTTAGCTCTGTGAGTCACTTGTTCTTAACCAGATCACATCACATCAGTTATTTCTAAATAATTGAGTTCAATTAGATTAATCAAAATCTAAGTATTTATATAATTTTTTCCAACTAGGGATATAATTTTAAACTATTCCAAAATTCAGAATTTTTTATGTGTGACTCCAAAGATATGTCATGAGAAATCTTAACTAATGACGGTTATAAATTTATGAATTTGTTAGGAACACTGAAATTATATTTGGAGGTATTAAATTACCATTTTGAATGTTTTGGAATAGTGAAAAGTGATTTTAATTCTAAAGACATTACCTGTTTATTTAAAATGTTTTTTTTTGTTTATTTTAAAATGTTTTATTTGAAAATTAAGATCATTTTGCAATAACAAATAATATTTAATAATAGAAAATTTTAGAACTTTAAATCTTTCTGTCCACTGTCTCCCTTGTATATTGCTGCCCTAGATGATATGTTATAGATGTAATTTAATATTCTTGGTAGTCACAACTTTTAATTGTGATGTGTTTGTGATAAAGACATTGCTCTAATCCCAACCAAGGAGATGAAATTATTCTCTCAGTCACCAGTCTTTAAGCCCTATCTCTGTGAGATACTTTAGAAGTTGGAGTCCTAGTCTGAAACCAGTTATTCAGTTTAGCTTTAAATCTTGTGACTCATATTGCTCATGACCATAAAGGCATTAGTAATATGCCTTAAATACTAGATGGGCATACAGATTCTAGAAGATCACACTGCTCCTTGACTTCGTTGCTCCGAGGGCCATTTGAAGCAAAGGTAATTTAAAAAACATACGGTATAATCTGGGCTGATTCTACTGAACTAGGTAAAAGAATGTAAAATTTTTTCATGTTGGGTAACTTCATGATTTCTAACAAGCCCACTTATGAAAAAAGAAAATTCAAAGGTTTGGATCCAAAAGGAAGAAAAATATGAAAAAGAAACCTGAAAAAAAAAGAGAAAGGGAGATAAGTTGCCTAATTCAGGCAAAGTAAAATTACATGAAGCTAAATCATAGTTGAGTATAAAACACATACGAAGTAGTTGAAGAGTGACTTTTATAAAGAGATATACCTTGCTTCGGATGCTGAGGGCAAGTCTTAATAAAAATGTAATGAATTTGATTATTCTTCCAAAATTCAATTTCAGTGGTTTGGTTTGAAACCCACATGGCAAGTTAATTTGAATTAAATGTGATTTAAGACCATAAAAATGTTTGCTTTCAGAATCTTCTGACCAGTAATACCACATTGATTTGCTTTTTTGAATGTATTCATATTTACTCATATTGTGCTATTCTCTGCCAACCCATTATGCCTTATAAGATTTTTTCTCTATTGTTTTCTTCTTGAGGAATAATTGCCAATAACAGCATCCAGACTATGTGAAGGTCTCTAAGTTTCACGTGGGTAGAAGCTCAAGGTGGATTTATTTATTTATACATGCTTAGTCCCCAATATTAAGCATGATGCAACACTCGTGTTTAAAGATTGCTGGGTAGAGGTCACAAATTCAAATAACTTCAGGGGCTAAACAGGTATAGGTTGAACTGTGAGATTATAAGGAAGAAGAGGAATTGTATGCAATGTTATGAGCCAGAGAATGCATGTCTTGTCTAAAGGCATTCAAAGTTTTTTAAAGCACTGTTCTAGGCTTTCAAAACCTGAATCTGGAGGCAGAATTTAGCCTGACCACTATTGCAACACTTCTAACTAAACAGCTTATTTACAACAAGAATAGGACTTAGAAAAAACTAAAAATGATCTTCTAATCCTTCGATTCCAGACTCTTCCTTCAGAATGAAATTTCTCATTTTAGCTGGCCTTTTGAGCACTGCCACTGCTCTGCCCATTCCTGTGAGTACACCTCCTCCATTTTCCACTCTATTTCCATTCTAGGGATGGTATTTCTGGGCTAGGAGGCCTTTCCTGTATCTTTTCACTTCACAAAAGAAAAAGGTATAGTCCAGGTAAGTTGCAGAATCAGGAATTCATCACTGGTCCTTAGCCCTTGCTCTTCCCAGTACAAATCGCAGTCCTACGTGCCATCTGCCAACTGGGTGACCTTGAGCAAGAAGCTAACCCATGGCTTCCCAGTCTGTAAAATGAGTCATAAGAATGACCTCAGAGTAGTGCAAAGATAATAAAAAAGCACATAAGTCCTAACTGGAAAATAGGAAGCTCTCAAACTTAGCAAAATAGAACTCCCATTCCACAGTGACCTAGGATTTAATTATGCAGTTTGAATTGAGTTTCATTTACAGTATCCTTATCCCAAACTGTCTCCTGTTGACAGCAGCCATGCCTTCTACATCTATACACATGAGATCTAGGAGTGTCATCTGTGTCAGTTATAGTCTGACTAAGTAGGACACCAAGTAGACAAGAAATCCTCTTTCTAAGAGCATTGTGTAACCAAAGAGCTTTCAAAGTTTGTGTTTGGGGAAAAAAATTAAATTTACAGTTCTATAACTCCCTTCACTTTGAACTTGTAGATATTGAGAACTAAACTGAGAACACTGTTGATTCAGAGATAAAGAGGCATGGAACATGTAGTTACTCTTAAGAAATATAAATAAAACCAGTATTTGGAAGTAAGTTTAAATGCAAGAAGTACACCTTCTAAATCACTGGACAAAATTAATTTGACCTTTCCCCATTAGATATTCAACTGTTTTTCATTTCAGAAGTGAAGCTACCCCACTGGTGGGTGTACTGCTCAGTAGTGGGCTGTTACCTATTCTCATAAAATGTCTTTGTAATGAACACTGTATTGCCATACGTTGCTTCACCTTGTTGCTGTTGTCGTTTTACAAGCTTGAACAATACGGAGGAGGTTCCAGTGAACAGGTAAATTTCTAGTTGTATTTTCAAATGCCGTATTCATCTTTTTAAAAGTTTATAGTTGTCTGAAATGACTGACATCACGTTTCTTCTTACAGAGATTTGGCTTTTACCTGCCACAAGGACCACCGTTTTTTCCTCAGATCCTGTTTCCACCTCCTCCACAACTGCCCTTGGTAAACATGGGTTTGAAGAATCTCAAATTACAAAAATATTTATTATTTAGATGATGGATATTAAATTTCCCAAATTTTCAGACCTGAATATGAGCTTTAAAAGGTTGCTAGGCATCAGCTATTCACACCCCCACCCTGCACAGCTTGTGATGGAATGTGAGAAGGGGCTAACAAGTTTTCTCCTTTGAATATTCAGTGACTTCTTCCAATGTCTCTCTACACCTGCCATCAAAAAAGTGTCCATACTGAGTTCCTTTGACTATAATGAGCCTAGTTGCTCTTCATGAAGAAAATACTAACCTCTTTTTACTATTTTTCTAAATCATCTTGCTGCTTTTTTTCTCAAAAGTTTTTTTTTTTTTTCAGCTTTCTGTAACATTTTCTCACAGGTCAAACAATACAATTATTTTGCTCTTCCTGTTAGATATTCTCCAGTCTCTCCTAATATCTGGATTCTTATAACATTTTTAAATAAAGGCCAGAAGAGTGCTAAATACATAATAGAATTTCCTTCACTCTCTATGTAATAGTTAATTGGTACAGACAAATAACATTCATTCAATTAATATTCACTGAATGTCTACTGCATGATGGGGTCTCTAATGAGTGCTTGAAATACAGAGACATGAGATAAGTTCACAGTCAGATGAGAGAGATTCATAAATGTAAAAATGTAATTTGATGAGTGCTTCTAGATGCAAATACAAAGTTGGCTTAAAAAAAAAAAAAAAAAAACAAAGTTGGCTTAGACTGTGGACCAAAGATGTCTTTCCCAGAGGAGACATTATCTGAGCCGGGTCACAAGGGATGAGGAGTGGGTGAGGTACTACAGTCAGAGGAAACTGCAAATGGATGGGATGGACCTGAGAATGACAGGACCATTTGGGAAAATGATCCGTACCATGAGGCTGAAACACAGATTGGAGACATGTTAAACTTGGACAGTCCTTAAGCAATGATATTTTGAAAAGTTCACACACATTTTAAAACAGCATTTTGCTTAACTTCTTGTCTACCACCTATCCTTAAAATAAACATGATTTTGCCTAATTTGAATTTTATATCTAAATGTAATAAACACCTACCATTCGCTTGTATTTAATTTCAAACTGTTATTTCTCAACGGTAAGTAGGCTTTTGGAAATTTGTCACTGAAGTTATAGTCGTTAATAGAACAGTCTTTCTTTTTTTTTAATTTTTTTTTTAAATTTTTATTTATTTATGATAGTCACAGAGAGAGAGAGAGAGGCAGAGACACAGGCAGAGGGAGAAGCAGGCTCCACGCACCGGGAGCCCAACGTGGGATTCGATCCCGGGTCTCCAGGATCGCGCCCTGGGCCAAAGGCAGGCGCTAAACCACTGCGCCACCCAGGGATCCCTGGAACAGTCTTTCTTTTTAATGTTTTCACATATCCTACTTGAATAGCCACTAAATTTCTACCTGCATTTATCATTAATTGCTAATTTTGGTTCTAGTCAAGGCTAGAAGCATTGTTTACCTTTGTTTTTGTTTTTTTGGCTGAAATTCAGTAGGATTTGGTAATGCAAAATCCTGAAGTTTGGGGTTATAATTAGAATGTAGGAACCTCTGTTAACATCTTATATAAATAAGTCTGTATGGCAACAAAGAATCACTAGAATTTGAAATGGAAACTCTTCCTTCCACTAGATGGCAGAGTTGTATTAAAAAGCCGGCAAAGAGTAACCTACTGTTGAGAAACTGGTGGCTTTGCAAGAACTATCAAATACATAAGACAGATCCTTTGATTTTAGATTAATTTAAAATCCATTAGTATCTAAAGCTCCACCAAGTAGAAAGTGGGCTCCCTAAAAGCTTATATAATTGCTCAATAAATACTGGATGGATGGATGGATGGATGGATAAATGAGTTAATGAGGGAAAAAAGCTAAAATAAAACTTTATTTTATTTACTCCTCCCCTTTTCCTCCCCTTTTCTTTATAGGTTCCAATTCCTATTCCTTTGCCTTTTCCTTTTGATCCAAATCAGGTAAGTATACTTAATTGTGCTTTAAGAAAGTACTTAAATGAATGCAAAACAAAAACTTGAAAACTCTTTAGATTTAATTGGAGAGAAACCTGATACCAAGGATTAATAGCCATCATTCTCTTTTGGACCTTCAGTTATTGATATTTTTTCTATTTTGAGTCATTTACTGTACAAATCTGATATACCCTTGCAAACTGAACGACCTAAGACCTAAAACTTTCCTTGATCATGTGGAAGGAGCTCAGGAAACTAGTAGAAAAAGCAAACTGCCATTTCATAGTTTGGAGTGATCTTGAATTCCTTTGAGACTTACTTTCTTCTAGAGTATAAAATAATGAAAATGAATGATTTATAAAGTCCATTTTGCCTCTAAAATCTTATGGTTATACCTGACATTAATGGGGGGGGGGGAACATTCTTATTGAAATGGAATCTGTCCTAGAATCCTTTGAACTGGATTTAAGATAATGGTCATGTTATAAAAGGATTAAATTTCACTTTGACAGGATTTTGCTGAATGGAGGGAAAATTACATATGAGATTGACTTAATCACAAATCAAAAAATGTATATTATAACATATTAATACTAAATTCTTTCATGATACTACTATTACAATGATGGGAAATGACATTACTAAAGTTTTCTCTCATAAGAAGTCATCCTAAAATATAGTCTTTTTCCAACCTAGTAAGCATAAGTTTAATGATCTTTTCAAGAAGTCCCTACTTTGTTTGGAGACCACAAAAGAAAATGTGGAATGTATGCTTCTAGAGATAATAGGTTTGTGGAAGGAGTTACTTCAAATATTAGTGACTATGATTCTTAATGGCATAATTTTAGAAATATAAGAATTCTAAAAAGCATGTTTTCATTAATCAAGTTAATATAAAATGTATGAAGACAAGATAAACAAAATGCTAAATTACAACTCTTTGATTATGTTATTGTCCTTCCTTTATTCTAGGTCCTGACACTTAATGATCTTATAACGGTAAATATATCTGCCCTGTTAATCTACTAAGTTCATAAAAATACATTTAACTTCCTATGTAAGATAGGCCAGTTCATCATGAAAATTAGTATCTTTATTCGTCTACATTTGGAAACAAAATCAAGCACAGCTGTTAAATTCAAAGCAAAAAAACAATCTCAATGCATGTAGACAGTTTTACATTCATTATTCAATTCATCCAAACTATAAATTGACAACCTCTTCCATCACTGATAAGGCTGAAAATGAAGAGTCAAAAGACTTAGACCTACAGAATAAATTGCTTTAGGAGAAATAAAATAGACTTGATTATTTGTTCACTAACAAAGCATTGGCATAAACACATAATAGATTAAAAATTATCCAATCTGAATTCCAACAGGTAATATTTTTTTAACTGAAATACACACAATTAGACTTTTTAATGAAGCCTTTTAGCGATACATTATTCAGAAACTTAGTTTATAAAAACTCAGGAAAAATGAGTGGAGTTACGAAAGAGAACACAAAAAATTCCATTTCCTCTAAAAACATGCTTTTCATAAACATTTTCTGAAATCAAGACACATCTCACAATAGATACACATATTTATTTAAAGATATCATTTTTATTTAACTAAATGGTACATTTTACAATTGGTGATATCTTAGAATCAAGGATATGCATATTTTGTAAAAATGTCAGAAACTTAGACCTAAATCATTTGTATGCCTGAGAAAAATTTTCAGAATTTGAGACCATTTAAAGCCAACTATCTTAAGGTATACTTATATGTCCCAGAACCTTGAGGTCAAATAGTTTCTGACTCTACTCAATAAGAACTTAAGTCTCTTGAGTTCAAGTGCTAGTGCTCTCCCCACAATCCACTCTATTTCAGCAACATTATTCTCCATTTCCAAATGGCAAACAATAAAAATTCTTGCGTATTTCTAACTAAACATGTTTTAGGAAACTATCTTCAACAATTAATTACTGAGGACTATAAAATTAGCAAGTTCACCTCTACATCAAAACATGGTTGAAAGACCACTGGCCTGTGGTGGGAAAGTTTAGATTCTAAACTCACCTTTACAATTAAATTAACTGTGTGACTTTGGGTAAAGGTATAGTTTACCTTCAAGGTCCCTTCCAGTGAAAATATTGACTCCTCAGACACAGAACCCATTCAGATTACCAGATCTGAAGACTTACTTATACTTTCTTTTACTGAACTTCTTAAAAGTACTATTGGCTGGGGCGTCTGGCTGGCTTGGTCACTAGAGCATGTGACTCGATCTTCAGGTCATGAGTTTGAACCCCATGTTGAGTGAAGAGATTAAAAATAAAATCTTAAAAAAAAAAAAAGTGCTGTTGGCTGCAACCCATACTGGGAAGAATTCTGAAAGAATAACTTATAGAATTGCCTTATCTTCATAGTCCTAAGAATTTTTTTTCTCCCAGTGATCCTCGTTAAGTCAGAAAGCAGGAAGAGGCATCCTAAAAGAACAAACACTACCTCACGTATTGTTCTTGCCTAAGAAAAAAATGGCAGTGTTTAGACATGTTCTTGCATATGTGCTGGGATGGACAGCTCTACAAATAGAGGGATTCACCTTCTTTCAATGGTCAATTCCTTGAGCAAGCTGCCAGTCTGTTAAAATGGAACTGTGCAAACTACAAAGCAATACTTTTCCAGTGAAGCTGCTTGTCTAAGCAGACCCTTGAAGCAGAGTATTCATAGTTGTCCTAAAATTTTGGTTCAAGTATCATTCACATAGGGAGTTTGCATAATTTAAGAAACACAACACTTGCATGGATGCGTACACAGTGAGTTTTTTAACCACTCACATCAAATTCCTATCTTTCAAACATAGTGAATAGTTACAAGAAAATTTTTTTTGAATTAAGGGAATTTAGATATTGCATATTCATTTTAAAATCTTACATCATGTAAATAAAGCACTAAACAATAAAATGGAATTAATTTTTCAACAAAAAGAGATTCATTTTTTTAAAGATTTTATTTATTTATTCATGAGAGACACACACACACACACAGAGGCAGAGACACAGGCAGAGGGAGAAGTAGGCTCCACGCAGGGAGCCCGACGTGGGACTCAATCCGGGGGCTCCAGGATCAGGCCCTGAGCTGAAGGCGGCGCCAAACCGCTGAGCCAACCAGGCTGCCCCAAAAAAAGATTCATATAGAAAACATTTTAGTTTCTATGTGGACTGAAAAATAAACCCTCTAGCACTGATCATTGACTTTTCTTCTTTCACAGTTAATCACTTCTATTTTGAACCAACTCGGGGTAAGTTCATATAAATTTTTAAGCCAGTGTAAATTACAAGCCTATTTAATGGACTGAAGATAGTATCTTTTTTTTTTTTTTTTAGGGTTTCTTTGGGGTAAGACTTTATTTCTATGATTTTACTGATAAAAGTAAGTGACATTTAATCTCAAGAAAGGTAAGAATAATTCTCAACTATAGAAACATATGGCAGAGTCAAACCCAACTGACTTACCCAAATTAGAGCTCCTGAACTATAAACTCTGGCTCTTTAGATCAGAATTTCTGCAAGTCTAAAAAAGGTATTATTTTCATAATGTCCATGGTATGTGACAAAATTTCAGCTTACAGAAACATATGTAGTATTAGGTTGAAATTTCAAACAGTAAATTTTACCTCAAGCTTGTTTTTGTTTTATGGACAATTCCTGTAAGTAGTGAGAAAAGTCAGGGTGAAACTATCACATCTAGAAATGGCTTGATTTCCAGGCAAGGCAATACATCTCAACACAAATGCATCAGCTTGCTGGATGGCAAGGCTACAAAGCTTGAAACTTTGACTCTCATCCAAGTTTGTTTTCATTTAAAATATATACAAAAAATATATATTTTTTAAAGATTTTGTTTATTTATTCATAAGAGAGACACAGAGAGAGAGGCAGAGAGAGAAGCAGACTCCATGCAGGGAGCCCGATGTGGGATTCCAGGATCATGCCCTGGGCTGAAGGCAGGCGCTAAACCACTGAGCCACCCAGGCGTCCCCGTATATTCCTTTCTTAAGTATTTGAATTAATGTCAATCAAAAGTATATTTGGTATGTATTTATTTTTATCCACCCTGAGAGAAACTAATGAGTCAAAATATTCTCAATCTCAATTTTGAGAAAGAAATTGGATTTCACTCAATGAAATGAGCAGGATGAGAGACATGAGTGGAAACAAAGAAGAAATTATGGCAAAAATACCTTCATATAATAAAACTATAATTTGTGTTTATTTTGGCAGAAATAATTCTCTCACTATCAGAAATCATATACGGTGAGTAAAATCTCCAAATACCTTTCAAGCACTATTATGTACGTTAAAAATATTTTTATCTTAGGAGTTTAATAGTCTCAGGTCATGTCCATATGGATAAATTAATAGAATGATGAAAGGTGTACTGATGAAAGCAGGTAGATTAACCTACTTAAATTACAAATGCTCTCTTCAAAGGATGGATTTTTAAATCAGTTAATTAAAACTTCACAAATATGTTAAGAGTATAAAACCAATGACCACTTCTTATACTGTAAGAAAATATAGCATTTAGCCCTAAAAGTAGTTAGAATTTTCAAGTGCCCTCTTTAGCTACCAAATATTTAGGTTTTAGGTAATTAAGTCTCATGTAGGTTCAGCTTCCATTTAAATTTGAATGCTTTCAAAAGCTTAAGAACACCTGCTAGCAAGAAAAATACTGGTTGCTGCCACTTATCCTTAAGATATTATCAAATAAACTCTTTGGGCCAAAATTTCAATTTCAACCACACTATCTAAATCACATGTGGCCCTAAAGTCATAAACTATAACTGTATTGCTATGGATAATGTGAGTACTGCTTCATATCTTTTTTTTTTTTATTATTGGAGTTAAATTTGCTAACATATAGCATATCATCCAGTGTGCTGCTTCATATCTAATCTTCCGAACTGCATACTTAAAGTGACAAATCATAAAAACTTAATAACCTTAGTAGGTAATAAAATACAGAATAGGTTTAAGAACCAGGCAGACCAGGATTCAAATCCCAGCTCTGTCCCTTACTGAATTAACCTTGGGACAATCTTTCTAAATATCATATTTTTTCTATTATTTAAATTAAATTAACCAACATATAATACTTCATTAGTTTCTGTTGTAGTGTTCAGTAATTTATCAGTTGCGGATAACACCTAATGCTCATATCATGTGCCCTCCTTAATTTTCATCTATGAAATGGAAATAATACCACCTAACTTCATAGGACTGTTGCTGAGGATTTGAGTAATATAATGTAGATTATGCAGTACATGGTATCTATTATTACTATTTTACTAAATATCTTTTAGACAAAAGTATTCCAGGAGTGTTCCTTAAACCTAAAATATAAGAAAAGCAAATATGAAGGCAATATCACCTAGTGATATAGGAGCAGATATTCCTCCAGAAATGTCTTAAACTAAAATATTAATCTGGTTTTTCTTATTATAGATGATGCTGGATATCAGAAGATTATCTACTTCTGTCCCGTCTATAGTTTATAGTTTTATAATTTTGCACACTTTATATGTGTTCCAGAGAAAACTCCAAAATGCCATGAAGAATTTATTATATATTTTCTTTAGTTCTTCTTTAAATAAAATGCTTTAGTTCTTCTTTAAATAAAATGTTATTACCTAATATTTTTTCTAATGTCAATGTAAATGTTTTGATACTATTAGACTTAAGTAAATGTCAAACTTCAGGGAATTGCTCAAACTTTCTCAAGAGCTTTAGTAAGCAGCTTCAATTTAAGGAATTCTGTTCAGTGCCAAGAAAAAGCAATCTCTTCCTGCCGAACATTAAAAGTAGAATCCAACTCTTTCATTGTAGGAGAAGTTCATCCTACCCATCGCCTAATGAGCAGGTCATCCTGGTCAGCACAAGTCCCTTATTATATACACAGGGACCAGGATTTTATGGATTTTAGAAAATTAATACCATATTGAAGCCTCATAATTTCTAAAGGGATCTGAAACAAGATCCTGAAATCAAACATTCTAGTGTTTTTCAGCAAAACTTACAGTCACACTAATGGGAAAAAAGCTTCCTGTCAGTTCAGTTCAAGTTTACGACCAAAGTAGTTTTGACACTAAATTGGGGAGGGGGGTGCTTTTGATTTACCTTAGCCTAAGTTCTATCCTCAAGTTACAGAGCAAACCTTTCTCAAACATGTAAAGAAAAGGAAACAACTACATCTCTATCCCCTAAACCTCCTTTTCTTTAGATGCCCCATCTGTATGTAATCCAACTGGAATGAAGACAGAATTATGATGGTACCTATTTTAGGGTGACAGGAGTAAATGTCATGGGACTTTCCCAATATACTTTTCCCAATGGATATCTTATAGCAGAATGTGATACATATGCCCACTCAGACAAGTGTTCTTTTCCTTCCTCTTCCCGGTTTCCAAGAGCACCTAGAACATCAACAACTCTTTACTTTCCTCTGGGAATTATGGGAACACCTATACTAATATTTAACATTCCCTTCAAAAAAAAGAAAAAAAAAAAACAAAAAAACAAAACACTTTAACTTTCAAAGACCTACCTCTATCTCTGCCTTATTTCAATTTTTCTGAACTTTTTTTTTAAAGACTTTATTTATTCATGAGAGACAGAGAGAGAGAGAGAGAGAGAGAGAGAGAGGCAGAGACACAGGCAGAGGGAGAAGCAGGCTCCATGCAGGGAGCCCGATGTGGGACTCGATCCCGAGGCCTCCAGGATCACGTCCCCAGCTGAAGGCAAGCGCTAAACCGCTGGGCCACCCAGGGATCCCCTCTTTCTGAACTTTTTAATTCATTTGTGACACATATATTTACAGTCGAGTGAAATACATTTATCCATTTAAATTACTAATTTCCTGGACATATTTTTTAATTCAGAATTTCTGAAAAGTGAGAACATGAGCTCTTGTTCATTGATCTTGATCTTTATTGACTAAAATAGTTACTGAAATTTCCTCAGAACACTGGACTCTAAAGTCAAGAATATCTAAGGTTTCCATTTTGAAATCAGCTTCAGCAAAATCACATAAAGCAAAATAAGAATCAAATAATTTACAGATAAATTAGAATACACAATGGTGGTGCTTCTCCTAAAGGAGTCTGATATGGCAGGAATATCCTTCAAACCCCAGAAGATCAATAGGGGGTTAAAAAAAAAAAAAAAAGAAAAAAAAAGAACTGACAAATAAGAACTAGATGAAAAACAGAAGTGATGGCCAACATAAATTTATTTTTATTCAGATTATGATTCTTCAAAGACTTTTGGTTAAGACGTGGTTTAAGCCATGCTTAAATAGAATACATACAAAATATGATTGTTTATATTTCTTTTGATTGAAAAGCGGAAAATTCCATGTTGCATTTCACCGTATTTACTAATTTTATGCTGATGTAAACCTAAATGCAAATAGCTTTGAAAGTGAATAAACTAACTTCCAAGTGACCAACCCTGCCCCCTTGTAGTATGAGCTCTGTGATGCCTTCTTTCAGCACGCACCCCTTTGCTGGCCTGTGGTTCCCACAATGATGGGGGCTACAACCCACTGCACTCAGTTTCAGAGTCCTCACTCCAGTGTGCATCTCGCTTCTCAGCCACGAGTTTGATGAATTGAGAGTGACTGGCATAAAGCTGGAGTTGATCACTGATGTCCACCCATTTAACCTTTCCAGCATCATCTCCAGCCTCCAGGGTAAGGTTATCCATTATCTCACCTGTTACCAAAGAAAAACATCACCAAAAAAAAGTAATTCATGTGTTTATTTCTTTTTCAACATAATTCTGTAGCTTCAAGTATTCTTACTAAAGCAATCTTAAGTCACCATTGTATTATGTGGCCCAGTGATTTAAAAACTAGAATGTTCCATAGTTCCAAATGCCCAAATGTTAACCAAGTTCCTAATTTTTTTAAGATTTTATTTATTTATTATTTATTTGAGATAGAGAGAGCACAAGTGTGGGGAAGGGCAGAGGGACAAGCAGACTCCATGCTGAGTGCTGAGCCCAATGCAGGGCTCGATCCCAAGACCCTGAGATCATGACCTAAGCTGAAGTCAGATGTCTGACTGAGCCATCCAAGCACACTTCCAAGTTCCTAAATTTTAAGTAGAGGCATCAATAAGGGAACTTTTCTCTTTAAAAAGAAAGAATATTAGCCTTAAAAACAAAAGTTCATATTAAATAAGTATGAAAACTTATGTCAAAATAAATTCTGGATGGATTAGAGATTTTTTATTTTTTTGGATTAGAGATTTAAATGTAAAAAAAAATAAAACAATTCTTGGTGACTCATTTTATACTTGTAAGGTAAGTAGACCTTTCTAAGCATGACACCAAACCAGAAAACTGAAAATATTCATAATTATATTTGCAAATAAATATACTAAAATAATTGTAATTATCAAAAAAATTAAAAATAATGCTCTCAATCACTGTGGGGAATGCAAACGAAATATTTCTGTAAGACAATTTGGCAAGGCTCAAGAGCTTTGAAAAAGCAAATGCTCTTTGATGAGCATTCCCTTCCACAAATATCAGAGTGCCTCTTATCTGGTCAGTCTAATAAACCTAAGTTTACCTGTTTCATCATGGTAGTTCACAGCTTCTGTCTCCATCCATGCATTATCAGTATTTCGAGGATCATCAACATATCCCTTATATATCTATTTTCAAAAGGAGACAGACAAAAAAAGTGTAGAGTGAAACAGGAATGGGTAGAGCAGATACATGTTAACCTTCATTAGAATCAGAAATGTAAATACTCTGTTGCAAAACAGTGTGCATATACTTAACATTACTTAACTGTACATTAAAAATAGTTAAAATAGTAAAATATGTAGTTTTTATCACAATAAAGAAAAATACGCCAACCTCAAATTGTCAGGAGGCAAAAATGAAGCATTTATTTAGGATCAAAGAACTGCAATTCAGGGTACAAAGATTTAGGTAGCAATCCAGTGTCGCACTAGGTAGCAAAATCAGGGTTTTTTAAAGATAGAGAATGCTTCTATAAGTTGTTTACAGGGGCACCTGGGTGACTCAGTGGTTGAGCGTCTGCCTTTGGCTCAGGTCATGATCCCAGGGTCCTGGGACCAAGTCCCGCAACAGGGAGCCTGCTTCTTCCTCTGCCTATGTCTCTCCCTCTCTGTGTCTCTCATAAATAAAATTAAAAAAAAAAAAAAAGTTGTTTACAAAGATTTTTGACTAGCATTGGTACAGGAAACCGATCGTGGCTGAATATAATTGGTTGCTAAAGCTATCACTAAGCAAGATTGTTCTTTAGCAAGTTGCAGGTGTTTGTATAGGAGTCTTTGGAGTATTTGCGGTTTGGCCCAGTTTAAAAGTTCAGGGCTCCACCTGGTGAGGAAGTGTATAAGGCCCACCTTCTTAAGGGCCTCTTAGCTCCATTTTAAAACCCCTTGACCTAACTGACTCCATTATTTAACCTTTCATAAAAGAAATCTAAATATCATAGAACCTTTCATGTAGCATTCCATATGCTTATTATAAATTTCCCAAGAAAAAATATTCTCCAGAACCATTTGAATCCGCTTTAAAATTCATAAAACCCTGAGAGTACCCAGGTGGCTCAGTTGGATGAGTGTCCAACTCTTGATTTCAGCTAAGGTCATGATCTCTGGGAGCATGGGACCGAACCCCAGGTCAGGTCCCACCCACAATGTGGATTCTCTCTCTCCCTCTGCCCCTTCTCCTAGCCCTCCCTCCCCATCACATGAAAATAAAAAATTCACAAAACCCTCAACTCCACAGATTTTAATTTCATAATGTGGAAACAGACACATTTGGGCCATATGACTTTTTTAAAGGCTATTTTTCTGTTTTTTCTGTTTTAGTAATTCCTATAATTATAGTTTCAGACATACAAAGATTCTTTTATAGTAATATGTAAATATATCTAGTAAAGACTAATATTTAAACTATTAATACATGAAAAGATTTGGATCTAGCCATCCAGAAAGAAAAGGATCTAGCTTTAGAAAGAAAACAAAGCAAATGGAAGAAAATCCAGCAAAAAAAGAAAAAACTCTTTTTCCTTATCATCAGTACACATGTACCTTATAAGGTGATTTTTTTAAATCACAAAGGGCATATAGACAAAATAGACATAAGATTTAAATGGTTATCAACCAGAAAAACTCTGAATAACATAATTTAAAATATAAATGTTCTTGCAAAGAGCTAAATTCATGTAAATTTTTTAAAAGGTTTTCAGATGGATGGGATCATATTAGCTCACAACTAGTCTAAAGAAAAACTCAGAGGAAAAAAAAATGTATTCTAACATAATTGACCTAAAGTTGGGCTATAAACTTTAAATAGAACTCTATTTACAGTGCAAATCTATGACAATTTAAGTTGTTTTTATGAATATATGTTTCAAATACACAAGTAATTCAGTTTATTTAGAGAATAATCTACCAGATTTCCAGGTGAACTTCTAAGTAATTTTCACTAATCCACGGGGCTCTATCCTTCACCATTTCTTACCACTAGGTGTTCCTGGCTGAAGAGTTTGTGCAACTGTTCCTCCAATTCTCTCTTTTCCGCACCAGATTTTTGTAAGGAGTTGAGAGCTTCCTCACCAAATTCTCTTTTAAGTGTAGCACTAATCTTCTCTCCTGGATCCACCATCCCCTAAGAGTCACATTTTTGTTTTAAGAGGAAAAAACAGAATAGGCTTTAATTCATGCAACAAATATTTACTGGTGATACAGCAGACATTTGTTGTTCTATCTGCTCATAATCATGTATCCTCATTCTCTTGTAGTATGTTCTTCTGTAAACCATTTGATTCTTGTAGAAGCAGCCAATCAGGGCATCTCATGTATTTGACCACAGTAATTGGTCCAAGGTTAGCCTATAGTAAACTGAGCCAATCAGACTCCTTTCCTGGGATCTTCTAAACTCCAGCTAAGGAAGACCTGGAGGCAAGAAAGAATACAGCAAGCTGACACTTTCCCATTGTTCATTCCAATCCATTTTTATCTTACAAAGGAAAAACCATTCTTGCAGATAGCAGTATAAAGAGTCATCCTCTTACCCAACTATCTCCATTTCACAATATGCCATAAAATATAAAAGCCTCTGTTGTTAAAAAATAAAAAAGATTTTTTAAAAACCCCTCTGTTGCACAAATACCCATTTAAAAAAGCCACTTCAAATATACACTGACATGAATGCAACAAAAGTACACTATTCTTGATAATGTAGAAACTTTAAAAAACTACACAGAATAGTACATAATAGAAGTTATCTTTCTATGTCTGAAGTTATCAGAATTCAACAAAACGATGCTAACAGTTTTACTTTGGACTTGGAGTAGAGGTTGAATTCTAAAATGGGATCCAACAATTTATGAATACCCACTTTATGTCAGGTGCTTTATATGCTATTGCTAGTAATTCTATGGAGTAGATACAATTATCTTTATTTTAGGGAGAAGGGTCTGAACTCCACAGACTCTGCTCAAGGTGGAAAGGCCAGGATACAAGCCTGTTTTTAACTCCAAGTCCACATTCTTTTCCAAGGGTTTTATAATTAGGCTCAAATTCTGACAACTTTGATGTATTATCTTCCACTTGCTATTGAGTCATCACAGCAATGAATGACAAAAAAATTACTAACTGAAGTGGGGAGGAATGGAGGATGAGTGGAGAAAAAAGAGCCACACACAAGAACCTTGCAGGAAATGAAGCAAGTAAGAAAAACTTAAAACATTATTTTAATTTGAATTCTTACCCCTGGGATTGCCCATTCTCCACAGTCTTTCCTTTTTATTGCCACAAACTGCAAGATGTTTTTCCCAGAAATGGGATGGGGGATTTTATTTCCACTTCTATCCCTTTTCCACCTGTAAACAGTAATATGAGATCATAACTGATTTAAAACAAGGACTAAGGATTTGACTCAAGCTTGAGACAAAGTTATAGATGTGTTTTTCTTTATAACAAGAATATGTATAAATTTACCTCAAATCAGCTAGCTTTACCAGAAAAGTTATTTTGTAATAGAAACATTCTATATTTAGCACTGTTACAAACTAAGTCAGATATTTACTTTCTATATAAGACACTGTTCTCTCTGTAATAAAAATTCAGAATATAAATAGCTTTTACTACTTAAAGTACTGTCTAAAAAAGTTTAAAAGCCTAACAGAATTTAGAGACAGGGGTGTAAACTTAAAAAAAAAGTCTAAGGATTTTTTTTAAGAATCACAAATCATGTAGTGGCATCTCCCCTTTCCCTTCTCTACCCGGTCCAGGATCAAGCCCCATACTTTTATTTCCGAGCTCAGCACAGAGTCTGCTTGTCCCTCTCCCTCTGCCCCTCCCCACCCCCACTCTCTCAAATAAATAAAATCTTTAAAAAAAATTTTAATAAATAAAAAAAGTATCAAAGGGTTGTTACTTTCAGAATGTACTTCTAACCATAGCCTCTTTCCCAGAAATGCTGATACATCTCCCCTTTCCCTTCTGTATCCCCACCACACCCACCCCCTACACCCAATTGTAAGGATTGTTCTAATACTATCTTGGGCAAAGATAAAGACTTTGAACTTCCAGTACTAAACCAAAAAAACAAAGCCTAAGATCTAATGACTGCTTTGCATTAGATTCAGTGAAATAAATGTGTTTAAATAGAAGTTTCCAAATTTCTTTATATAGTAGCTTTCAAATCTATCCTATAATTCCTGCCCTGAATGAGCTCACAGTCTAGCAGTGGAGGTAGACATGTAAGTGAATAAATTATAAAAGACAGTGACAGTTTGAGGACTATAGTAAATAGAAATGAAAGGATAATTGGGACAAGAAGACAGCATCTGTTTTTAAAGGATGCCAGACATAGGTATAAACATGGGCAAGAAACAAAGGTGTTTCTTATAATATGTTGAAGAAACTGAATGTATAGTATAGGTGGGGTCTGGCCCCATGGGTGTCAGAGGGAGAAAGAAGGGTGATGAGGCTGGAAGAGTAGGCAAAGAATTCATCAAAGTCAATTGCTTAGAGAGCCAGAGAATACTTTTAAGCACGGTAAAGCCATAAGCAACTGGTATTTTAGAAAGCTCACTCACTTTGACAAAAGTATGGAGGCTAGTTTGGAGGGAAGCAAGACTGAAGGCTAGAAAACTTTACCATGACCCATACAAGATGATGAGGACAGGACTGAAGGCAGAAGTGGTAAGAATCAGAGAGCATGGGTTTCACTTTTATTTCTTAAAAGCCACTTTTTTAAAAGATTTATTTATTTATTCATGAGAGGCCCAGATAGAGAGAGAGAGAGAGAGGCAGAGACATAAGCAGAGGGAGAAGCAGGCTCCACGCAGGGAACCTGATGTGGACTTGATCTCAGATTCTGGATCCCAGGATCATGCCCTGAGCCAAAGGCAGACACTCAACCGCTGAGCCACCCAGAAGTCCGTCCCTTAAAAGCCATTTAGATAGCACTTACTATGTACCTAACACTGTTTTAAGTCTTTAGCATACTTATCCATTTAAATCTCAAAGCAACCCTATAAGGTAGTTGCATTACTACCTTTATTTTACAGACATATGTGGAGAATGAGGCTCAGAGAAGTGGATTAAACTTTACCAAGAGTGCAGAGCTCATAGGGTATAAACCAGGATCTGAACCCAAGCAATCTGTTTCCAGAATCTATACTCTTAATCACTATACTATATACTTAAATCAAACAAGCACAATGTTTACACTAATTAGATAAAAGGAGGGGTAAGAAGGTGATGACTCCATTCACTCACAAACATTTACTAGCACCAATTACATGTCACATTCAAGGAGCTGATAAAACAAAGACCAGTACAGTCCCCTGCTGCACAGCCAGCCAACCAACCAGTCTTGGCTACAGCACAAGGAAGAGAAGCAAAACATAGAGAGAAATACTGCAGTTCAGCCGGGCAGGCAGGGCAGGACCAGCTGGATGATGAACACCTTGCCTATCGGGTTTACATTCTCAGATTTTATGCTGAAGGCACTCACTTAAGAATTTTTAAGCAGAGTTGTTTCTTGTTTTGTTCTTTATTAGTACCTAATACATTATTACCAAGTTTAAAAAAAAATTTCTTGATATAATGGAAATAATGTATCATTTTAATTAATGAACCTCATTAACACTACTTAAATGTCAATATTTCTATATACTATTGATATTTCCTCCCCACTTCTGATGGCCCACACCTTCCTGTCTCACCAAAACTAGAAACTGTTAACACCATTAACTTTTGATCTGATTTTATTCAAATATATTAACACTTCCCATCACATTTTCTCTTTAAAGGATCTAAAGAAATGTCAGATACTTGTATATGTAGAATCCCTAGGAGAGGCACCTGGGAATAGAAAAATGTAACACTTGCCCTGGAGAGAACAGATAAGAACCTTTGTGAAATTCTATACTATACAGCACTGTTCTGAATCATGAAGTACTTGAAAGAAAAGGGAATGGAATCTTTTTAAAAGCGACTAGTGACTCTTAGGATTACTCATTAGTGAAAAACTGATATAGAAGAGAAAAAAGCAAAGTATCTGGAGCCAAATACCCCTGATTCAAATTTCAGATCCTACAAGATTTAAGTGAGTCACTAAACCTCAGTGAAGCTTCATTTCAGATCTGTAAAATAGGTTAATACCTACCTCCATTGTTGCGAAACAAATAGAAAAACTAACCTCCATACTTCTCTCCATTTCCACTGCCGTTCATCTATTTCGAGGCACTCATGGGCTGATAGATAGATCCATGTCTGAGGTAGCCAAGAGCATCAACCTAATAGCACAATTGAAAGCTAGACTCTGCCACCTCTGGGCACTCTCAAAGCCTTGGACCACCTCAAAGCCTTCAGGGTCTCATTTGCACAAGCTCAGAATGTCTATCATTTCAAAACA
Organism: Canis lupus baileyi; assembly: GCF_048164855.1. Taxonomy (NCBI): domain Eukaryota; kingdom Metazoa; phylum Chordata; class Mammalia; order Carnivora; family Canidae; genus Canis; species Canis lupus. The sequence continues at coordinate 10,926,231 of NC_132870.1, read as the reverse complement.
ATGCTACACCATCACCACATACACTCTCATATATTTGGTCCACCAGAGATAAAGATTAGCAAACTTTCAAGTCTCTAGCTTCCCTTTTCTTCTTCTTGGCCTCTTATTAGCATTCCTTCCTGAGGTTAGCCAGCCTCACCAAACTGGAAAGACACTGATACTGTCATTAATATTTTTTACTTATATTCATTAATAAAAATATATCAACTTTTCTCATTTCATTTAAACCATAAAATTTCTAAAGGAATTTGATACCAATAGGTAGGCTGGCAGGTAGATACATAGGTAGGTAGACAGGAGGGATATGGATTGTTAGGTGGGTGAGTAGGTATATGGGTAGATGGATGAAAGATAAAATTGGGGTGAAAGCTGAGTAAAGATCTCTTTTGACAGGAGAACTGAAAGGTCAAGTAGGAGAGTAAGATGGGACAAATATCGGTGCCTCTTCCAGTAACTTGAAAATATGGGAAATAAGCTGCTTCCCTAGACTTAAATTGTAAATCATATTTATATCTCAGATAAGAGAAAAACAAAGTCTCTTCAAAGAACAGAAAGCCCTCAAAGTATCAAAACTAAAGAAGTAAAAATATTGAGGGTATTTGCATTATTTAAATGAAAGTGACAATTACATGTGAGGAGGGAGTTGATAAGTGAGGAAATCCTAAAAATAAAAAAATTAAAAAGATGACAGAATATTCCAGATACGTTGGAAAGATGATTCCTATAGATATGGTCAAGTACATCTAAACATTGGATTCAAAAAAAAATAAAAAATAAAAAATAAAAATAAAAATAAACATTGGATTCACCTACCCTCTTTATTCTGATTTATGCTCACAGGGACCTTCTGAATAATATTTGGCTTATCAGATGTGCCTTAGGAAGAGAATGCCTGTCTCCTGTTCTGAAACCTTCAGTGGCTGCAGTTCACACTCCCTAACTTTGGCATTTAATATTCTCCACATTTGCACAAAAATTAAATAAGTTTGATGATGCACTATTCTCCTACAAAAATCTGTTTCAACCAAGCTAGTCTTTTCGCTATCCCTCAGTACTCAGATATTACTACAAGCCTTTTTCTTAGGCTTCCTGCTGTCCCCATATCCAAGCTTCAAGTTCAGCTCAAGTCTACCTCCTTAATAATGCTTTTCTTGGGTGCTCCAGTTTACCATCATCATGACCCACATCTAATCTAAATGGTGGGGTGGGGGAGGGTGAATTGAAGTAGGCTTCACACCCAGTACAGAGCCCAGTACAGGGCTCAATCTCACAGCCCTAAGACCATGACCTGAGACAAAATCAAGAATTGGACATCTAACCAACTGAGCCACCCAGGTGCCCCTAATCTAATTTTCTAAAGCATCCTGTATCACCCATGTTACTTGACATGTTTTCTTTTTTTTTTTTTTAACCTTGACATGTTTTCTTATTTTATATTTTTCATCTTGCAAATTAAGCCACAGCTCTTCTGTGACAGGGATCTGAAACTTAGGATTCTTTAATTTTTTTATATCTTCCAAAGCACATACTCTATTCTGTGAACAAACAAATGTTCAGTAAATACCAGGTAAGCTAACTTTGTTCAGATAATGCCTAGCATACTCTTTTAACATAAAACTACAGCTTTACACTTATATATGATTTCACATAAAGTTCTTTTAAAAGACAGATTTCACAAGTACACCTATACACACACACACACACATATACAACCCCACATACTTACACATATATACATGTATATATATACACACAAACATATATGTGTGTATATAAACATATGGTTATAGTAGATATATCTCCAATCTCTGCTATGGAAATTTTTTTTTTCATTCTTACCTGGTTATGATGGGATCTGCAGCATGATTTGGGCCCCATCGCCCCAAAAGCCCCCGACCAACCAGTCCTGTCCGTCCTGCAGGATTTCTGGGACAAAAAAAATGAAAAATCAATTGAATGTGTTCATCTTTTTTTTTTTTAAGATTTTTAAATTTATTTATTCATAAGAGACACAGAGAGAGAGGGGCAGAGACATAGACAAAGGGAGAAGCAGGCTCCTTGTGGGGAGCCCAATGTGGGACTCAATCCCCCAACCCAGGATCACATCCTGAGCCAAAGGCAGACACTCAACCACTGAGCCACCCAGGTGTCCCTGTGTTCATCTTTTTTAATCCAACTTAACCCTAAAAGAAGGCAGTAAATACTATAAGAGGGAAATAATATCTCATCCCAAATCCACTAACATTATCACATATCTGGCACTAAAATCACATTATTTCCTTAACACTGTTGTTTAACTTTTCTTTTGTGCATGTCTTAAGTTTTGGGCTTCATCTAGGAGGAAGATCTCATTTTCAAAGTTGTTCTCAATATGTGAATTTGTTTCAGTTTTCATCTATGCTCCTAAATTCAAGCCAAAACTTTACAGGACTCTTACAACAGGGCAGATGAATGGTCTGCACCTAAGCATCATCTGTCTCTACAACAGTGATGATTTATCATTCAAGATACCCACACTTACCTTCACTTTCTCACCATTCCCTTTTCTTATTCCCATCTCATACAACCCTTTCTGTTATTTTTTTTTTAAAGTAATACCTATATCCACTGTGGGACTCGGACTCACAACCCCTAAATCAAGAGTCACATGCTCTACCAACTGAGCCAGCCAGGCGCCCCTCCCTTCTCTGTTCATTTATTCAATGAATTATTTCTACCCTCAAGGCAGAGTTACCAAAAAAGTGCAAATACTGTCTCTGCCACTCATTGTATACAAATTGCTTATATTCTCTCTTCTTATCTATAAATGGAACTACAATATCTGCCCACAGAGTTATTTTAATGATTTAATTAGATCACATGTATAAATTCTTTTGTACATTGTCTGGCACATACAAGCACTCAATAAATGTTAATTGGGTTTCTTAGCCTTTGAAGACCCATTATTGTAAGATATCCACCCCCAGTACCTACCTGGGTCTCCCATTTTCAATCTCATACAAACCATTCTGGCTCTTTCTCTGAACATGCCCATCCTTTTCATTGAACTTGGGAGAGAAGTTACTTTCACTGTAATGAGAGAATGCCAAAGCAAAATAAGAAATAATGGTCCAATATTACCAAAAGCTTACTAATATCAATCTGTTATTTATAATAAGGTATCCCTGAAACTTAATTATTTTTAAGAGTCAGTTTTCATTTATAAATCCATCTTACTCTTTTAAAACAGTTTCTTAAAGTGTTAACCAAAGCACCTTATAATACAAGGATGTATATTATAACCCCTCTGGGAAGGACTCTGCAGAAAATCTGTAGCTCCTCCCCACATGCTACAAAAAAAGTCTACATCACTATTAGCAAGGAGGAATTGTCTGTGGGCACAATATAGCAATTAGTGTGATCCCAAAAATAAGATCCTTTCTGATATCTTGATATTTTTACTGTCTCAAAGTAATTTTAATTTCCTCAAATGTACACTAGCTAATATTTTCATCAAAGTAAACCCACAAAACAGTGAATTTACCACAAAACTTCTTAATAACTATGATGTAGATCAAAATAGATATTATATGTTACAAATGTTCTAAGTCTTAATCTTGATGGGATAGAACTGTATAAATATAAAATCGTTCTGAGCTCTAGAAGCACAATTAAGAAATGTGTACTTTACTGCCTTTGCCATTCCTCAATAAAAGTATTTTCAAAGTAAATATGAATAAACTCTCTCCTCACCATTATGAAATCACTGATATAACTGTTGATAGTGAATAAGGAGTTGTATAGCATACAGAGTTCACAGTAAGTTCTGAAGTAAGTTTTGGTTCTTTTCAGTTTAACCTAATGAACTAATAACACTGGATCTATACAACTAGCAACACTTTTTACTTACCTGATTAAATAATCCCTTGGGAACCATTCATAATAAATTTGTCCATTAAATCAAACTTGTAAAACTGTTCTAAAACTATGGTAGCAGTTTAGCAGAGTGGTTAAGAGCATGAATTCTGGAGTCCGATTGAGTTCAAGTCCAACCTTCACCATCATCTACTAGCTCTGTAACCATATGTAAAGGGCAACCTTTCTGTGCTTCCATTTTTGCACGTGGGTTTTGTTTTTCTATAAAGTAGAAATAACAACCCTCTGTCTTCCAGAATAGTTGTAAGAAAATAATGCTTATAAAAAATTAAGTACAATACCTAGTTCACAGTACATTAAAAAACTCATCATATTCGTTAAAAGGAACATAAATATAAAACATGAGTCAATGTACTTCTATGAATTTAGTCAAAGGATTTTTGCTTGAGTATTTGTTTTCTTCCTTCTCCTTTATCTATCCCTTTTCTGTGTTTTTCACACTGTTCCAATTTTATCATCCTATTCTTAGTAATCTGAAAAAATTCTGAAAAATATATTTTTTTTTTACTACTTCAAACACAAGTCTAGCTATGGTGGAAAATAACCACAAAAGATGTTCTACTGATGACCAAAATAGAATAAATGAAAATAGATACCACCACTTGCCATTCCATAAAACAACTCCACAGTAAAATAGATTTACTTTTTTGGAAGGATCATCATAAAACCTCTAAAAGAACAAGCAAACATGGATTCTCTAGTTTTAGCAAGAATTCAAGCAAATGTGGAAACTTAGTTATGACAAAGTCATAGATAAAAATGATTTTTCAGCTGTCAAAGTGATCATTTACAAAGACAACCATTCTCTTCACCATCTTACCCCTAGCTATCTGTTAATGCCAGAAATTATGCTCACCTGATCTGAGGATCTGCCCACCTAGGTCCTGCCAAGACAGAGACTGCAGTGTATTCCACAGGATTATAGTCTTGCCATTCAACAAACCAGCCTACTTTCTCATTAGGAACCTGGCTGCGTTGGACTTTTGAACCTGGATAAGGAGATGTCCGAGCCTTGTTGTGGGAATTCTGTTTGGCACCATTAGAGTTAGACATGATGTTCGAGTTAAGATGAAACCCACAGAATGAAAATGTGTTTCTGAAAAGAAAAAAAGAAAAAAAAGACAAATGTTCTACATAAATACCAAAAGAAATTAAAAATAACCTAATTCAAAGACCCAAAAACATACTTTTCAATTTCAAAGTATAAAAGTCTAACATCTATGAGAAAATTATTTTCAAATATGAAAAACTTTAAAATATTGCCGAATCTTATTAATTGGAACCTACTCCCTGAATTTCTTTTAGTTGAGAAAAAGGGACAGATGTTTACTTTTGTTAGCACGAAAGTGGGGGAAGTTATGAAAATTCAACTATAAAAACAAATGTAAAGGAAGACTTTTTAAAAAATGGGCTATAATCTAACACACATGTAAAATGTATGACAAAAATGGAACAAAAGAACAAAAAAATGGAAATATCTGTTGTAAGGTTCTTACATTGTATAAGAAATAACACAATACTACCAAAAGTCTGACTATGATAAATATACTAATTCTAAACTGATGGCACACTTCCCCGGCTCTCATAATATCAATTTGCCCTTGTGACAAATGATTAATTGTCACAAGGGCAAACACCAACTTGCTAGGTTGGTGAAATAAGTCCACATCTGTATCATTCACTGAGAAGTACACAGTGATCATTTCTGAGGTATTACTCATAAGTATGACCAGAATTGAAAACATAAGGAAATATAGAATACAACCTGGTCAAGGGATAGCTTGCAAAATAAAGGTGTGTACTCTTTCAATTGGTAACATGAAAGACAGAGGAACTCTTTTGGATAGATGCAGACTAAAGAGACATGAAAACTAAACACAATCAATGATGTTGGATTGGTTCCTGAACCAAAAAGAAAAAAATTTTTCCACAGGACAAGTGGTGAAATTTGAATGGGGTTATACAAATAATTTTAAAAGTTGATGCAAAACCTACTTACTACTCACAGAGAAACGCTTTGGAGACTATGGCTTTGTTGGTGAATTCTATGAAATACTCAAAGAATTAACACCAATGTTCCTCAAACTCTTCAAAAAAAATTGAAAGAATATATCCAAATGTGTTCTATGAGGCCGGCATTATTACCCCAATACCAAAGCTAGACAAAGACACTACTAAAAAACCATAGATCACTACCCCTTATACATATTGATACAAAAATCCTCAACAAAATAGTAGCAAACAGAATTCAACAGCACATTAAAGGATTATACACCATAACCAAGTGAGATTTATTGGAATGCAAGGATTGGAATACCAAAATCAATCAACACAATACACATAAACAGAATGAAAGAAAAAAACAGATGATCATCCCAATTAATACAGAAAAATCTGTCATAATCCAACACCTTTCACAATAAAAAACATTCAACAAACTAGGAATAGAAGAAGAAAACTACCTCAATATATTAAAAGTCATATATTAAAGCTCACTTTTTGGTATGACAGTGAAAGACTGAAAACTATCACAAACAAGGAACCCCAACCAGTCCCTTGAAAACAATCTTGAAAAAGAAAAAGTTGGAGATGTCATAACTTCCTAATTTCAAAACTTACTATAGTAATCCTAATGGTAAAATACTGGCATAATTTCAAAACTAAGCTATAGTAATCATAACAGAATAATACTGGTAGGAAGACAGACATATAGACCAGTGGGATAGAATAGAGAGCCCACACACAAACCCTCACTCACATAGGTGGTCAAATGATTTTCAACAAGTGTGACAAAACTATTCAACAGGAAAGGATTGTCTTTTCAACAAATAAGGCTGGGAAAATTAGATATCCACATGCAAATGAAGATGATCCCTTACTTTTTTTTAAAGATTTATTTATTTATTTATTTATTTATTTATTTATTTATTTATTTATTTATTTATGATAGACATAGAGAGAGAGAGAGGCAGAGACACAGGCAGAGGGAGAAGCAGGCTCCATGCAGGAACCCGACGTGGGACTTGATCCCGGGACTCCAGGACCGCGCCCTGGGGCAAAGGCAGGTGCTAAACCCCTGCGCCACCCAGGGATCCCTTACTCTTTATAGCATATGCAAACACTAATGCAAAATGGATCAAAACCCAAACATAAGACCTAAAACTATAAAACTCTTGGAAAAAAAACATACAGGGAAAATTTCATGATGCTGAACTTGACAATGACTTCTTGGATGTAACCAAAAGCACAAGCGACAAAGAAAAACCAATAAATTGGACTACATCAAAATTTAAAACTTCTGAGCATCAATAAGCAGTCACTGGTTTTAGATGAACCCCACTTCACCCAGGGTGCAAGCATTATAAAAAAGAAGAGTAACTGGTGCGCCTGGGTAGCTCAGTCGGTTAAGTGTTGGACTCTTGATTTCAGCTTAGGTCATGATCTCAGGGTCCTGGGATGGAGCCCCTCCTCAGGCTCCATGCTCAGCAGGGACTCTGCTTGAAGATTACTCTTTCTCCTTCTCCCTCTGCCCCTCCCCTGACTTGCATACACTCTCTCTAAAATAAATAAATCTTTAAAAAAATAACGGGCAAGCAATTTTACATTGTTCTAGTGGCATCTTTAAAAAAGCACATTCATGGGAGGGAGGCAAGATGGCAGAATAGGGATCCTCGTTTCATCTGGTTCCCCAAATTTAGCTAGATTAACTAGCAAACTATCCTGAACACCTGTGTTCAGGATGAATTCAACCTGAGATGTAAAGAAAGAACAGCTGGAACGCTACAAACAGAAAAATGACGCTTCTTACAAGGTAGGAGTGCAGAGAAGACAAACAGGATATTTAGAAGATAAATGTCAGGGGGAGGGAGCTTTTTAAGGGCTGTAAGAAAGTGATATAGCCCTGGGGTGCAAAATTGGGACCTTTAGAAATCTGCTCCTTTGAGACTTGCCTGCCTGAAAAGTGCTCAGTGGTGAAGCAAGGCAGAATTGCAGGAGGGACAGTGGGGTCCCTGCAATCTTCCTGGAGGCACAGAAAGAACAGGAGTGCCTAAGCCAGCAAAGTTCCCAAGCATTGGAGCATTGGAGCATGTTTAAATTAGCAAGCCCAGAAGGCTCTGCTTGTTGTGCCACAAACCATGGACCAGAGCAGGAATGGGTGATGCTCTCCTTACTGGGTCCCTACAAAGGAGTGGAGAGTCCAAGCAGGTGTGCATTCAACCCAGATGAACCCTATCTGTGCCAGGGCCCTGCAAACAGCCAGAAGCAAGGCAACCCTCCGCTTCCACTGGGAGGGATGGAGCAGGTGCATGCACAACCAGGGAAAACCTCTCCCAGCCAGAGCCCTGCAAATGGCACCAATCATTGTCTCCCTCGCCTGCCCCAGGGGAGGATCTGAACCAGGAGACAGTAAGAGTCTGCAGTTTGGCACATGCCAGGATCTCTCGGCTCCAGAGCTAGAGATCTGGACACAGCCATTTTTTTTTTTCCTTTCGCCCTCAAAAGAGGTGTAAAAGCCTCTAGGGAACAAAGACCTCACAGGACAAATTGTTTACACTCAGCCTTGCCACCTGGCAAGGGGTGGAGCATCTCCTCCCAGGCACAGACACCTGAAAATCAGCACAGCAGGCCCCTCCCACAGAAGACCAGCTGAAAGAACAGGGGAATAGCAAGTGTACTGACCAAGCAGCACAGGAAAGCTCCAGAACTGAAGCAAAATAGTATAAAGAACTCAAGGTTTTGTTGTTTTTTTTTTATGATTCATTTATCTATCTTTCAGGTTAAAATTTTCCAATATTCTTTCTTTTTTACTGTCTCAAGTAGTTTAATGTTTTATCAACTCTTCATTTTAAAGTTTTTTTTTCCTTTTTTAACTTTCATATTTTACAATGACATGTTATAGATACATTCCTCATTTTTTGTTTCCTTTCGCCATATTCAATTTTATTTTTGTATATATGTAAGTTTTGCTTTTTTTAAAAAATAATTTTGGAATTTGTGCCTTCTAACATACACACCAAAATACACTCAGAACTAAGTGGATCACCCTTTGATCCACTTTATGAGATTGTATTCTCTCCCCTGCATAATTTTCCCTCCCCCTTTTCCTTTCTTTTTGTTGTTGTTGTCTCTGTAAGTTTTGCTTCTTTTATAATTTTGGAACTTAGTACTTTCTAACATACAGACCAAAATACACTCAGAACTAAGTGGATCACCCTTTGATCCACTCTATGAGATTGTATTCTCTCCCCTGCACAATTTTCCCTCCCCCCTTTCCTTTCTTTTTGTTGTTGTTGTCTCTGTAAGTTTTGCTTCTTTTATAATTTTGGAACTTAGTACTTTCTAACATACAGACCAAAATACACTCAGACCAAGTAGATCACCATTTTGGTCCACTCTGTGAGATTATATTTTTTGTTTGTTTTTCTTTTTCTTTGTCTTTTTTCTTTTATTTTCTGGTCCCTGACCTCTTTGGGATTGTCTAGTGTGTATTTTGCTTGGGTCGTGGTTGGTATTTTTGACTCTGCTCACTCATACAGCCATTCTGCACTGAACAAAATGACTAAAAGGAAGAATTCACCACAAAAGAAAGAACCAGGGGTAATACTCTCTGCCATTGATCTAATGGATATATATTTAAGTAAAATATCAAGAGACAGAATTCAGGATACAATTATAGAGTTACTAGGTGGATGTGAAAAAAATCATAAAAGTCACTAGAGAATCTCAGTACAGAAATGAGATCAGGCTGAAATTAAAAATACTCTGAGATGCAGTCTAAACTGGATGGTCTAACAGCCTAGGTAAATGAGGCAGACGAGAAAGTAAATGACATAGAAGACAAGTTGATGGAAAGGAAGGAAGCTGAGGAAAAGAGAGAACTAAGAGCCCATGAGGAGAGGCTCCAAGAATTAAGTGATAATTTGTAAAAGAATAACATCCATATTATTGGGATTCCAGAGGGCGTGGAGAGAGAGAGAAGACCAGAAAGCATGTTTGAACAAATCATAGCTGGGAACTTCCCTAATCTGGGGAAAGAAATAGGCATACATATCCAAGACAGAGAGAAGACCCCTCCCAAAATCAACAAAAACCAATCAACACCTCAACATATAACAGTGAAGCTTGCAAATTTCAGAGAGAAGGAGAAAATCTTGAAAGCAGCTTGAGAAAAGAGATTCCTAACATTAAGGAGAAAAATATTAGATGACCAGCAGACCTACCTACAGAGACCTGGCAGGCCAGAAAGGGCCGTCATGATACATTCAGGGTACTAAATGAGAAAAACATGCAGTCAAGGATACTTTATCCAGCAAGGCTGTCATTCAGATTGGAAAGAAAGATAATAAAGAGCTTCTAGGATAGGCAAAAACCGAAAGAATATTAAGGGAGAATAGTCCCTGCAAGAAATATTAAGGGAGAGCCTGTAAGTGAAGAGGGAGCCCAAAGAAACAGAGACAATCTGCAGAAATAGGGACTGTACAGGTAATACAATGGCACTAAATTCATATCTTTCAATTGTTACTCTGAATTTGAATGGGCTAAATGCTCCAGGCAAAAGACTCAGGGTATCACACTGGATAAAAAAGCAAGACCCATCTATATGCTGTCTACAAGAGATTCATTTTAGACCTAAAAACACCTTCATACTGAAAATGAGGGGGCGGAGAACCATTTATCATGCAAATGGACTTCAAAAGAAAGGTGGGGTAGCCATCCTCATATCAGGTAAATTAGATTTTAAACCAAAGACTGTAGTAAGAAATGAAGAGGGAAACTATATCATAGTTAACAGGTCTATCCAACAAGAGGACCTAACAATTATAAATATTTATGCCCCTAATGTGGGACCAGCCAATTATATCAACCAATTAATAACCAAAGGAAAGAAACACATAGATAATAATACATTAAGGATAGGAGACTCCAACGTTCCACTCTCAGCAAAGAACAGATCTTCTAAACAGAAGATCAACAAAGAAATAAGGGTTTTGAATGACACACTGGACTAGATGGGACTTCACGGAAATATACAGAACACGCCATCCTAATGCAACAGAATACACATTCTTCTCAACTGCACATGAACTTTCTTCAGAAACAACCACATACTGGGTCACAAATCAGGTCTCAATCGATACCAAAAGACTGGGATTAGTCCCTGCATATTTTCAGACCACAATGCTCTGAAACCAGAATTCATTGACAGGACAAACTCGGGAAGGAACTCAAATACTTGGAGGTTAAAGAGCATCCTACTAAAAAATGAATGGGTAAACCAGGAAATTAGAGAAGAATTAAAAAGGCTCATACAAACTAACAAAAAAGAAAGCACAATTGTTCAAAATCTTTGAAATACAGCAATGGCAGTCCTAAGAGGCAAGTACATTTCAATACAAGCCTCTGTCAAAAAAATTAGAAAAATCTCACATATACAAGCTAACCTCATACCTAAAGGAGCTGAAGAAAAAAACAGCAAATAAAGCCTAACACAAGCAGGAGACAAGAAATAATAAAGATTTGAGCAGAATTCAATGAAACAGAAATCAGAAGAACAGTAGAACAAATCAACAAAAGTAGGAGCTGGTTCTTTGAAAGAATTAGTAAGATAAATAAACCCCTAACCAGACTAATTAAAAAGAAAAAAGGGTGGGGTGGGGGGGACAGCCCAGGTGGCTCAGCAGTTTAGCGCCCAGGGCGTGATCCTGGAGACCTGAGATCGAGTCCCACATCGGGCTCCCTGCATGGAGCCTGCTTCTCCCTCTGCCTGTGTCTCTGCCTTTCTCTCTCTCTCTCTCTCTCTCTAATAAATAAATAAAATCTTAAAAAAAAAAGAAAAAACCTCAAATTAATAAAATCATGAATGAAAGAGGAGAAATCACAACCAACACCAAGGAAATACAAACGATTTTAGGAACATATTATGAGCAACTATATGCCAACAAATTAGGCAATCTGAAGAAATGGATGATTCCTAGAAACTTATAAATTACTAAAACTGAAACAGAAAACATGAACAGACCAATAACCAATAAGGATATGGAAGCAGTCATCAAAAACCTTCCAAGCAACAAGAGCCCAGGGCCAGATGGCTTTCCAGGGGAATTCTATCAAACCTTAACTAAAGAAGAAATAACACCTATTCTACTGAAGCTATTTCAAAAGATAGAAATGGAAAGAAAACTTCCAAACTCATTCTATGACACCAGCATTACCTTGATCCCAAAACCAGACAGAGACCCCATCAAAAAGGAGAATTATAGACCAATATCCCTGATGAACACGGATATCAAAATATTCACTAAAATACTAGCCAACAAGATCCAACAGTACAGTTAAAGGATTATTCACCATGACCAAGTGGGATTTATTCCTGGGAGGCAAGGGTGGTTCAACATACATAAATAAATCATGATAGATCACATTAAAAGAAAAGACAAGAACCATATAATCCTCTCAATTGATGCAGAGAAAGCACTTGACAAAATACAGCATCCACTCCTGATTAAAATTCTTCAAAGTATAGTGCTAGAAGGAACATACCTCAATATCATAAAAGCCATCTACAAAAAGCCTACAACAAATATCATTCTCAGGAACACTACAGGGATGCTCACTCTCACCACTATTGTTCAACGTAGTACTAGAAGTCCTAGCCTCAGCAATTAGACAACAAAAAGAAATAAAAGCACTCAAATTGTCAAAGAAAAAAATCAAACTCTCACTCTTCACAGATGACATGATATTGTAAATGAAGAACCAAAGGACTCCACCCCAGCAATTCAGCAATGTGGCAGGATACAAAATCAATGCACAGAAATAACTTGCATTTCTGTATACTAACAGTGAGACTGAAGAAAGAGAAATTAAGTAATCAATCCCATTTACAATTGCACCAAAAACCATAAGATATCTGGGAATAAACCTAACCAAAGAGGCAAAGGTCCTATATTCTAAAAACTACAGAACACTTATGAAAGAAATTGAGGAAGAGATAAAAAGACGGGAAAACACTCCATGCTCATGGATTGGAAGAATAAATATTGTGAAAATGTCTATCCTACCCAGAACAATCTACACATACAATGCAATCCCTATCAAAATACCATGGACTTTTTTCAAAGAGTTGGAACAAATAATCCTAAGATTCATATGGAACCAGAAAAGACCCCAAAATAGCCAGAGGAATGTTGAAAAGGAAAACCAAAGCTGGGGGCATCACAAAGCCTGACTTCAAGTTGTATTACAAAGCTGTGATTGAGACAGGATGGTACTGGCACAAAAACAGACACACACAGATCAATGGAACAGAACAGAGAACCCAAAAATGGACCCCCCCACCCCAACTCTATGGTCAACTAATCTTCGACAAAGCAGGAAAATAATAAAATGTGTTGGGAAAATTGGACAGCCACGTGCAGAACGAAACTGGACCATTCTCTTACACCATACACAAAGATAAACTCTAAATGATTCAAAGATCTAACTGTGAGACAGGATTCCATCAAAATCCTAGAGAACACAGGCAGTAACCTTTTTGAACTTGGCCACAGCAACTTCCTGCAAGACATATCCACGAAGGCAGGGGAAACAAAAGCAATAATGAGCTATTGAGACTTCATCAAGATAAAAAGCTTCTTGCAAAGGAAACAGTCAACCTATAAGATGGGAGAAGATGTTTGCAAATGACGTATCAGATAAAGGGCTGATATCCAAGATCTCTAAAGAACTTATCAAATTCAACACCCAAAAAGCAAACAATTCAGTTAAGAAATGGGCAGAAGACATAAACAGATATTTTTCCAAAGAACTACACATGGCCAACAAGCACATCAGAAAATGTTCCGTTATCACTTGTCATCAGGGAAATACAAATCAAAACACAGTGAGATACTACTTTACACTGGTGAGAATACCTAAAATTAACAAGACAGGAAACAACAAAGGTTGGCGAGGATGTGGAGAAAGGGGAACCCTCTTACACTGTTAGTGGGAATGCAAGCTGGTGCACTACTAGTTATTTACCCCAAAGATACAGATGTAGTGATCTAAAGGGGCACCTGCATCCCTATGTTCATAGCAGCAGTGTCTACAATAGCCAAACTGTGGAAGGAGCCCAGATGTCCTGGACTGGATAACGATGTATACACACACACATACACACACACGATGGAATATTACTCAGCCTTCAGAAAGGATGAATATTCACCATTTACACTGACATGAATGGAACTAGAGGGTATTATGCTAAGTGAAAAAGTCAATCAGACAAAGACAACTATCATATGGTTTCACTCATATGTGGCATATAAGAAATAGTGAAAGGGACCACAAGGGAAGAGGGAAGGACTGAGTGGGGAAAACTTATAAGGGAAGACAATCCATGAGACTTCTGCCTCTAGCGATCAAACAAAGGAGAGCAGAAGTGGAGGTGGATGGGGGATAGGGTAACCGGGTGATGGGCATTAAGGAGGGCAGGTACATGATGTGACGAGCACTGGATGTTATACTATATGTTGGCAAGTTGAATTTAAATTTAAAAAAAATAAAAAATAAAAACAGGATCGAGTCCCACGTCGGGTTCCTTGCATGGAGCCTGCTTCTCCCTCTGCCTGTGTCTCTGCCTCTCTGAGTCTCTCATGAATAAATAGATAAAATCTTTAAAAAATAAATTTAAAAAAATGTTAATAGCATTCATGACTTCCAAAGAACATTGTTTTTTTGTTTTGTTTTGTTTTGTTTTTAACTTGGAATATTTTTTAATTTTTAAAAATTTTACTTTAATTGTAATTTGGTTGACATGCAAAGTTACATTTTAAAAAGCATAGATGTTTATTCTGTCCCTCCCCAAATCCCACTGAAAAGAGATACAAAAGGCCAACAAAATCCACAGCAGGAGAGAGAACAGGTCACCACCAGTGATTAAGAGATTGTAACTAATTTCAGGTAGAAAGTAGATGGACTCCTACTGACCTACAAACCAAAATACAACAAATTATATTTGAGAATATGCACAAAAGGGTGGGTGACAGATTCCATTCCTACAAGAGGAGGTCTGAGAGGTTTCTTTTTTTTTTTTTTTTTGTCTGAGAGGTTTCAAGCTTGAGATAAGTGGGCCCAAATGTCCTAAGTGGGCAGTGGGGCAATAACCATGGAAATCAGCCATTCTCCTTCTCCAAACAAAATGTTGGCATTAGTTAGGTTTCCCCCTGGGATAAAGCCAAACTAGAACCTCTGTTTTGAATTCTGGTATTAGAGAATACAGCAGCAATTTAGGCTTAATATCACCATAGTTCATAGTAGGGAATAAAGCTAAAGCAGCTATGCTCAGCAGGGAATTTGCTCCACTAGTTCCCAGCCTGTCCTACTGGCTTCCTGCTCACACACACTCAACTGAAACCTTCCAGTCTACGTAGGTGACATGATGCCAATGTTCTGAAATCAGCCCTCCCATTTTGAGAAAACAATGTCTTTTACCTACATGAATCGAAATATAAATGGATAACCGGTGTCCACCGGATGTTTGAGAAGAGAAGGAAAAAGGACTGAAAAGTAATAGAACCACTGACCCACAACAGGTAAGTCACAAAACAGAAGATAATTTACTTTAATTATCATTCTTACAGATTCAAGAGTTTTTACATCCATCAAACTAAAAAAGGCGGCTATCCAGAGCAATTAGAGGGGGAAAAAGTTCTTGTCAAAATTTACAATTCAATAAGAGATCCGATGATGCACCGGGACTGAAGTCTGCTTTAGGAACCTGGAAGATAATTTTAAGTGAAATATGTAAGAGCGTTGTACAAAAAAGACAAATGAAATGGAAAATGAGAGAAAAGGAGAAGTTCAATCTAGAAGGTCCAACAGCTACCATAAGAGGTCCGGGGGGGAGGGGGAGGGGGAGGGGGAGGAGGAGGGGGGGAGGACAAGACAGTGCAAAAACGGGGCGGGGAGGGGTGGGGGGGGGAGGAGGGAACAAAAGAAAATTTCCTTTTGCCTCAAGTAAACACGACATGTCCACACCACATCCAAACAAGTGCTACTGAAAACTCTCGCAGGACAGCAATACTGGGGACTTCTGGAGGATGGCAAATTTCAGTAGCAGAGACCAAGAAAGATCGCTACCACCAATCCTCCTCAAAAGGCAGATGAAACACCGTGGGGCCTTTTTTTTTTTTTTTATAAATTTATGATAGACAGAGAGAGAGAGAGAGAGAGAGAGAGAGGCAGAGACACAGGCAGAGGGAGAAGCAGGCTCCACGCAGGGAGCCCGATGCGGGGGGACTCGATCCCGCGTCTCCCAGGACCACGCCCCGGGCCGAAGGCGGGCGCCAAACCGCTGCGCCACCCGGGCATCCCCCCGGGGGACCTTTTTTGAAAACGTGAACGTCGCCCTGAAAACCCGGGACGCCGGCAAAGCCTACGGCACCCGCGGACTCAACACTGGCTCCACCCACACCCGAGAACTCGGGAGTAGGCAGCCCTAGAAGAGGAAATACCTGCACGCCGGAGCGCTGCCACAGCCCGAGGGCCTGACCGCCACAGAGGCCAAGGCCACAGAGAGAGACGCTGCGGCCAAAGTCTTGCCCAGGAAGCGTTCGGCCATCAGCGGCCCCCGCGCGGCTCCGCGGGGCGAGGTCAGGCTCAGCGGCGGCCCCAGCCTCGGCCGCGGGACAGCCCCGGGGATCGAGCCGGCGCTAGGACCGCGCCGCTCTCCCGTTCCGGGGAAGGACTAGCTACGTCCTTGACAGAAACACACACGACCTGGAGCTCTCCCAACACAATCCCTCGCTTCCACCACTGACACGAAGGCAACCAGATCCGCGAGCGGCGCGAACACTCCCGGCGCCCGCCGCCGCGGAACCGGGCCCCGCGCCCCGCGCCTTCCAACGCCCCGGCTCCGCGCTTTACAGCCGCGCCGTAAACCAAAAACAGCGCCGGCTTTGCGGCGCTCAGCTTTTACGACCTCCCCGTTTGCGCAGGCGTACTTGGGGGGGGGGGGAGTGGTGGGAAATGATGTCCAGAAAGCGCAAGGGCAAAGTGGAGGTGAAGGGGCGTGGGAAGGGGGGAAATGGGGAAAGAAAGAAAAGGGATTGAGAGAAAGCTGTTGGCCTCGTTTTGTTCATCGGCAAGAAGCGTGACAGGCAGCTCATGTAATGAACTACGGCGTCCCGGTCCTATCTGAGTAAGTGCTTGCTGAAGAAGGAGGTGGATGAGAGATTTGCAACCCACGTAAGGCTTTTCTCTTACTCTTTCACCAAGGTGTGCGCTGCAGTTGCTAAATTTGACAAGGCTTTGCGGGATGCGACCTTGGCAAACCCGCGGAGGGCTAAGCCAGCCGTGAGCTGGCGGCGCAGCTTGGAGCAGGACTGCAGAGCAACACCCAAGACAAACAAGGGGCGAAATTTTGCCAAAAATTGGTAATTCAGCTGGTCCAAACAGTTTGTAATATGGCTTTCATTTTTTATATTCATTATCTTATTGACGTGGCGAATCTGTGACTTCTAAGTACATGATCCATTGTGTGAATGGTCTGGTATGGACACAAGGCATCCTAAAACTTCAGCTCTCTCAAGAGCCAGATGAATCAAACTTTGACAGGTATTGTTCTGAAGACTGAAGAATGCAGAACTCTTGGCCTGTAACAGCTCCATCACAACTTCTACACCAAGAGAATCGACCAAGCTAGTATGGCTTCAAGTAGCGTAAGGCCTTGTCCCTAGGATAACCCCAGATCCCCTTAAAAAACCTGCCTGGGGATCCCTGGGTGGCGCAGCGGTTTGGCGCCTGCCTTTGGCCCAGGGCGCGATCCTGGAGACCCGGGATCGAGTCCCACGTCGGGCTTCCGGTGCATGGAGCCTGCTTCTCCCTCTGCCTGTGTCTCTGCCTCTCTCTCTCTCTCTCTGTGACTATCATAAATAAATAAAAAAAAAAATAAATAAATAAAAAAAAAATAAAAAAAAAATAAAAAAAAATAAAAAAACCTGCCTGGAGGGAAAGTTAACAATGCAGGGGAATTGACTGTTCCAGGCAAAGTCTTGTGATAGGCAGAGAGTACCTACACCCCCTCTCTTAGAGCAGTTTCTTTGTAGAGCTTGCATTTATAAATCCTTTCTCTGCCCTTTGTGCCAAAAAATCTGCTAGCCAGAACTATTTCCTCAAGGACCTAAGAGCCTCTCTGTTTGAAATGCAGTAATTCAGGGAGAGCCTAACTTTAATGGATGACTTTCTTCAACTTGGACTGCAGCCTCTTGTCTTAAAGATAGAAGTTTGTTTCTTCTCTGACAAGCACCAGTTAACAAACCCAGATGGCCTACTCCCGTGAATCACCAACTCACCCCCTCAATGCCCCTCAGTGCCTTTCCCTGGGCACACTCCAGCCTTTAAAAAGTTTCCAGCCTCTGTTTCAGGGAAGTTGAGTTTATTCATGCAGGCATATTACTGAATAAAATGTGTCCTTACTACTTCAACTAGTATCCAGGTTTGTTTATTGTTGCCAGTTCTTCCAGATAGTAAACTACTATTGCTAAAATGTGTTTGCCTTTTAAAAAATAACTATATGGGGCAGCCCGGTGGCTCACCTTCAGCCCAGGGCCTGATCCTGGGGACCTGGGATCAAGTCCCACGTCGGGCTCCCTGCATGGAGTCTGCTTCTTCCTCTGCCTGTGTCTCTGCCTCTGTGTGTGTGTGTGTGTGTGTGTGTGTGTGTGTCTCATGAATAAATAAATAAAATCTTTAAAAATAAATAAATAAAATAAAATGAAAAATAACTATCTGGATGTGGCTTTCTGTAGTCAGATAAACTTTACCCTCATTGTTGATGACAGCCACTAACCTCTGCTTAAACTGGAAATGTAGTTAGGCAGGCTCTGTTTCAAAGGTTCAGCTCTTCTGAAGTGTGCTGACAGATTAGTCACTAGGAGGAAGAGAAGTAAGGCAGTGAGCCACAGAACATTTGACCAGGAACAGGAGACAGAAAGGCATTGTCATAGAACATTCTTCAGGCTCTCGTTTTCTGACTCTATATTCCTTAAGGAGAGATTGGAGTGGACTTACCATACAGAACGACACAACCATGCAAACAAAACCAACTCCTCACTACTAGGACTGTCCCACAATTAGACAGGGGTCTTCAGGGTTCCACCCTACAGGGACATCTACTAGAGTCTGCTAGAGTGTAGTAAGCATGTGCTTAGCCCACTCTTGGGCAGGACTGAAATGTCATTTCAAATATTTACTGATTTATATTAGCATCCATTTATCCACATACCAAATTAAATGGATATCATTAGAACTTAAGTGGAGAGAAGTGAGGGCTTTTGTTTTTTATTTAATTTTTTAAGTTAGTAACCACATGCCAACTTTCAGGGCTTCTTACAGTAGTTGGTGAGACAGGCAAAAGATGCTAAATAATAAATGTTTTTAAATAGGAAAGCAATGTATGTGATTACTGGAATTGATTTTAGGTATACTAAAAATAAGAATGATTAATAATTCCAACTGTTTCCCCCTTGTTCTATTCATTTCATTATATAATAAATATGGATTACTTACTACTTACCAGGCACTGCCCCAGGTGCCAGGAATAAAGTTGTGAACAAGATAGACAAGGTCCCGCTCTCATGAAACTTGCTTTCTAGGGGAGGTAAATCAACTATAAATAACTAAGCAAACTAGGAATTGCATATCAGGGAAAGTTCTATGAAGAAAGTAAACAACTTTCTGCATAAAAGAATAATTAAAGCTGGACTAACTATATTACAGGAGGAGAGTGTCAGTAAAGGCTTTGCTGAGGAGATCACTCTTGGGAGATACCTAAGGATATGAAGCTGCCAGCCCCCTGGAAAAGCTGGGGAAGGAACATTCCAGGCAGAGAAGACTATAAGTGCAAAATCTCTAAGGTAGAAAATAGCCTGGCCATAAGCAACAGAAAGGTCAATGTGCTAAAGCATACTACTAAACCAGAAAGTGTGATCTGCAGTGAAGCCAGAGAGGTGGCCAGGATGGTGGACACAACTCTTTGTTTCCCAATACCCATCTATTCATTCTCCCTTCTTCCATGTCATAGGTAGAAATATATCCGGTTAAAACTTACCCCCCATGCTCCTGGTAGTGAAAAGGGCCACATGACCCTTCCTGGCCAATGAGATGAACGTGGTAGCCTATTGTGTGGGTTTTCTGGAAAGGCCATTATTTTCCTGAGCTAAAGAGATTGGCTGACTCAGCAGGAATCATTAACCCTTTGCAGTTTCCCCTCCTTCCTATATTCCTGCTTGAAAGGAGGGCACATTTCCTAGAGGAGGAGCAGCCGTCTTAAGATCCTAATGACAAAAGCCACACACATGGATGGCACAATAGGGTACAAGAAGGAACCTTAGGGGTTTTTTGTTTGTTTGTTTGTTTGTTATTTTTTTGCTTCCTCAATTAGTTGCACCAGTCCTGCAAAGCCTGCTTCTGGACTAATAAGGAAAATAAACCCCTATTTGACTAAACTACTATAGTTGGGTTTATTTTATGTAAAAATCTCGATCCAAGAGCCAAATCACATAAGATCTTATAGGCTATGGTAAGGAATTAGCAGTTAATCCCAAGTGCAATGGAAAGCCATTAACACTGTAAAAATTTTATTCCTCGAAATGTAGAGAAGTAGGTATTATAAAAGTGGAACCGGATAAACAGCAACATAGGGATAAGGATTGGAATGGGAAGGCCAGTTACTTGACTCCTACTAATTGCTTCTACTGCTATCCTCTTTCCTTTCCCATCAACCCCCTGGGTCAGAAGTAGCCTACTTTTTTCCTTCTCTTCCTTTATGGCAAGGATTTTCTTCATATCTTTTGTGTTCTTTCAATCAGCCACCAGTCCTGTCTCTTAATAAGTTAATGCATGCTGAAGGAAATTTAAAGCATTTAAATGACTTACTGAAAATCACACAACTAGAGAATGACAGAGCTGGAATTCCAACCTAACTTCAGAATGTTTGCTTTCATATTTTGCTGCTTCAGTCTTCACAAAGGCCAAGGATGAATAGTTTTGAGTTGGCAGTGATTTCTTCTGGTCCAATCTGTCCCAGTTAGTGGAATAAGCAGCCTCCTGCTGAGGAAGGCCACTAGTTAGTCACAAGAATGTAAGTGCTCTATGTTGACTTTTAGCTTTCAGAAACAACATAGACCAAGCAAAGAAAATGTTACAGTTACAAAATACAAAGTAAATAGGATCAATCCTGAAATTATGAAAGTAAACCAGATATTACAAGTTGAGTGATAGAAATGGACAGCCGAAGAAAACAATACCCTCCTCTGACAAAATGGAAAGCCAAAAGTTTTATCATACAGTGGCAGGAAGAAGACATAAAAAAAATGTAAATGTTTTAAATATAACCAAAAAAGTAGTAGGGATAGTGACATAATCACATTGGGAATATATAGGGAGAAGGGTGTTAGGAGTAGAGTAAGTGAGCTACATCCTCAGCTGTCATAGAAGAAAATCAATTACCAATGTCTTCTATTGACTAACCAGTAAATGACACTGTAAGCCTTTATTAAAGATATAGAAGTCAACAGTACAAGAGACAATTAAAAGGATTAAAATGGTTAATCTGAAGAGTTAGACAAGGGTGGGACTGAGGACTCTTTTGTTTTTGTTACTGTTATTGTTTTGTTTTTATCCACCCTGCTGAACCACTTTTAGAGATTTTTTTTTTTTTTAAATCATGAGAGACAGAGACAGAGAGGCAGAGACACAGGCAGAGGGAGAGGCAGACTCCATGCAGTAAGCCCAACGTGGGACTCATCCTGGGACTCTGGGATCACGCCCTGGGCCGAAGGCAGGCGCCAAACTGCTGAGCCACCCAGGCATCCCTCCTGAACCACTTTTAAACCGGATGTATTCTTTACTTTGAATTCACAGATTCATTACTTTAAAAAAATGTGATTGGACAAGTTAACATTTCACTCCCTCTAAGCTCTAAAATTCAGGTTTCAGAGCCAAGTATAGAGGCTTCTATCCCAGAATGACTGAAAAAATAATGGCAGTACAACCTTTAGCACAGTCTGGCAATCATTTCTGAATGTTCTTCCTCTGTGTTCTTTAAAGTAAAAGGGAAGGGATCCCTGGGTGGCGCAGCGGTTTAGCGCCTGCCTTTGGCCCAGGGCGTGATCCTGGAGACCCGGGATCGAATCCCACGTCGAGCTCCCGGTGCATGGAGCCTACTTCTCCCTCTGCCTGTGTCTCTGCCTCTTTCTCTCTCTCTCTCTGTGTGACTATCATAAATAAATAAAAATTAAAAAAAAAATAATAAAGTAACAGGGAAAAGAAAAGTGTTCTTCATTGGTTTACGTAATTGCTAAGTATGGTGGCCTTTCCTTCTGAATCCAGTAGGACTCTACAGAGCCAGCCTTGCAAACATAAACCTCATACTGATGACTGGTTAAAATACAGTAATAGCTATCATTAATTAAGTATATATGTATGTAAGATATCAGCTCTGTGCTTTTTAAATATCTCATTTACTCAACCAAACTCCATTATATCCATGTTACAGATGAAATAACTGAGATCTCAGAAGGTAAGTAATTAACCAGATATCACATAGCTGATAAAAAGTTAGCAGGAATTAACATCCTTGTTTTAGAGGTGCCTAGGTGGCTCAGTCAGTTGAGCATCTGACTCTTAATTTCAGTTCAATTCATGATCTCAGGGTTGTGAGATTGAGTACCACATCAGGCTCCACACTTGAGATCTCTCCCCCACCCCACCCACACATGTTCTAAAAAAGCAACAACAACAACAATAAATAAAATCCTTCTTAAAAAATAAAATAAAATAAAATAAAATAAAATAAAATCCTTGTTTTAATAGCTGACTCTATTGCTGTTAAATAGGGATTAAGTTACCTAATGATATGAGGAAGAGGTGTTATGAATGCTGTAGGAGTTATTAAAAGGAGGTATTTTTTTAATTTTTATTTATTTATGATAGTCACACACACAGAGAGAGAGAGGCAGAGACACAGGCAGAGGGAGAAGCAGGCTCCATGCACCGGGAGCCCGATGCGGGATTCGATCCTGGGTCTCCAGGATCGCACCCTAGGCCAAAGGCAGGCGCCAAACCGCTGCACCACCCAGGGATCCCTAAAAGGAGGTATTATAAGTAATAGTTTTTATCCTTTGGAATTTTCAAAGTAATTTAGGGCTGGCCTAGCTTTTCTTCTTTGCCCTAAGAATAAAGGCAACATAGCATAGTGATAATGGCCTAGATCTAAATTCAATTCTATCATTTATACTAACCTTAGGTGATTTGCTTATTTCTCTTAATCCTTTATTTCTTTATTCATGTAATAGACATCTCATGGAACCTACTTCTTAAGACTGTTGAGAGGATAAAATGAACTTTGTCTATATGTGAAGCACTTAGCATAATGCCTAGTCATCATAAGTGACCAAATCATCTATGAAGGGCTCCTTATACTTACCCCCTTTTCCCCTTTTTATAATGCCACTCAACAGCCTGGAGGGCACCATGAAACTAAGATGCTCTACACGGAAAACATTTTAAACTTTCCCAATGAAAAGTGTTTTTAAAAACCACAAATATATAAAGTTGCACACTGTGCTGTTGTGTCAGATTAGTAGCTAATTATCACTCGTCAAATCACCCACATTATAGTTATATTAGTGTTAATTATGACTTACATAGAGTTGAATAGTTGATAGAGCACTGTGTTTTATGTTAATTCATTTGAGCTTCACAAGAATTCTATAGGGTGAGTATTAATAACATCCCAATTTTACAAATTAGGAAACATCCTCAAGAAGATGAAGTCACATCCACACGTGGGAATCAGGTGTGCCTATTTTCAAACACTGGGTTCTTTCCCTAGACCAGGGAAACTCTAGTCAATTTAGTGGGTCAGAAATACCTGATTCTCTTTAAATACAATTCTTTTTCTTTTTTTTTAAGATTGCATCTTTTTAAGTAATCACTATACCCAATGTGGGGTTTGAATTCACAGCCCCAAGATCAAAAGTCACATGCTCACCAACCCAGCCATCAGGGTGCCCCAAATACAATTTTCTTAATAGAAAATATTAGAGTCAGAGCCTAAACATATGAAAGTCAACATATATGAAAGCAAACACATATATACATCTAAAATATCACATTTTATAAGTATTGGGCAAAAAAGTTTGAGAAACACTGAACCTGCATCTAGCCCCAGTTATGCTTTTACTTGCTGCAGGAGCTTTAAAAAGTTAATCTAACTGATCTATTCATTTATAAAATAGGGAGACAAATAATTTTCTTCTCTACTTCCTAAGAGGCTTTTAAAAAATCTATTGGGATAATATATATGGGGGGAAAAAACTCTGGAAACTAGAAACTTTCTGTGCAAGTATTTGTAAACTTAGATTTGAGAGCCATAAGAAAAAGTGGCAGATGATAGAGAGACAAGAGTATGAATATTTGTGAACTTCAGTTTTTTGTTATCTTCCTGCCTTTCTTTTTTTTAAGATTTTAAATTTATTTGACAGAGAGATAGAACCAGAGAGCACAAGTGAGGGGAATGGCAGAGGGAGAAGGAGGTTCTCTGCTGACCAGGGAGACCTCAGCTGGACTGAATCCCCGGACCCTGGGATCATGACCCATGCTGAAGGCAGATGCTTAACCGACTGAGCCACCCCGGCACTCCTCATAACTGCCTCTTAAATATAAAGAGTGACCATCAGTCACCCACATGACAGAAGTCTCTTTCCAAATACCATAGTGTCTCACAAAAAGCCCCAATTCAATTACTATCAAGAACTAAATCGAAAAATACATGTAACACACAATTATTAAGCTCTTCCTGCACACAAACCCAGAATTGGGTCTTTTTTTTTTTTTTCAGTAACCAATCTCTAGGATTTTTTTAATTCACTATTTGTATATTGAATACTTATATAAAGAGTCTACTAAACCAAAAATTGCAGAGGTAATCTTTATGCAAGGTGACCTTCTTTCTATTTTATTATTCATTCTGGAAGCAGTGATTAACCTGGATAAGGATATAGTTACTTAAGTGTAATATTTTTTTCCCCAAATTCCAACAGGTTGAGCGAAAAGGGTTATCCAAATATACTGCTCTTCTTTGTGGAAACAATCCCTTACGATGTAATACGATTTTTCCTGGGCCTGGATTTTCTCTGCCATCCAGGAATCGAGTTTGGTTCACACTAAAATGTGAGAGCAACATTTCAGGATGGAGTTGGGGGGGAGGGGACTTGCAGAACAACTGACCCTCACCCGATGTTCCTTTTAAGACATGAAACTGCATTTCCATCCCTTCACTAGTGGTGAGCATCAAGTTCCAAAGAAGCATCTGGATTGCGGACAATGTCAGCTATCTTTGTAACTTGCAGAGGAATGACCAACATTTAGGAAAACAAGCGGCAGCTAAGCCAGGAAGGTCGGCTCGCAGGACCCGGAGGTCGTGGGTCACCGATGAGCGGCCCGGGAAGCCTTGCCCTCCCCTGGATTTTGTCCCTCCCAGATTTCTGAGCTGGCGAGCAGCCGCTCCGCACTGCAGCCCGAACCAATTGTGAAAGACCTAACCAAGCCCAGCCCAGCGGAAGGAACGGTTTCAGAGTTGTTGGTTTCTCTTTGATAAAGAAGCCCTTGCTTGCTCTTGCTTTTTATTCCATCTGGTGTTTGACGGAACAATCCTCCAGAAGCAGTTTAGAGTGACTGGTGAGAGGACACACGCCAAAAGCTCACGGCAAGGAGAAGGATGAAATTCTTTCTGCAGTGCCTCCAGTTTCTGCCCTTACTGATCATCTTCACCTTAGAGTCGCTCCTGAAGCTTTTTATTCCTAAGAAGAGAAAATCAGTGACGGGAGAAATCGTCCTGATTACTGGAGCTGGCCATGGAATTGGGAGACTAACTGCCTATGAATTTGCCAAACTTAAAAGCAAACTGGTTCTGTGGGATATAAATAAGGTAATAGTGCTTCCTATGTTTTCCTTTCTGGCACCTTTAATTGTAGTCATGGATGTATTCTGTGGGCAACAACTGCATACAGCATCTCTATAAACTAGGGAGAAGAAATTACCCTTGGCATTTTATAGATCCATTAATATTTATGATTACAGGATAAATGGACCTAGAGGATATAAAATTCCCAGGTACTACCCATCACTAATTTTGCATTGTAAAGGTATCCTTACTTTTGCCCAGAAAATAATTTGTCATCTCCTCCAGAGCCTGATTTCACTGATCCCTCTATCTTCACTGATCCCTCCATCTTAAACAAATGGAAAGAGTGATGGTTTTAAGTTAGTCTATTAAGAGGCTTGCACCTCTTAAGAAAGAAAAATCCGACTTGCTGTTACTGAGATAAGTGTCTTTAAAAGGTACCCAGCAGCAAGCAACATTACTGTATCATAGCAATTGCCAAAAATAATTTTTAAAATCATCTTTTAGTTAAAAACAGTATAAAAGAAAAAACTCTGTAGGGCACCTGGCTAGCTCAGTCAGTAGGGCATGCAACTCCTGATCTTGGGGTCGTTGAGTTCAAGCCCTATGTTGGGCATCGAGTTTACTTAAAAACATAAAACTAGGCAAAAAAAAAATTAGAATAAAAAGAAAAGAAAAGGGAAAATCTCTTCGATTTACATAATGGTTTACAAGAATAGGTACAGGCTTAAGGAAGAGAGGTGGATTTAGAATGTAACCTTTTATAGGGCCAGCGGTAGATGGACAGAGAGGTTTAGGCAGGGCACCTGAGGGCCTGAAGAGCCATCCCATACACAGTGGTCAACATCCAGCACTGTAGCTGTAAACAAAAATTCAGGGAATATGAAGTTAGGTAAGAGCTCGCCCATTGAGCAGATGGTTAAGATAGCAATCAGTGAATACTTACTGAGTGTCTGTTGCGTGGATATTAAGAACACGGCAGCAAATAGGACATAAGGTCCCATGCCCCTAATCTTGTAGGGAAAATAGACTTTAAATAATTGTACATGCAATGAAAGATACAAACTAAGCCCAGTCTAATCTGATGTGGACACTGATGGCAAATGCCTGGCATGGTGGTACACTCAAACTCAGCAGAACTCTCCACCTCTTCATGAGCTACCTTCTGACTTCCTAGAGCTTTTGGTTCCTTTCCCGCAAAATAGAGAAAACAACAGTACTTATCTTACCTTAAAGGACTGGGAAGATTATACCAAAAAGCACACACAAAGCATTTAGCAGTGCCTGGCACATGGTAAACACACATTAGTTATTATCCATTCACAAAGTGAAATTTAAGCTAACAGTGGAGGATTTGGAGCTAAGAATTAGGTGACACATCTGTGTTAATGATTCCCACTGCCCTGTGCTCATTTGTACAAAATTTTCTCCACTTCAGAGTGGAGTGCTTTTATTCAATAAGTGATTATTGAGTACCTACTATCTGCCAGGCACTTTTCTAATGCAGAGGACACAGCAGTAAAAAAAAACACAAACTTCATGAACACGGACCAATAAAATAAAACATGCTGCATCATAAATTATGTAATTGCTGGAAGGTGATAAATATTTTAAAAAGTAAAATATGAAAGGGGATAGGGAATCTCTATGGTGGTGGTGGGGAAGAGGGATGAACATGTTGGTCTTATACAGAACGCCTCATGAGATGAAGATAGTTGAGTCAAGATCAGAAGAGGCAGATGGTGCCTTGAGCCCCTCATATCTCTGCAGAGAGGGATCAGTAAATGCACAGAGTGAGGGAAGGAAGAAAAGTAAAAATCTAGATCTATCCTTTCAAACACAATGGTAGGTACTAGCTACTAGCTACTACGGCCATCGAGCATTTGAAATGTAGCTCCTCTGAATTGAGATGTGCTGTTGTGTAATTACACACAGGATTTCAAAGACGGTATGAAAAAAGGAATGTTGAATTATCTTACAACTTTTACATACATTAAATGTTGAACTATAATATTTCATAATAATAACAAATACTCCAAAATAATATTTTGTATATGTTAAGTTGAATAAAATATATTACTAAATTAAATTTAATTTTTTCGGGCAGTCCAGGTGGCTCAGTGGTTTAGTGCCGCCTTCAGCCCAGGGTGTGATCCTGGAGACCCGGGATCGAGTCCCACATTGAGCTCCCTGCATGGAGCCTGCTTCTCCCTCTGCCTGTGTCTCTACTGCTCTCTCTCTCTCTCTCTCTCTCTGTCTCTCATGAATAAATAAAATCTTTTTTAAAAAATTTTATTTTTTCAAGTGTGGCTACTAGAAAAAAATTTAAAATTCAGTACCTGGCTCGCATTATATTTTATGAGACAGCACTGGTCTAGAAACTTAAGAAGCAGCAGTTCCAGATCATACAGTTTCCCACAAGCTACTGTTTGTGCTTTGGCTTTTCCCGGAGGAGCCAGTGGAGAGCAGGTAGGAGTCTAGCAGTAGTCCAGGCAAGAGATGATGCTGGTTTTGCAGGCCAGGGAAGTTATAGCAGAAGTGATCAGAAAATTCAGGAAAATGTAGCGAGTATTATGTTAAATTCATTCTATTTAAATAAGCCATCTATTATTTTGAGATTATATCCTTTGCACTTTTTTGTGGATAAAATATACATATATATTTAATGAAATTACAATGATAGTAACTGATAGTTTCTATGTTGGTTTTAATTTGGCCAAATAAAAGATTGGCAGTCCTAGTTCAGTGTCTACACTGCAGTCCACTTTTCTTGAAATTTTATGAGTTTTAAAATTATGATAGTCTGAGAGTCACTGAACTTGACTGGAGAGGGAGAGTAGGGTGGAAATTTCAAGCAGTCCAGGCAGCAGAACCTAGAGATATAAAACTTTTGGGCTGGTGGCTATACTGAGAATGAGTCAAAAAGAGAAGAGTTTTTTAGATTGTCTTCAGATCAAACTGGAAGGGCAAAGAGGGGCCAGATAAAATTCTTTCCCTCGAGTGCAAAGACAAATTGTCCCCAGAGACAATTTCTCAAGTTAAGTCAAGCAGCCAGGATAACAATGCCCAAAGATATCCTTCTCAGGATGTTGAGAACAGACATCTTCCTACACATTATGAAGTCTACAGAAAAAGGAGCATGAATTTAGGGAGGAATTAGTGGTGGCTTCAGCTTTGTTATTCTACTAAGATGGATGCCATAATTTTTTTATTGTCCTATGTAGATAATCTCACATTTCTTGACCATTCTCACCCCCATGCCTGTTTACATAAGTTTGTGAAGATAAATGTATAGCAAGTGGTGAGCACCTACTATATACTCAAAGACTTTGTCACATGGAAAAGTGAATTAATGAATGGAAAAAAGAAATGGAAGGAATCAAAAACATGTAGATGTTTAGTAGTCTAGGTAATGGGCAAAAAGTTTCAGTTGTAGGATAGAGGGCAAAGAATGATGAGTAAAGACTTTTTTTAAAAGATTTTATTTATTTATTCATGAGAGACACACACAGAGAGAGATAGAGGCAGAGACACAGGCAGAAGGAGAAGCAGGCTCCATGTAGGGAGCCCAACATGGGACTCGATCCCGGGTCTCCAGGATCAGGCCCTGGGCTGAAGGCGGCCCTAAACCGCTGAGCCACCCAGGCTGCCTGAATGATGAGTAAAGACTTAAAGGTGAGCCCAGGATTAAAAATTGAGAACTGAATCCAGCATATTAGGAAAAAGGTTAACAAGGAAAATGTTAAAGAATGACAAGCAGTCCCACTGCGCTGAGAAAAATTTTAAGTCTGCCTACTTTTTATTTCTTACCCAATGAATATGGAGACTGTCTAAAATTTTTCCTGGCAGAATTTAGAACTTAAATTTGTTGCATAGTTCAGGAGGTGTGGCGTGCAGCCCTTGGCCCTAAGCGAGGAAGACCAGGGAGATAGGCAAAAGCGCGATTGCAGATGTAAAAGTAGGACGTGTTTACCAATACGCACTGTGTCTGTTGATGCAGAAACCCAACCAGTACTAAGCAAATCTCCACAAATGGAATAAAGGCAGATAGAGTTTTATTGTAGAATTTGTTCCAAATAAGGACTGAATTTTAGAAATACCCAAAGAATCAGTACCATATACTTCTTAAACTTTAGTGTGATAAAATATATATTACATAAAAATTTCTATTTCAACCATTTTTAAGCATTCAGGTTAGTTGTGTTGAGTGCATTCCCATTATTACAAAATGACCTCTACTATCCATCCCCAGAACTTTTTCATCATCCCAAAAAGAAACTTTGCACCCATTAAACAATTACTCCCCAGCCTGCCTCCCCCAGCCCCTGGCAACCACCATTCCACCTTCCCTCTCCTTGTATCTGACTATACTAGGTAGCTTCTAGAACTAGAATAATGCAATGTTTGTCTTTTTGTATCTGTTCTGTTTCATTAAGCTTAACATCATCAAGGTTCACCCATGCTGTAGAATGTGTCAGAATTTTATTATTTTTGAAGGCTGAATAATACTCCATTGTGTGTATATGCTACATTAATGAAATACACTTTTAAAGGAAGGGACCAAAAGCTGCCTGGAGGTACAGGAGGGCAACATAAGGTTTACTTGAGATGTTCCAATGTCCCTTGGGGAATAAGGGCTCCTCATCAGAGGACAAACAGTTTGTGTGAGAAATTTCAGCAAAAGCAAAAACACCCTATTTCCTTTTCCTGTCACAGTAAGTTTACTGAGCAAACTGCAAATTCTTTCTGTAGCTGTCCAGATTTTGGGTTTTCTGAAAGAGTAATTACAGTTTACCAGCAAATTTGCACACTAGTGTTCTGCCCTGCTATTCTCTCTTGGGTAAATGTATTAAGTTCATCTACTTGTGCATTAGCTGACAATAATTTCTTGGTTTGCAGAGTTCACAGACTAACCCTCAATCCAAGGTATGGTTTCAGACATTTTCTACAATGAAAAAGCTATAAAATTGGTAAAGGCAAACCAATAAACATACAAAAATGGAAACAAAAAAAGAAAAACAAAAACAGAACCCTATGGTCTGATCACAAATTTAAGGTGACAAAATCAACACTCCAGATAGGGCTCGTCATTCCTTTTCTCACATCTCACACCTATGACCTCCATCTGACTTGTTGCAACACCATGCTGCCAATTACTTAAACTTTTTAGTTTTTAGCCCTTTTTAGCAAGGGCTTCAGCTTTGGTTCTTCCTACCTTCCTCGTCCAATCACCAAGTCCTTCTGACTTTACCTCCTAAAGATATGTTTTATGGCTGATTCTCTTCTCTACATTCTTTCTAGTAAGGCCACAGTTCACGCTTGTGTCATCTGATGGCTGAATCATTGTAAACTGCCTACTAATTTTTCTCTCTTCCTATAGTATTGACCCCTAAAGTCTGTCCTCTATACTTTAGCAAGAGTAATCAGTATGATACCCAAATATGACTCTGTGATTTAATCAGTACCCACCCCCTAACTTTTTGGATAAAACTTGGTATGACATGCAATGCCCTTTGATTTGGGCATTGAATCCTATGACTCAACAACACCAATCTGTTAATATTTTCCCACTGGACCTTTCTCCTATCCATCCCTTTGTTTACAGTCTGTCTGCATGCCCTTTCCCCGCTTTTTACCTGGCTGTGCTACTTACTCTTAAGACCCAACTCTGGTACCTTTTCTTCTAGAATTGTATTGAATGCCCCTCCTCTGTATTCCAGTAACTGTCTGTATATTGTTCTGTTATAATACTTACCATAACATATTAGTTTGAAACATATGAAACTGCCAATTTTCAATCCTTTATTCCAACAAAATAACAATTCCACATGTCCTACCTAAATCTTATATTTATTTTATGTTTCTTTCTACTAGACTATGAGTTTGCTGAAGTCAGCACTCTGTCTCATTCATATTTGTGTTTACAAGTTTCCTCTAAGCACCGTGACTATGACCTACATGTTAAAATGTTAAAGGAATGAGTGAATGAATGAATGAGTCAACTGTAATTAACCCCTTATTTATTTATTTTGCAGCTTGAAAATTATGTGAATATATTTTAGTGACACAGAAAGAAAAAATTTAATAATATTTTAAAAATCTTGTTATGAAATACACACACATTCACAAAGTATGTAAAATTCATGAATACAAAACTAGTATTTTAAGATTTTTATGTTCTTTAAAGAAGTTCAGTTCCAAATAAAAGAAGCTATTCAAAGTACTAAGGGCAAAGTGTACCTATATTCCTGCCAAAAATGTGTCCAGGTAAATTCTTGCTTAATGCTTGGTCAAACGATCTGACTATCCTCAATTATTGTCAGCTGTTGATATAATATGTTCATGTCATTTATTTTGTCCTCTCTATCCTTTTTGTTGCCTTTCCTAGCATGGGATTGAGGACACAGCTGCTGAATGCAGGAGACTGGGTGCGAAGGTTCATGCCTTTGTAGTAGACTGCAGTAACCGAGAAGATATTTATAGCTCTGCAAAGAAGGTGAAATTTTGTGTTTGGTTACGTTTGCATCATGTTAAAGAAGATGTGGTCTATGTGTACAATGGAATATTCCTCAGCCATTAGAAATGACAAATACCCACCATTTGCTTTGACGTGGATGGAACTGGAGGGTATTATGCTGAGTGAAATAAGTCAATTGGAGAAGGACAAACATCATATGGTCTCATTCATTTGGGGAATATAAAAAATAGTGAAAGGGAATAAAGGGGAAAGGAGAAAAAAATGAGTGGGAAATATCAGAAAGGGAGACAGAACATGAGAGACTCCTAACTCTGGGAAACGAACAAGGGGTGGTGGAAAGGGAGGTGGGCGGGGGTGGGGGTGACTGGGTGACGGGCACTGAGGTGGGCACTTGATGGGATGAGCACTGGGGGTTATTCTATATTTTGGCAAATTGAACTCCAATTAAAAAAAGAAAGAAAGAAAGAAAGCCAAAAAAAAAAAAAAAAAGAGGATTGCATCATGTCAGAGCTGAGAGAGATTCTAGAGATCTCAGCATCATGATACAAACAAAATAGCAGAAGTTCTGCCCAAGGTTTTGCAGCCTTGGCAGATCCAGAATTAGAACGTATAATTGAGTTTCCCAGACTTCAGTGTGTTGTAGAATCGTCCACAGAGCTTGTTAAAAACAAACACCCCAGAGATACCTGGGTGGCTCAGTAGGTCAGGCATCTGCCTTTGGCTCAGATCATGACCCCAGGGTCCTGGGATTGAGTTCTGAAACCGGGATCCCTGCTCAGAAGAGAGCTTGCTTCTCCCTCTCCTTCTGTATTTTCTTCCTCTCCCTCTGTGCTCTCTGTCAAATAAATTAAATATTAAAAAAAAAGACACACCAGAGGTTTGCTTTCAGTGGATCAAGGACTAGGCCCAAGAATCAGCATATTTAGTACCCCACATACCCATGCCTCACCCATCTGCTTCTGCTACAAGTAAATTCTTGCATGATACTGCAAATCACTGACAGGGTCTTCAAAGCCCTCATCAAAGAACTGGATTAGGGAATTAGGATAAATTTAACTGTTTATCAGGTTTTGATCATAGATAGATTTATTTCTGTAAACCAGTATTTGTCTCTTCTATATACAACTAAGATGTGCTATGTATATATAATGAAGTTTCACTCCCAAAGCATTCATACATGTGCTTGTTAACTACATACTACAATAGTAAGAAAGTCAGTAGAATTACCTGGGAAAATTCCATGAAATACACATTCCTAGACCTCACCTTTGGATAATCTGAATCAGTATAGTATAAAGATTCTGATTCCACCAGCCTTGAGAACCTCCTTGGTTTAAGGGGATTTTAGATTTGAGGACATTTTTAACTTCTATTTTTGAATTTTAATCTTTTTTTAAGATTTTATTTATTTATTCATGAGAGACACACAGAGAGAGAGGCAGAGACATAGGCAGAGGGAGAAGCAGGCTCCCTGCAGGGAGCCTGATGCAGGACTCGATCCCAGGACCCCAGGATCATGCCCTGAACCAAAGGATCAACAACTGAGCCACCCAGGTGCCCCTGAATTGTAATCTTTTATCTCAAACTGATGCCTCTATTACTGGTGAGGCCTGAGATAAGTCAAATGAATAAGTCGAAATCGGGATGCCTGAGTGGCTCTGTTGGTTAAGACACTGACTTGATTTCAGCTCGAGTCATGATTTCAGGGTCATGAGATCGAGCCCTGCATGGGGCTCTGCACTGGGTGTGGAGCCTGCTTGGGATTCCCTCCCTCCCTCTCTCCCTCTGCCCCTCCCCTAGCCCCCTCACCCTGCCATGTCATGCCCCTACACACACACCCTGCTCTCTCCTTTTCTCTCTAAAAAAAAAAAAAAAAGACTAAGTAGAAATTATCCAGACTAGTGGTGGGAAATAGCTTTCCTACAAGGGGGTACAGTAGGAGCAAGGCCAGTAGACGAGAAACATCTGCATTTAATAGTAACTATTTTACTTAAATTAACTGTGAGAGATGTACATTCTTTCAGTTACTACTGCCTCTATCACTGCAAGTTAGCTAACGTCTCTGTGCATAAGTTTCCCCAATCATAAAAGGTACAGCAAGTACCTACCTCAGGGTTTTAAGAGGGATTAAATCTATTAATGATGTAAAGTTTTTAGATCAGCACACAATGATCATCTCTAGACTCATCTGGGAATAGGCTGTTCTGGAAAAGGTAATTTCAGTATTTGAACCTATTCTGTGTGTTTTAACCCAAGTATTTTTACTGAAATTGCGTGTGTGATGACAGGTGATTATCAGATATTTTGAAGTTACTGCAATGTGATTATTTTAGTAGCAGGACATTTTTATGTCACCTAACCATTTAAACTCACAGCTTGCTTTCATTACTGAGAAATGTGCAAAGCAGACATTCATACTGTGTAGAGATAAGAGGCAATGATATGGGGAGCTCAAGGATGGAGGAAGGGACAAGTGTGTCTGGGCAAATTATATTTTAAGTCATCCTACTTCAGAGGCATTACAGCAGCTTCATCACTTCAACCACACACACTGTCCAGTTTTTCTCTAT
Source organism: Canis lupus baileyi (assembly GCF_048164855.1). Classification (NCBI taxonomy): domain Eukaryota; kingdom Metazoa; phylum Chordata; class Mammalia; order Carnivora; family Canidae; genus Canis; species Canis lupus. The sequence goes on along the minus strand of NC_132870.1, from coordinate 10,891,316 downwards.
ATCTTAGGGGCATTATTCCAAATGACAGTTTTAATATGGTGCTAGAGAAATGGATATAGGTACAAATAGTGTTGATGAAGAACCAAATATCTTGGCTTGACTCTTTAATAATTTAAATACAACCTGATGAAATTCAGGTTGTATTTCTGGCTGGAACAAGCTTCCAGCAATTGGCACACCAAGGCCCTAAGGGGTCGCTAATGGGTATTCCACCCCCTGGCTTCCTTTCTGTTTGAGGTTTTGAGGCTTGTCTTAGGCTCTGGGGTGAGAAGATCTGGAAGAGTCTCAGCTCCATGTGACCTTTAATAGCCATGTGATCTGGTGCAAGAAATAGCCATTCTGTTTTTCATGTTCCTCATCTCTAAAATGAGCATACCAAAAGTTGTCAGCTCATGGAATTATTGTGAGAATTAAATGAGATAAATAATGGAATCATACAAAATGCATAGCACAATGAAAGCCTTTAACAGGCTATTTGCCACCTCCCCCTCAGTCCCCAGCACACTGCAGCACTATCTAAATATGATAACTCTTAACAGAAGTTAGCTTTTATTTGGAACACAATGTATAACAGAATTCATTGTAACTCTAGGATCCATCCACCAAGAAGCTTAGTTACTCAAAGAACCATAAAAATATCAGATAAGATATGCTGGTGTTGCCAGCCCTTAGGCCAACTTCCACCTAAGGAAGAGAGCTTGGTGAGCAACAGGAAGGAGTGACTACAAAAATAAATAGAAGATGTGACCAGCTTAATGGTATAATCAGTTTTACATAGTTCCCCATATAGTCCCTGCATTTGCCAATTAATTAAAAAAATTATTTTTTGCTTACCTTTTGGAGTAATATTTAAAAAAATAAATGCTAGGGTGTTTTCATTTGTTTTGTTTTGTTTTTTGTTTTTGTTTGCCCCTGGTTATGGTTTTATTGTTTGTTTGTTTGTTTTGTTTGGCTTGGTTATGTTTTTATTAGCCAAACACCTCTCAGGTATAATCAATAGAGCAAAGTCAAGAGACTAAATTGCAAAAGAAAATTTCTACCTACCAGACTCACAGGTAGTGCTGTTTTGAAATTAAGTAGCTAAGATTAAAAGGTTCTTTTTTCCATGTTGGCACATAGATTACAAAACTACTTTTTTCCCATATCTAATAGAGGAACACATAGCTCTTTAATCATTCTTGAATGCAAACCTTCCTTCATAACTCTTAATGATGCAGGTATTTGTCTTATTTTTAAAGGTGAAGGCAGAAGTTGGAGATGTTAGTATTTTAGTAAATAATGCTGGTGTAGTCTACACATCGGATTTGTTTGCAACACAAGACCCTCAGATTGAAAAGACTTTTGAAGTTAATGTACTTGCACATTTCTGGGTAGGTATGACTTCTTTTATGAAAACATTCCCTTTTGTGAAACCCAAAGACTATGTTTAAAATGGAGATTTCAGCACATGTAAAGATGCATCAAATTAATACTGAAGTTTTATCCAGGTATGAAGGATAACATACAAAGAGATCATTTTTCAGGGTGACTGGCTCACTTAGAAGAGCATGACACTCTTAACCTTGGGGTTGTGAGTTTGAGCCCCATGTTGGGTGTAGAGATTACTAAAAAAATAAGTAGACTTTTAAAAAAACAAAGGCCATTTCTCATGACCAAATCCCAAACAACCATTCTTCCTCCTCCCCTAAAAATATTAATAATAATAATAATAAACTTCAGGTATTATATATGTTTTAATTTTATACTAGATTCTCTCATCTATGTGATCTTGTTCATGAAGGAGGGGATTAGGGGTCATCTGAGCCCTCTTGTGTGGATCTGTTAAGATGATCCCAGTTTCCTTTGCGTGAGTCTCAGGCCTTGAGTGTTTTCTGGCCTTAAACTTGCAAACTTTATTATAAACCTCACATTCAAGGTCTATAGATAGATATTGACAGAAAGAGAGAGAGAGAGTATCTGAAGAGGCTAAGAACTGCCCAAATAGCCAGTTCCTGAAAGGGTCCCTCAAAGCTTTCTTGGATGTAAGTTTGGGATACACAATCTCTAAAGAATATTGCAATTGGAGAAAATGCAGCGTTGTATTATGTCAATATTCCCAAGTTATTGACACCTGTTTTTGTATCTTTATAACTTCGTATCCTTACAACTGAATTTACCTGTCTTTCTATGTTTATTAGTATGTAGGGCATTGTCTTAATGTTTTTGAATCCCCATCACATAGTAGGTGCTCAATATTTATCACATGAATTGTTCTGTGACTACTGGAAGATTGCTGTTCATTTCAGTATTTTGATGCATGACCAAACTATTTTCTAACAATTTAACATTACATACAAATTCTTTTGATAACTCTAGATTATTATATTTATTCAATATATGAAATGATAGAAAACATCAATGACAAAATGAGGGAGAATTAGGGAATAGTAGAAGTTCGCAATTTAAATGAAATGGAGTCTCAAAGTTTTCGGTATACATTGCTTTGCTTAGCTTTTCCAATCTAGGCATCCTATCCAGTTGCCTTATGTTACCACATTTGGCAATTAATCTAGGTTTTTTCCCTTCATTCTAGGAAAAATATTAACAAAATATAGTTTGTTTAGAAATATTCCCAATGGAAAAAAAAAAAAGAAATATTCCCAATGGGTCTGCAAACCAGAAATAACAATATGTCTTTTCCTCTTAATAAATACTATTTCTAGACTACAAAAGCATTTCTTCCAGTGATGATGAAGAATAATCATGGCCATATTGTCACTGTGGCTTCAGCAGCTGGGCATACTGGGGTCCCCTTCTTACTTGCGTATTGGTAAGTGAGCATGTGTTTCCTTAATTTGTTCCTGTGCTTAACTTGTATGATTTCTTACCCTGTCTAATGAAAACTACTGTTAATAATGATAAACTTGAAGTTGCTGCAATAGTCAGAAAGTTGCACAAAAGTCTCTTGTTCAACAGCATTATCAACCATTAATCCCCTCCAAGGCTGACCATTCTAGAAGTGGCTGCAGGCAAATTATCCAATTAGAAGCTAAATGTCTTGAAGCATTTCTCATCGCTTTTAGCAGCAAGAAATTATAAAACAAGAGTAATATTTTTGTATCATTAATGAAAGTTAATATTAGTAATTTTTAATAAAGTAATTTTGTGGAAATAAAACAGTATAAAGAAAAAAAAACAAAAACAGTATAAAGAGAAAGTATAATCTGAGATTCTAAATATTAAAAGCATCCAAACAATGGCATTGTTTTTAAAAAATATAATAGTAATCCATTTAAAATCCCATGCCATTGTAATAACTGAAGAGCTTACTATATCAAGCAGGGCACAATAATGGTGTGCTCCACTGTATACTGTAAAGAATTGATCAGTGAGGCCACCATACCCCAGGTGACCCTACCGGTTGCACACACCCCAACAGTGCTTGGCCATTTTTATATTTTAGCAAATAATAACTCTTAAAATGTTGAATTACTGTGCAAATAATATATAGTGTGCAAATAAATATACATACAGATTGCTCAAATTTGTTTTCTACTATCCTGCTTTTTTGGAATGAAGTATCTAAATTCTAGAAACAGCAGATATAGTTGTATGCATATAAATATATAAACATAGGCATGGATGGGTATCTTGTTTCTATATAATATATACATACATATATATACATATATATGTGTGTGTATATAAAAGGTCTATATTTTGCATTTTACAAGTTTGCAAGGGCATATACCAAGCCATTTTCCTCTAACCACATCTGGAGAGTGGTTATTCTTTGGTAATGATAAGTTTATTTTGTTCCTTTTATTCATCTGTATTTTCTCTCTTAATATATATTTGTCTTCTAATAGTTTTTAAAAATCAACATATATTTGGATTGAGGTTTCTTCTAAAAGACGAAATGACTGCTGATGCAGTCACAGAATAGACCTCTGGTCCAGAGCCAGTATAAATTAGATGATTGTCCCCTGGCCATCAGAAGCTGATACAATTTGGCATTCCTTGCCTTGATGAACCATAGCTACAGGTATTGCTGCTCAGCTACTATATGACGTCCTGATCCCCTGCCACATTCTTGGTCTCTGAGCATCGAGATAACCCAAGAGAAGCTAAGTCCAACAGAGCTGTGAACTTCCTCCTCCTCTTTGCCATAGTAAATAACTGTAGCTCTTTTGATTCTACTCCACTGAATGGTCAGCAGTGAAAACCAAGAGAGAACGTGTTTTGTGTGAGAAACAAATTTATTTTGGTTACTCCTGATAGTGCTTTCAGCAGAAGTAAAAGCTCTCACTGAGTATTGTCAAAGCACAAATGACACACACAGTAGTGCAGATTGCAGACAACACAATTCTAGGCAGCACTGTTCATATTTAGGTCCCTTTAAACTTGAAGGATTTTCCAGGAGATGGCAGTAAAGTAGCTTGAGAAGAGGAGTAGGTTTTTCGTCTTCGCACAAAGGCACCCTCTGGGCTGAAACCACACAAATGGTTTGTATACTTCTGGCTTTGGGACAGAACGGCTGCTTGCTTGCCCCTGCAGGACTCGTCTTTGGATCCTCAGCTGCAAATGACGTGAGCTGCTGCAGTCTGTGATCCTTAGTGACCATACCTGTCTTTGATTCAGTTGACTCTGTTTTTTGCTCAGCCTCTGATCAATTATAGAACTTTCACAGAGACTTCTTCAAACACAGAGCAGTGTGTTTATCATCGGTGTTTGTTATTAACAATTGGGTAATACAACAGAGACACTGCCCTTTAAAACATAAACTTTTCTATTGAAGTATGGCATAACTTTATAAAAGTGCAGAAATCATAAATGTACAGCTCAATGAATTACTATAGAGTGAACACATCTATTTAACCACCATGCAAGTAAAAAAAAATAGAACAAGACCTTAGGAGCAACTTTTTGAACAATTCCCAACCAGTAATCCCTCTTTGCTTCTCAAAGGTAAACTCTGTAATTCACTTGCAACACCACAGAATAATTTTGCCTGATTTTGATCTTTAGATAAATGGAGTCACACTATGTTTGTGAGGTGTATCCTTGTTGTTGGTAGCTACGGCTCCATCATTGTCTTGCAGGCATTGTGTTGCGTGATATGACTAGACAGACAACTATTTATCCGTAATACCATTTACAAACATTTGGGTTGCTTTCAGGAAGAAACCATTATGAATCATATTGTTATGAATCTTGACTCAATAATTAACTTTATGTGACCTTTGACAAGTTCCTCAATTCCTCTATGCTTTATTTTCTTCACCCATAAAAGAGATTAATCATAGCAACTAACTCAATCACCAGGATGCTGTAAAGTTTAAATCATATAATGTAATGCACTTAGTATAGAATCTGGAGTCCTATAAGTATTCAATAACAGGAGGGTACCTGTTAGTGTTACATTCCAATTCTACTTCCCTGTAATCACACAGAATAGCAAGGTACTCCCTCTCATTTTAGTTTCCAGAATGCTTTGCCTCAGTGGAACTAACCCTATATGCTCTGGCTCCTGAAGGTTGAAATGAAATGAGAGGTGATCTGGAATTACCTGGGTTTTTTTCCCTGTAATCCAACTGTTAGCTGTCATTATCCTGAGTTGCTACAGCCATAGCAAAAGAATTTGTTACAGATCCAATCACCTCTATTGGAGAAAAATGTTTCTATTTATTTTGGAGTTACATTTCAACAGTTTTAAATGATTAATATGAAAAGTCCAAGATAAAAAAAACAGGGTTCACCATGAGAGATGTTCACCTTTTAATTCTATTCTAAAATGTTTTTTTGCTGCTTGCTAAGTATTTTGTCCAAAAGTGTCTTGATTTTAAAACGAAAATGTGGGCAGCCCTGGTGGCGCAGCAGTTTAGCACTGCCTGCAGCCCGGGGCATGATCCTGGAGACCCTGGGTCGAGTCCCACATCAGACTCTCTGTATGATGCCTGCTTCTCCCTCTGCCTGTGTCTCTGCCTCTCTCTCTGTCTCTATGAATAAATAAATAAAATCTTTAAAAAAAAACACGAAAATGTTTAAAAGTACCACGAAACTCTGGCTAATATCTCTTGTCAACTTAAAGAGCCAATTTATATGTATGAAAGTCACCAGTATGGGAAGACATGGCAAAATCAAGTCCTGATCTTTATTAGCTTATAATGAAATGTTATTTAAAAGGATGATTGGAAAAAGAAATATTAATTCATATTATTAATAATAAGAAATTTGATGTAATGTTACAAAGTGCAGAAAAAATCCACTCACTTTTAGCTTTCATATATATATAAACAACTGCACCCTGAAGTTCAAAAATACGGAGTTCTTTTAATACACTTAATATCATTAACTCTAAGCTTTAATATATTTGTGCACTTTTGGTTCATTTAAGGAAAATCAGAAAATACAGTTTAGTAAAAGAAAACAAATGTACTGATAATCTTACCATGTAGAAATAACCATGGTTAAAAATTATTATCATTTTAGGACATTTTAAATACAGGTAGACAGTCAAGCATTGAAAGAAATCTGCCTACATAATCTTGGCTTTTTAAAATTTTAAATGAACATTTTGCACATTAATATATACATATGTGCAATATCATTTTCATTTTTTGCATGATATCCTGCTGCACATATGTGCCACTGTTTTGCAATTTATCCACTATTTTTGTGCAGTTTATTGCCAGGACTCTTTCAGTTGCAAAGAACACAAAACTTAAATGGCCTTGGACCAAAAGAGGAATTTTTTAGCTCTGTAGTTAAAAGTCTCAGGCAGGCTCTCCTCTATCTGTCGGTAGCAGCTCCAGAGTAATAGCCTCTCAATATCCAGCAGGTGGAGGAAAAGCCATGATTTCCCAGTTAATGTCTTTCAAACACTCTAGTTCCAGAGTTTACTCTAACTAGATGGTCCAACTACTGTATGGGGAGGCAGAGAGGGGTGCTACCTGGCAAAATCAGAGTGATGTCACCAGAATAAGGAAATCAGAATGCCGGTGGGCAAAAACAACAGCTATCCATGCCAGACATTTAAAATTGTTGCCTGGGTGGCTCAGCAGTTGAGCACCTCACGTTGGCCCAGGGCATGATCCTGGAGTCCTGAGATCAAGTCCCATATCGGGTTCTCTCCATGGAGCCTGCTTCTCTCTCTGCCTATGTCTCTGCCTCTGTGTGTGTGTGTCTCTCATGAATTAAATAAGTAAATAAGTAAATAAGTAAATAAATAAAAAAATAAATAAAATTGTTTCCGACCATTGGCCTTCATGAACTATATATCCCAGAGACTAACTTGAATATAAATCTTTAGAAACAAGATTGGTTATTTCCTTTGGATAAATATTTATAAGAGCAATTACTGGATCTAAAAGCATGGCATATTTTTAATGAATTTGATACCTTTTGCCAAATTGCCTTCCAGATAAGGCTGCCAATTAACTTGTGCTTTGGAAAGGAGAAAGCTATGGAAATTCTTTCTCATCTTTTTTCTTAAGCTTAGCATATATTGAAGGCTTAAAGAAAAGATTCCTAGTTCAATGATATAAAATGAAAATATTCTGTATGTTGATAAACAAATAATTTCCTCAGATTCTCACCATTATTGGTAGGCAAAAACTCCCATCTTGTTTTAGTTTGTATTTATTTTATTCCTGAAATAAAACATTTTTATATGCATAGATCCATTGGTATATTTATATTGTGAATTTTCTGCTAATGTCCTTTAACCATTTATCCATTAGAGGATTGTCTTATTCATTAATAAAAGTTGCCGTATATTAACCCTTACCCATGTCTTATATGTTGCAACTGCTTTACCAGTTTGTCATTTGCCTTTCAACTTGATTGTGAGCTAATGAAGTTTAGACTATATCATATAGAGGCCTGGTTTATTGCGCCAATTTAAAGCCTGATTCTCCCACTTTGTCTCGTGTCTTTGGGCAAGTCCTATAACCCTGTTGGGGGAGGTCCTTCAGAGGACATGACCCGTAAGCTGAACCTAGGCAATCAGAGGCTCCCCCCGCACCTCACCCTGTCCTTGGAACATGGTATCCTATTGCCTTCCCCATTCCCAAAAGCTGCCCCAAGGACACAGCCTTGAGATAGAAAGGTGATGTCAATACTATCTGGATGGTATATATGACTAAACCCAATTAAGGCCTCTTGTAAACTTATAAGATTCTGGCAGGTGGGTGAGGAAATCTACTCCCCTTGCGGCTGTGCTAGAAGAGCCTCCCAGGTTCCCTCGCTTGTTACACCTGCCATCCACCAATCTGTAGTGGCCTTTTCTTTCTTCAGCCTCTCCTTGCTCTCCATGTACAGCAGGGAGCAGTTTCAGATTATACCCAAGAAGCTCCCAAGGGGATTGTAAACCAACAACTCCCTCAGTGCCTCCATTTCCTTTTTGGTAAATGAGGATCATGGTAATACCTATTTCAAAGAGTCGTTGTGAGGATTAAATGCAATAATACATCTGAATAATGGAGGACAGTGTCTGACATATAGTGATCAATTTTACATGTGATTATTTTTGTGTCATTTTTCAAGGTAAGATTTACGTTTTACCTAAGAAAATCTAGAAATCTATCTTTTAAGCCTTCAGGATATGTCTAAGCTTTAAAAAAAAATTTGAGAGAAAACTTTGCACATATTTGTATTTTCCAAAGCACAGGTTAATTGGCACAAATTTACAACTACTTTGTATAATTGCTAATAAATACAGACTTATAGAAAAATAATCCAGTAATTGCCCTGAACTGCACAATTAAAAATGGTAAAAATGGCATATTTTATTATATATATTTTCACACAATTTTCTAAGATGAATAATGTAATACTCCAAAAACCATAGAATTGTACACTTCAAATGGGTGAATTATGATACATGAATTTATTTCTCTATAAAGCTAGGTTTTTTTTAAAAAAAAAACTAATTAGAAAAGAAATATCTGCTTAGAATATGATTAATTTTCCTTCTCTTGCCAAATGAAGGAGCTATGACAATAAGAATTGCTTTGCCTTTCGATTCTTTGATTTGACAAATGTTTATTGAGCAGCTGTTATACGCCAAGCACTATGCTAGGCCCTGGGGATTTATTGGAAACCAAAATAGTCATGAAACTTATAGTAAAAGTATGAGGGACAGATGTTAAAAAAAGTTCATCCAAATAAATATTTAATCACAAATCCTAAACAGGCTATTTTGAAAAACCGAAGGTTACTATATATTGGGAAAATAATTTAGACTAGGAGTAAGGGAAGGCCTCTTTGAGGAAGTGAAACAGACTTAAAGGAAAAAATAGGACTTGCCCAAGAGAATTTCCCTGGATATATTAAATAATTAACAGGCTATAGTGATATTAAATCTTATGGAAGCAGCATCAACAAAAGCAAACACTTTACCAATTTTCCTGGCAAGACCTTTGAACCTACTCAGTTCTCATTCCAGTAAGTGACGCTGGGATGCAGTAAGCGACCCGTGCCCAGGCTTCCTAGACTTTAAAGACTGAGTTACTGGTTTATCTTTGCGAGAGAGATCAAACGCGCTTGCGCAGAAACAGGGGTGGGAGCAGCAGGGAGCAGACGAGAGAGGAAGTAAGAGAATCCCAATCGGGCTCCCCGCTGAGTGTAGACCCTGAGATCATGATCTGAGCTGAAATCAAGAGAAATCAAGACTCTTAACCCACCGAGACACCCAGGGGCCCTGCTTCCGTAGACTTTAATGTCTATAAATTTATCTAAGTAAATTTACCTATCTGCACATACTGACTCAGTAGGTCTGGGCTAGAACTTGAGACTCAGCTCATGGCAATGAGGCTTGGCACAGGACCACACTTAACTAGGGAAAACAGGCATCTGAATTAAGCAGATACAGCAACTTTCTTGAATTATTTTGTGACCTCTCTCTGTTTATTTTCAGTTCAAGCAAATTTGCTGCTGTTGGATTTCATAAAGCTTTGACTGAAGAACTGGCTGCCTTAGAAAGAACTGGAGTCAAAACAACATGTCTCTGCCCTAATTTCATAAACACTGGCTTCATCAAAAACGCAAGTACTGCGTAAGTTGAGACAGAAACGAGGACAAAAGGATTGGTGATTAGTGTGAATATCAACCATTCTGTGCAGTTTCTTAAATATTTTAATCCTTAGAACACCTGATATTCGATGCCCTTAGCTCATCTCAATTTCAGCTCTTGTAGATTGTGGGAAAACAGGTGGAGAGACAAGTGAGGGAGAGAATGTACATAAATATAAATACGAGTTAACTCAGGTGAACTTGCTAATCCTCCTTTTTTTTTTATTTTCCCAAGCAATGTTTCTCTGACTTAAATATACATACATTTCACCAGGAGTGCTTGGGAACCGTGTAGGGGTCCCATCCCCAGATATGTTGGTTGCTTGGGTTTGTCTGGGATAGGGTAGTGGTGGGGAAAGGGCCTTAAGACTCTAGTTAGCAGGTATCATTGGCAATTCTGATACAGATAACCCAGGACCACAGTGTAAAAAACATTTTTGCTTGGTTATCTAGAGATTATCCTCTAAAATGAGTACCAACCAGTCTTCACTCGGTTAAAAAATAAAACTATAGGGGTGCTTGGGTGGCTCCATCAGTTAAGCATCCAACTCTTGAATTCAGATCAGGTCATGATCTCAGGGTCATGGGATTGAGCCCCACATAAGGCTCTGAGCTGGGTAGGGAGCCTGCTTGGGATTCTCTCTCTCCCTCTCCGTCTGCCCCTCCCATCACCCCCTCTCCCTCTCTAGAACTAAATTAATTAATTAAATAAAACTCTAAAGGATCAATTCTGAGGTTAAATTTTAATGTTTTTCCCCTTTGGGAATAGTTTTAATGTCTTCATAAGCATGATGCATACTTTTTAAAAATTCCAACATACAGAAAAATACAAATAAATAAGAAAGGTTTTTTTTTTAATTTCCTTGAAACCTATGCAGTGCAGATTACTCTTAACATTTTGATGAACATCCTTCTAGACATCTTTCTATGTACTGCTTAAATATCTGAATTTTATGCAACTGGCATATATTACACATGGGATTCTGGAAGCTGTAAGTAAAGTACTTATTTCCCTCAGCATTGTGTCATGGACATCATTTCCTGTCAGTAAATACAGAGTTTTATCATAGGTTGTATTGATTACTTAGTCTGAACAGTTGTGCCTACTAGAGATTTTTACCATAGCACAGCTATAATGAACATCCTAGTGCACACACACTTTCACATTTTGGTACCATCTCCTTCAGGTAGATTTTATTTTACTTTATTTTTTTTAAGATTTTATTTATTTATTTGAGAGAGAGAGCACAAGTGAGGGGAGGGGCAGAGAGAGAAGCAGACTCCCCACTGAGCAAGGAGCCCAATGCCTGGGGCTCAATCCCAGGACCCTGGGATCATGACATGAGCAGAAGGTGGATGCTTAGCTGACTGAGCCACCAGGTGCCCCTCCTTCAGGTGGGTTTTAGAAGAGGGGTTACTGGGTCAAAGTGTATGCAAATTTTAAATATTTGTACATACTACCAAAGTACCCCAGAAGTGTTCTGCCAATCTGCACTCATGGCCACCAGTGTAGGAAGAGCACCTCCACTTCCCCACCAATCTGCCTTCTGCAGATTTTATGCCTTTTGCCTACGTGAAGGATTGTCTTTGTTTTCTGATGACTTAGTAGCTAGACTAAAGTGTTTTCCTAAGTTTTTTGATAGTTTGACTTCTTTTGTGAATTGCCTGTTACATGGCTTCTGCTCACCTTTTCTACTGAGCCATCAAGTTTCAAAGTTGGTACCTATGAGTTCATTGTACATTCAAATACCCTTTCATATGCCATTGATGTTGCATATATATATTGTCCCCAGGTTGCTATTTGCCTTTAAACTTATTTTTACTTATTTTTACATTAAAATTTCTCAGTTTTTTTTCCTTCCTGGCCTTTCGTTTCTCCCAGGTGTTTATAAAGGTCTTTTTCACTCCAAGCATATGAGGATATCCATCTATATTTTTCTAATACTTTTATGGTTGCATTTTCACATCTAGACCTTTGCTCCACCCAAATTTACTTTAAGAAATAAGATCAGGGTGTTGCTTGTTTTTCCCAAATAGTTAATAAGTTATTTTGCATTATTTATTAAATAACACATTATTTCCTTCACTGCTTTGAAATGTCATCTTTACAATAAATCTGGATAGATACGTGGGTCTACTTTTGGATGATCTCTTGCCCTGATAGGATTCAGTCTTTTAGTTTTATTCTACGTACTCAAATTTTCTCCCTATTTTCCCCAATTCATCTGCCTTTGGTGAAAATATATTCGAAATTAATGAAGGATATCCAATGTGACACTCTGGGAAAATAGAAGGTTCTATTTAATACACCTTAATCTAGATATGTCTGCCCATAGGTAGATAGAGTAGAAGGTCGACATCAGCTGGAAATTTGGTGACTGTGCAAAGATCTCAAGCTCCCCGAAGAATCTATCAAATTGTCGAAGAGCCTATTTTTTTAAATTTATCTACTTATTTTGGAGAGACAGAGTGCACAGGGAGAAGGAGGCAGAGGGAGAAGGAGAGAGAACCCCAAGCAGACTCTAGGCTGAGTGCAGAGCCTAGCATGGGGCTTGATCCCACAACCCTGAGAGCACAACCCGAGCCAAAACCAAGAGTTGGATGCCCAACTAACTGTACCACCCAGGCACACCATGAGCCTATTTTTAAGATACGATTTTGTTAGAAAACAAAAGTGAACATATTTACTTCAGAAGGTTAGTGTTTTGATTAATCTGTATTAGTCGAGAAAACCCTAATTGGGCCCTAAAGAGAGAACACAAAGGATGAATTAATTTGGGGGCCTGAGGAGTAGAAAGATGAAAAAAACCTCAATAACCTGTTAAATACTCTATGATCTCACTTATGTGTGGAATCTAAAAAATCTGGATTCATAGAAACACAGAGTAGAATGGTAGTTACCAGAGGCAGCAGGTGGGAGAATTGAGGAGATAATTGTTTCAGGGCAAAACCTGCAAGTGGTAACTCCTGGAGATCTAATATGCAACAGAGTGATTGTAGACAGCAATACTGTATTATAAACATCAAAGTTGGTAAGAGGCTAGATCTTAATTGTTCCCATCACACACACACACACACACCACACACACAATCATGTGATACGATAGAGATGTTAGCCAATTCCACCATGGTAATCATATTGCAATATATAAATGTATCAAATCAACACACCATATATATTAAGCTTACATGTGATATGTGATGAGTCAGTTATATCTCAATAAAAATAATTTTTTTTAAAAAGTCCATTACAATTAAAAGGAAGTGTCAAAGTAAGAGGTGAGTTCCATCTCAAGGATAAGATTTGCCAACTTCCTCCATTATTTTCTTTTTTTGTTTTAAAATTTTTATTTATTTATTCATGAGAGACACACAGAGAGAGGCAGAGACATAGGCAGAGGGAGAAGCAGGCTCCCTGCGGGGAGCCTGATGCAGGACTCAATCCCAAGGCCCTGGGATCACACCCTGAGCCAGAGGCAGATGCTCAAGCACTGAACCACCCAGATGCCCCTCCTCCATTATTTTCAAGAGGAAAACCTTCATTGGACCCTGATATAATATATTTGAATCAATTTTTTCGCCCAGACTGTCTTTAAGCAGTTAAAAACAGACACCGTATTTTTTTTTTAATTATAATTGAATTTTTTAACATTGCCCCCAGGACAAAGCTGCACAAACTAACCTTCCTTGTGGGCAAGAGTGCCCTCTTCTGACAAAGCTCTACTAGTGACAATTAAAAAATAATTGGAAAGCTCATTGTGTGTATATGTGTATGTGCATATGTCTTTGTTCACTTTTCTAGCCATTTTGTTATGATTATGGTTTTTTGAAATGGAATTGCTGGATCAAAGAGTAGGAACTTATTTACTTTTGAAAGATTTATTAGACTCCCTCCAGAAGGATTGTCCTAATTTATCCCGCCACCAGCGAGATATTTGCCAGCTTTGAATATTACCCCATGTTTAATCTTTATCAAATGATGAGGGAAAAAAGTACTTCTGTGTTATATTAATACATTTTTGATTATTAGAAAGGCTGATGATCATCTTTTTTATTATTAGAAAGGCTGATGATCATCATATTTAACAAGTCCTGTTATTTTTTTTTACTCCACTGTTTATAGAAACCAAGCTGTATCATGGAAGTGCTTGTGAAATCAGCTTGAGGAAGTTCCCCTGTGTTCCCAGTGTGTTGAGTGCTTTTTTCCCCCCATGAAAGCATGTTGAATTGTGTCAGATACTTTCTCTGTGCCTATTGAGATGATCATATGGGGCTTTTCATATGATATACTATAATGATTGATTTTTATATGATAAACCACCTCACATTCTTGGAGGGTTCTTTTTATTTATCTTATTTTAGAGAAAAAGAGAGCATAGAGCAAGAGGAGGGGCAGAGAGAGAAGGAGAGAATCTCAAGCAGACTCCATACCAAGCTCAGTCTTACAACCCTGAGATCATGACCTGAGCCAAAACTAAGAGTTGGATGCTTTATGAACTGAGCCACCCAGGTGCCCCCTACCTCCACCTTGCATTCTTGCAATAAATCTCACTTGGCCATAGTATATAATCCTTTTACTATGATGCTGCATTTGCTTTGATGCTGGATTTTGTTGAGGATATTTGTATCTATGTTCATAAGAGATATTTTTATTTAGTTTTCTAAGATATCCTAAGATATCTTAGTCTTAGGCTTTATTTGCAGGGTAATTCTGGCCTTGTAGACTGAGCTAGGACAAGTTCCGGGTTTTGTTTTTTTTTTTGTTTTTTTTTTTTAACTTTAAGAAGGACTGGTGTTAATTCCTTAAACATTGGATAGAATTTTTCATGAAGCCATCTGGTCCTGGACTTTTCTTTGCTGGGGGTTTTTTGGTTACTGATTCAATCTCTGATTAAAGATCTACTCAGATTTCATATTTTTTTCTTGAATCAGTTTTAGTGCTTTGTGTGTTTCTAGGAATTTCTTCTAGGTCATCTAATGGTTGGCATATGATTGTTGATAGTATTCTCTTATAACTCTTTATATGTCTGTAAGATTAGCAGTAATGTCCTCATTTTCATAATAGTTTTCTTCTTTTTCTCTTGGTCAGTCTAGCTAAAAGTTTGTCAATTTTGTTGATCTTTCAAAAAGCCAACTTTAGGTTTCATTGATTTTTTTTATTATAATTTATTCTCCATGTCATTTATTTCTGCTCTAATCATTATTTCATTTTGCTTGCTTTACATTTAGTTCTTTTTTTAGTTTATTAAAGTGAAAAGTTAGGTTATGGATTTGAGATCTCAGGGTTTTTCTAAAATGTAGACATTTATAACTATAAATTTCCCTCTGAGCACTGCTTCTGCTGCATCCCATAAATCTTTGTATGTTGTGTTTTTCATTCATCTCAAAGTACTTTCTAATTTCCTGTTGATTTCTTCCTTGTACCATTGGCTAATTTCCACATATTTGTGAATTTTCCAGTTTTCCTTCTGCTCTTAATTTCTGATTTTATTCTATTGTTGGAGAACATATTTTGTATGATTTTAGTCTTTTTTTTTAATTTAACGAGACTTGTTTTGTGGTCTCACATATAGTCTGTCCTGGATAATGCTCTTTGTGCTCTTGAGAGGAATATGAATTCTGCTGTTGTTGGGTGGAGTGTTCTATAGATGCTGTTAGATTTAATTGGTTATACTGCCATTCAAGTCATTGGTGAAAGTAAGATTAATGTCTCCAATTCTTATTTTTAAACTGTGTCTTCCTTCAATTCTGTCAATTTTTGCTTCATGTATTTTGGAGCTCTATTGTTAGGCATATGAACAATGTTTAATTAAATATTCTTCCCTCAATAAGTTCTCTCTCGCTTTCCAATTAGTGATAAAAACAATGTAGCATAACCTGAATTTATTAGCTTGTCATTGGCTATCCTGATTAAATTTTTTTGACAGCCAAGAATTATTTTTGTTCAATATCCTTTTAAAAACATCACTCCTACATGAAATATACATAATTTTTTTCAAAAATAAATAAATAAATAAATTTTTTCTTTTTAAAAGCTTAATTTGTGTGTGTGCTACAGAAAGATAATAGTTTTTGTTGGCTAGTACCATAAAAAAAGAAAAATATATAAGAAGGTGACAGGGATCCCTGGGTGGTGCAGCGCGGTTTAGCGCCTGCCTTTGGCCCAGGGCGCGATCCTGGAGACCTGGGATCGAATCCCACGTCAGGCTCCCAGTGCATGGAGCCTGCTTCTCCTTCTGCCTGTGTCTCTGCCTCTCTCTCTCTCTTTGTGTGACTATCATAAATAAATTTAAAAAATTAAAAAAAAAAGAAGTTGACAAGTAACATTTGTATAGTATGACTGCATCAAGTACTTCCATGCACATTACCAGTGGAGCGCTGAGCTTATACTCATTCAGCAATAATAGCTTGAAACCAGCCATGGTGAGAGTATTTACACCATAGAAATTAAATGCTACAAAACAGAGAATTCTGTGCCCTAGAGAGCCAGTTGTGAAACATTTACTAGCATACCACTGCATTAACCCCATTTTTCAGATTAAATACAAAAACAAAATCCTTTTTTAAAAAACTTTAAATAGTAGAAATATCTTCCCCAAAGTTACTTAACCACTCAAGTGGTAGTTAGATAATCAAACATGGTTCTGCCTGAAAATACTCTTTGTCCCTAAGTATTACTATGCCCCCACATAAATTCTCCCCCACACCAATAGATAGGCCTGAAGTATTTTGGGACAGTTTCTACAGAATCTGTCATGAACATTTATTTAATAGGATTTGCAACTCTTATTAACATTAGACTGTCAGGGGGAAAAATTTTTCCATGTACTGATATTTTAATGATTAAGATTTTATTCTTCCAAGATATTATTTTCTGGAAGCCTGTTCTTTTTGGCCTTTTAAAAATTGTATTCTTGGCCAGCCATTAAATTTAATGAAAATTTCTCTGGCAGAGGCTGAGATTTTGGGTAAAGAGAGGAAGTACACTAAGAAAAGTTTAGTCAATGCAATATTATTTGATTGGTAGGTTCACAAGGCCACAGTGGGAATGTGGAAGTATGCTGTACTGTTTACATAGGTGGTTGTGAGTTTTCATGCAACTTGGGAGTAGTGAAGTCTGATAGCAATATGCTAGAAAGTGAATTTCCTTCTGAACACTTCAAGACACAAGC
The DNA here is from genome assembly GCF_048164855.1 of Canis lupus baileyi. Lineage (NCBI taxonomy): Eukaryota > Metazoa > Chordata > Mammalia > Carnivora > Canidae > Canis > Canis lupus. Next base: position 10,874,091 of record NC_132870.1, on the reverse strand, counting down.
ATCTTTCAGTTTCTAGATTCATCCTCCTTGGTTCTCTGCTTATGCCCTAGGCGAAGGAGGGCTTAGTCTTCTTCAGGTTTCCATTGCCTTTCAATTTTACCTCCTCTGGGCCAAAAGCACTCACCTTTATTATTACATTTCCTTTTCTGTTGCATCTCCAGGTTTTCCTATGTAGTCTTCAGGGTTCCGGGTGAACACAGTATTCTAGTAAATGACTGACCTAGGCTGAGAATGAAAGATCATATCATATATATTTTAATTTTCTCTGATACTTTAGAAATTGTTTGCTAAACAGTCTGAGTAAATAATAAAACTTGTATAATGGTATTTGGCTTTTTCCCCAAGACTTTTAAAGATTTTATTTATTTATTTATTTGTTTGGGGGGGGGAATGCGTGGGAAGGGTGGGGAGGGGCAGAGGGAGAAGGGGAAGCAGACTCCCTGCTGAGTATGGAGCCCCATGTGGGGCTAGATCCCAGGACCCTGGTATTATGACCTGAGCTGAGGGCAGACACTTAACCAACTGAGCCACCCAGGTGCCCCAAAACTTCTAAAGATATAAAAGTGAATTTATCAGTCCTAATTTAGTTCAATTATTTTTGAATCCTGGCTACTTCTATAATTCTCATTTGCAAGACAAAATAGGTACTATTTTTTCCATCACAGATTGTTGGAAAACTTCAGTGAGATGACCTATGTAGAGTGTTTAGCACAGTGCACAGTACATGATAAGCACTAAATAAGTGGTTGTTAATATTCATGCTAAAACAGTAGCTATTTTTGAGCACTTATAATGGGCCAGATGCTACAAGTTTGTTATGTTATGATTCCTATGGTAATTTAACTTATTTGTTTAGCACCTAATTAAAGCAGAAGCTTCAGTGAAATGTTTTGTTGCTGAAGACTGCTTCTGATTTCAGTTTGGGGCCCATCCTGGAACCTGAGGAAGTGGTAGACAAGCTGCTGAATGGGATCCTGACTGAGCAGAAAATGATTTTTATTCCATCTTCTATATGCTTTTTAACAGTGGTGGAAAAGTAAGTGACAGTTACATTTATCAGCATTATAAATAAAGATTTATGTATTAATGCTTTTACTCAGATCTAAAACCAGACATTTGATAAAGCACAATTAAATGGAATTAAGAGACAAAAAGGATAGGCTTCAATAATCCATCAATTTTTAAAACCACATTTGTTAATCCTTGAAGCAGGGTTTGTATAGAAATTGGGCAAACGAGCTGAGTAATTTCCACAAGTGTTTAAATTTTTTTTTTTTAGAAAAAGAAATGTGTATATATCTGGAAGTCTTGTCTCATAGAAGATGACTATAAAGAAGGGTAGTTTTTAAGCATTATTACATAGTGAAGTCATAGAACCATAAGGTTGGAGGAGACCATAAGGTTTTAGATATTCATCTAAAAATACAACAGATAATCACTGAGCTCGTATTTTGTGTAAAAGCATACTGAAGCATAAGAATGCTTAAATAAGCTTTTAGAATTCAATAATTTTAGAGATCCTTGAGCCTTACTACTTCCATGGATCAGCAACATCAGCATCACCTGGGACTTTGTTAGAAATACAGATTCTCTTGATGTCCTGAACCAGACTTTGCATTCTTATAGGACCCAAGGGTGATTTGAATGCATATTCAAATTTAAGAAGCATTTCTTTAGAGCACTAGGTCTCAGCTTTGGTCACATTGGAATTCACTTAGCAGTTTTCAAAATACTAAGGCCTGGAACCTACTCCCCAAGATTGATGTGATTGGTCTGGAGTGTGGGCTGATCTGAGAGATACAACTTTCCCAGTGATTCTGATGTACAGCCAAGATTGGAAACCACTTGGTTTAACTACCTTCCACCTAACACATTGCCTCATTACTCACATGGGAACACTGTGTGACAGTGAGGCTAGTCCAAGTAATGAAGGGAATGTGAAGAGGTAGCTTAGGTTAAAAGAGGGAAGGAAGCAAGCAAGCAAGGAAGCAAGGAAGCAAGGAAGCCAGTCAGCCAGCTTCTTGTTCTCTGTTCCTACAGTCAGGCCTCCAACATGGTGAGGCATCAGGATCGCTTGGGAAGATAATTTTTAAAAATTAATTATTGGATCTCACCTCTAGAGGTTTTTTTGTTTTTAAGATTTTATTTATTTATTCATGAGAGACACAGAGAGAGTGGAAGAGACAGGCAAAATGAGAAGCAGGCTCCCTCAGGGGAGCGCGATGCCAAACTTGATCCCAAGACCCTGGGGTCATGCCCTGAGCCGAAGGCAGACACTCAACCACTGAGCCACCCAGGTCCCTCTAGAGGTTTTAATACAGGATATTTTGGTTGGGACCCAGACAACTGTATTTTGACAGGCAACTGCCTCAGGCAGTTGGTTCAAGATTATACTTTGAGAATTACTGGCCTACAGACTGAAAAAATTTCAAGAAATCAAAAGCATACCTGACACATATCAGGCTTTTTAGCCCCTTCTGCAAGGAACTTTGATTGAACACACCTTAGAAGTTTAGGTAATAAACCTAAACCTTGAGAAAACTCAAGAATCTCCTGGCTGAATGACCAAGTTAAAACCTATGAAGTGTTTACCATTATTCTTGTTACATTTCATAAGTAAGCACTCAGTGATTACAGTCCTTTAGAATGTAAGCCTATGAGGGAAGGAGGTTTGTCTCTTTTCATGACTGTCTGTAACCCCTGTACTTTGAAGAGTTGATGGACACATGGCGGCACCAAAATGTTTGTTGATTTAATAAATTGATTCTAGGGATGTCTGGGTAGCTCAGCAGTTGAATGACTGCCTTGGGCTCAGGGCATGATCCTCGGGTCCTGGGATCGAGTCCAGCAACAGGCTCCTCGTGGGGAGCCTGCTTCTCCCTCAGCCTGTGTCTCTGCCTCAGTCTCTGTCTCTCATGAATAAATAAATAAATAAAATCTAAAAAAAAGGTGGTTCTTTAAAAATAATAATAATAATAAATTAATTCCATTTTCTAGACCTTTAGCATAGAGACTCAAAGTTTGTGCTTTGGAGTTAGATGAAGCTGTGTTTGTGACTTGCTCACCACATGAACACAGGATGACCTGTTTGACTTCTTTGAAACTTAGTGTCTTCATCTGTTACATGGAGACAGTAAGACATTATAGGACTGTGAGAAATGAATAAAATGATGCACTTAAAGTATTCAGGATACTATACTCAATAAATGTTATATACAACTATTATTATTATTATAATTAACACTTTTATTAGCATTGCCCTGATTTTTATCAGACTGTGAATGTTTGTTGCTCAATTGGCAAGCTTTATTTTAATGCCATATGGTCAGATATCCCTATATGCTGTTGACCCTGAACAACATGGCTTTGAACTACAGGGACCCACTTCTATGTAGATTTTTTTGGATACAGTACAGTACTGTAGGTGTATTTTCTCTTCCTTATGATTATCATGATAACATTTTCTTATCTCTAGTTTACTTTGTAAGAATATAGTATATAATACATATAACAAAATATGTGTCGACTGTTTAGGTTATCAGTAAGGCTTCTGATCAACAGTAGGCTTTTAGTAGTTAAGTTTTTGGAGAGTCAAAAGATATATGTGTGTTGTGCAAGGGTCAACTATAGTTATACTGACTTACATATTCTGTTTAAAGTCTCTCAGACTCATTGGAACGTGACGAATTCCATAATATTCTTAAGTACAGGCATATCTCATTCTGTCGCCCTTCATTTCATTGTACTCTCAAGATACTGTGTTTTTTACAAATTGGAGTTTTGTGGTAACCCTGTATCAAGCAACTCTATCAGCGTCATTTTTCCAACACCATTTTTGGACTTTATGGCTCTGTCACATTTTGATAATTCTTGCTCTATTTCACAGTTTTTCATGGTTTTATTTGTTATGGTGATCTGTAATTGGTGATTACAACTTTCTGAAAGCCCAGATAATGGATAGGATGTTTTATCAATAAAGTAGTTTTTAATTAAGGTCTATAAATATTTTTAGCCATAATGCTATTGCACACTTAATAGACTACAGTATAGTGTAAACATAATTTTTATATGCACTGGGAAGCCAACAAATTTATTTGACTCACTTTATTGTAATAATTGCTTTATTGCAGTAGTTTGGAACCAAACCTGCAGTATCTCTGAGCTATGCCTATATAGGGTAGGGACAAAAAAATTAGGCCTACTACATGTCCGTCATGTACAAAATAAAATGTATATGAGCTGCTGAAGCAAGCACATGTACAAAATAAAATGTTTAAAGCATTTTATGTTAACACATTGATTCTTCACAAGAACACTGTGGAGTAGGTATTAATTTTTCCATTTTCACATGAGGAGTTTGAACTCAAATAACTTGTTCAGCATTATGCTCAAAACAAAGTTCTTTATCTGCATTTTCATTTAGCTATTCTGTTTCTTCAGTCTCTCAGTGGAACATTTTAATAATATTTTGGATTGTAAAATATAAAATTAGTTCCTATTCTCACTCCCTTTCCAATGTTATGTTTCTTGTTTTCAAAGCCTTTAGCATCTCAGCTCTTTCGTTCTAGACACCTCCTCTCTTAGCTCTCCTGAGAAACACAGGAGTGTATCTATTTCGTAAGCTAAATGTTTCAAGTCACTCTTACCCTAAAGGAGGTTAAGCCTCCTTCCTTTTCCTTTTGAAAACAAAATGGATTTCATTGGAAAGAACTTAGAGTAGTGACTCAGAGTTAAATTTCCTAATCTTAAGACAAATCTTGTTTAAGATGATACATGATAAAGGATATGCCCAAAACACAAGTTATAGATATGTATTATCTCTATTGATTGAGAAATGACTGATGACAAGAAGTTGCTGATAATATGATAATATCTTCCTTCTAATTTTTACATTAGCTGTCACAGCAGCACTTACATCCATTAGAAAAGAGTGCAGAGAAGAGACAAATCATGTCTTCAGTTTTTAGACAAGGCTTATTGCACATATTCATCTGAGGCTCTCCATAGACCATAGAATGGAAAGCTCCATCCCACAGGCATTCCCATAGCCTGCTGTGGATGAGAAAACAGCAATATCATGGGGAGACTTTACAAATACTCATTATTAAATGGGGACTAGGGCAATGAAGCTGAAGTCTGTTTTTTTAAGAAATATCCAAAAAACTTCATTATTCTCAAATGAAAGAAAGATAGGAAGAAAGAAAGCCCAACAAAATAGTTTCCATCTATAATGTGCCTCTTCTATCTTTCTCGCATTGTATCACCAAGCTACGTGATTGTCTTCCAGGACTTGGTTTATATATGACATAGAGCTGCCTGATACATAGAATATAAATTAAAAAGTCCTTTTTCTCATGCAAAAAAAAAATGATGACACATGATAAGTGTATTTTAAAATAAGATATTTTACAAATGCACTTAATATTTATTTCCTAATTATTTTCATGTATCTTTTTTTAGGATCCTTCCTGAGCGTTTCCTGGCACTTTTAAAACGAAAGATCGATATTAGGTTTGATGCAGTTATTGGGTATAAAACTAAAGGAGAATAAGTCCTACATGGACCACATTCTATATTTAGTTAATGTAAATACACATCTTCAAAAATACCTGCTTTCCAAAACATCATTATATTTAAGTGACATAACTTAAATTCTTCTTCACACACTAGCTATAAATAAATAGAACTGATTTACCAGGTTTAAGTCAATTTGATCTAATGTTAATCAGAACTTTAATATTTAGACTTCTGCTTTTCCTAATTATCTTTCTTTCTTCAATATCTTTTTTGGAGGCCCTGACAGTCCTCATTTATTATCACTTGTCCTTTAGCTGAAAGCTAATTTTATATAATACAAAGAGGGGAATACCTTAGGAAAGACCTTATAAATTACATAATTTATAAAATTACAAATAATTTTATAATTTCTAAGATTTTGTGACTTGTGCAATCTCTGGAAAATTTGTACTATAAATGTGTAAGATATATTTTTATTTCTAATTGCACTTAAATTTTATATAATTCCCGTTTCCTTTTCTATTCTCTATAAAAACAAAATCTTCAGGCTCTCTAAATATAATGAAGGACTGTATCTAGTGGCATTTCACAATGAGTTTCTTATGATATAAGAAATGTCACTCAAACATTTCATCACACAAGTTCCCACTGTTTCCTGAAAGATGCCTCACATTCCAAAGCCAAACATTTCAGCTCAAGGAAACTTGAGATCGACATGTGTTGCAGGTACAAAAGCATCATTGGGATTTGAGGCAGAGAATTAGGAGACTGTACCCATAATGGCAACAATAAACAGATCAAACTTAAATTTTGTCTCCATCTTTTCATCTTGAACGGAACTTGGCTCAACTTGGCTCAAATTAAGGGAAAATGGATTATGTAATCAAAGATCTTTTTTTTAATATCCAGAAATTTCTCGGATGTGAGTAATGCTCAGCGAGATAAGAAGATCAGACCTATGAATTGAAAAAAATAAGCAGGCTTGCTGGATTTCTATTGAAGAAAAATATTTCTAACACTGTATTAGACACATATATACTAAGTAAAGAACTTTGGTCCTTGTATCAGAGATTCATACTCAGAAAATATATAAATCAGAATCACTAACTATTGTGAAATATAGTAAATGAGTCACACTAGGTACACAAACTTCATGGTAAAAGATCTTAATTCTGTTTCTAAACAAACATATTTAACATTTAATGTTTATTTATTTACCTCCAGCAATTCTGGGTAGCAGGCTAGGTTGAAGGCATTGTTGAAATTCCCGTAGGGAGCAGGAACCCAGAAGGACCTTAGGGCTGGAGCCCCCAGCTCTGCTGAAAAGTTAATGAACACTGTAGAGGTTCTGGGCTTTTGTTCTCTGCTCTTTAATAAGAAATAAATAAAAGTTGGTTCTGATTCACTAACATCAGGCAATTACTGCTCTGACTCTAGGTCTGAAAACTTTTAACTGTTACTTGAATGAATGAATTGTCTCAACCCACTTCTCCACAATTTAATGGGAAAATTCATCTTAGCCATCAATAGGGCTACTTCTGAGAGTCACACCAAAACCAAAGAGGCTTACATTGTTCTCAAGTAAACAGGAAAGACTTCTCTAGTTGTCAACCTTCATGGTACTCTGTGGTCCTAAACTAGGACCTTGATGACAGATGTCTCTCTCTTTTGTGGGGTAAGCAAAGAACAAGCCCTCCCTGGAGACACCATAAAGTCTTTCTGAGCATTTGCTGTCATCCTGGGGGCCCTGCCATGGGATGGGGAGGTCCCTGAGTCCTACTCATTCCTCCCCTATTCCCTTTGAGAATATTCCCAGGCTTGCCTTCAGAAACACTTTTCATTCTCACTGTTCTTTTTAATGGAAATAAGGATTAGAAAGAGTGAGGAATCAGGCCAAGGAAAAGGGTTAAAATTGACCTTAGTGTGTCGTCAACACCAACTTGGCTAGTGCGTAAATAACTAATAAGGATTTTGCTGTGGGGAAGGGGAGCAATTATTCAGAGCTTCTTCTCCCAGGCTGGGTGATAGAGTTACTACCTTGAAGAATTCTGCATGGTGGACATCACTATTCCCATTTTATTTATTTATTTATTTTTAATTTATTTTTTATTGGTGTTCAATTTACTAACATACAGAATAACCCCCAGTGCCCGTCACCCATTCACTCCCACCCCCCGCCCTCCTCCCCTTCCAACACCCCTAGTTCGTTTCCCAGAGTTAGCAGTCTTTACGTTCTGTCTCCCTTTCTGATATTTCCCACACATTTCTTCCCCCTTCCCTTCTATTCCCTTTCACTATTATTTATATTCCCCAAATGAATGAGAACATATAATGTTTGTCCTTCTCCGACTGGCTTACTTCACTCAGCATAATACCCTCCAGTTCCATCCACGTTGAAGCAAATGGTGGGTATTTGTCATTTCTAATAGCTGAGTAATATTCCATTGTATACATAAACCACATCTTCTTTATCCATTCATCTTTCGTTGGACAAGATTCCATCAAAATCCTAGAGAAGAACACAGGCAACACCCTTTTTGAACTCGGCCATAGTAACTTCTTGCAAGATACATCCACGAAGGCAAAAGAAACTATTCCCATTTTATAGATGAGGTAGCCCAAAGAGATTCAACAAAATCTGAAATGACACAACTATTCAGAGGTCAAGATGAGGGTTGGAACACACATTTGCTGACCTCACTTGATCCCACAGCCTCACTGGAGCTCTTGGAGAGTTGAACCATCACCTAAACACCTCTACTTCCTTTTACCCAAGCTTTCCTTAGTATTCAAACAATAATCCATAATTAGCCAGTGAAAGACTGTTTGAAGCTTTTCCATCAAGGAATTAGGTTAAGGTGGAATAAGATGCTACGTGCAGATGCCCAAGTAGTCTACCTGAAAGAAGTCTAGCCTGGACTGACCCAATATCACAACGGTCTAAAGTTTCCTGAAATTAAAATGCTGAGCCTGAAAATACTGGGATAGTCTTAATTTCCACTAGACATCACATCCTTCCCCAAAACACATAGGAATTCCCACTTGACCTTAGAGCCAATCTGACTCCTAACCGTTTTTTTTTTTTTCTTTTCTTCTCTTTTTTTTTTTTTTTATAAATTGGTCTAGGGATGACTAGACAATCTTGAGATGAGAGAGATGTGCCTTTTACTTTCACAGTCTTCCCTCATATGGCAAAATTACAATTACAATTACAAGTGGCCTCGTATGGCAAAAAGAGCACTGGGCAATCTAATTCAAGCTAGTTGTGCTGGAACCTCCATTTCCTCATCCGTAAAAGGGCTGAACTAGACTGTGTAATCTCCTACATTATCTCCAGTTGCAGTTACATAAATGTCATAATCAATACATGCAAAACCTAGCATCTTCTCTACGCCATCTGGGTTCCCTAACAGAGAATGGCACTTCTAACAAGTGTCCAAGTTAAAAACTTACAATTACACCTACCTCCTTCCTTCTACTCACCCTCATCCCTCAGCTCACCAAAATCCTCTAATCCCTGGCACATATGTTCAATATTAGTCACCATTCCCACATTTATATTTCCAGCCTGAATCTCTCCTCTGAATGGCGTACATATATGCAACCACCTTCTTGGTGTATCTCTGCTGGCATAACCAGCAGGCATCTCAACCTAATATTTATGAAACTGAGCTTTTGATGTTGTCCTGAACCTGTTCAAAACCCTGTTATTCCAGTTGCTAAGGCCAAAAAACTTAGTGTCATCCTTGATTCCTCCCACATTCATTAAAAAGGCAATTCTGTTTGCTCTACCTTGAAAATATATCCAGAATTCTATCACCTCTTATCACCCCCACTGCCACTACCCCGATGCAAGCCACCATCACCTGTTGTTCCCCTCAGCACAGCAGCCAGAGTGAGTCCTTTTTTAAAAATTGTCTTTTAAGTAGGCTCTATGCCCAGCATGGAGCCCAATGTGGGCTTGAAATCATGACCCTGAGATTAAGACCTGAGCTGAGATCAGGAGTCAGATGCTTAACCGACTGAGCCACTCAGGTGCCCCAGAATAAGTCTTTAAAATATGAGATGATGTCATGCTTCAGTACAAAATCCCCCAATAGCGCCTCACCTAAAACTTAAAGCTAAAGTCCTTACCATGACCTGGAAGGCCATAATGTAATCCAGTCTTCTTACCTTATTACCGATTATTACCTTATTACTTATATTAGAGTGAAATAGAATCAGTAGGAGATTTTCTATACATACATACATACGAGGGTAGATTAATTTCAAGGAATTGAGGAGTTGGCTCATGTTATTGTGGGAGGCTAACAACTCTGAAATCTGTAGGGGAGGCTGACAGGCTGGGACCCCTGGGGCAGAATCCATGATACAGTCTTGAGGCAGCATCGCTGCTGACTCTGGGTGTCTTAGGCAGTTCAGGCTGTCACAGCACAATACCAAAGATCAAGTGGATCTTAAGCAACCAAAATTTATTTCTCCCACTTCGAGAGGCTGGGAATTCCAAAATCAAGCCACCCAGGACGTAGTAGCGTCTGGCGAAAGCCTGCCTCCCAGTTCACCAACAAACAGCCGGTCTTCTTGCTGTGTCTGCACATGGCAGGAGGGGGAAGGGAGCTCTCTGGGGTCTCCGTTACAAAAACACTAATCCCATTCATGAGGGCTCCATCCTCATGAACTAATCATCTCCCAAAGCCCCCACCTCCGCATACCGTTGCTTTGAGGGTTAGGTTTCAACATAAGAACTTTGTGGGCGGGGACACAAGTATTCAGTCTATAGTACAGAGAAGCTCAGTTTTGTTTTCAAGGCCTTTCAACTGATTGGATAAGGCCCATCCACATCATTAAGAATAGTTTTGTCTTATTTGGGACGCCTGGGTGGCTTAGTGGTTGAGCATCTGCCTTCGGCTCAGCTTGATTGCGGGGTCCCGGGATCAAGTCCCGCATCAGGATCCCTGTGAGGAGCCTGCTCCTCCCTCTGTCTGTGTCTCTGCCTCTCTCCATGTGTGTCTCTCATGAATAAATAAATAAAATCTTTAAAAATTTTTTGTCTTAAAGACTATTATCAATGTTAACCACAAAATATCTTCACAGCAACATTTAGATTAGTTTCACTGAATAGTTGAAAACTATAGCCTAGCCATTTTGACCTATAAAACTGTTATACTACCCTCATTCTCTTTCAGTTCACTCCAGGCACATCAGTCCTCTTGATGATCCTCAACCCACTAGACATGTTCCTATCTCAAACCTTTGTACATTACTGTTTCCTCTCCAAAATGCTCTTCTGCAGACAGCCACATGGCTAGCTCTATCTCCCCTTTAAGTCTTTTTCCCTAGGTCTTTTCAGAACTTCTTACTCCATATCTAAAATTGCAACCCTGCCTACATAGCCATGCCCTATAAGATTCCATTTCTCCTTCTGTCCTCTATTTTTCACCTTGATACTTACTACTGTGGAGCATAGTACATATTTTACTTATTTATCTTTAGTGTCTACATTGCCCATATAGCATAAGCTTCTGTTAGGAAGCTTTGTTTTTTTTTTTTTTTTTTTTGTTTTTTTTAAGATTTACTTATTTATTTATTTATGATAGACAGAGAGAGAGAGAGAGAGAGAGACAGGGACACAGGCAGAGGGAGAAGCAGGCTCCATGCTGGGAGCCCAACGTGGGACTCGATCCCGGGACTCCAGGACCGTGCCCTAGGCCAAAGGCAGGCGCCAAACCGCTGAGCCACCCAGGGTTCCCAGGAAGCTTTGTTTTTATGTATTTTGTTCAATGCTGTATCCCCAATGCCTGGAACAGTCCCTAAGACGTAAAAAGGGTTTGATATATATTTATTAAAAGAATGCCCATTGATTCTATTATTCCCTCTCTCAAATATCTCTTTGCCACTGTGTTCATTCAGGCCACCACCACCCCTGGCCTGGGTTACTGAACAGCCATCCAAGAATCCTTCTTGCCCTTCTTCCCATGCATTCTCTATCCTAAACATTTCTAAATCTTTTTTTTTTTTTTTTAGCATTTCTAAATCTGATAACAATCCCCTCCTCAAAATCTTTTACTTGATGCTGAGACTCTCTCTGAGTGACTGAGCTTCTTATATGTTCTCTAACTTCTCTCTGACCCACACTCTCTTATCCAAGAGGGACCTTCCTAGCCTTTGAATGTGCTATGATCTCTCACCTCTCAGTGCCTCTACACATGGTTTTCTATATCTGGAACATCCTTATCCCCTTCACCGTGTGGCTAACCCCTGCTTGTCTCACCTCCCACCCTCCCCCCATCTTCAGGTCTACTGATGCTCACATAGCTCCTTATATTTGGGACCATCATAGCACTTTGCACCGGTAGAGAGTAAAGGGTCAAGAGATTTCTATGCTCCCAAGGAAATGAGTAGCCAGAAAACAGAGGTAATCACTCTATAATACTTTGACAGTAAGATATGAAAGACAGGATTGCAAATGGGGGGTGGGATGGAAAAAGATTTTGCAGAATATTTTTACAATGGTAGAGAACAGAAAGTAGTTGAAAGCAAAAGAGACCGGTCCCATGGGCAGGAAAATGTTGGAATTAATAGGGAAAGAATAATTGGAGGAACAAGGAAAGAAATATTGAGAAGTACACTACAGAGATCAAGACCTTCTCTTTGCTACTATAAGAAGTAGGATTGAGGGATCCCTGGGTGGTGCAACGGTTTGGTGCCTGCCTTTGGCCCAGGGCGCAATCCTGGAGACCCAGGATCGAATCCCACATCGGGCTCCCGGTGCATGGAGCCTGCTTCTCCCTCTGCCTGTGTCTCTGCCTCTCTCTCTCTCTCTCTGTGACTATCATAAATAAATAAAAATTAAAAAAAAAAGAAGTAGGATTGATATGTAGAGATGAAGCAAGGGATTTCATAAACCAAAAGTATTCTGAGGCCTCTATAAGGTGTGAACTTCTTGGGGTTTGTTTGCATAGAAACTAGGTTTTGGAGCCTGAAGAAATTTATAAGACATTTAAGACTACATAATACTGCTTTATGAGTTTGGCAGTAAACAGAACCTTTGATGATGTACTAATGGACCCTCCAGAAAGGAGGAGGAAAGTCTTTATTAGAAGAGATTCGGGGCACCTGGGTGGCTCAGTTAGTTAAGCATCTGCCTTTGGCTCAGGTCATAATCCCAGGGTCCTGGGATCAAGCCCTGCATCAGGACCCATGTTTAGTGAGGAGTCTGCTTCTCCCTCTCCCTCTGCTACTCCCCCTGCTTGTTCAATCTCTCTCTCTCTCTCTCTCTCAAATAAATAAATAAAATCTTTAAAAAAAGAGAAAAGAGATTATATTCCTCAATTTGTCCTTGGCAAATTACTATAGTTAGACTAAACAAACAGTGGGCTATTGCAATACACATAAATCCTATAATTTCTCATTTCTTGGTCTCCAAAGAAATAGTGATATTTCCTAATAACCAACAATCCACTCCCTGTCCCTATGTATTTGACTAATCTAGGTCATGCGCAGGGAGTCCTGTCCTTTTGTGTCTTTCATTTCACCTAATGTTCTTAGGGTCCATGCATGTTGTAGCATGTATCAGAATTGCATTCATTTTTTTTTTTTAAAGAATACTACGGGCAGCCCCAGTGGCTCAGGGATTTAGTGCCGCCTTCGGCCCAGGGTGTGATCCTGGAGATCTGGGATCGAATCCCACATGGGGCTCCCTGCATGGAGCCTGCTTCTCCCTCTGCCTGTGTCTCTGCCTCTCTCTCTCTCTGCATCTCTCATGAAGAAATAAATTTTTAAAAAAATCTTTAAAAATAATACTATTGCATTGTCTGCATATATTACATTTTGTTTATCCATTCATCCGTTCATGGACACTTGAGTTATTTCTATTTTTGGGGTGTTAGAAGTCGCACCACTTTGGAGAGTGGAGAGTTGGCTCCTGATCTAATGCCCATTCCCATGGTATCAGAGTATTTCCTGATTGCTTTATATAACCTCCAATCTCTCCCAAACTTAAAAGGTTTTCAGGGAAATGACTATCTCATGTAAAATAATTAGTTAACTGAAATATTGATGCTGAGCTTTCATGAATAAATGAATCGCACTAAGGCTGATTGGCCCATACTTTATTGAAGTCTCCTGAATGTATTATCTCTGCTCTCTTCTTTTCCTTCAATTAAAAACAATACACTTGTTTACAGAAAGATACCAGGAGACTACCAAAAGACCATTAGCTGATGCACTGTCTCTAGAATTATCTCTAGAAGTGAAATTTCATTGTGCAACACAGCACAAAACTGCTTCCCAGTAAACAAGTCCAGAGAGCACTTTCTCCATGACTCGTCTGTCCCTGTGCCAAGCTTTTAGTAGCAATTGCATCACTTCCAAATCAGGTGTTTCCAACCTATTAGAATACGTGGACAAAATCTGAGGCAAATCTAGCTTACTTCTGTCAGCCCCATCAACACTTGGAGCACAGCTCTCCCCTGGGTCTCTGCATAGGGTGCTTCTCTGCTAAGGTTACACAAGGTCTGAGCCAGAAGAGACTCAGAGTACGGAGCAGAGCCGCAGAGCCATGAATATTATCTTGGATCTCCTCCTGCTTCTGCTCACCATCATCTACTCCTACTTGGAGGCATTGGTGAAGGTTTTCTTTCCCCGAAAGAGAAAGTCTGTGGCTGGAGAGATCGTTCTCATTACAGGAGCGGGGCATGGAATAGGCAGGTGGACTGCCTACGAATTTGCAAAACAGAAGAGCAGACTGGTTTTGTGGGATATTAATAAGGTAATGCATTCATTTGCTCATCTTTTAAAATCACAAGTAAGACATATGTTTTAAAAACTATGTGACTTAGCATCTGCTACTTTTGTGTTTTTCTTTATCAATGTTTAATAAGTTCTCCGGTGCCTTCCACATATGCATTGGGATGGTTTGACAAAAGAGACACAAGGAAGAATTAAGCAGTAACTTTTTTTTAATGCCATGATATACAGGTTGATAACACAGACTTGGAGCCAGGCTACTTTCAAGCTTCCAGTTCTGTTATCTTTGAAATGGAAATAATACCTCATAGGATGGGCAAGAACAGGGCTCAGCAAACTACAGTTAATGGGCCAAACCTGGTCCCTGAGCAAGCTGTATAGCTAGGAATGTTCTTTACACTTTTAAAAGGTTGTCAAAGCAAAAAACAAATAAAGAAACAAAGAGGAATATAAGAGAGAACGTTTTTAGTGCCTCCTTTCCTTTACATCCACACAATCCCACAATTTTTACTCTCTGGCAACTTACAGAAGAAGTTTGTGGACTTCTGGGCAAGAGGATTAAGCAAGTGAGTATTTGAAGGGCTTGGAACAATGTCCAGCAATACTAAACACTATTCATATTAAATAAAACCCACAGGCAGTGGATCAGGCTTTCTCTTGAGTGCTCATATTTTTCTTGTACTGTTGTTTGTAAACACTGTATCAGCTACTCAAAATAAAACTGAAATAACTGAAATTTTGTATCATTTTCCCTAAACTTATGCATCATGATAAAGCCATGAAATTATGCACAGAAAAATGTTACAGGATTTTAAGATTGGAAAAACGGCAGTTTTTTTAAGAATCATTTTCCACAAATCACAGTGAGATCTTAATTGCCATTATATTGCTATTGCTAGTACTCTATTTTCTTTGCTGTCATGTCTGGTTGGCTCCCATTTCTTAAAACCTTCAAAAATGTTGCTTGGCTGATTCAGTCGGTAGAGCATGTGACTTGATCTCGGGGTTGTGTTGGCGGATCTCGGAGTTGTACGGGGTCGTTCGGCTCAGGTCATGACCCTGAGATCGAGGGGTCCTAGGATTGAATCCCGCATCAGGATCACTGCAAAGAGCCTGCTTCTCCCTCTGCCTGTGTCTCTGCTTCTCTCTCTGTGTGTCTCATGAATAAATAAATAAGATCTTTTTTTAAAAAGGCATTAAATGATTCATTGCAAGGCTACAAATATAAGTCAGATCTCCTTTACCTGTGGAAGGTGCTAACTCCCTTTTTGTTATAGCTGCTTCTTCTGCCTTCCTAATGAATCACGTTAGCAGTTTGCCCTCATTCAATCTAAACTGTTGCTTTAGGCTCTGAAATGTGGAGTAGACAATGCAAACTAGAGTTGAAGCTAAAGCAAGTATTTTGCTTGCAGAGACACGGCATTACATTTTGCAGTTCTGTAGCTCGGTTGTAAGACTGACTTTTTTTTTTTTTTTTTAAGATTTTATTTATTTGAGAGAGAGAGAGAGTGCAAGTGAGGGGAGGGGTAAAGAGAGAGGGAGAAGCAGACTCCCCATTGAGCGGGGACCTGGAGGAGGGGCCACTCCCAGGACCCTGAGATGGTGACCCCAGCCAGACTCTTAACCAACGGAGCCACCCAGGTACCCTAAAGACTGACAGATTTTTAACTCTTCAATGCAAGCATCTGACGAAAGCTTTGGTTACTAATGCTCTCTACTGACCTTGAATCTAAACAGAAAAGAAGGCACGGTGGTTCTTGTAATCTGGTAATGAGCAAGCTCCAACTGAAGCCTAAATTGGTGAAAGACCTCCTGTCAAAAAAAAAAAAAAAAAAAAAAGACCTCCTGTCCTCCCTCTCTACTCCTTTGCAACCCCCAAAAAGCTATATGATAAGGCGACACTGACTCTGTGACTACGTGCCCTAATTTCCATACAGGATTTCAGGCTGCTGCTCCAGAACTTCTCTTGAGGTAGTGGAATAAGAAGGACCCAAGGGAGGCAGCGCTCCCTAAGGGAACCCACCTGCCACTCATTCAGAGACAGCCCCAAGCAACAGCCACACTACCCACATCCCAGTGTGAGAAAAGGGTTTTCCGGTGTCTTGCCTGTTCATCACAGAGAAGAGTCTATAAATCGAGAGAGGAAAAAACACAGTCTAAAATCTTATAATCTCCACAAAACCAGCAGAGGTCAAAACTGGAAAAGAATTCTCAGCTCCCAGAAACCTCAGGACAATTTTATCTTAGGAAAAAGGTCTTTAAAGTTTAAGGTATCCCTGGGTGGCGCAGTGGTTTGGCGCCTGCCTTTGGCCCAGGGCGTGATCCTGGAGACCCAGGATCGAGTCCCACATCAGGCTCCCAGTGCATGGAGCCTGCTTCTCCCTCTGCCTGTGTCTCTGCCTCTCTCTCTCTCTCTCTCTCTCTCTGTGACTATCATAAATAAATAAAAATTAAAAAAAAAAAAAGTTTAAGGTGAAAGTAAGTTTCTCTATCTCCATGTCCTGGAGTTGTTACAAAGTTACTGCAAAGTTATCACATATGCAAACTTGTTACACAGATGAGACTCTACCCAGCAGCCCTCCGGGGTGTTCACTCCACAAGACTTGCACTGAAGATCACGTGGGAAGAGTAGTAGCTCTGTCTCCCCATGAAAGTCTTCCATCGAATAAGGATCCCTCCTTCTCCTTCTCTCCTAGAGGGTTAAATCAGACTCGTGGAGAAAACTATGTCAGGCGGAGGCATCTAGTTTAAAATTACCTCTAGTTTAGAATTGCTACCTGGTGCTTTACTGCCTGTTACATGGTTGGTGTTCAGCCAGTGTGTGTTAAATGAAAAACTGAATTTTCTTTTCTTCTGTGTACTCAGACATCTCCAATCATGACCCCGCAAGGAGCAACATCTTTCAAGCATGTTCCTCGAGCTGTGAGAGTAGCCTGCTTCAAATGAATGAATGAATGAATGAATGAATGAATGAATAAATAAATAAATAAATAAATAAATAAATAAATAAATAAATAAATAAAAACTGCCTCCTAAGGAACCTCTAACCCAAGATAAAAAGCTGGGAAAATAAGGTTTTTTGGTTTTTTTTTTTTTTTTTCCTGCTTTGATGCAGAATGGCTGTTGCCAAACAAGGCTGATGGGAGCACTCGCTGGCAGAAAAGCCAGATGTAATCTCTGCAAACTGGTCGAGCGGTGTCTTTCACGAAACTTTCTCATAGAATAAGGAGGGCAGGGCCGCAGGGGGGGCTCAGCGGTTTAGCGCTGCCTTCAGCCCACGGCGTGATCCTGGAGACCCGGGATCGAGTCCTGCATGGAGCCTGGTTCTCTCTCTCGTGTGTGTGTGTGTGTGTGTGTGTGTGTGTGTGTCATGAATAAATAAGATCTTTTTTTAAAAAGAAGGAGGGCATTTTGGACATGAATTCTAATCTTTCAAGAAATTTCTTCTCCAGTTCTTTCTCCCTGCTCTTGTCCCCTAACTGACCTACATCTTTCTGCATCTGGTCTTTCCAATCACAGCACGGTGTCGAGGAAACGGCAGCCGAATGCAGAAAACTGGGAGCCACTGTGCATACATTTGTGGTGGACTGCGGTAACCGCGAAGACATTTATAACTCCGTAAAGCAGGTGAGACCTCAGGAGACATATTTCTTCAAAGGATTTTGTGTCGTTTACATGGAAAATGTAAAGGTTCTTTATGGCTCCCTGCTTTAGATTCGATTTTGGCCTCTGCTAACTGGGGAACTTGTCTGAAGAAGGAAGAACATCTGTTTTTTTCCATGCATAAAACCCATTCCACTCTGCTGATTCTTATTGTTTCATATTATCAGTCAATTTCTTTCTGATCAGAACTTTTGGGAGTGGTACAGGGTGACAGGGAAGAGATCTATCACCAGGGGAAAGTGTCACTTTCTAGCTTCATTTTTTCTTAAGATTTTATTTATTTATTTATGACAGACACACAGAGAGAGGCAGGGACACAGGCAGAGGAAGTAGCAGGCTCCCCATGGGGAGCTGGACGTGGGACTCGATCCCAGAACCCCAGCATCACAACCTGAGCCAAAGGCAGATGCTCAACCACTGAGCCACTCAGGTGCCCTGGGTTTTATTTTAGTACTATAACTTTTGCAGTAATTCCTTTTTTTAAAAAAGATTTTATTTATTTATTCATGAGACAATAGAGAGAGGCAGAGACACAGGCAGAGGGAAAAGCAGGCTCCATGCAGGGAGCCAGACCTGAGGCTCATCCCGGGTCTCCAGGATCACACCTTGGGCTCAAGGCGGTGCTAAACCGCTGAACCACCCGGGCTGCCCTGTAACAATTTTCAAAAGAGTAGATGTCGAATCCAATGAACCAAGCACTCTGAAAAACGGTATCTTTTAACCTCTATAATGCTATTGACCTCATTTGACAGATAAGCAAACTGGGTTCAGAGGGGTCAGTCCATGGTCCTATGGCTAGTAGGTGGTAGAACCAAGATTACTCAGTACTATAAATATATTTGGTCAGAACTGCAGTATCATTTAATCAACAAAAATATTAATTTCACTTAATAGACAAGTTTTAAAAATCTATGATTTACACAGTATGAAAATTCATATGTTAAAAAAAATTTGTTTCTCCTAGCTTTATGATACTGTTTCCTTTGCATCCACTTTTTGGGCTAAAGTTCTTTCCTGCCTGAACTCTGAGAGATCTCACCAAGTGGAATAAAGAATCTAATCCCTGGATAACATCAGCTGCAAAACTTGGAGTTTCTATAATGCATCCAGTGAATTTTTTTTTTTTTTTCATTTTCAAAGGTGAAGAAAGAAGTGGGAGATGTAACCATCCTGGTGAATAATGCTGGGACAGTATATCCAGCTGACCTTCTTAGTACCAAGGATGAAGAGATTACCAAAACCTTTGAGATCAACATCCTAGGACATTTTTGGGTGAGTGTGAGAAACATTTCTGGTTTGGGCATATCTCACACCTGCTCTTAAGGTACATGAAGTTTGTAATTAAGTTCACACCTTTATATTTGCCTTACATCAAGAATCACCAAATTAATTTGAGTGGAAGAGTCTCTGACAGAAGGGCACAAGATTTGAAGGACACAACTCTTGAGAATGTAGGCTAATGGGTCTGTCTTATCTACCAGAATCTCACACAAAACATTGCATGGATGGACCAAGTGCTTAA
The DNA here is from genome assembly GCF_048164855.1 of Canis lupus baileyi. Taxonomy (NCBI): domain Eukaryota; kingdom Metazoa; phylum Chordata; class Mammalia; order Carnivora; family Canidae; genus Canis; species Canis lupus. Next base: position 10,854,641 of record NC_132870.1, on the reverse strand, counting down.
TATATCTGTGGAGCTTTTCTAAGGGTTGTCAGTACACATCTTTTCAGTGCTTTGGAGGAAATATATACAGTATACATTCACTTGTGACCTCATACCATGGACTTTTAGAACTGAAAGGACAACATAAATCACTACTTGGATGTATATAGGGGTTGTGAACTTCTCTGCATGAGACTCAGACATGAGACAAGCACTAGATCCATGCCAGAACTTAGGTATATAGCTCTACAGACCTCTTTTTTTTTTTTCTACAGACCTCTTATAATTGGTTATCATAAGACTGAAATATGATTTTCTAGAAAGAATTTATATGTATTAATCTTCCAGTGTCTCAATATTAAGTGTAGAACCTAGAGCAAACCTAGATTCTGGAAGAGAAGGAAAAGAGATGTCTCCCCTCATCTGCCTCAACCCCCACACACATGCTAATAAGGATTGATTATTATGCCCACCAAACTACATAAAGACCTCCCAGGCTAGTTATCTATAGCTGCCTAACAAATTACATGAAATTTTAGTGGCCTAAAACAACAATAAATGATTGTTTTCCTCTCAGAGTTTCTATGGGTCAGAAATTTGGAAATGACTTGGTTTGGCAGTTTTGACTCTGTGAATTTGCATAGGGTCCATAGGGCATATTTATAAAATTCTCATAAAATAATTGATATTTCTCACAAAACAATAAAAGCTTTTTGGAGATAAAGGAAGACTTTTTGTTTCAATTATCAATATATAATACACAATGCTACAAATAGGGAAATACTAAATCTAATCATGATGGATAATGATTATGGATCAGGACAATACTCAGCTTTTTCTACTTAACTTGATATAGTTTCACAAGATTTCAATTCTTCTCATTAGAATGATAAAGCCCTCAACCAAAAAAATTTATGTGATACCAGATTACCATAGGGAATCTTTTCAGTTCTAAAGACACTGCATTTTTCCCATGATACTATTATTCAGATGATATATCCATAAGAGAGCTACTTGATTGCTTCTGAAGGCAAGATAGGGGAATTTTTAAGATTGATGATTGATTGATTGAGAGCATGAGTAAGTGCATGCACACATGCAGGAGTGCAAGCAGGGGGAGAGGCAGAGGGAGAGAAAGAATCTCAAGCAGACTCTGCACTGAGTGCAGAATGCAATGTGGAGCTCAATCCCAGGACCCTGAGATCATGACCTGGGCCAAAATCAAGAGTTGGACACTTAATTGACCAAGCTACTCAGATGCCCTGGGAAGAAGGGGAAATATTAAGATGAGTTCTTAGCATGTGATATTTAGTGCACAGCCTTCAATGCTGGCTTAAACAAATACATTTCATTCTTTTTCATTTCTGTCATTTATATAGAAGTAATCATGGAATCTTGACACGTATTTCATTTTATTGTAAAAGTTGTTTCAAATACTGTTTTTTTCTTAAAACTATCTAATTTAGAACCCTAACACCTGTGCCATTGCTTTTTTTTTTTTCTTTCTGCAATGATCTTTAAGATCACAAAAGCACTTCTTCCATCCATGATAAAGAGAAATCATGGCCACATTGTCACAGTGGCTTCAGTGTGTGGCCATGGAGTGATTCCTTATCTTATTCCATATTGGTAAGTGTTCTTTTCCAGCATTTATATATAGATAGATGGATAGATATATATCAATGTTAATTTATAATATCTATGTATAATCTTTTAAGGGTTTATTAAACCTTATATTCCAATCCTTGTAGCAGGGTTATTTACATAGTCTAGAATAAACTTTTAAAAATGACTTCTCCTAAAACAATGAAACTGGTGTAATTGTGTAAAATATGTTTAGATTTCTGAAAACTCCTCTGTAAAGCAATAAAATGTAATGCCAAGTGTGTTTCCTTTGTATCCTGGAATGAGTACATGTTGATAAAAGAAACAGGGAACCGCAGACTAAGAAGTAAAACATACAGAAGTCCAAATGAACATAAATATATGCCATCACCTGCATGCCCAAGATAAGCTAACCAGAGTGAGCCCTAGATCAAAATATTTCCCAGTGTGCTTGTGCCGTGAAAGATTGTATGTGTATGAGAGAGAGACAGACAGACAGACAGACAGAAAGCCTCTACCTGATTGCAAGATGCAGATAGTACACTCCATGATCTACCAAGGACACAGGAGAAGAGGTTGGGAGGCCCTAAGGATACACTATTTGTAAAATATCTTTTCCTTATAAACTCCTTCCATGGCATCTCGTTTCTTACTTTTGCTTCATATCAACCTCAGAAAAATTTAGTTTGCTAACCTTTGGTCCAGTTCTTTTTGTAACAGCCAACACATGAGTATCAGTGGGAGGATGTGGATGTAGGTAATTAATTGATCCATTAGGTACTTCTACATCATTTTCAAGGTTAAACTGAGTCATGGATAAAATTACTTCTGACACAGAATGTAGTCACAAATACAAATTTCAATGTCAGTTATGGAGTCATTGCACAAATATGGTTGTTTCACGCTACCTCTACCATGTTAAAACACAAGAATTTCACAGATTAAACATTTGCTATTTTAATGTTTAGAAATCTGGAAACCCAATGTAATACTTTTCTCCCTTAAGAAAGCAGCTGGCCTTTAATTTTACTGTTCTTATTGTCACCTGGGTCAAAAATAAAGTGAACATTTATATAGATTCTTATAGGTAATAAAGTTATAAGGCATATGCTATACAATTTAATCCTCAAGACAGCCTATATTTTATTACCTGCATTTAAAAATCAGAAAATCAGGGATCCCTGGGTGGCGCAGCGGTTTGGCGCCTGCCTTTGGCCCAGGGGGGATCCTGAAGACCCGGGATCGAGTCCCACGTCAGGCTCCCGGTGCATGGAGCCTGCTTCTCCCTCTGCCTGTGTCTCTGCCTCTCTCTCTCCCTGTGTGACTATCATAAATAAATAAAAAGAAAATTAAAAAAAAATCAGAAAATCAAAGAAGATAAAGTGATATGCTGAAGGCTACACACACAGGCACACACACACACTGCCTGAAGTGTTTTTACTCCAGATTTTCACAATGAAATTAAGAAGCCAGAGCAGGGATCCCTGGGTGGCGCAGCAGTTTGGCGCCTGCCTTTGGCCCAGGACGCTGTCCTGGAGACCCTGGATCGAATCCCACGTCAGGCTCCCGGTGCATGGAGCCTGCTTCTCCCTCTGCCTGTGTCTCTGCCTCTTTCTCTCTCTCTCTCTCTGTGTGACTATCATAAGTAAATTAAAAAAAAAAAAAAAAAAGCCAGAGCAGCCTTCACGATCAAGAGAGAAACTAGGAACTCACCGGGAAAATGTGTAGAGACCCACAGAAGTTTCAGTGTAGATATTAGTTAGTAGTTTTTCTAAATATGTTTTTCCTGATTCATATTTTTCCAAATAAAAATGATTAAAACTGATTAGAAAACAGTTTAAAGATGGAATGGAAAACTTTACCCCGGGGGGTGGGGGGGTGAGCAGTAAGCCAGTTAATACACATTACTAGGCTTTGTTCTATTGCTATCATTGCTAAGTAAGAAATTTGTACATTCAGAATTCTGTAAAATCATGTAAGAAAATGTAAATGAAAATTGATGACCAAGTGGAAGATTTGGGAAGTTGGCTTCTACTTATTCTCAAACCAAATTGACATGGCCTTCTTACAGAAAGCTCATAATGATGGTGGGTATTTTCTTATAGTTCCAGCAAATTTGCTGCTGTTGGCTTCCACAGAGCTCTGACATTAGAACTGCAAACCTTGGGAATAACTGGGATCAAAACCTCGTGTCTCTGCCCAGTTTTTGTGAACACTGGGTTCACCAAAAACCCAAGCACAAGGTGAGGTCAAAGGCAAGTTTGAAAATATGATGTGAGAAATTGATAGGAAATCTGTACAAGAAATTCTTAGGTGGATCAACTGAGAAAATAGGGAAAAAATGAAAAAGGGAAAAAATATTTCTTAATGGTGTACTGCCTTTAAATTTTCACTTTGAAATTAGATGAACAAAGGGGGGAAATGCATTGATGACTAGCAGGAGTGACTGGCTGCCAACAAGTTAAGCAATTGGGTGTTTATTTGTGTCCAGATGAAAGGTTCAACACACTCAGGTGCAGAGAGGGAATGAGGGGGGTGGGACAGGTTGGAGAGGTGTGTTTACAGGGATGGCAAGAGTGCCCTCTCCTAGAAACCCCACCCCAAAAATGAATGTTACATAACATCCCCCTCTTCCATTCAGATACTCCCCTCAGAGTATGGAAAGATACAAGTATATGCCCCTTTTCCATCTTCCATGGTGCTAGCATGAAGTACTCCAACATTTTTCAAACTTGTCCGGTCCTAAAAATCATCCATCACCTGTGCTTCCATAAAAAATAAATGTTCTTTGGGTCTTCCTTAGAGATTCTGATTGAGTAGGCTTGAGATGAGCTTCAAGAATGAGGTGTTTTGTTTTGCTTTTCTTTGCTTTACAAGCATACCTACCAGGTAAGTCTGGAAACAGGTTTGGAAACCATTGATGTATTAAATCACAGCCTTTGATCACTATTACCTCCTTGTCCTCCATAAAAATGCAAATGTTCCTAGGAGCAGCAATAAATTGAGCCCCTAGCCCTTTAGTCAAGATGAATTTTCTGTGAGAACTTTGTCTCTGGTAAGGGAGGATTTGAAACCATAAGAGAGGAGAAATTGGTCCTGAAAGGAGAAGGAAAAAAGCAGAAAGGTGAGGAGATGAGCTCTAAATTAAGTTGTATTCACAAATTTGCCTCAATTCTAGTATATATTCTGTTGCAGGTTAACAAAATACACTAAGCTTGCTTCTCTGAAGCCAATCTGTTACTAAAGGGGAATTAGTCTTAAATGTATTCATTCAAAGGAGCTAACACATTCTCCTTTAAATTTAGCCTCAATTGTAGCTACTGACTCTGAACCCTGGATTAGCTGTGTGATCTCTGGAGCTGCGAGCTGTGGTCATACCCTGGAGGTGGAACTTTTAATAGTGCTAGACAATAGGCACTTAACAAGTACCTAATATTTAAGTAAATACTATGGTATGGTTGAGACTCTGGGCTCAGTTTTCTTAAACAACAAATTGGGTCTAATAAAACCCTCTTGGTAAGTCTTCAGGCTTAGTGTGTGCCAAGAGTACCAGGTCCACGGGTGGGGAAGACATGATAGATGAGAAGAGTAAAGCAAATATGATCCCAGGTCATGCAGATGCCAGGTGGTGACCTTAGGGGCTGACAGACAACGCTGAAGATTGATCCAGATTGCTGGATCCTCCACGGCAAAGGCTAAAATATTCATATACTAGTGTCAGGCTTGGCTCAGACACTGGCTTGATAAAACAACGAAGAAAAACTCAAGGAAGGAAAAGCAGAACCCAATAATTTTAAAAGGTATTGATTTATATTCCTCTCTGCTGGCTTGCTACTCAACGCCATGGAAACTTGAATCACATAATAATCTGCAGTAAATCACAGAACATGTCGCGGAAGGAAGTTTTAACTTACTTAACTTGTCTACACAATCTGTTTATTAATTGTCCATTCAACCCATGCCCAGACATCTTTTTTTTTAAGATTTTATTTTTTATTTATTCATGAGAGACACAGAAAGAAAGAGAGACAGAGACATAGGCAGTGGGAAAAGCAGGCTCCATGCAAGGAGCCTGATGTGGGACTCGATCCCAGGTCTCCAGGATCACACCCTGGGCTGAAGGCAGGCACTCAACCGCTGAGCCACCCGGGGATCCCCCAGACATCTTAATTTTGATGTAATATTTTCAATCCATTTACATTTTAATTTCTTGTCATCTTGCACCAATGGTCATTCTACACTGAGCCTGTGGTATAAATGCTTCTCAAGAACTCATGCACACAGTCTTCAGTATAAGCAAGGCCATACCTCTAGTTGTACTGCAATACTCCCTGTGCACACCTTGGACTCTCATTAAATTGTAGCATAGGCAACTCAGAGGTGGACCTCAAGAATTAAATGTCTTCAAAACAATCCAGCTTTATGGGATAACTCCAGAAGAAAGAAAATATGCTTGGTAATAGCCTTGTATCCCACAAGCCCTGAAGAAAGATGTCAGATGTTTCCTTTCTGTGCCATGAATAATCCCACCCACTACTTTTCCTTGCCTGTATCCTCTTCACCTGTGTCATCTAATTCCTCTCCACTGTTTTGATATATTTTTAAAGATTTATTTATTGATTGATTTAAGAGAAAGCACAAACACGAGGAAGGGCAGAGGGAGAGGGAGAATCCTCAAGTAGACTCCCATCAAAGGACTCAATCCTTGGACACTGAGATCATGACCTGAGCCAAAACCAAGAGTCAAATGCTTAACCAACTGAGCTACCCAGGCACCCCTCCCCGCCCCTCCCGCTTTTATGTTTTGACTGAGTGAGCCATAAAACATGCCTTCTGGATGTCAAAGTTTAAGATTGTGATAACAAAACATCCCCGTGGCATGTGTGGGGTGGTTGGAGCAGGTGGCATTTGTGCAGAGAATCCTGGAACCTTTTAAATCATAATTTGGTGATATGATGTTAGTTTTACTGCCTTTGATAATTAAAACAACAACAACAAAAAGAATCAAAATTTTTTCTTCTTAATCACAGACTGTGGCCTATTTTGGAGACAGATACAGTTGCAAGAAGCTTGATAGATGGAATTCTTACCAATAAGAAGATGATTTTCGTTCCATCATATTACAATATCTATTTAATACTAGACAAGTAAGTACAGCACAAGACATCCAAAATGCTAAAACACCAATAATGCTATCACAATGATGAAGAGTCTTTCAGCTGTGAAAGTTGCTGTGGAAACTCTCCGTGCCTGGGGAGAACAGTTGAATTTTCTGTTATTGCTTTATTCAATCTCTAAAAAAAATAATGATTCGTTTTCTCTACTATATTTAAAATCTCAGTTTAATCTTTGCCAGAGACTATTCCAACTGAAGGAAAGACACTTTATTTTTATTTTTATTTTTTTTTTTTAAAAATTTTTATTTATTTATGATAGTCACAGAGAGAGAGAGAGGCGCAGAGACACAGGCAGAGGGAGAAGCAGGCTCCATGCACCGGGAGCCCGATGTGGGATTCGATCCCAGGTCTCCAGGATCACGCCCTGGGCCAAAGGCAGGCGCCAAACCTCTGCGCCACCCAGGGATCCCGGAAAGACACTTTAAAGAGAATACAATGTAGCTAAAAATGAAGAGTCTATTTTTTTAAGATTTTATTTATTTATTCATGGGAGACACAGAGAGAGAGAGAGAGAGGCAGAAACATAGGCAGAGGGAGAACAGCCTCCCTACAGGGAGCCAATGCAGAACTCGATCCCAGGACCCTGGGATCACAACCTGAGCCAAAGTCAGATGCTCAACCATTGAGCCACCCAAGCGTCCCTAAAGGGTCTATTTTAAGCCTGCTGGAGTTTTGATAGAAATTGCATTGAGTCTATTCATCAGTTGGTAGAGAATTGACATCACTGTTATTGAGTCTTCCAGTCCAAGAAAACAAAGAGCATGAAATATCTTTCCTTTTTTTCCTCTTAATATCTCTACACAACATTTTATAGTTTTCAGCATAGAAGTCTTCCACATCTTTGATCAGATGTCTCCCAAACTACTTCATGTTTTTTGATGCTATTACAAATGGCATTCAAAAATTTTTTTCTATTTCCCCTAGTATGCGATTGATTTCTGCATTTTGATTTTGTTTTTAGCATCCTTGCTAAACTCATTTCTAGTAGTTTTTTGTAGGTTCTAACAGATTTTTTATACAGTTTATTTCAGAGATCACATTGTCTGCAAATAAAGACATTTTTACTTCTTTTTCAATCTGTATGGCTTTTTTTTTTCTTACCTTATTGCACTGGCTAGAACTTTCCATGCAATGTCAGATAGGATTGGTGACAGCATACATCCAAGTGTTCTTCTTAAGCTTAAGAGAAGAATATTCAGTATTTCACAACTAAGTATAATGTTAGCTGTAGATATTTTTTCATAGATGCTTCTTATCATATTAAGAGTTCCCTTCCACTACTATTTTTTTATAAATTTATTTTTTATTGGTGTTCAATTTGCCAACATATAGAATAACACCCAGTGCTCATCCCGTCAAGTGCTCACATCAGTGCCCGTCACCCAGTAACCCCCACCCTCACCCCGCCCACCTCCCCTTCCACCACCCCTAGTTGGTTTCCCAGAGTTAGGAGTCTCTCATGTTCTGTCTCCCTTTCTGATATTTCCCACTCATTTTCTCCTTTCCCCTTTATTCCCTTTCACTGTTTTTTATATTCCCCAAATGAATGAGACCATAAAATGTTTGTCCTTCTCCGATTGACTTACTTCACTCAGCATAATACCCTCCAGTTCCACCCACGTCGAAGCAAATGGTGGGTATTTGTCGTTTCTAATGGCTGAGTAATATTCCATTGTATACATAAGCCACATCTTCTTTATGCATTCATCTTTCGATGGACATGGACTATTTTGATAAGAGTTTTTAATCGAATGCTTTTAACTATATTAAGAAGATAATATGTTCTTTCCATTTCAGTTTGTTGATATGGTGAATTATACTGATTAATTTTAAAGAATTAACTACCCCTGCATTGTAATGTCTTTGTGTCAGGATAATATCAACCTCATATGAGTTGGAAAGTATCCCCTCCTCTTCTCTTTCCAGGAGAGCTTGTATGGGATTGGCATTATTTTTTCTTTAAACATTTGGTAGAATTCATCAATGAAGCCAGCTGGGCCTGTTGTTTTCTTGATAGGCAAGTTTTAACTACAAATCTAATATCTTTAAAGGCCTATAGGGCTATTAAGGCTACTTATTTGTTCTTGGTAATGTGGTTCTTCAGGGAATTTGTCCATTTCATCTAAGTTGTCAAATTTATTTGGCATAAATTTATTCGGCATAAATTTATTCATAATCTTCCCTTATTATACTTTTAATATCTTTAGAATATTTCCTTCCTGATGTTGGTAATTTGTATTTTTTATTTTTTTATTTTCATAAGTCTGTCTATAGGTTTATCAATTTAATGACTTTTCCAAAGAACTAGCATTTGGTTTATGTTCTTTTTTATGATTTTTTTTCGTGTGTTCTACTTCACTAATTTCTTTTCTGATATTTATTATTTCTTTTATTCTGGCTATTTTCCATTTAATGTTTCCTTCTTTTACTAGATTGTTAATGTAGGAACTGAGTTCATTGATTTTTTTTTTCTAGTGTAGGCACTTAATGCTATAAAGTTCCCCTGTGTGCTGTTTTCATTTCTCTCCCTCAAATTCTGATGTATTAGGTTTTCATTTATATTCTGTTCAAAATGCTAATTTCTCTTTTGTATCATGGGTTACTTAGAAATGCATTTTTTAGTTTCTAACTTTTTGAAGATCTTCTAAAGATTTTCTGATTTCCAATTTAATTATTTTGTATGACTTGAATATTTTAAATTTATTGAGACATGTTTAAGCCTGGAACATGGTTTATCTTGGTAAGCATCCCATGTACACCCAAAAAGAATGAGTAAAGTATTCTGTATTGTTGAGTGTTCTATAAACATCAATTTAGATCAAATTGGTTGTATTGTTCAGATCCTCTGTTTTTAATGATTTTCTGACTATTTGTTTTATCAATTATTGAAAGGAGTCTCAAAATCTCTAACTATAATTATGGATTTGTCTATTTTCTTTGCTTTTTTTTCCATTTTTGCTTCACATATTTTGAAGCCCTGTTATCACGTGCCTAGGATTTTATGCACTTAGGATTAGTATGTCCTTTAGATGTATTAACTATTTTGTCATGTTGGAAATAACCTTGTTTATCCCTGGAAACATACTTTGCTATGAGACCTACTGACACTAATATAGCCACTTCAGCTTCTTTAGATTAATGTAATCTTAATATATCTTGTTCTGTTCTTTTGCTCTTAACCTATTTGTTTCCTTATATTTGAAATGTGTTTTTGTAGGCAGCATATAGTTCTTTTTTTTAAGCCCAATTTAGCAATCTATGCCTTTTAATTGGAGATATTTACTCTTTAATGATTATTGACATAGTTAGATTTAAAGCTAGGTTTAAAGTTTGCGATTTGTTTTCTATTTATCCCACTTGTTCTTGTTTCCTTTTTTCTCTTTTTCTGCCTCCTTTTGGTTTGATTGAATATTTTCAAGTTTCCATTTTATTTCCTTTTTTGGCTTACTAGCTGTAATTGTTTGTTTTGTTACTTTAGTTATTGCTTTAAGATTCATAGTATGTGTCTTTAACTTATCACAGTCAACCCTCAAATGACATTATACCATTTCATGCATAATCTAAGAACCTTATAATAATATACTTCTATCTCTCTCCTCTGACTTATGCTCTAATTGTCATACATTTTACATCTACATATGTTTAAAACCCAAGCTACATAGTTTTTCTTTGTTTAAACAGCCAACATCTTTTAAAAGAGATTTAAATTACAAAGTAAATTCTTAATCCATGTAGTTAACATTTCTGGTGCTCTTTATCCATTTGCGTAGATTCAGATTTCCATCTGGTATCATTTTTCTTCTGCCTGAAGGGTATTCTTCAACATTTTCTCAGGGAAGTTCTGCTGGTTGTGAATTTTTTCACTTTGTGTATATTTAACAAACTCTACTTTGCCTTAAGATTTGAAAGATATGTTTATTGAGTATAAAATTCTAGGTTGAGAGTTTCTTTTTCAGTACTTAAATGATATTCTCTACCATCTCTATGATTTCCATATAGCTTCTGCTGGAGGCCGTTTTAACGTTTTAACTGAAGCAAAGATTGTATTTAAAGGAACACAATATAATAAAATGATTAAGAATGAAGGCTTTACCTAAGATTAAAAACCACCTTACCAATTACTAGTTCTTTGACCATGGATGAGTTATTTAACCTCTGAGGCCTCAGATTTTCCATATATAAAATGTGGATGGTGCCTAGTAACTCCTTTCTAAGCATACCATAAGAATAAAACAACATAATGCAAGAAAACCGCTGCCATTACAAAATTTTAAAAAACACAGAAGTCAGATTTTAAGGTTTTTTTAAAAATTTTTTTATTTATTTATGATAGAGAGAGAGAGAGAGAGAGGCAGTGACATAGGCAGAGGGAGAAGCAGGCTCCATGCACCGGGAGCCCGACGTGGGATTTGATCCTGGGTCTCTAGGATCGCGCCCTAGGCCAAAGGCAGGCGCTAAACCACTGCGCCACCCAGGGATCCCAGATTTTAAGGTTTAGGAAGCAGAACTTACATGGAATTCTAGGAATAGGGGCAACTAGCTAGGTCAGTCTGTAGAGCATGTAACTCTTGTTCTCAGTGTTGTGAGTTCAAGCCCCCATTGGGTATAGAGATTACTTAATTTAAAAAAAAAAGAAAAGAAAACTTCAAACAATTGCTAAGGAGAGAGAGAATTATTTACCCAGCGGAGATAATCTCTCAGCTTTCTTTTTTTTTAATGTTAAAATTAATATGTTTTTTGTTTTTTTTTATAAATTTATTTTTTATTGGTGTTCAATTTGCCAACATATAGAATAACACCCAGTGCTCATCCCATCAAGTGCCCACCTCAGTGCCCGTACCCAGTCACCCCCAACCCCTGCCCACCTCCCCTTCTACCACCCCTAGTTCGTTTCCCAGAGTTAGGAGCCTTTCATGTTCTGTCTCCCTTTCTGATATTTCCCACTCATTTTTTCTCTTTTCCCCTTTATTCCCTTTCACTATTTTTTATATTCCCCAAATGAATGAGACCATCTAATGTTTGTCCTTCTCTGATTGACTTATTTCACTCAGCATAATACCCTCCAGTTTCATCCACGTCAAAGCAAATGGTGGGTATTTGTCGTTTCTAATGGCTGAATCTCTCAGCTTTCTTCTGAGGAACAGTTCATAATAGATTGAAATTGTGTCAATGAGAAGATAACCATACTAACTTCAGAAGCCCTTGGGTCATTTTGAAACAAATCCATATAAAGTATGCTACCTTGGGATAGAACAATTCAAGAACAGGGACAAACTGCATTGCTGCATTAATTTCAAATTTCCATTTTAGCTTAAATAGTCTAACTTCAGTTAGCATAACCTCAGCCTCATAGCAACATCATCTCAAGAGTTGACTAAATGTCTTGTGCTAAGAAACTATAGGAAAGGAGTTTCATGGGATTCCTCCTCTCTTGGGACTAGAAACAGGTCATATTAATTTTGGAAAAAATCAGAATCCTAGCATATTTGCATCTGAACAAAATAATCAGCATACTTATCCTATCAGAGTTGAAGAATAGGTATCACTATACAATAAACAAGAGTCTCAAAAGCTTTGGTGTGATTGTGGAGCTGTCCTGATGGTTTGTTGCTCAGCAACAGGGACTTACTGCTAATTTTCTTCTCATACAACTCCTTTTACAGTGATAGACAATTTTGTGAGCAGATGCAATTACTAGCATGGAGGTTTCTTTGCGAGGATAGTTAAAAGACCCCTACAAGTTCTTTTATATTTGTCTTTCTTCCAGCCAGAACCTCCCTGCCCTTGGGCTTATTCATCCATCTTCCACCCTAACTGATCAAAGGATGTAAATCTTGCATTAGTCAATGATACCAAAGTGATTTTTAATATGACTTTCTTTGCAGAAGGTGTAACACTTGCCTTATATTCACACATATACTTTTCCTTTCATCTGCCTATTAAATCTTACCTATCCTCAAACACTTTGGAAGTTTTCCTTCACTATTCCAGCCCACATTAATCCTCCTCATAGGTATAGTCTTTAATTAGAGAAGGCTAGTATTTCTCATTGATTGTTTCAAGAGGGCCCCTCATCTCTTAGCCTCTCAACTCAATAATGAGCTGCTCAGGCCTAGCTGGTTTTTGAGTACTTTGTCTACCTTATCATAAGGTGTGTGATAGATATTCAGTAAATTTTTTAAGGAGAGGTGGAAAAATAGATGGGTTTTGGTGGTGTCCCTCCATGAATGCTTCCTATTAGGATTCATTGACAGTTTCAGCAATAAGTGCAGACCTTCAGTTTCAGATCTTTATCATATAAAATCTCCTACAAGATTTCACTGATATTAGAAGATTTGAAGAGTGGTACATATCAGTGCTTTCTTTACATGTCAAAAGTATTTGAACTACGAGTATTAAAAAACAATATGCATACACAAAGGAGATAGAGGTAGATGTGAAGGAAGGAGGAGGAACACAGGAAGATTAAATGCAAACCAGATAGCTTTCAGAATATTTTAACTGACAATGAAAAAAAGAACTCTCACGTCAAAAATTTTTAATTGAGAATTTTTCTTCTTTTTCATACAGATTTCTTCCTGAACGTGCCTTGGCAGCTATAAATCATTTACAGAACATTCAATTTGAAGCAGTGATTGGCCACAAAACCAGAATGAAATGAATAATTAATGTCCCACCAGAGATGTATGCACCTTAATGATGTAAATCTAAGTTTAGGATCAATGCTTCAAAGCTTTACTTCACATTTTTCAATACTGTTAATACTAAAAAACATTGGTTTAACATTAGCAGCAAATGAACAAGACTAATTACCTTTCTCAAGAATATTAATGTAGTTTTAACAGTCACATCCATTTTTCATTCCATGCCTCTTAAAACTTCTGTGGTTACATAAACATATTCAAAAGGCCACTTTTCTTTAAGACATTTTATTTCTTTTCTTTCTGCTTAGAGGAGAACAAAGCTACCTCCCTGAGAATAAATACAAAAAGAATTTATTCCACAGGGAAGGTCGAAGGCCGAAGGCCTTGTCAACAGGTACATGGTGTGAGCTAACAGTTAGAGATGTTTAAGCAGGCAGCTAGGCTCCAAAGGACAAAGAGGTTACTTCTATGAAATCCAACATTTGGAAGCTTTCTCTAGCTTCTCCCTTTTCATTAGGCCAAAACCATGCAGCAGTATTCCGTAGTTTCTTGATTCTGTCCTTTGTATAGCTCTTATATCCAAAAAAGTGGACCCTCCAGACTTTCTGCCCTTTTTATAACCTCTCAAAATACTATGACATTACAAAAGGTGAACCTCTCTTGAATCTCAGAATATCTGCAATTTTAAACCCATGATAACCTCTTTCTTTGTAGCTTTTGCTTTCACATATCATTGGTACCAGAGATGTTGAGAGAGTTTTGAGTGTCAAAAATGAAAGCTAACACAGAAAAAAGGAATTAGGCTGTCTACCTAATACTAGACAATGGATCTAATAGATGAAAAAGAGTGATCTCTTTTTTTAATAGAAAAAATAATCTGATTCCTGCTACATCAAGACTAATCTTGTTTTTGTGGTTTTCTCCTATATCATAGACTGCTTTCACATCAACTTGCTGCTTGTTTTTATTAAAAATAAATGATTAAAAACAAATCATTAATAAAAATTTCTTAAATGATAAATATGTTGTGCTTTTAAAAAATAACCTCTTGTGTTTATGAAACAGAGCTTGATTTCTAATTGCTGAGCCTCAATGAATCTCCTTCAGGAAGCAAAGATCTGGATGGTAATAAGGGGTACTGAGGTTCTCTCAACTTTGGCTTCTTTGACAGTAGGAGTGTTGGTTTATCAAATGACTTACTAAATCCTTTCCATGTGTGGCACTGAGCACAATACTATTGTCTTGAGATTTTTTTTTCCTAGCTACTTTGGCAATCATTTTTGTTCATGATGACATTTTAATTCCTTGCTTAAAAACCCGGAAATGTATAAGTGAACCTTAAAATGTGTTATCTTAAAAGTGTGATTACAAAACTTCAAAAGAGAAATATGTGAAGTAGAAAATATGAGCCTACCCCCCACAATCCCATTCCCCAGAGGTTGAGCTATTAATGCACAGTCTTCTGATCATTTTCTAATGCATATATAAACATATATATGATAAATATATTGCATTCTTTTATTGTATGTATTACATAATAGGTTGATAACATGCATTATTGTCTGTAACTTGTTTATTTACCTTACCAATGTATCACAAACAGCCTTTTCTTTCAGTAGAGTTTAACTTATCCTTCTACTTGGGCTCACAATACTAAATGATATAATTAACAATTCCTTTGTAACATATTTTAGATGTTTCCAATTTCTTTCAATTCTGTTTACTTATTTATTTACTGAACAAATACTTGTTAGCCTGTGTGGATGTCAGAGTAGAAGGAGCCCAAGCTCACCTTGTCCCAGGACACACCAATATAACAACCATATCAGTGCTTTTAATCTAAGAAAAAGACACACAGTGGACTCCCCACAGTTAACCATAAGAGGAGGCCACATTAAAAAAGGATGATGGGCAGCCCCGGTGGCCCAGCGGTTTAGCGCCACCTTCGGCCCGGGGTGTGATCCTGGAGTCCCCGCCTCAAGTCCCACGTGGAGCTCCCTGCAGGGAGCCTGCTTCTCCCTCTGCCTGTGTCTCTGCCTCAGTCTCTCTCTGTGCCTCTCATGAATAAATAAAAATAAAAATAAATCTTTAAAAAGGATGATGAGAAAGACAGGAACAAAACTCCTGGGAACCAACTACAAATGGAAAGGACATCACAAGCATGGAGAACAGAGAGGAACAGATCTCACATCAGGTATCCCAGACATAGGAGACCTGCACTGGAAACACAAGTCCTCATAATTTTTGGCTTTAAAAGCCTGTGGGACTTAACTTCACAAGTTTTTGTAATCAAGGAGGTTTGACTGCAGGTACTTTAAAAAAATCTGCAGATTCAGGCTCTGGGAGAATAAGAAGGCAATAGGAAACAGTCCCCACCCTTAAAGAGAGAGCATAAGAAACAACCCCTCCAAGATAGGAGCATAGAAGCAGCACTTTGAGGGCAGCCCGGGTGGCTCAGTGGTTTAGCACCACCTTCAGCCCAGAGCCTGATCCTCGAGATCTGGGATTGAGTCCCACATCGGGCTCCCTGCATGGAGCCTGCTCCTCTCTCTGCTGCCCCCCTCTCTGCCTGTCTCTCATGAATAAATAGAATCTTAAAAAACAAAACAAAACAAAACAAAAAAAAACACAGCACTTTGAGAAGCATATAGGGTATGCAGGAAGAGGATTTTTTTACTAATCTCAGGAGAGGCCGGGGTCTTCAGGATGTTCCTTCAAGAACAAAAGACCTGGCAAGCCATTTCTTTTCCCTGCCTCCCGCCTCTCCCAACCTAGATAGACCAGTACTGCAGGGAACAGTTCAAACACTCTCCATATAGCTTGCTAACATCACTTGCCCTGTCCCTGTGTTCTCTTGTGGACTTACTCCGTCCATCCCAGTACACCCACTCCAGAGTGGCTCCTGTTATATTTCATCTTGTAAGCAGCTCCAATAGTGACCAATGCCACTCCTACTCTGAGGAGAGAGGGAGATAATCACACATACACACCAGTTTGACTGCAGTTCTAGCAGTTGTCTGGGGGCGGACACCTGATCCGACTACCAGTCCACCCCCACAAAAACCTCACAGGGGGCAGCACAAGGAGAGAGCCCGGTCGTTCAGGGCCACTGCAACCCCAGCAGACAGGCTGGGAGCAGATACATGGTCTAACTTCAGGCACCACCCACCAACAAAAGCCTCTCAGAGGACAACACAGGAAGAGAGCCCTGCAGTTCAGTGCAACTACAGACTGAGGGAACAGGCTGAGGGCAGAGCAGGCATGTGGTCTGACCCAACAAAGAGCCTAAGTTACTGCCAGACTGGCCCCATAACAGCACAGGGACCAAATCCCTGTGGCAAAGTGGGCCATTGCAGCCAACTAGACCGAAAGCAAACATGGCTCAACCACAACAGTAGAGCACAAAAACACGCATAGGAGACATCCCTGAAGCACCTGGTTCTGGTGAATAGAGAACATTGTCCTGCAAGACACCACAGCACCTCTTCTTCATGAGGCCACTACTTTCAAGGTCAGCAGGTGTAGCTAACTTTCCTAATACATAGAAACAAACACAGAGAGTTACACAAAACAAAAAGACAGAGGAATATATCCCAAACAATGGAACAGGACAAAATTATAATTTATTATTTATTAATTACAATTATACCAAAAAAGCCAAATGAAATGGAGACAAGCAACATGCCTGATAGAGAATCAAAATTTAAAATACACTAGAGAGAATCAGGGGAACATGGCTGGCTCAGTTGGAGAAGCATGTAACTCTTGATCTTGGGTCGTAAGTTCAAGCCCCATGTTGAATGTAGAGATTACTTAAATATTTTTTAAAAAAATACACTATAGGAAATCAACCCCACACAAGAGGAAGCAGAATAACGGATGAGCATCTTCAGGGTGATCCATCTATATGCTGCTTACAAGAGACTCACTTCAGACCTAAGACACGCAGACTGGAAGTGAAGGGGCAGAAAAATATTTATCATGCAAAAGGGTGAAAAGGAAGCTGGGGTAGTAATACTCAGACAAAACAGACTTTAAAACAAAGACTAGAGCATGCCTGCATGGCTCAGTCAGTTAAGCATCTGCCTTCGACTCAGGTCATGATTCCAGTGTCCTGGGATCGAGCCCCACATCAGGCTCCCTGCTCAGTGTAGCTCTCCCTGCTAATGCACTCACTCTCTCTAATAAATAAATAAAATATTTTTTAAAGATTAAAATAAAGACTATAACAAAAGGCAAAGAAATATACTACAAAATGATAAAGGAAACAATCAAACAAGAGGATACAACAATTATAAATATTTATCTACCATGGGAGCACCCAAATACCAACAGCAGTGAATAACATACATAAAAGAAGAAATTGATAATAATACAATAATAGTAGGGGACTTTAACACCCCACTTACATCAATGGATAGATTATCCAGACAGAAAATAACAAGAGTGGCTCAAATGACACATTGGACCAGATGGATCTAACACTTATATTCAGAACATTACAACCAGGGGATCCCTGGGTGGCTTAGTAGTTTGGCGCCTGCCTTTGGCCCAGGGTGTGGTCCTGGGGTCCTGGGATCAAGTCCTGCGTTGGGCTCCCGTCATGGAGCCTGCTTCTCCCCCCTCCTGTGTCTCTGCTTCTCTCTCTCTCTCTTTCTCTCTCTCTCTGTCTATCATGAATAAATAAATAAAGAAATCTTAAAAAAAAAAGAAGAAGAACATTACAACCAGAAACAGTGGCATACGCTTCTTCCTGAGTGTACATGGAACATTCCCCAGAATAGATCACACATTAGAATACAAAACAAGTCTCAACAAATTCAAAAAGATTGAAACCATATCATGCATATTTTCTAACCACAACAGTATAAAACTAGAAATCAATCACAAGATAAAATCTGGAAAGAATACATACATATACATGGCGGCTAAGTAACATGGTACCAAACAATGAATGGATCAACCAAGAAATCAAAGAGGAAATCAAAAAATACATGGAGATGGGGCACCAAGTGGCTCATTCAGTTGAGAGTCTGGCTCTTGATTTTGGTTCAGGTCATAATCACGGGGTCATGAGATTGAGCCCCATGTCAGGCTCTGCACTCAGCACAGCATCTGCTTGGGATTCTATCTTCCCCTCTGCCTCTACCCCGTTCCCCCCGCACTCTTGCATTCTCATTCTCTCCTTCTCTCTCTCTCTCTCAAATAAATAAATAAATAAATAAATAAATAAATAAATAAATAAAATCTTTTTAAAAAATACATGGAGATAAATAAAAAGGAAAAAACAATGGTCCAAAATCTTTGGATGCAGCAAAAAATGTTTGAAAAGGGAAGATTACAGTGGTACAGGCCTCCCTCAAGAAGCAAGAAAAATCTCAAACAACCTAACCTTATATCCCAAAAAAGCTAGAAAAAGAAGAAGAAAAAAAGCCAAAATCCCATAGAAGAAAGGAAATAATAAAGATTAGAGCAGAAAGAAATGAAATAGAGACTTTAAAAAAAACACAGTACGATGGATCAAGGAAACCAAGAGCTAATTTTTTTTAAAGATCAAGAAAACTTATAAACCTTTAGCCAGACTCAGGAAACAGGAAGAGGTAGGGGGGATGGGAATCAAATAAATAAAATTAGAAAGATAAATAACAACCAACACCACAGAAATACAAAGGATTATAAGAGAGTATTATCAAAAAGTATATGCCAATGAATTGAACAACCTAAAAGTAATGGATAAATTTCTAGAAATATGTGACCTTCCAAAACTGAATCAGGAAGAAATAGAAAATTTGAACAAACTGATTACTGGCAATGAAACTGAATCAGTAATCAAACAATTCCCAACAAACAAAAGTCCAGGACCAGATGCACTCACAGATAAATCTACCAAATATTTGAATTATTCCAAAAAATAGAAGAGGAAGAAAGGCTTCCAAATTTATTCTATAAGGCCAGAATTGCCCTGATACCAAAGCCAGAAAAAGACACAACAAAAAAAGAAAACTGTAGCCCAATATCTCTGATGAACATAGATGCAAAAACCCTAAAAAAATATTAGCAAACTATAAACAACAATGCACTAAAAAATCAGCACAATCAGATAAGGTATATTCTCAGGATGCAAGAGTGGTTCAATACTCACCAATTAATCGATGTGATGCATCACATCAACAAGAGAAAAGATAAAAAACCCATGATCATTTCAATAGATGCAGAAAAAACATTTGACAAGATTCAACATCCATTCAAGATAAAAACTCTCAACAAAATGAGGTTAGAGGGAACATACCTCAACATAATAAAGGTCATATATTTTTTTAAAACACAGCTAACATTATACTCAATTGTGAAAAACTGAGAGCTTTTCTTCTAAGAACAGAAACAAGGCAAGGGTGTCCACTCTCACCATTTTTATTCAACATAGTACTAGAAGTCTGAACTGCAGCAATCAGGCAAAAAAAAAAGAAAGAAGAAAGAAGAAAGAAAAGAAGAAAGAAGAAAGAAAGAAAGAAAAAGAAAGAAAGAAAGAAAGAAAGAAAGAAAGAAAGAAAGAAAGAGAGAGAAAGAGAAAGAAAGAAAGAAAGAAAGAAAGAAAGAAAGAAAGAAAGAAAGAGAAAGAAAGAAAGAAGAAAGAAAGAAAGAAAGAAAGAAAGAAAGAAAGAAAGAAAGAGAAAGAAAAAAGAAAGGTACCCAAATTAGTAAGAAAGAAGTTAAACTGTCACTATTTGCAAGACATGATACTATTTATAGAAAACTTTAAAGACTCCACCAAAAACTACCAGAACTGAAAAAGAATTTAGTAAAGTCACAGGATACAAAATTAATATACAGAAATCTATTGCATTTCTATACACTAAAAATGAAGTAGCAGAAAGAGAAATTAAGACAGTAATCTCATTTACAATTGCACCAAAAAGAATAAAACACCTAGAAAGAACCTTAACCAAGAGGTAAAAGACCTATACTTTGAAAATTATAAAACTTTGCTGAAAAAAATAGAAGACCCAAACAAATGGAAGGATATTCCATGCTCATGGATTGAAAGAGCCAATATTTTTTAAATGTTCATACTACTCAAAGCAATCTTCAGATTTAATGCAATCCCTATCAAAATACCAACAGCATTTTTGCATTTTTCATGAAACAAGGACAAATAAGTCTAAAATTAGTATGGAACCACAAAAGACACAAAGAGCCAAAGCAATCTGGAAAAAGAAGAACAAAGATGGAGCCATCATAATCCCAGATTTCAAGATGTCACAAAGCTATAGTAATAAAAACAGTCTGATATTAGCACAAAAATAGACTCCATAGATCAGTAGAACATGATAGAGTCCAGAAATAAACCCATGCTTATATGGTCAATTAATCTACAACAAAGGAAGCAAGAATATGCAATGAGAAAAGACTGTCTCTTCAACAGAAGTGTTGAGAAAACTGGACAGCTAGCTAATTGCAAAAGAATTAAATTGGGCCAGTTTCTTAGACCACACACAAAAATAAACTCAAACTGGATTAAAGACCTGAAAGCATTAAACTCCTAGAAGAAAACAAAGGCAGTCATTTATTTGACATTGGTCATAGAAACATTTTTCTATGCCTATCCCCTGAGGCAAGGAAAATAAAGGCAAAATTAAATTATTGAGACTACACAAAAATAAAAACTTCTGCATAGTGAAGAAATTCAACAAAACAAAAAGGCAACCTACCAAATGGGAGGAGATATTTGCAAATGATACATCCAATAAGGGGTTAATAACTAAAACATATAAAGAACTTATACAACTTAATAGCAAAAAACCACAAATAATCCAATGAAAAAAAAATGGGCAAAAAACATGAGTAGACATTTTTCCAAAGAAGACATCTAGATGACCAAGAGAAACATGAAAAGATGCTCAACATCACTCATCATCAGGGAAATGCAAATCAAAGCCACAATGAGATCTCACCTTGCACCTGTCAGAATGGGCTAAAATCAAAAAGACAAGAAACATCAGGTGTTGGTGAGGATGAGGAGAAAAGGAACCCTCTTGCACTGTTGGTGAAAATGCAAACTGGTGCAGCACTATGGAAAACAGCATGGAGGTTCCTCAAAAAGTTAAAAATAGAATTACCATATGATCCAGTAATTCCACTACTCTGTAGTTACCCCCCAAACCCAAAAACACTAATTTGAAAAGACATACGCACCCCTATGTTTACTGTAGCATTCTTTACCATAGCCAAGATACAGAGGCAGCCCAAGGGTCCATTGATAAATGGGACCAAGCTGGGATTAAGCCCTGGGTCGGGTTCCCTGCTCACTGAAGAGTCAGTTTGCCTCCCTCTCCCTCTGCCCCTCCCTCCTCTCTCTTAAATAGATGAATAAATCTTTAAAAATATGTAAATTAAAGAAGGGTGCCTGGCTGGCTCCGATCATAGAGCCTGCGACTCCCTGTCTCAGGTCATAAATTCAAGCCCCATGTTGGGAGTAGAGGTTAATACTTAAAAACATTTTTTTGAATATATATTACAAAATTCATAAGTCTATGTGACATACAGTGACTCATTGATGAAGATGTAGAATAATGGGAAGATTTATTTATTTATTGTCCAGTCAGTGCATGTAAAGATTCTTCTTAGTATGGTCCAGGAATCATTTCTTTCTTTTTTTTTTATTATCAAATGAGCTATTTCTTCCTAATTTCATATCTTTGGCCACAAAAAAAAGGGGGGGGTAGCAATGCTGTTATTACTCATTTTGCCATGGCGCTTATAACATATTTATATTGAAAGAATATGAATCTTCTAGCCTCCACGATACCCTACTACCATTTATTTAACGGGAAAGAGGAAGGGGGAGAGAGAGAATTTTTTTTTTAAGATTTTATTTATTTACTTGTCAGAGAGCACAAGCAGGGGAAATGGCTCCTGCTGAGCAAGGAGCCCAACATGGGACTCCATCCCAGTACCCTGGGATTGTGACCTGAGCTGAAGGCAGATGCTTAACCAACTGAGCCAATTGGGCATCCTGAATGCGATCTTTTTCAATATTAACACACATAATTTTGCATATAAACAATGTGTAGTTGTTACTTTATGGGTCTATTTTGAAAGACTTTTTTTTTTAAGATTTTATTTTATTTCTAAGTAACTTCTACAGCCAACATGGAGCTGGAACTCACAACCTGGAGATCAAGAGCCGCATGCTCCACCACCTGAGCCAGCCAGGTGGCCTGAGAGACTTTCTTGGTAACAAGGAAGGAGTCATTTCCTATATAGTGTAAGTATAGGTTCTTTTTATCTGACAGCAATAAATCATATTTAAAATTTTGTTTTTATTTAAAAATTCTAGGAGGATATACACTGAAATATTTCCAGTGGATGATAGAATTTGAGATGATTTTTAATTTTTTTCTATTGCCATCTCTATTTTCAAGGTCTTTCCATCCAGGCTTTTATTTACTTATTTGTTTGTCTGGGCTAGGACTTTTTTTTCCTCTTTTATTTTGACAATTAACATTTAAAACATAAAATTTTCATAAGAGAAAAGCTTTTTCATTTCAGATAAAGAGTGCTGTGTGATTAGCAACTATGTTAAGAAGGGCTATCTGGGTGGCTCAGTCAGTTAAGCATTCAACTCTTGATTTCGGCTCAGATCATAGCTCAGAGTCCTGGGATTGAGCCCTGCACCAGGCTCCCCACTTGGCGGGGAGTCTGCTTATTCCTCTCCCTCTGCCCTTCCTCCCACTCATGCTTTTTCTCAAATAAATAAATAAAACCTTTAAAAAACCCACATAACATTAAATTTTCCTTCTTAATCATTTATAAGTATACAGTTTGGTAGTGTTAAGTATATTCACATTATCATGCAACAGATTTCTAGAACTTTTTCGACTTGCAAAACTGAAACTCTACTTTTTAAAACTATCATCAAATACTAATTTCCTTTCTCCTCCTGCCCTCTCCTTCTGCCTCTTGTTTCTGTGATTCTGACTACCTTGGATACTTCACATGTGTGAAATCATATGGTGTTTGTCCTTTTGTGAGTGGTCCATTTCACTTAGCATAATGTGCTCAAGGTTCATCCATGTTGTAGCATATGACAAGATTTCCTTTTTTTTAAGGTTGCATAATATTCTATTGTACATATGTACCACATTTTCTTTGTCTATTTGCCCATCAGTGGACATTTGGATTGCTTCCACCTCTTTCTTCTATTATTTTTTTTAAAGATTTTATTTATTTATTCATGAGAGACACAGGCACAGGCAGAGGAAGAAGCAGGCTCCATGCAGGGAACCCGACGTGGGACTCGATCTCAGGTCTCCAGGTTCACACCCTGGGCTAAAGGCGGCGCTAAACCACTGATCCACCCGGGCTGCCCTACTTCCATTATTTTTAAGCAAATCCTATATATCATATTTTTGGAAATATTCTTTATTTTACAATTAATCCAGTCCAAGTTATGTTATTTCATATTAAGTAAGTCATGCCCCAATACAATTTAGTGTATTCAGTGCACTAAAACTGGGTAATTTATATACAAATTGCCTTAATATGACAACTTCAGATTTTCACCAGTATCAATGTTTGCTCTAAGACTACAAACAACTCAGATGGTAAACACATTTTAGACAAAAATTCTTAAATTAGAAAACTATATGTTACTAAAACTCAGCTCTGACATTTTAATATTTTATTCAAGTATAATTAACATACAGTGTTATATTAGTTTTAGGTATACACTGTAATGATTCAACAATTCTATACATTACTCAGTGCTCATCACTATAACTGTACTCTTAATCCCCTTCATCTATTTCACCCAGTGCCCCATCTGCCTTTCCTTTGGCATCCACCAAGGTGTTTTCCATGTAGTCTGAACATTTTGTTTTAATTTATTTCATTTTATTTTTTAAGATTTTATTTTTAAGTAATCCTTATACCCAATGTGGGACTAGAACTCACAATCCCAAGAACAAGAGTCACATGTTCCACTGACTGAGCCAGCCAGGCGCCCCTATAGTTTGAACATTTTATTTTTAAAAGATTCTTTTAAAAAAGATTTTATTTATTTATTCACAGAAATACACAGAGAGACACAGAAAGAGAGGCAGACATTTAGGCAAAGGGAGAAGCAGGCTCCCTGCGGGGGAGCCTAATCTGGAACTCCATCCCAGGACCCCAGGATCACCACCTGAGCCAAAGGCAGATGCTCAACCTCTGAGCCACCCAGGTGCTCCTAGTTTGAACATTTTAAAGTTAGTGAGATGACTGGCAAAGTTTGAATACAATTATAATAATGTTAATTTCCCAGCTTTAATACTCATACTACAGTTTATATAAGATATTTACATTTGGAGAAACTGGTTGAAGGTTATACTTATATTATTTTTACCACAATTAGGTAAATCTGAAACTAATTCAAAATGAAAAAGGTTTTGAGCACCAATATGTAATTGACATCTTCTGAGTAAAACTTAAATTTGCTCTTTTAAAATTCTGAGGTTCATGGATTAGAGATTGAGCAATGCACAGTGAGAAGGTAAAGATAAAAGGGTGATGGTCTTGGTCAAATTACATCCAAGGAAGCAGCAGGGAGCTTGCTGAGAGCTTCCTGCCCAGAGACCCAGCTACCTTTCTGATATGTAAAGGAGGGCCAAGTTCCAATAACCAAGCAGAGATACCCACCAAGTTCTTAATCTTTGCTTTTTTATACAACAGAATTTTTTCAAGCACCTGGGTGGCTCAGTCAATTAAGTGTTTGCCTTTGACTCAGGTCATGATCCCAGGATCCTGGGATGGAGCCCTGCATTAGGTTCCCTGCTCAGCAGGGAGTCTGCTTCACCCTCTCCCTCTGTCTCCCAACCCCCATTCGTACCTTCTCTCTCTCTCTTTCAAATAAATAAATAAAGTCTTCTAAAAATACACAAAAACCAGAATTTTTATCTGCAAAAAGACAAACTAAATATGAAACTTAAGAGCCACTCAGAATACAGGAGAAAGGGGACTCTGTCATTTTAATCTATTATTATTAGCATAAAGGAAAATATGCAAGTTAAATGAACTAAATCTGTTTTCTCAATAATGGGGCATAATTACATTTTTATGAATTTCTTCTTTGTGTTTTCTTTCTGTTGTCTACATGAGCATATCACAACGTCTCACTATATTCAATAGCTTTGAGCTAATGCCTGACCCTTTATTGTGCAACTAATACCATCTTTGAGCCTGATATTTAAAACTATGAGTAGTTATTAATTTCGCAGTAGTTATTATCCAGTAAGCAAGTACAAGTCTTATCTTAAAGATAAAGCTCTAGGCAGTATGAAAGAAAACTGAGCTAAATTAATATAGCACAAGGCAAATAGACGATCTAAGAAAAATTCAAAGCAACCATTTTACTTAGATGATGCCAAAGATCCAGTTCCAGTCAACCAGATGGTTTTATCTCATATAGACACTACTTGAATGTCAGTTCCTTTTCTAGCTTTTTAGTCATGCCAATATGTTGAAGACAAGACCAGCTTCATCGAAATGAAATCTGTGCATTTGCACAAGGCCCTGTGCTCAGAGCAGCCCCTCAACTGTTTTCATGCTCTGCTGTCACCATCTTGAAATTCATAATGATTTTGGGACAGGGGATCCCACATTTTCATTTTGTACAGGGCCTTGCAAATTGTGGACCTGCTTCTGGCTAAAGACACCTCCAGTACCAATCAGCCCTCATCCAGGATAAGACTTCCACTATCCTGGCCTTCAGTGCCTAAAGCCCAGCCCCAGCCTCTGTCCCATTAAGCTGAAAAGGAAGATTCCAGCCTTAAGATTGTTGTCATTTGGGCACCTGGGTGGCTCAGTGGTTGAGCATCTGCCATCTGCTCAGGGCGTGATCCTGGGGTCCTGGGATCGAGTCCCACATCTGGAGCTCCTGCATGGAGCCTGCTTCTCCCTCTGCCTGTGTCTCTGCCTCTCTGTGTGTCTCTCATGAATGGATAGATAAAATATTTTAAAAAATTAAAAGACTGTTATCATTTACCTAAAAGGTACTCAGTGAATGTTAATTTCTATCCCTTTCCCACTGTCTTTCACATTTTTCCTCTGCCTTCTCCCTCATCCCACCATATTCTCCTTTTCTCCTTGCATTTCTTCCCCTGATTCACCTACCACCTCACCAATTCTTCCTCCTTCATTCTGCCTCCTCTCTCCCATTTTTGATGCTCCAAATTCCCACACCTCTCTTCCCCTTTTCTTTTTTTTCAAAGATGTTATTTGTTTATTTATGCATGAGAATACACAGAGAAGAGAGAGAGAGGCAGAGACCCAGGCAGAGGGAGAAGCAGGCTCCATGCCAGGAGCCCAACATGGGACTCGATCCCAGGACTCCAGGATCACGCCCTGGGCGGAAGGCAGATGCTCAACTGCCGAGCCACCCAGGCGTCCCCCCTCTTTCCTTTCTAACTAATCCTCTCCCACCCCTGTTATCTGTTCAGAGTGAAACCATCAAGGGCCGGTGCCCCAGGAGCCAGCGTAGCCGGAGACAACCCGGCTTAGTGGTTCAGCTAACATCAGCTCTGAACTCCTAAAAGTGGCCATACTCTCAGGTCCTTTTGACCCTGCAAAAAGGGAGTCAACTACTGTCCCTTGACTTTTCCAACACACATTTAAAATTTTTATCCCGTGCTTTCTAATTTTTCCAGACTGAACACAAGGAACATCCACCTTTCAATCAAAGGATATCTTGGGAAACAAGGTACCTTTGAAATGACCTGAAGGCGAATCTGAGGAAGACGAGATAGACCAGACACCTGAGGGGTTTCCGGAATCTTGGAAATCTGGGTAGGCCAGTCTGACTGCAGTCACTCTTGTCAGCATGGAAACTGTTAATGTGTTTTATTTGCACTTATGTAACCTGTCACCAGATAAGGTTAAGACCAGTCTGTACATGCTTCACAGAAGGAGCTACCCTCTCTTTTTGAAAACCTTGCTAAATATGAGAAAGGTAAACATTATACATTTTAGCTGGCAAAGCTGAAACAAAAACAAACAAATGAAACATATCTGGGGGTGGTGCCAATGCAAATGGCAGAAGTTGCTCTTGATTTGCCAGGGCCCCTGCCAAGTGAAGGCCTGATGATTTTGGTATGCAGGACTTTGTGCAGTTTCATAAAAGAAAATTCATTATTTGAACTGAAATATGATCGGGGTCACACAAAGGAGTATCTTAGTTCAGTCAAGGTAAAAGATGAACTAATCTTGAGTAGGTTCTGGAAAAGAAGTCATAATTCTTAATCTTACTGATGGGGGCAAAGTACAAAGAGCCCCTTCAATATTGCTTGTGTTTTTGTTTATTAAGGGACTGTGGTTTTCTATTTTTTGAAATTATTTTATTTATTTATTTAAGACAGACAGAGCATGAGTGCGGACAGGGGCAGAGGGAGAAGGCCAAGCAGAGACCCAGCTCAGTGGGGAGCCCAATGTGGGGCTTGAACCCAAGACCCCAGGATCATGACCAGAGCCCAAGACAGATGCTTAACCAACCAAGCCAGCCAGGTGCCCCAGGACTGTGGCTTTCTAGAAGCAGAGATATTGTGGTAGTAGAGAGAGGAAAAAAATTACTTTTGTGGTTCAGTGACCGAAAAGTATTTTGTCAAGTAAATAAAGGAGTATAAGTAGTCTATACTATACAAGATATTGTAGCAAATAAACTCCACATTTCCAGTGGCTAATTAATACAATGAAAATATGTTTCTTATCATATACAATACCCACGTAGGTATGCCTAATCAGAGAGCAGTTTCCATGGTTATTCCAGGGTGCAAGTTCCTTCCTTCTTGAAGTTTGTCTGTTTTCCAAAATTTCAGGACTTTCTAAATTGGATGCTGTAAGAGAGAATGGAGAAGCCTCATCCACTTCTAAACATCCTGTAGCCCAGCCAAGTGTCTCTCAACAGATGAATGGATAAACAAAATTTGGGAGGAAGGAATGGGGAGTTATTGTTTAAAACATACAGAGTTTCAACATCACTCATCATCAGGGAAATGCAAATCAGAACCACAATGATATATCATCTTATCTGTCATGTCAGGTATATCATCTTACACCTGTCAAAGTGGCTAAAATAAAAAATACAAGAAACAGCAACAGTTGGCAAGGAAGTGGAGAGAGAGGAACCCTCTTGCATTGCACTGTTGGTAAGAATGCAAACTGGAGCAGCCACTCTGGAAAACGGTATGAAAGTTCCTCAAAAGGTTAAAAATAAAACTATCCTGGGACCCAGGAAATCACACTACTGGGTATTAACCCCCAAAATACAAAAACACTAATTCAAAAGGATATGTACATCCCTATGTTTATTGCAGCATGATTTACAATAGCCAAATTATGGAAGCAGCCTAAGTGTCCACCAATAAGTGAATGGATAAAGAAGATGTGGTAGAGAGGCCCTGGGTGGCTCAGTCAATTGAGCGTTGAACTCTTGGTTTTGGCATAGATCATGGTCTCAGAGTTGTGGGATCAAGCCCTCCATCTGGCTCTGCACTCAGCACCAAGTCAGCTTGAGATTCTCTCTCCTCCTTCTACCCCATCCCCACTCAAATGCACGTTGTATCTCTTTTTCTCTTTCTCTAAAATAAAAATAAGTATATCTTTTTTAAAAGGTGGGGGAGTGCTTGGGTGGCTCAGTTGCTTAAGTGTTGGACTCTTGATTTTGGCTCAGGTCATGATTTCATTGTCATGAGCTTGAGCTCCACTTCAGGTTCTGAACTGGGCATGAAGCTTGCTTAAGATTCTCTCTCTCCCTCTACCTCTTTCCCTCACTCATGCTCGCTCTCTCTCCCAAAAAAAAAAAAAAAATACTATGTATATATGTATATATAGCATTTTGTGTGTGTGTGTGTGTGTGTGTGTGTGTGTGTGTGTGTATACATACAGTGGAATGAAATATTCATCTTGCCATTTGCAATGACTGGATGGAGCTACAGAGTATAATGCTAAATAAAACAAGTCAGTCAGAAAAAGACAAATGCCGTATGATTTCACTCATATGCAGAATTTAAGAAACAAAACAAATGAATGAAGGAAGAAAAAAGAGAGTGAGAGAGACAAACCAAGAAACAAACTATAGAGAACAAAGTGATGGTTACCAGAGGGGAGGTGTGTGGGGAGATGGGTGAAACAGGTGATGGATATTAAATAGTACATTAATCATGATGAGCACTGATAATGTATAGAATTGTTGAATCCCTATATTGTACACCCGAAACTAATATAACACTGTGTGTTAGCTATACTGGAATTAAAATGGAAAACTTAATTTTAAAAAAGCTTAAAAATAATAAATATTATATATATATATTGAATAGAGCTTTAAGTTTGGGATTATGAAAAAGTTCTAGAGATGGATAGTGGTGATAATTGTACAACAATGTGAATGTACTAACAACACTGGACAATAGCTGAACCATTTAAAAATGGTTAAAACAGTAAATTTTATGTTATATACATTTTACCACAATAATACTAATAATAAAGCCCTCAGCCAAGAACTAATTAAGAGGGACTAGGAAGAGATAGCCCCTGGCTGGATAGCAAGTGAAAACACTACAAGAGGAAGCATGAAGTTTGGGTGAACAACTGGCCTTTTCTGCCATAACCAGGAAGGGAAAGGGGCAAATCACTCAAGTATTCTTTTTATAAATGATCCCTGACTGATCCTCACTCATCCCTATTCAAACAAAATGTCCTTGAATGGAAATTTCACCAAAGAAGACATACACATGGCCAACAAGCACATGAGAAAATGCTCCACATCACTGCCATCAGGGAAATACAAATCAAAACCACAATGAGATACCACCTCACACCAGTGAGAATGGGGCAAATTAACAAGGCAGGAAACCACAAATGTTGGAAAGGATGTGGAGAAAGGGGAACCCTCCTGCACTGTTGGTGGGAATGTGAACTGGTGCAGCCACTCTGGAAAACTGTGTGGAGGTTCCTCAAAGAGTTAAAAATAGACCTGCCCTACGACCCAGCAATTGTAGTGCTGGGGATTTACCCCAAAGATACAGATGCAGTGAAACGCCAGGACACCTGTACCCCAATGTTTATAGCAGCAATGGCCACAATAGCCAAACTGGAAGGAGACTCGTGTCCATCGAAAGATGAATGGATAAAGAAGATGTGGTCTATGTATACAATGGAATATTACTCAGCCATTAGAAATGACGAATACCCACCATTTGCTTCGACGTGGATGGACCTGGAGGGTATTATGCTGAGTGAAGTAAGTCAGTCGGAGAAGAACACTCATCACATGGGTTCACTCATACAGGGAATATAAAAAATACTGAAAGGGATTAAAGGGGAAAGAAGAGAAAATGAGCAGGAAATATCAGAGAGGGTGACAAAACATGAGAGACTCCTAACTCTGGGAAATGAACAAAGGGTAGTGGAAGGGGAGGTGGGCGGGCGGTTGGGGTGACTGGGTGACAGGCACTGAGGGGGGCACTTGACAGGATGAGCATTGGGTATTATGCTATATGTTGGCAAATTGAACTTCAATTTAAAAAAATGTCTTCTGGGCCATTATTTGCTCTCAATGTGAATAGTTTTTTCTCTCCTTTTAATATACTACCTATGTAGCTAATATTTATCAAGCCCTTACCATGCCCCAGCCAGTGCTACAAATGCCCTGCACATATTAAATTATTTAACCATAGTAAAACTTTTATGACGTAGATACTCTTGTTATCCTTATTTTAAAACATAGGACCTGAGGGGCGCCTGGGTAGCTCAGTCAGTTAAGCATCTGACTCTTGATTATGGCCCTGGGGACCCGGGATCGAGTCCCACATCGGGCTCCGTGCATGGACCCTGCTTCTCCCTCTGCCTGTGTCTCTGCCTCTTTCTATGTCTGTCATGAATAAATAAATAAAATCTTATTTTAAAAAAAATAAAAGTCTAAGCTGTTGGATGGTCCAGGAGAAGAAGCCAGCTTTGCTCTACTGTATGATTAGAGACCCAGACTCTACCTTCTGCTCCACCTTCTCCTAGGATGTATCTCTTGTGCTCCCATACATCTTAGTTCCAAACCAAAGGAAGTGGGAAAGAGGAAGAGAGAGGGAAGCAGGTTCCTTCTAGGTCTATGAGCTGCAAGTCACACATACCGCTTCCGTTCCTATGGCTCAGGCATAACTTAGTCATATTGTCGCACCTAGCTGTAAGGGGAGCTGAGAATTTAGTGTCCAACTAGGCAGTCATTGGAAACTCAAGGGAGACTTTATTATTAGCATTCTCTGCTGTGCATGGCCATCTCATAAAAATCCTGTGCCTGATCATCAGGCCATATGTAGTAACCAGATACCAGAGATGGAGAGTTAGAAGAATTTGTATTGAAAGCAACTTGGAGGGGCATCTGGGTGGCTCAGTCAGTTAGGTATCTGCCTTCGGCTCAGGTCATGATCCTAGAGTCCCAGGATCAAGCCCTGCATGGGGTTCCCTGCTCAGCAAGGAGCCTGCATCTTCCTCTCCCTCTGCTACTTCTTTCTCTCTCATTCACATTCTCTCTCTCTCTCTCTCTCTCTCTCAAATAAATAAATAAAATATTTTTAAAAAAAGAAAAGAAAGCAACCTGGAGAAATTCTAAGTTATAGAGAATAAGGTGAAAAATTGCCTGTAGAAATAGGTAACTCAGAGTGGTAATGGGATGAATCCTGATTTTGGATTCCAAAAGACTCAGGTTTTAGTCTGCCCCTGCCATTTACTAGTGTGTGAGGATGGGCAACTTAGTTAACTTCTCTCAACTTAGCTTTTCTCATCCCTAAGATGAAATTGACAACAATATCAACTTTCAGAATTATTTTGGTAATTAATAAGATGATGCATATAATGTCTAATAAACATGTTAGGTTTAATATTTCTAAAACCAAGCTCTCAATATTCTTTCTCAACTCTGCTCTTCTTGTTGTCTTTTTGATCACAGTAGATGGCGACCTCATCCTTCCGATTCTGACTAAAATCCTTGGAGTTGTCATTGACTGTCATTTTCCATCTTCATATCTAAACCATCAGCAAGTCCTGTCCACTCTTCCCTCAAAGCATTCAACCCTTCCTCACCATGTGTCCTCTGCTGCCACCGCTGGTCCAAGTCATTGTCCTGCTTTGCCTGGATTATTGCAACAGCTTCCTAAGTGTTCTCCCAGCTTCTTCCTGGGCCTCCTACAGTATTCCCCAGCAGCCAAAGTCATCTTTTTAAATATAAAATTGATTCTGTTCAGGGTTGTTGACCCTGGTTAAAACAGCCAGTTATTTTCCCAGCAGAATGTGTTTATTCAGAAATAGCAAGGGAATTGCCAATCAAGACACACAAGCTATGGCAAACTGGAGATGAAGTCTGGAGATAGGGACAGAAATCTTACTTTATAGAGACAAGGAGGAAGCTGGGAGGGTCTGCTTTAAATTAAAGTCATTTAGGGGATCTCTGGGTGGCTTAGTGGCTTACTGCCGCCTTCGGCTCCCAGAGTGTGATCCTGGAGACCTGGGATCGAGTCCCACATTGGACCTCCCGCATGGAGCCTGCCTCTCCCTCTGCCTGTGTCTCTGCCTCTCTCTCTCTCTGTGTCATTTCATGAATAAATAAATAAAATATTTTTAAAAAATTAAAGTCCTTTGGAGGAAAGCAAGTTATGGTTTCTCATTGCCTGAGTTGTGGTATTATTTTTTATTGGCTGAGCTTACTGCTGAGCAAAGAGGCAAGCAAGGTACGTCTCTTTCTGTTGGGTCTGCAATTGATGACCAGTGGTAGGGTGTAAGAGCTTGCCCTTCTGGCCTCCATACTCTATTTTAAATGAGGTTTCCTTTATTCAGTTTCACATTTCCTCCTTTTGATCAAGATGTTTCTCCAAAGCATCACTGGTCAAGAATTTGGTTTTCTGCATTTAGTGGTTTTGTCCTTTGGTGCCAGGAAGGACCTTTGCCAGTTGTTATGTCCCACATAGAGGACAAGTGCATAGCAGTTGGAAACCATTTAAGGCCATATTTGGTAACAAGGAGGTTAGGATCCTAACCTGGCAGGGAAGATACCATGATAATGGAGATTATTTTCCCAGTGTGAGGCTCACCCTTTGCATTCCAGAGGGTGCGACTCCTGCAATTTCCCCAAATATGAGGAAACTCAACTGCATAGTTTGTGGTAGGGGAGGACTGTGTTTGCACTCAACCCTGGGCAAACACACACACACACACACACAAAACAAAACAAGGGAGATTAAGAAAGAGAACACTCAGGCATTTCTTATCCAAAGCCTATATCTCATCAAGGTCATAAACGTCAGAGAGCATATCAGCACCCTCCTGAATATGTCATTTCTACAAAGATTTGACAAGCAACAGATACAAGACTTAAAAATAATTATGCAAAGCAGAATCAAAAGTAATATGACAAATTAGTTTTTATGATGGTTTTATACCAGGAGCCCAAACCTGAATGTAACCAGCTAAATAGGTCAAAAGACCAGGGGTCATTGGGTAAGATTGGTTATAACCAATGGGTTTTTTCCCTGATCTTGTGTAATTGAATTTCTACCTCTCCAGAGGCATTTATCCATGTGCAACAGGTGGATTTGTGATTGTACAAATGCCCCCTTGTTCAGCAATTAGGTAATCAGGGCTGTGGGATTGTCCAAAAGTACTTTAGTCAAATCAGGTGATCCTTGTTGGGCTGCTATTGCTTTAGCTGTAAAATCAGGTAGTTATCCTAATGTTAGGGAGAGATTTCTGCTCATTCATTGGTACTTAACTCTGAGCCAGAGGAGAGAGGCTCTTTTTGAAGGGATATTAGAGAGGAGGTTTTCATTTTAAAAAATAGTTATTTTCCAAAGAAGCATTTGGAAATATAGCTGAGACATCATTCAAGCCTCAGCCCAAATGTCATATCCCTAGGGTTTCCTTCCATGACCACCCCATCTAAATCAGCCTCTTTAGACTATCCTGCTAGTCTTTATCATATTTCTTTCCTAGCACTTCTTACTGATACCTTTTACCATTTGTTTACTTACTCATTTAAAGGTTGTCTCTGGGGCAGCCCAGGTGGCTCAGCGGTTTAGCGCCGCCTTCAGTCCAGGTCGTAATCCTGGAGACCTGGGAAGACCCGGGATTGAGTCCCATGTCGGGCTTCCTGCCTGAAGCCTGCTTCTCCCTCTGCCTGTGTCTCTGCCTCTCTCTCTCTCTCTCTCTCTCTCTGTGTGTCTCTCATGAATAAAGAAATAAAATCTTTAAAAAATAATAATAAATAAACGTTGTCTCCCTTCCAAGAGAATGTAAGCTCCAAGAGACAAAGCACCTTACTAGTCTTATTGACTATCTCAATTACTTGGCACAGTGTCTGCTATTTATTGGGTGTTAAATATTTCTTAAATAAATGAATGTGCAAGGGGCACCTGGCTGGCTCAGTTGGTGAAGCATGCGACTCTTGATCTTGAGGCTGTGAGTTCAAGCCCCATACTGGGTGTAAAGATTAATTAAAATAGGAGTGTCTGGATGGCTTAGTCAGTTAAGCATCTGCCTTTGGCTTAGGTCATTATCCCAAGGTGCAAGGTGCTGGGTTCGAGTCCCGCATTGAGCTCTCTGCTCAGTGGGGAGCCTGCTTCTCCCTCTCCTCCTCAATCATGCTCTCTCTCACTATTTCTCTCTGTGTCTCTCAAACAAATAATATCTTAAAAAAAGATTACCTAACATAAATAAATAAGCTTGAAAAATAAAATAATGTTCAAGATAGTTGCATGAAAAGGTGTATCCATTAAGGTAACAGCAACCACTGTAAAAGATAAATCCCCAAATCCCAATGGCTTGTAAAATAGAATTTTATTTCTCATTTCTCCATTCAGGAAACCAAACTATTTTTTTTCTGGTTCTGCTCTCCTAGTGGACTTTCATGTCCTCTGCATTCAGTCAGCAGAGGGAATAAGAGGATGGTGAATCACCAGTGAAATTTTTTGTAGGCTAGGAGGGACATATATTACCTCCTCTTGTTTTATTTTGGCTGGCACTCATTCATATGACTAGTTCATTCAAAATCTGTAAGTTTGAAGTCTGTTCAAAATTTCTGATTTGAATAAAAATTTTTTAAAATGTGGCAGACAGGGTTGCCTGAGTGGCTCAGTCAATTAAACGCCTGCCTTTGGCTCAGGTTCTAAGCTCAGTCCCACGGTCCTAGGATACAGCCCAGTGTAGGGCTCCATGCTCAGCAAGGAACCTGCTTCTCCCTCTCCCACTGTTCCTACCCCCTGCTTGTGTGCTCAAACACACTCTCTCTCTCTCTCAAATAAATAAAGTATTTCTTTTAATGTCTGATTTGAGAGGCAACTAGCTGGCTCAGTCAATAATCATGTAACTCTTTCTCTCTAGGTCATGAATTCAAGGTCCATGTTGGGTGAAAAGCTTCCTTTTTTTTTTTTTTTTTTTAAAGATTTTATTTATTCATGAGAGACACAGAGAGAGAAGGAAGCAGAAATACAAGTAGGCTCCATGCAGGGAGCCCGATGTAGGACTCAATCCCAAGACTCCAGGATCATGTCCTGAGCCAAAGGCAGATACTTAACCGCTAAGCCACCCAGGCATCCCTGAAAAGCTTACTTTAAAAAAGTTTTGTTTTATTTGAAGCTGTCATTGATTAATGAATAAAGCAAGTCAGTCACAGAAGCACTAAAATGTCTGCTCTTGTCCCCATGTTCCCAAAGATAGTAAAAAGGTCTAACATGAAAACCTAAAGATAAATTGTTTATGTAACATGCATTCATTTATAACAGAATTATCATAAATTTAAAGGAAAATATAACTATAAATCATAAAGTTAACTTTTAGTAAATACTTATGGCAATTATAAGTTAAAACATTACATTTTTTTCCAATAAGCTATGGTCAGGATATTTTTCTTGTGTCCTTAATGATGTCATATTGCCTTCCTCTTCTCGATGACCTTCTATAGAACAATCTCTATAAAATCAGTTTCTCCAGGGATCCCTGGGTGGCGCAGTGGCTTGGCGCCTGCCTTTGGCCCAGGGCGCGATCCTGGAGACCCGGGATTGAATCCCACGTCGGGCTCCCGGTGCATGGAGCCTGCTTCTCCCTCTGCCTATGTCTCTGCCTCTCTCTATCATAAATAAATAAAAATAAATTTTTAAAAAATCAGTCTCTCCATCTATAACACATGTGTTTCACCTCAGGCAAACAGTATTATAATTTAATCTTAAATATTGCATCTACAAGATGATTTTTGGGAGAAGAAGCCAAATAATTAATCTCAAAAAAACTAAGAACACCAGAAGAAACCTTTTTGCACTGGATTATAATTGTCTGTTGCTCTCCTGCTTCTCCACCGGATCCAGTTCCTTGAGTGTAGGAACCTTCTTTAGATTCCCATCTTTTCCATGGTGCCTGTACACAGTAAGGCCTCAATGTTTAGGTGAAATTCTATAATAAGACTATTAAAACAATGTTGAGAGAGGAACACGTCCCACATCCTCCTTCAGAATGCTAGCAGACAGATTTATATCCCCCAGGCAAGAGACTGGCAGCTATTTCTTTAAGAAATTGAATCACACAAGAGAAAAGGTCTATAGATTCTGACGTTTGGGGGTCCAAACTAGAAAAATTTAATGGTCCTCCACAAAAACTACAGTGAAGCCCACTTAATGAAACCTACCTACCCATGTCTCCACAATTTCTGTTTGATTTTTTAGAATCTGGGGACCCAGGATTGCCAGGTATTTGAAATATATGCCTCCTGCTTGGCAGATAAAGATCATACACAGTTTTTTAAAGACAAAAAAAATAAAGAGAGGAAAATAAAAACTTTAATTGATATCCTCAGGGAGATATGAAATATATTGCATATAGGAAACAAAGACAATATTATTAAAAGGG
The DNA here is from genome assembly GCF_048164855.1 of Canis lupus baileyi. Taxonomy (NCBI): domain Eukaryota; kingdom Metazoa; phylum Chordata; class Mammalia; order Carnivora; family Canidae; genus Canis; species Canis lupus. The sequence continues at coordinate 10,817,329 of NC_132870.1, read as the reverse complement.
GAAAAAAGAGAACAAAATAGAGTTCTTGACAATTACAGATTAGATAGTGGGCATAAAAAAATTCTGTGGAAACTCTGGCTGGTGAAATTGAGGAAATATCTAGAAAGAGGAACAAAAAGAGAATAAAAGGAAAATAAGGGAAAGATTTTCTTTCCTTTTTTTTTTAGTCTATCCAGCATGCCCAATATTTGTCTAATAGGAAGGCCAGAAAAATAAATACATAATTAAAAATGCTAAAGGGAGGAAATTTCAATAAAACCAAAGAAGAAAGGTAACAAGAACTGATAGAAATAATTGTCCAAACTGAAAGGGCAAATTATACGTGTCTAGATTGAAAGATTGCTATTAAGAAGGTCTGGACTAACACAGAAGTCAGTTAGTAATACCTAAAATTAATCAAAAGGTGCTGTATCTACCTTAAAGATTACTATTAATAGTGAATGAGAAAATATTTATTCCAAAGTGCATGATCATGAAATTGCCAACCACTAAGGATAGAGATGGTCCTAAAGCTCATAGAGAGGAAAAAAATTGCATTTAAAAGTTTGAGGAGGTGGAGTTCTCAGATGGCTCAGTCTATTAAGCAGGTGACTTCTGGTTTTCAGCTCAGGTCATGATCTCAGGGTCGTGGGAGTGAGCCCCACATTCGGCTTCGTGTCTACTTGTCCCTCTCCCTCTACTCCTCTTCATACTCTCTCTCTCTCTCAAATAAATAAACTTTTTTAAAAAAGTTTGAGGAGATAGGGGATCCCTGGGTGGCTCGGCGGTTTGGCGCCTGCCTTCGGCCCGGGGTGTGATCCTGGAGTTCCAGGATTGAGTCCCGCGTCGGGCTCCCTGCATGGAGCCTGCTTCTCCCTCTGCCTGTGTCTGCCTCTCTCTCTCTCTCTGTGTCTCTCATGAATAAATAAATAAAATCTTAAAAATAAAAAACGTTGAGGAGATAATGGTATCACACTTCTCAACAGCTACATTGGGGAGCTAAGACTAGGGAGTGATGCCTACAAAATTCTGGGAAGATAGAATTTTAAAACTAGAATTTGATAAGAAAATTATCAAAGACATATGGGTAGAGGGAGACATTCTCAGAGATGCAAGTTTGCAAATGTAAAAGCAAGCAGAATTGGAAGCTTGTCAACCTGCTATGTGGCCTTTCTCAGGAAGTAACTAGAAGATATACTTCATCAAAATGGTAGGATAAACTAAGATAATACCTATTGCATGAATTAGAAGAAAAACGGAAATACAAGAGTGATGAAGTTATAGTAGACCAACAGAATGACAAGTCCATATTGGAGCAGGAGACAGAGGAGTTCCAGGAGGGCCAACTTGTACAGGCTTGCAAGACTGTGTGCTTCTCTTTCCAACTCTGCATTCAGTGACATCACGGCTGGTAGCTTGAAATCTGTCACGTGTAAATCTGTATTTATGCAATGGAAGGGGAAAAGCTAAAATTCAGAGTTCAGTTGCCCCTACCCTCCAAGGACAGCTATCATCCCGCTCCTGAATTTAGCACATTTGTGGAATTTTATAGTAAGAGGTATTTTACAAAGCTATTGGAAATGTGAGAAACTTTAGCCATAATTTCAAAACTAAGCAAGTGGGAAAAAATGAGGTAATTATTATATCTAGGAAAAACAAAAAGTACACAATAAAAACACTATCATTATAATGTATCATCTGGCTCAGCTATGAGCAAATTTTAGATAATTATAATAATGAAAGCCCTGAATATGGATTAAATCAAAATTGGAGTATAGTCATATCAGAGAGAAGGAAAAGAGGGGAAAGGGATTTAGCTCTCTGTGAAAGGGAGCAAAAATCTTCACTTGTCATATTGGAAGTAGAAGCAGGCATGAGACTGTCCTGTCTCAATTTCTAACTGCAGGGAACAAACATAGCTATCCAATGGGCCCAGTTGCTGCCCTTTGAAATCAATCACCACATTTATGCGGAGACCATACTTCCCATGGGCTGCTCCCAGCCTGTGACTGAGAGAGAAAGGGATATTAAGCTAAAGTGGTTTCTGGGAGATGGGGGATTTCTCCACTGAGTGACTACGATTCAAGGAGTCCCCAAGGGCCTTGCTGACCTTTCCTTTGAATTGCCCTGTGCTGTAAAGTGATTCCACCCAATCTTCCCTCTTTCCCTTTCTTCTGACTTAGTAAGGCCTGCTGAGCAGTCTGATAGCATTTCAATCTTCCCTTGCTTCCCTCTCCATTTTTTCTTACAGGCATTTCCCTAATAAATTTCCCACTTTTGTATCTGCCTCTTAGAGGGTCTGGACTAACACAGAAGTCAGTTAGTAATACCTAAAATTAATCAAAAGGTGCTGTATCTACCTTATTTCCTTAGAATATGCATGTAAATGTCAAAAGAAACAGCGAAGAGAAGTGATACATTTTTAGAAGTCTTTAGTACTACTTTACTTTTTAATATATGTGTATATATATTAACTATTTTAAGCAAATTGTTTGTAAAATGACAGACCACTGTGTAGACATTGGTTGCTTTAGATTATTGAGGGAAACCAAGATTCTATCTTGACTTTATAAACTGTACTTCTAGGAGGTGATCAGTCTTATACAATGACTCCTTTCACTTTCTTTTGTGCATCAGTGGTTTCAGGCTGATTCATTTAACTCCTTGCAGACAGCTCCACCAAGAGGGAGCAAAATAATCTGCCATCTAAGGGCCTATGCTGGAATGAAAATGCTATTGAAAATGTCCTTGCGTTATTGTTTCTAGGTTTAATATATATGAAAGAATAATTTTTAGAGATGTTATTTTCCCCCCCTCCTCCCTATTTTGAATAGACAAACACTTAGTATTACTTTGCCTTAGAATTTTTACAAGGGTCATCAAAAGTGGGATAAATCCTCCAAAATTTCACTAGAACTTTTTTATTTATTTACTTTTTTGTGTTTTTTTTAATTTTTATTTATTTATGATAGTCACACACACAGAGAGAGAGAGAGAGAGAGAGGCAGAGACACAGGCAGAGGGAGAAGCAGGCTCCATGCACCAGGAGCCCGACGCGGGACTCGATCCCGGGTCTCCAGGATCACGCCCTGGGCCAAAGGCAGGCGCCAGACCGCTGCGCCACCCAGGGATCCCTCACTAGAACTTTTTTAAAAAATCCAGGAGAGTGACTTTCCACACTTATAAAAAATGTTTTATATGATATGACAGTTTATTAAAACATTATATTTTATTACCTAAAAATAATAATAACCCTATTCACCATTTCATGATCAAGATTATTTTCCCAAGCTGTGCTCAAGTCTTTAAAATAGTTAACTAATCCTAATTCTTTAAAGTTTTCACTGAAAATGTATGGGAAATTCTAGTTAAATTGACAGATTGAAACATAAACTTACCACCATTCCTTTTCATAATTTCTCTAAAATGGCAATGTTATACTTTAAAAAGTATAAAAGGATAGAATTATATATATATAAAAAACAAAAAAAGACTGCAACAGAAAAGAGAATGTAGAAAGCAGATGTATATGTGCTAAGTACTTTAGCAGAAGAGAGGAAGCTGAAACCTAAACCCCCAGAGGGGTAAACCTAAAAGAAGCAAACTAATCTTTGTACCTGACATTTGAGTAAATTAAAGTAAAACAAGCAAACAAGTGTGATATCCTCAAGTTTTAAGATACTGCATAGGACATAAGATATTCTTAGAACAAGAAAAAATGTGGTATTTTATAAAAAGAACATTTTGAGGGGCACCTGGGTGGCTCAGTTGGTTAAGCGTCAAACTTCAGCTCAGCTTGTGATCTTGGGGTCATAGGATTGAGCCCTGAGTCAGATTCCATGCTCAGTGGGGTCTCCTTGTCCCTCCCCACCCCCGCCCCAGCCCTTCCTCCCACTGTGTACTCTCTCTCTCTCAAATAAATGAATAAAATCTTTTTTTTTAAAAAAAGGAACATTGTGAAAACAAAAGGGAAAATTTTGGAGGTTAAATATATTATGGACATAAAACACATACACACACGAAAAAGGTTTGGAAGGTATAGTGAAGGAAATTTCCCAGAAATCAAAACAGAGACAAAAGACTTAAAATAAAAGGAAGGACAGATAAGAAAACAAGAGAATCAGAAGACTTTTACATAATAAAAGAAAGAGAAGGAGGAAATTACCAAAAAATTCCCCTTTTCATTTAGTCATGAATTCATTCATTCACTTTTAGTGAGTGCCTACTATGTGCCAGAACCTATGCTAGGTGATGAGAAATCAGCAGTAAACAGGAAAGCAATAAAATTCCTGATCTTGTGGAGCTTCCTCAGAAATGAAGACTAAAACTCTTCAGATAGAAAGAGCCCACTGAATAGAACAGGCAATAAATTAAAAAAATATTGGCAGTAAAGCATATCAACATGAATTCTCAGAACAGCAGGATGATGGAAATCTCCTAAAATCTTTGGGAAAGAGAAAAAGTTTATATACAAAATCTTGTGAGAGAAAAAAAATAGGCTCCTCAACATACACACAGGAGCTAGAAGACAATGGAACAATGTCTTCATAATCTCAGAAGAAATTATTTTCTACCAAAAATTAAATTATCAGCCTATTAATCAACGTGAGCATAGAATATAGCCATCTTCAAATATTCCAAGTTTTCAAAACTTTTTTATCATGTAGCTTTTGCTGGGAAGCTACTTCGAAGAAATCTTCCACACAATTGAAAGTTAACTAAAGTTATAGGATCTAGGGGACAGGGAATTCAACACAAGAGAGGCAAAGGAGGTTCCAGGATGATAGTTGTGCATCAGACCTAGACAGCAACCAATCCCAATTAGAACAGAAAGCTAAGGAGCTCCAGGGGGTGGCTGCTTGCAGAAAGAATGAGAGCAAGAGAGAGAGGGGTTGCAGGGAACAGATAGCTTACCTGATAGGTAAGTATAATTAAGAGGACATTTACCCTGCTATTTAGCATTATGAATGAATGAATAAAGAATGGGTGAATAAAATAAGAATAAGCTAAAAACAAAAAGACAATTTTTTGGAGGTGTGGAAAGTAATTACAAGTATGTAAAATAGGGGCACCTCAGTGACTCCATCGGTTGAGTGGCTCAGTTGGTTGGGCATCTGACTCCTGATTTCAGGTCATGATCTCAGGGTCATGAGATCAAGTCCTGTGTCAAGTCCCATGCTGAGCATGGAGCCTGCTTGAGATTCTCTCTCTACATCTCCCTCTACCCCTCCTGCTTGCCCCCCTGCTCATGCGCACATACTCTCTCTCAAAAAAACAAAAACAAAAGAATATGTAAAATTGGAGAAAAAATAGTAGAGTGAACATGTTATTTACCAAGAAATAAAGAGCTGACAGCTAGTTAAAATTAAGTAAATTAGTTTTTTGCTCTTGTTTCTCTTGCCTCAGAAGACCTATCTAGAAAAATATTGCTATGGCCAATGTCAGAGACATTACTGCCTGTGCTCTCTTCCAGGATTTTATGGTTTCAGGTCTCACCTTTAGGTCCTTAATCCATTTTGAGTTTATTTTTGTGTATGGTGTTAGAAAGTGAGCCAGTTTCATTCTTTTACCTGTAGCTGTTTAGTTTTCCCAATAACATTCGTTGAAGGGACTATCTTTCTTTTCTTTTTTTTAAAGATTTATTTATTTTCTTTCTTTCTTTTATCTTATCTTTTTTTTTTAAAGATTTTATTTATTTGGGAAAGAAAGAGATCACAAGCAGGAGAGAGGGGCAGAGGAAGAAGCAGACTCCTCATGGAGCAGGGAACCCAATGTGGGGCTCAATGCCAGCACCTTGGGATCATGACCTAAGCTGAAGGCAGACGCTTAACCACCTGAGCCACTTGGGCACCCCAGGACTGTCTTTTTTCCATTGCATATTCTTGCTTCTTCTGTACTAGGAATATATCAAAATAAAAAGCTTCTGCACAGCAAAGGAAATAGTCAAAAAAACTAAAAGACAACCTACTGAATGGGAGAAGATATTTGCAAAAGACGTATCCGATGAAGGGTTAGTATCCAAAATATTTAAAGAATTTAGACAACTTGACATCAAAATACTCAGATAATCCCATTAAAAATGGGCAGAAGACATGGACAGACATTTTTCCAAAGAAGACATAAAGATAGCCAACAGACATATGAAAAACTAATCAAGGGATCCCTGGATGGCTCAGCGGTTTAGCGCCTGCCTTCTGCCCCGGGCATGGTCCTGGGGTCCCAGGACTGGGTTCCGAGTCCGGCTCCCTACGTGGAGCCTGCTTTTCTCTCTGCCTGTGTCTCTGCCTTTCTCTCTCTCTCTCTCTCTCTCTCTCTCTGTGTCTCATGAATAAATAAATTAAAAAAAAACTAATCAACATTCAGGGAAATGCAATTTGAAACAACAATGAGATATCACCTCATAGCTCTCAGAATGGCTAAAATCAAAAACACAAGAAGCAACAAGTGTTGGTGAGGATGCAGAGAAAAAGGAACCCTCATGTACTGTTGATGGGAATGCAAACTGATGCAGCCACTCTGGAAAACAGTGTGCAGTTTCCTCAAAAAGTTAAAAATAAAACTAGTCTTAAGATTACTACTCTAAGTAATCACTCTACTGGATATTTACCCCAAAAATACAAAAACACTAATTCAAAGGGATACATGCATCCCTATGTTTATTGCAGCATTATTTACAATAGCCAAACTATGGAAGCAGCACACGCGTCCATCAATAGATGAATGGATAAAGTAGATGCCGTATAAACATACAATGTAATATTATTCAGCCAGAAAAAAAAAAAATGAAATGTTGCCATTTACAATTACATAGGCGGAGCTAGAGAGTATAATACTAAGTGAACTAAGTCAGTCAGAGAAAGACAAATATCATATGATCTCACTCATATGTGGAATTTAAGAAACAACAAACGAACAAAGAAGGGAGAAAAGAGACAAAATAAAAGACAGACTCTTAAATACAAAGAACAGAAGGTTACATGAGGGGAGGGGTGGGAGGATGGGAGAAATACGTGAAGGGGATTAAGAATATACTTATTATTATGAGCGCTGAGTAATGTATATAATTGTTGAATCACTATATTGTACACCTGAAACTAGTATAACACTGTGTGTTAACTGTACTAGAATTAAAAAACAAACAAAAGAAACAAAAAACAAGACCAAAAATACCCTCATGGATACACACAGATCAGTGGGGTTGATTGTAGTAATGAGAGCAAGAGAGAAGAAGGACTTGGGGATTATTTTAGTTTTTTAATTAATTCCAACAGTTTATACATCTTGAGGTCAGTTTCTATTAATTTCTATTAATTAATTTATACATCTTGAGGTCAGTTTCTATTAATTAATTAATTAATTCTATTAATTTAATTAATTCAGTTTTTCTTGATTTTGTGTTCACTATTTCCTGCTTCTTTGAATGTCTAGAAAAATTTTAATTTTGTGCAGAACATTGTGAATAATACAATGTTTACAAATTTTTAAAAATAAGTAAATGTTGGGATGCCTGGGTGGCTCAGTGGTTGAGTATCTGTCTGCCTTCAGCTCAGGTCCTGATCCTGGATCGAGTCCCGCATCGGACTCCCTGCATGGAGCCTGCTTCTCCCTCTGCCTGTGTCTCTGCCTCTCTCTGTGTGTCTCTCATGAATAAATAAATAAAATCTTAAAAATATTTTAAAAAATAAGTAAATGTTTCTTCTGGCAAGAAGGATGATGGTGGGGATGAGTGTGGCAGAGGATACTCCTTTTCATTACAAGCCTTGTTAAAATCTGAGTATATACATTTCTCTGATAAAAATTTAAATTAAATTATAAAAAGGCAGATTGTTAAAAATTGATGCTACTTGGAGCAGTTGTCAAACAGTATATAATAAAATAGAAAAATGATTACTTGATAAATCTATTTTATTTAACAATTTTTTAAAGTGTTTTATTCTGGCTAGTTCAGGTACCCTCTGAATTTGAAGAAAGAGCAAAGGAATAAGTCATTCATGAAAATAAATCTTATCCATGACCCTGGAACAAAGAGAAATCAGGTAACTACACCTATTGTGTGAGCATTGCATAATGTATAGGATTGTTGAATCACTATATTGTGCTCCAGAACCTACTATAACATTGTCTGTCAATTATAATTCAATAGTTAAAAAAAGATCTCATTTTTTAAAAACTTATTTTTTTTTATTTATTTATTTATTTATTTATTTATTTATTTATTTATATTTATTTTTAAATAGGTTCCACACCCAATGTGGAGCGCAATGCAGGCTTGAACTCACAACCCTATGATCAACACCTGAGCTGAGATTAAGACTCGGATACTTAACTGACTGAGTCACCCAGGTGCTCAATAATAAAAAAAAAAAAAAAAAAAATTTAAATCAGGAAAGGCCTAAGGCAATTTAATCAGTGGGTCAACAGGGGATCATTAATAGGCACAAGGCTCTGATTTGCCTTCTGCTCACCAAAGCTCATTTGTCATGGAAGTCATGTTTCAGGGAACTCTGAGTCATTTTGCAGCAAGAATAGACACATCTTCTCCTTCCTTCCTAAAAGGGAAGTAGCATAAAATTCTCAGTGTCAGAAGAAGTAAGAGGAAAAAAATGTTAAATATTTGTAAAGTATTTAAAATGGAATAAAACTGGAAAAGAGAGAGAACACAAGTGCACTACAGAAAATTTTATAACTTGGCAATTTTTATTATTATATAAGCCTTGGGCAAATGACTCTGAAGTCTCATCCAAGATGGATTTAATACCAATCCAGGAAAATAACTCTGTAAATTCCCCAAGCATTTAAAATAAAAAAGTAATCTTCAAAGTCCTTCATATAAATATCAGCTAAAAATGTAAAACACAGAGATCGTCCAAGAAAGAGAACTACTGGAATGAACGAAAGGACAAAACCTCCTATCCTCCCCTCAAAGATTAATGATACAACAATGATGAGGGGGAAATGCATTTCCCTATGATCTATTCTTGGTCACATACCCATTAATAGTTTGTCCTCCCCATCACCTACTAATATCATGCTTAATAATGTATATCAGGGATCCCTGGGTGGCTCAGCGGTTTAGTGCCTGCCTTTGGCCCAGGGAGTGATCCTGGAGTCCCAGGATCGAGTCCCACGTCGGGCTCCTGACATGGAGCCTGCTTCTCCTTCCTCCTGTGTCTCTGTCTCTCTCTCTCTCTCTCTCTGTCTCTCTCTCTCTCTGTCTATCATAAATAAATAAATCTTTAAAAAAATAATGTATATCAAGTACACTGGAGACTGTCTTTACAACACATAAGGGAAAACAGCAACAGTGGCCTTCTCCTCCCTCCTTTCTTTTTGTTCTTCCCCTTATTCTTCCTCCATCTTTTCAAACAATGTGTTGAAATAGGGACAAGTAGAGAAGCAGAATAAGGAGAATGATGAGGGATGAGAGCATGAAGTATCTCAGCTTTGCTTTTACAGCAATAAAGAGAAATTCATTAATTACACTAGGAGAGCTTCTGCATCAAATTAGAGTCTTAAGGGAAAGAGATGCGACCAAAAATCTTTACCAAATCAACAATATTTGGGTCAAAGTTGAAGTATTTCTCTGTCTGTAGAGCCTGTAAAAATTTTCCCATTGAGGTTATTTGAAGGTATTTGGCAAAACCAACTAAAAAAGATTGACTACAAGAGTAAAGATGAAATATTACTTCCTCCCAAAATATGGCACTAAGTAGTTCCGGCCATAGCATGACCTTTCCAAATCTGTTTTTCTAGTGCATTGAAGTGGAAAAATAGAATTCACCAGAATTCCCTTCAGGGACAATGCTGTATTTGGACAGAAGAGAAGCCTTGTCAAACCTGTGAATGTTGGAAGCTCAGAAATTGAGAGTATTTGAATGTGGGTAGAACACCATATGTAGGACAAGGGGATGGATTTTGTGGTAGTTTCAGAAAAGGAAGAGAGAGACACAGAGAAGTGGTAGTAGGAGGAAAACAAAAATCCACGATGTGACATCTCTTTAAGACTACCACCACAATTCTTCATGCAGATCTATAGGGAAAAATCATGAAAGGCTTGAGGTTAGTGAGTAGAAAGTGGTAAATGTACAGATTTCATCTACAGGATCTCGTTGGGGCTTATCAAAGATGCATCTGAAGGCAAGAAGAGGAATGCTGAAAGCAGAGGAAAGCATGAGGAATCAGGAAGTCATCAGACCCTCATGGACCATGATATTGGGCTTTTGAACCAAGCTTAGGCTACTCTTTGAGGGGCCGGGTCCCCAAATGAGATACAGGTAACACATTATTTGCTTGTTGGCTGAGTAAAGAGGCAGAGCAGAAAAAGAAAGCGTTTATTTGAGAAAAGAAAGCGTTTATTTGAGGGGCTCAGAATTGTAATCCGGGGAACACAAACATGGGTAGCAACCCAAATTGTGTCCCCTTAGGGAACAAAAATAGAGGATTTTAAAAGACAAAAGAGAATGGTTGTATGGATTGTTTACAAATAATTTTGATTGGTCTTGGCAGCAGAAAACTAACCTTGGCTGAATGTGAGTGATTGCTAAGGCTATCACTAAGCAAAGCAGCAAGTTGCAGGTGTTCCTGCAGGATCTCTGGAATATTTGCAGCTTGGACCAGTTCAGAAGTTTATGGTTGCAGCTGCTGAGGACATGCATAAGGCCCATTTCCTTAATGGCCTCCTGGCTCCATGCTAAAAACCCCTCGACATAAGTGACTCCATTTCATTTTACCTTTCACAGTTTTATTTTGTGCTTTTGCTTTTCAGCTTATCCAGGCTGCTTGGAATGAGGATAAAAAACCCAGTTTGATCTCAGGTGAAATCATTGTTTTAGAACCCAGTATGCCCTCTCACAGTTACTACCAAACTAGTCGATTCCTTATGGAGGAATGGGCATGAGCTGTAAGAGCTTTCGGAATTCAACCTGTAGTCGCAAGAAAATTAAGGAGACTGCTGAGGTCGTGATTGCAGACTGGAATAGGGGACTGAGAGTTAAGGGAGGTGCAATTTAAGAGAGAATATTTCAGACAAGAGGCCCAGGCGTACCCAGTGCCATATGAGCTTCCTGGCATGCACAAGTCCTAGAAACTCTTGGTGACTCAGGAGGCTGGGTTTTGATATTCCCCCCAGCCCTTATGCTACTTTACCTACCTGAAAAGGATTTTCAAAAGACTGAATGGCTTCTGTGGAGCTGGTGATCAGGCAGTTATGGGGAACCCTGGTGTAGGTTCCAGTTACTAGAGACAATTTGGAAGAAAACAAGGATAGAACAGAAGGATTTTGAGTTATAAGCAGAATATACCACTGACATAAAGAAAAAATGAGGGATCCCTGGGTGGCGCAGCGGTTTGGCACCTGCCTTTGGCCCAGGGCACGATCCTGGAGACCCGGGATTGAATCGGGCTCCCGGTACATGGAGCCTGCTTCTCTCTCTGCCTCTCTCTTTTTCTCTCTCTCTGTGTGTGTGTGTGTGACTATCATAAATAAATAAAAAATTTAAAAAAAGAAAAAAGAAAAAATAACTATGAATATAAAATGTGCAGAGTTCAGCACCAGGAATTGGCATGGACTCGAAGTCATCAGTGCATTTATATTGGTGACAAAATGCTTGCCAGAGTTCAAGAGAAAATTGCTACAACTCGTATCCCAATTTTGGGGCTGTGCACAAATCGGAATTGGAAAGATCTCTACATATGTGTCAATATTCAAAGGACTTTTGCTCTGAGAGATGGCAGGGAACATAATTTGGAAAACAGAACCAGTTGGAAGACATTGCTCTAATAGCCATTTAAGTAAAAAAATTATTGTAAAAATGCAAGTTCCCAGGGTCTCCTTCTCTCTCCCACACAGGGTGAAATAGTATACCACTTCAGATTTAGAAACAATATAAAGATGACTCAATCCTCCTTGTTCACTCTGGTCTCTAATAGCTAATTACACATCCATGCACTATGCCCTCTCTAACTAATAAATGGTGTTCCCATACAAGTCATTCACCTAAGAAACTCCACATCTTTCCAGATTTGATTCTTGGCTCTCTTTACATATTCAGCAAACAGAATATGTCCTTAATCCTGTCTCTCCTCTAGCACCAGGATATTGCTTCCTCTGTACCTTCCTCTGGCAGGCACAGTGGTTATTATCTTCGCTTAGGATTCCACACTCTTACTCCTGGACCCAACATGTAGGGAGAGGGCATCCAGATGAAAATCACTATCTATGGCCTTAGAGACCCAAATAGCAACATTAAGTAAACACAAGCAATACACAAGGCATAATGAGTCTTTCTTCAAGGTTCCAACACCTGAAAAAATTAAAATCCAAGTAATACACCTAAAACAAAAACGCAAGATATAAAACATTCTAGAATAGTCCCAACTTGTACCTGGCAAGCATATAACCTGAATTCCAGCCTCTCTAATTTTTTTTCTGTCCTTTAAACAGTCTCAGGATCATTTCCAAAAAGTCCCCTCTATGGCAGGCCAGATGGAAAGAGAAAAAAAAGAAGAAGGAAGCTGCCTTCATAATGTAGACTACAAAATTGAATTAGCTGAAGAGCAGTGATCTGAAAATGTCTTAACTTGCCTGACAGTTTTATCGTGTAAAGTAAATGACTAGGGGAATGCTAACTCTGTGGCAAACTCTGACTAACAGGGAGGAATTTGTTGGTGAAGTGGAAATGACAAGACTCTCTGGAGAAATTTATATGTCACTTAGAACTTGAAACATATAGCATGAAGAAGTTGGGACTCATGAGGCACACAATTGCTATCTTCAAGTATTTGAAAAGCATGCAAGTGGAAGAGAGATTATTTTATTTATCCCTAAGAAGTAGAACTATGTCCAGGGTGCCTGGGTGCTCAGTCAGTTGAGCTCCCAAGTCTTGGTTTCAGCTCAGGTCATGAACTCATGGGTCATGGGATCAAGCTCTACATCGGGCTCCAACACTCAGCAGTGAATCTGCTTAAAGATTCTCTCCCTCTGGCTTCCTTCACACTCTTTCTCTCTCTCTAAAATCAATAAATAACTCTTAAAAACAAAAAAGTAGCAGAGATGCCTGGGTGGCTCAGCGGTGGAGCATCTGCCTTCAGCTCAGGTCGTGTTCCCGGGATCCTGGGATCAAGTACTGCATCGGGCCCCCTACGGGGGGTCTGCTTCTCCCTCTGCCTGTGTCTCTGCCTTTCTCTATGTCTCTCATGAATAAATAAGTGAAATCTTAAAAAAAAAAAAAAAACGGTAGTAGAACTCGGCCCAATGAATAGAAACTGTAGGGTAATAGAGTTATTATAAAGAAATAACTTTCAAATATACTCAGTGCTATTTAAAGATTTCATAACTATAATTACCAGAGCCACCTTTTGGGGGTTTTGTGTTGTTTTTAGTCTCATATCACACAAAAGTAGAGATTATTATTAAAGGTGGGGAGTTCTCTGTTGCTAGAGGTGGAACAGAGCCATGGCTGGAAAGCATCTTGGTTAGAATTGGTCCTATGAGCATTGGGAAGAATATCAGATAGGTATCACTGCAGAACAAGCCACTCCAAATTTAACGGCTTAAAACAAAGCTATTTAAATCTGGGGGTCAGCACTTTGAGGTCAATTCAGCTGAACAATTCTCCAGATCTTGACAGAGTTCAGTCATGTGTCTATAGTCAACTGCTGAGTCAACTGGGAACTGGGACATTCTCTGCTGGGACACTGATCCTGAAGCCAGCTAGCTTCCCACAGCAGAGAGGAAGGCCCCAACAGAATAAGAAGTGTGCTAAGCACTAGTATCCAATTGGCCAAAGCAAGTCACAAGATCAACCAAGATTCAGGGAGTGGGGACTTCACCTCTTCACAGGAGAAGATAAAAAGTCATATTGAAAAAGGTTAAGGCACAGAGAGGAGTGAAGGATTGTAGTCATTTTTGCTATCCTGTGTAGAAAGTCACTCAAGGATGTTGCAGAGGAATAATGTAATCGAATAATCATGGTAGAATGATCACCCCCACAGTATGTTGAGAGCTATTGCTTTAACATCCCTCAAATTATATCACAGAAAACACACAAGTTATATACAATATACAATCTTCACTTTCCATGGTTGTGATATGCACACAATTGAGTTACCATGGGGTTAAATAGCATCCCCTAACAACACAGTCCCAAACTCTGGTAGTAGGGTATAGTTACTGAATGATTTTATACGGTATCTACTCACTGCTTGTTCTTTAGTTCACCAATCACTATGTAAATAACAGATGCACATCATGATCAGTGACCAATCACATCACTGCTTTCATTTTTTAAAAAGATTTTATTTGTTTATTCATGAGAGACACACAGAGAGAGAAGCAGAGACACAGACAGAGGGAGAAGCAGGCTCCATGCAGGGAGCCTAATGTGGGACTCGATGTCATGTCCTGAGCCAAAGGCAGATACTCAACCACTGAGCCACCCAGGTGCCCTCACATCACTGTTTTCAAAGTCTGTAAGGGATTGGTCACTGCACATCTGTAATGTAGTCCACACTCAGCCAGCAAAGCATTTAGTTGTGGAGACTTCTTGTCTCCCAGTGATAAACCCATGTGACATTTTATAAAAACAGATCATTGAAAGAGGGAATTGGCCAGAAAAGATGGAAGTAGAGAAAAGAAACAAAAAGTGAAAAAAAAAAAAAAAGTGGTGATGTTAGATGTGAAATTCAAATTGAACGTAAATGGAGCTATAAAGAAATAGCTGACTGTGGGACTGGTGACATTACATATGCAGCCAGAGGAACTTAGCGGGGCAAACTTGTGGATGAAACAAAGAAAGTAGTTTTGATAAAAAGGAAAAAGATGTCCCAGGGGAAATGACAACAGCAAGACACTTTACATTAAGGCAACTCTCAGAGCTATTTTACAACACTGAAAGCACAAAGGATAAAATATTGGAAGCCGATCCAAACTTAGGAAGGAATATGAGAATTAGCCAACATAGAGAAAAGAGGCTCGTTCCACATCATAAATTATATGATGAGAAGAAAGCTAGTGCTATTCAAACTACTTGTGATAAGTATTTTACAAACAAACATTTTAATTCTCAATCTAACATTTAAAATTACGGTGGACTAAATACGTATTAGTTTTACTATTCTTTTTTCCTTTCATTATACATTTATAACCAACAGCAAGGCAGTTTTTATGTTTTGACAAATGATCACAGAACAATTTTAATTCTTCCCAATGATTATTAAGATTGCTTGGCATGGTTTCGGTTTGCAGAGTCTATTTTTATAGTCCCATTGTGGTGTGCAAAGAGAGGACTGCCTATACAAGAAAGTTCCATATCAGTCAGTGAGATTGTTATTTATAGTTACCAAGTTTGGAATTGCTTTGAGTGTAGTAACTGTAATTAATAAATAAGAAAAAAATTAGATGTTAGGAAAACAAATTGAGCTTTTCTTTAAAAAAAAAAAAGATTTTATTTATTTATTCATGAGAGACACGGAGAGAGAGGCAGAGACATAGGCAGAGGGAGAAGCAGGCTCCTCGTGGGGAGCCCAATGTGGGACTTGGTCCCAGGACCCTGGGATCATACCCTGACCCAAAGGCAGACTCTCAATCACTGAGCCACCCAGGCATCCCACAAATTAAGTTTTAATAGTAAAAATATTCTTGATTAAAAGTAATGCCATGAGAAAAAGAAGAAGAAAAGAATAAGAATAAGAATAAGAATAAGAATAAGAAGGAGAAGAAGAAGAAGGAGGAAAAGAAATAATCCCACGAGGGCTCCTGGGTGGCTCAGTTGGCTAAGCAGCTAACTTGATTTCGGCTCAGGTCATGATCTCAAGGTCATGAGATGGAGCCCTGCATCGGGCTCTAAGCTCAGTGCTTGTCTCCCTTTCCCTCTCTCCCTCCCTCCACTCACATTCTCTCTCTGTCTCTCTCTGTATAAAAATAAAATAAATAAATCTAAAAAAAAAAAAAAAAAACTAATCCCATGGCTTTAAAAAAAAAAAAAGATTCGGCTTCTTTCAGATCTAGTAAACTACTCCCAGAAGGAAAACTGAGGATATGCTTTTCCCTAAATGTCACTTCAGAGACAATGGTAATGATGCATAATGAGCAACAAGAGATTTCTCAAGAATAAAGCTTCCTTCTTCAAAATAAAAATCTGTTATAGCCTCATCAAAAATTATAGCTTCTAATTCTTTGAAAGCTTCCAGTGATCTGGGGAATGGGGGTTCACTACCAATCTTGGAACCAGCATACTCTCTTTGTATTGGTCTCTCTGATCATCTGAACTATAGGAATAAATAAAAACATCTCAAAACCAATTCTTCCAGTACTTTCCTATGCCCTTATGGTCTGGTCCAAAAATGCCAGTTGTGAAAAAATAGTCAACAGCAAACTGTGTGCCAAACAAACCAAGCTCATGCACCAAAAAAAAATTTTTAAAGGATAAATGGTTAAATCATAGGTCTCCTCCCTCCGCAATTAAATGTATAAAAATGAATACCCCTTTTGAGAAAAAGAAGAGGAAAAGAGGAAACCAAGGAAGTACAAACATGGGCCTTGTGTGTGTTACAGGTATTTCTTCCGAGAGTCTCTTCCTACCCAAGCAAATTAAATATGGATTTGTTTTAAGATAATAAGAAAACTGCTATATTTGTTTATTGAACAAATACCCATATACATTTTACTGTATGCCATACACTGTCCTAAGCACTTGATGACTAATCACCCAGGAAATCATATCAACAACTGTTTCGAGTATTCTTGTTTAACCCACTTTATAGATGTAGGAACTGATCACAGTGAGGTTAAGTAACTTGCCCAATATCACATAACAAGTAAGTAGCAAAGCTGGAATTTGAACCCAGGCAGATTGGCCTCAGAGTCTGTGCTATTTGTCACTGGACTATGACCTGTCAGTGCTTTCCACCCAGAAGTTTAGTTTGCTGTGTTTTTATTTTACTTTTCAGATCACTCCCACTGACTTCTGTTTGTTCTGCTGAAACTTGGAAAACATTATCCTCTTTACCCATGTATAAGAACTTGCATCTGATGCCTCATCTGTGATTTTCATTTAGTCTAATGGCCCATGAACTTTCAGTGAGATCACATTCTACACAGGGCAGAAATGTGCCTTTGTTTCTGGAAGAAAGAGAGGCCTATTTTTATGAAGTGACCGTCTTTGAAGAAATTGTTAAAATTGAGGTGCCTAGTTGGTGGAGTTGGTTGAGCTGTGGGCTCTTGGTTTTAGCTCGGGTCTGATGGCAGGGTTCTGGGATGGATCCCTCCCCCCATTGGGCTCCATGCTGAGTAGACTCTGCTTGAGACTCTTTCTCCCTCTGGCTCTGCCCCTCCTTATTGTTCTCTCTCTTTCTCTTTCTCTCTGTGTATTGTGTGTGTGTCTCTCTCTTTCTCTCTAATATTTTCTTTATTTTAGAGAGAGAGAGAAAACACAAGTGGGGGGGTTGCAGAACAGAGGGAGAGGTATAAGCAGACTCCTGCTGAACACAGAGCCTGACCCAGGGCTGGACCCCAGGACCCCAAGATCATCCAAGAGTCAAATGATCAACCAACTGAGCCATCCAGGCATCCAATCAAGAAAATCTTAAAAAAAAAAAAAAAGTTATGGTTACTCAGCTCTGACATTAATATGTGCCAGGCAGTGTGCTAAGCATATTTATGCACAATTTCTCCTGAGCATCACATAACATAAAAAAAGATTCAGCTGCTTTAAGATCTAGTAGTCTAGGAGGTAAGTACATTATCATGTCCATTTTGTAGATTAGAAAACTAAGGTTAAAGAGGTTAAGTAAGACTCTAGGGCAACAGTGCCAGCTGGGAGGGGCACCCGAGAGTCCCTGATTCCATCTCCCAGGAACTTGAACTTGGGGAGCTGCAGCAGCATTGTGCTGGGTAGTGAGAGGCAGGTCATGGGGACCCCCGTGTCCCCCTGTGGTTCAGGCAGGAGAAAGAGCCTGGAGGGAGTTCAGGGACCTGGGTTCAAGGTCAGACTCCGCTACTACCTTGTTTTGCTGTTGCTTGGCCTCAGCTTTCTATTTTAGGAAATGGACACCATCCTCTGTGCCCTTCCTCCCACAGGCAGTGATTATAAAGGCACCAAAGTTCTTCAGAAGTCACAGGCTGCAGGCAGAGCTGCTGGCCTTAATTCTTACCCACAGATGGCTGGGACCAACAGAGGGATTAGGGAGCTCCTGGGTTTAGAATGCAGCCCAGAAGGGCAGATGTGTAATCACTCTGGAGGTAAGGAGGGCCCTGCTCTTCTACCTCCTGGAAGGAATCAAGGACTCTCAGCCCTGAGCCCTGACTACAGAAGCTACATTTGGAAGTGAGGAGTCCTTGGACCTGGGTTCCTACAGCTGCTCACCTTGGCCAATCTTTGGGTGCCAGTGTTTTTGAGCTATGAGGTAAGAGTTTAGAGCTTGAACCCTAAGTATGGTTCTCAGGATTCCTAAAGCCTCCACCATACATCTGAAAGGAGGATCAGCAAATTGACTTTCTGTTCCTTCACCTATTCCCGTTCTAAATGATACAAGTAACATTGTGAGAGTTTGAATAGATCCTCTTCCTAAAACCAAGGGCTGAGTAGGAACTACCCATTTCCTACCTCAGGGCGTGGTCTGTTTTAGCCCTGACCTAGGAGAATCTTTCTGCTAAGGGATTGAAGAGAGTATTAGGCTGGAGAGTAGACTCTTTAGACTTGGTGGACAAACTATGACCTACAGGCCAAATCTGGCCCACCTGAATGTTTTTTACATTTTTTAATGATTGAGAAAAAATGAAAAGGATAATATTTAGTGACATGTGAAAATGATGTGAAACTGAAATGTCAGTATCCATAAATGAGGTTTTTTGGGGAACACACGCACACAAAGAAGTTAAGTAGCTTGTTCAAAGTGGCACAACCAGTAGCTGTGGAGGCTAGACTCAAGGCTAAATTTATCCAACTCTGAAGATCATTGTTTGTCTACAACCCTATGTCATTCTGGGTCATTTTCCAAAATGAGTAATTTCCTTACAAGAGTATTCAAAGGAAGAGCTTCGAGACAGCAGAAGCCAGATGCTGCTTTACAAATAAAATTCTTCTTCTGAAAAATGGTAAGCCACACAGATACTCAGTGACTAACCTTTTATAATCAACAAGTCAGTGCTAAATAAATACTAACAAAATTTAAACGGAAGTTTTAAAACCAAACTATAATGAAGCATCCCTTCTAAGGCATAATTGCCTTTACTATTTCTTACCTCCTCCAGAACATTTCTCAGAAAAAAATATATTTTACAAACCCCTGAGTCTTCAACACACTCAACAGTGCTGACTTTTCCCAAATAATTTTTTTAGAATCTAGACAGTCTTCACAGTGTTCAACAGCCACCCTGGTCGGTTCAATACTACACTGTTCTCACTGTCTCTGTTTTTCTTTATTTCTCATTATCAGTGAATGAAGAGAACACTTCAAAAAATATGCCATGTACCCTTTCAAGCATCATGTCCTTGAAAAAGAAATAAAAAGAGAAAGCAAAAGGAAACAATGTATGTTAAATGGATTTTAGACACAGTGCCAGATGTTTTTGCAAGGTAGATTAATTTATAATTTGGAGAACATTCTACATACTTATTTAAAACTTGGCTATCTGTAAATAGTTTAAATGACTCTCCATATTTATGTCTTTCTTTTTCTAAGTTATTTTACTTATTATTATTTTTCTCAGGATCCCAATGTTCCCAAGCAATTATCATGGTCTCGTGGTTGGTGGGGGGTAGGAGGAAAGAGGGGAGGCAGAGATGGGGGAGACTATCACAAGGGTTGCCATTTCATTTTATTCCCTCTTCAGTTAGAAATGAACTCCCTTCCCCTCAGAAACAGTAGTAACTTTTGAAAAGTAAAAGCTCCATTCATTTTGGAAGAATTTGTTTGGCTATGATCTTTTAACACGAACTTTACCTGTCCATCAGGAATTTATCAAAATACACTTAAGAAAATATTTTTAAAAACCCACCCTGATTTAAAATGGGATGTTTTATTATATTGCAAATTAACCATAAGGCATCTATTTACTAATTCATCAATCCTTAATTCTCAAATTTTCCTCAGAAATAACTCCTTTGCGTTTCTCCCCACCCCCACCATGGCCCCATTTAAAAAAAATTTTTGAATATTCAACAAAATACATTTTTAAGTAATAAAGGATTTCTTCCATTTTTAGGTGTTGGACATGTTACCCAAAACTAAATTCACCTCTTGTAGTCGAGCCAAATTCAAAGCAAACTGAAGAATAGCAAAGGGAAGGGTATATTTGCACCAAGTAAAGGAGAACACTGGGGATATTTCCCAAAACAGTGTCTCCTTGATCAATAAAACTGGGTAAATTTTTTTTTTAAAGATTTTAGTCACTTATTCATGAGAGACACAGAGGGGCAGATACATAGGCAGAGGGAGAAGCAGGCTCCTCGCAGGGAGCCCGATGTGTGGGACTTGATCCTAGACCCCGGGATCATGACCTGAGCCAAAGGCAGACACTCAACCACTGAGCCACCCAGGCATCCCCAAAACTACGTAAGTGTTAAGCTAAGGGTGCATACATATTCATGAAGGGGCTTGCGCAAGGGGGAATTCAACATGGAATTGGGGTATCATCAACTCTCTGGCTCTAGCTGGTCCGGTATCTGAGTGCTCAAAGGGAGTTCAGTCCTGCAAAGTTAATGCAAAAATATATGTCAGCTCAATCTTTACTTTTGAACCAGCACTGAAAGCCTTTCTTTCTTTCTTTCTTTCTTTCTTTCTTTCTTTCTTTCTTTCTTTCTTTCTTTCCTTTTTCTTTCTTTCTTTCTTCTTTCTTTCTTTCTTTCTTTCTTTCTTTCTTTCTTTCTTTCTTTCTTTCAAGATTTTATTTATTTATTTGAGAGAAAGAGTGTGTGTGTGCAGCATGGGTGGGTAGGGGAGACAGAGGGAGAAGCAGAGTCCCCAAAGAGTAAGTAGCCTGACATGGGCCTCCATCCCAGGACCTCGGGATCATGAGCTGAGCCAAAGGCAGATGCTTGACGAACTGAACCACCCGGGCACCCAAAACTAAACTGAGTTTTACCACTGATCTATAGTCCCTGGTGTGATTAGGTTATCTCCTGGATTGATAGTAGCAGTTGGTTCTTACATTTTTTAGTTCTTTTCAAATCATCAACTACTGAGGTCTGTTCTGCAATTTCAACATATCCCAGGAAGTTCTGCAAAAAATGTGCTTTGGGGAAACAGTACCAGTTGAGCATAGATCACAAGACAGCGAGGGGCCGAAAATGACTTTTCTCATGTCAGAAAGCTATGTGTCATCTTTCTTTTTCTGGGAATGCCTGACTCTTTTTGCCTACAGACAGAGGGATGTAAGTGTTAACCATGTGTTTTCCCCTTAAAGTAATGGGTCAAGGCTGCACAGAGGGTAGAGAAAGAAATAAGATTTATATAGAATTTTTAAATGAAGCATTAGGCTGAATTGAACTAGTGTTATTAACTAAAATGAGTATTGTAGGTAGTAGATGAGTTAAGGAAGCATCTCTGCCCTCAAACAATGGTGAGAAGATGAATAGTTAATTCAAGGACAACAGGAAAATCTTCCTAATATTCATTTACATAAATCCACAAAGGTATCCCTTTCTGGTGCATTTCTTTCAGTCTTCACTAGCCCAAGATGTTTAAATCAAGTATTTCTACTTGCATTACCTAAAGCTCAAAGGAAAGGTTGAAGAATTTTTCCACATATCCCTAAAAAGCGCTTACTCCGTGGCATCATTTTTCTAGGAGCTCATTCCTACAGTGAAATACCTATATACATAAAATGAAAGTAGCAGCCCCCTTTCAAACCAGTACCAAAGAAAAAAATGCACTCTGCCCTCCTTACTCCAGCCACTTTCTGTCTTCATGCATCACTCCCTAAAGCTCTAGCAGTACAGGGAGTTACAACTAATGCTAGATTGAAGTGTTTAATGGGTGGAAGAATTAAACGAAAACAAAAACAAAAGAACCATCACAAACTGCAAATTAAGGGATCAGCAAAACCCCTGCTGGTTTAAAAATCCCATTCGACCTTGCCAATACACTAATTAATATAATAAAACACACAAAGATCTTGCTTAAAATTAAGCGAGCAGGCTGCCCACGGCTTGCTGCCCACTCTCTGAGCAAGCATCTGCTTAGAATGTCACCAATTGTCTCCTTGGGAGGTTAAAGGAAGGGAGGGGGAAAATTGCTTTGGCAGAGTCTACCAGCTAACTGTGCCCCTTTTGAAAACAGAATTCTTACCCTGTTTTTAATGCCAAGCACATACGATGTCAAGTAAATTGGTCTCGATACAAAACATGACAGATCGGCAACAAATGCATGAAAGCACTACTATTTACACTAACAAAAATGATAGAAAAAATACATACACAAT
This sequence comes from Canis lupus baileyi, assembly GCF_048164855.1. NCBI lineage: Eukaryota > Metazoa > Chordata > Mammalia > Carnivora > Canidae > Canis > Canis lupus. The sequence continues at coordinate 10,794,930 of NC_132870.1, read as the reverse complement.
GCATCTCCAATGTTAACCGGTATTTGGAAATTCTCTTCTTTCCAACTTTTAGCACTCTCTTGTGCCTAGAACAGAGGTTAGTACAGATAAATATGTGTTTAATAACTCTAGTAAAAAAACATAAATCTGCTGATGTTCCACAGACATAGTCAATGTTAGTGATTCAATATTAGTTCTTGATGTCCAAACCCAGAGGCCAAATATCTTGTTTTGCTTTGTTCAATCAATAATCATTTATTATGTCCATCACTGTTCTAGGCACAATAAACAATTTTTTTTTTAAATTAAAGATTCCTTAAGCAGTTTACATTCTGGTCTGCAAGAAACAACACACTGGTAGGAGTAGTTCAATAACAGTACAGAGAAACAAGAACTGAGTGACTCATTAACAAGAGTAAACCGCTGTATTTGTGTTACTCTTTTTTATGCCATTTTTAAGATATCTTCTATGTGCTAGCACTGCAGTAGGCTGTAGACATATGTGATTTCATTTAGCTCTCAGTGCTGTGACTCAGTAGGTTTTAAAATCCTTAGCTTTATAGGAAAGAAAACAGATACTCAGAGAGGTCACTCAAGGTGATGCAGATGGTAAAAGATGGAGTTTAGGATTCCAGATGTCTCACTTCAACGATTATACTCTTTCCAAGACGTCATGCAGTCTCCTGTTTTTAAAACTTATAGAGTGGGGCAGCCTGGGTAGCCCAGTAGTTTAGTGCTGCCTTCAGCCTGGGGTGTGATCCTGGAGACCCTGCATCGAGTCCCGCGTTGGGCTCCCTGCATGGAGCCTGCTTCTCCCTCTGCCTGTATCTCTGCCTCTCTCTCTCTCTCTGTCTGTCATGAATAAATAAATAAAATCTTTTTTAAAAAATAAAAAATAAAAATAAAATAAAACTTATAGAATATGTTTGTGCCCCTTCTCATAGCTACAGAGATATTTAGGAATAGTATAATAAATTGCCAAATACTCATCATCCATCATCAATAATTATTTCCTTGCAGCCAATCTCATTTTATTTATACCTGCACACTCCTCCCTCTACTCATTAGATTATTTTCAAGCAAATCCCACATAACATGTTACTTTGCCTGGATTTCAGTATGTATCTCTAAAGACAAGAGCTATTGTAAAAACAAAAACCAAAAAACCCATAATCACAATACCATTATTACACCTAAAAAATTAACAATAATTCTTAATCCACATATCCAATCCATGCTCAAGCTACTCCTTTTGCTTCATAATTTTTTCTTTTTTTAAATATTTTATTTATTTACTCATGAGATACACAGAGAGAGAGGCAGAGACATAGGCAGAGGGAGAAGCAGGCTCCCTGCAGGGAGCCTGATGCAGGACTTGATCCCAGGACCCCGGGATCACAACCTGAGCCAAAAGCAGAGGCTCAATTACTGAGCCACGTAGGTGCCCTGGCCTCATAATTTTTTTATAGTTGTGCTGTTAAATTCAGAATCATATAGAATTCACACTTCACATGTTGTTCATAGGTCTCTCAAGTTTCTTAAAACTTGTAGTTCTCCCTTCAACGTTTTCTTGGCAGTCTGTTATTGAAGAAACCAAAGGTGGGAGACAGGCTCAGATATGCAAGCATACAAAGGTCATGTGAGAACTCCAGGTTTTAAGTGTAATGGAAGGCACTCGATTTGTTCTAGTCTCAGTCTCCTAGCTACCACATGGACAATGGATTACAGTGGGCAAGAATGGAAACAGGCAGAGTCATTGCCATCTCCAGCATTAAGACGCTGCCCTTAATCTTGTCTCCCTCAGCTATGACTTCACATGAAGATTTTCCTGTTTTCAAGGTTATCAGTGACTACACTGGATGTAGACAGCTCTATTTGGGATAAGAGACAACTTTCCTTTTGGGATTCTCGATAATGAACATAAGTCAACATATAGCAGATGATTAATCTTGGCATGGCAGAGAACAAGCCCTCACTTGCTCTGCAGTGCTCTCTTCTGTGCAAAGACAAAGTGGACGTTGGCCAGCCTCGCCAGTATGAACTGAACCCCACTGTTAACAGCGGCTTGTAGTGCAAGCCTCACTGAGTCTGCTTGAGTTGGCAGCATTAAAAGAAACTCAGCCCTTGTTAATTATCAGGACTAAACACTCCATCCCGTTTTTTTCCCAGCTTCCACTTGGAAATAAAGTGAATATTTCTAATTCTCAAAGATTGAATAAAACACACCTTTCAAAGAGAATTAATATGGAAGCTTCTGGGTTTGCATGCAGCCAATAATATCTGAAATGTAAGTGCCAGGAAAGGGCCTCTCCTAAACGTGGATAATTAATAATAAAGTGTTTTATTCTTATATTTAAAAAGATTAAATTTCCCAGTATCTTATATTTAAAAGATTAAATTTCCCAGTATCCTCTAGAAAGCACAGTAACTTTTGTCACCCTGAATTATTTTTTATAAAGTTATTTCCTGTTTACCAGTTCCTTTGGAACTTTGTGGCATAGTCACATTGACAAGCCAAATAAATGTATTGACTTGAATGGACTTTCATACTTGGGTTTGAATCCCCTCTCTGTCTCTTAGTTGTGTAACCTTAGGCAAGATGCTTAACCTCTCTGAGTTCAGGTTTTCTCTTCTAAAAAGTGGAGTTAGTAAAAGGAATATGTCATAGGTTTGTAATGAGGACAAAATGACTTAATCTCTATAATGGATTTTGAACAACAACAATGGTCGGTGCTATCAAGTATTAGGTATTGTTATTAGCAGCCTCCAAAGTTTTAAAATGTTGTTAAGGCTATAATTCTTTCTTTATTTTTTAAGTACATAATTCAGTAGGTTTTGGTATATTCATAAAGGTGTGCAACCACTATGTACTTCCAGAGCATTTTCATCACTGCACAAAGAGATTCCTACATGTTACTAGTCACTCTCTACCTCTGACGACCACTCATTGACCTTTGGTCTCTATGGATTTGCCTATTATGGATAGTATATGTAAATGGTATCATAGAATACGTGGCTTTTTGTGTCTGATTTCTCTCACCATAGTACTTTCAAGGTCCAACCATGTTGTAGCATGTATCATAAGTACTTCATTTCTTTTTATGGCTGAATGATACTCCATTGTACCGACACATTTTGTTTACCCATTCATCAGCTGATGGACATTTACACTGTTTCCACGTTGGAGTATTATGAAGAATGCGGTAATGGATATTCATATATATAAGATTTTATGTGGACATAAGTTTTCACTTCTCTTGGGTAGATACTTAGGAGTGGAATTGCCATGTCATGGGACAACTCTATTTTTAAGTTTTTTGAGGAGCCTCCAAACTGTTTTCCAAGGAGGTCACACCATTCTGTATTCCCACCAGCAATATATGAAGGTTCCAGTTTCTCCACGTTCTCATCAATACTCATTATTATTTGTCTTTTTGATTAGAGTCATCCTAGTGGGTGTGAAATGGTATCTCACTGTGGTTTTGATTTGTAATTTTGCTAATGACTATGGCATTAAGCATCTTTTCAAATGCTATTGGCCATTTATATATCTTTTTTTTTTTTTTAAAGATTTTATTTATTTATTCATGATAGTCACACAGAGAGAGACAGAGAGGCAGAGACACAGGCAGAGGGAGAAGCAGGCTCCATGCACCGGAGCCCGACGTGGGATTCGATCCCGGGTCTCCAGGATCGTGCCCTGGGCCAAAGGCAGGCGCCAAACCACTGCGCCACCCAGGGATCCCCCCATTTATATATCTTAAGAGAAATGTTTATTCAAGTCCTTTGCCCATTCTAAAATTGGGATGTAAATATTCTTTATTCGCTCCAGTTAACGTCCCTAATCAAGTATATAATTTGCATATATTTTTTCTCATTCAATGCACTCTCATTTCAATTTCTTGACAGTGTACTTGGAAGCGCAAAAGTTTTTATTGTTGAGGAAGCCCATCTAAAAATTTTAATTTTGTCTTTTATCACTTGTGCTTTTGGTATCGTACCAATAAACCTTTGCCTAATCCAAAGCCACAGAGATTTATGCCTAGATTTTCTTCTAAGAATTTTATAATTTTAGCTTTTATATTTAGATATGTGATCCATTCTAAGTTAATTTTTGTGGGTGGTATGAGACAGGGATTTGAATTCATTCTTTTACATACTGGATAGTATGTCTATCCTAGATAATATCAGTACTACATTGTCTTGATTACCATAACTTTATAGTAAGTTTGAAGATTGGGAAGTCTGAATCCTCTAACTCTGTTCCACTTTTCAAGATTGTTTTGGCTACTCTGTGTGCCTTGTATTTTCATATGAATTTTGGGATCCGCTTATAAATTTCTGTAAAAAAAAAAAAGCAGTTTGGATTATGTTGAATTTCTGGATCAATTTGGGAAGTTTTGACATCTTAATGATATTGATATTAAATCTTCCAATCTGGGGATCCCTGGGTGGCACAGCGGTTTGGCGCCTGCCTTTGGCCCAGGGCGTGATCCTGGAGACCCGGGATCGAGTCCCATGTCGGGCTCCCGGTGCATGGAGCCTGCTTCTCCCTCTGCCTGTGTCTCTGCCTCTCTCTCTCTCTTTGTGTGACTATCATAAATAAATAAAATTTAATAAATAAATAAATAAATCTTCCAATCTATGAACATGAGATGATTTTCTGTTTATTTAGGTCTTCATTATTCAACAATGTTTTATAGTTTTCAGTGTACAAGTCTTCTATTTCTTTTGATGTATCTTATAAACGGAATTGTTTTTTTAATTTCATTTTCAGGTTGATCATTGCTAGCATATAGAAATACAACTAATTTTTGTATATTGATTTTGTACCCTGTAAACATATTGAACTCATTTATTAGATCTAATAGTTTTTTGTTCGTGTGTGGATTTCTCAGGATTTTCTGTGTATAAAATTATGTTATCCATGAATAGAGTGACTTTTACTTCTTGCTTTCCAATGTGAATGCATTTTTATCTCTTTTTTGTGGATAATTACCCTGGGTAAACCTCCAGTACAATGTTGAATAGAAGTGGCAGGAGGGCTCATCCTTGTCTTATTTATGATCTTAGGAGAAAGCTTTTAGTCTTTTTTTTTTTTTAAGTCTATTTTTTTTTAATTTTTTAATTTATTTATGATAGGCACACAGTGAGAGAGACAGGCAGAGACACAGGCAGAGGAAGAAGCAGGCTCCATGCACTGGGAGCCTGACGTGGGATTCGATCCAGGGTCTCCAGGATTGCGCCCTGGGCCAAAGGCAGGCGCTAAACAACTGCGCCACCCAGGGATCCCAGCTTTTAGTCTTTCACTAGTAAGTATGATGTTAGGGGGCGCCTGGATGGCTCAGTCAGTTGAGCATCTCACTCTTGGTTTCTCTTCAGATAGTAATCTCAGGGTCAGGGGATCAAGCCCTGCGGTGGGCTCCTGGCTCAGCGGGGAGTCTGCTTGAGATTCTCTCCTTCTCCCTCTGCCCCTCCTTTGCTCTTTCTCTCTCAAATGAATAAATCTTTTTTTTTTTTTAAGTATGCTGTTAGCTGTGAGTTTTTCATAGATCCCATTTATCAGGATGAGGAAGTTCTATTTCCATTTCAGGGTGTATTTTTTATTATAAAATGTTGTTGAGTTCTCTCAAGTGTCTTTTTCTGTATCTTTCTTTTCTTTTTTCTTTTTTCTTTTTCTGTATCTATTGAAATGGTCACTTGGGTCTTTTTCCTTTTCAGTCTTTAATATGATATATTAAATTGATTGGTTTTCATAGGTTGAACTATACTTGCCTTCCTGAGATAAATCACACTTAGTAATGCTGTACAATCTTTTTTTTTAAGTTTTATTTATTTATTTTATTTTAGAGAGAGCATGATGTGGGACTTGATCTCATGACCCTGAGACCGTGACCTGAGTCAAACCCAACTGCAATGCTTAACCAGCTGAGCCAACCAGGTACCCTGGTGTACAATCTTTTAAATATGATGCTGGATTCAGTTCTCCAGTATTTTGTTGAGGATTTTTGCATCTGTGTTCATAAGGGATATCAATCTATAGTTTTCTTTTCCTGTGATATCTTTGTTGGTACTGGAGTAATACTAACCTCAGAGAATGAGTTTGGAAATTGGGACAGCTAGAGGAATCTGTTCATTCATGTAGGTTATGTAGACCTATAATTTATATTTAGTTGTTTACAGTATTCCTCTGTAAGCCTTTTTATTTTTGTAAGGTTGGTAGCAATTACTCTGCTTTCACTTGTGATTTTAGTAATTTTAGTCTTCCTTCTTTTTATCTTGGTCCATTTTGCTAAATCTTTGTCATTTTCTACTATTTTTCAAAAAAATCTTTAGGTTTCTTTGATTTTCTTTTGTTTTATATTCTCTAGTTCATATATTTCCACTCACTTACTATTTCCTTTTCTCTACTTGCTTTAGTTAGGTTACTGAATTAAGCTCTTCTTTTTTCCTAATATAGACAATGATAGCTACACATTTTTTTCCTGCCCTAAAAACATACTTGTTGAGATTTAGCATTCAGGGCTAAATGCATGTAATATAAGATGTAATGCTTAGCATCTGGGGACCTAAAAGGTATTAACAGGACATGGATTTGTGTTTCTGCAAGAGGAGAAAAGCAGAACTCACTATCATTATCAATGGTAAATTTGTATTATTATCTTCCATATACGAACTGAAAGCTATTAAGCCTAACATTATTTTTAGAAGCAGGACATAAATAATAAATATAAACCTTACAACCTATCACTCTGTTATTTCACCTTTTCAATAAGCCAATATTTTTTTTATGTCCATGCTGTTATATCAACCTTAGTCTAATGGTTTGTCTATTTAACCAGTGGTTACATCTCTATGTTGTTTGTTAAGTCTGCCAGTGAAATAAACTAGAACAAGGCTAACTTGCTGTTCTCCTAATTATGTTTTTTTTTTTTTCAAAAAAAAATTTTTTTGGAAGAGAGTTTCTACTGAGAACAGCTAAATAAACAATTTTAAGAAAGAAAAATGTACTGGCAAGTACCTCATCTCTCAAGTCCCAGTGCAAATTCAACTTTTCTTTGAAGCCTTTCTGATCTTCCAGAAAATTATGTGTTCCCATAACTTTCCAATTCTTTCTTATTTTATAGGATTTACCATGTTTTATTGTTATTATTTGTGTTACAGTGTCTTCCCCAGTAGATTGTAAGACCGAATTCTGGGAGGTTGAGAACCATGCCTTCTTTATCATCAGGGCCTGAAATGTAGTGCCTAGGAGTCAGCACTGTGTTCATCTGAGAACACGGCTACCAGCCAGTTTTGAGATTTTAGCCATGATAATATGTGGCACTTTGGAAGTTCATTTAGCATCTATTGTCTTCTCATTTGTTCTCCCATTATCAAAGTGGTTGGGATTGATATTGTCATCTTCACTTTAAAATTAGAGAGATAGGGGCACCTGGGTGCCTCAGTAAAGTATCTGCCTTCCACTCAGGTCATGATCTCAGGGTCCTGGAATCAAACCCAGAGTTGGGCTCCCTGCTCAGCGGGGAGTCTGCTTCTCCCTCTCCTGCTCCCCCTGCTTGTGCTGTCTCTATCAAATAAATAAAATATTTTTAAAAATATAAAGAAAAATTAAGAGTAGAGAGACATAGTACAGAAACATTAATTGAACTCCCAAAAGTTAAAAAAAAAGTCTTACCTTTTATTTACATACTAAATTGTATTTAAATTGATTTAGAATAAATTTTCTGTCATCATCCTGCTAAAAGATGCTATGCCTTTCTCTGAGGCTGCCTCCCATAAGGTATCTATTAACAAGTCAAGTTCATGTTTTTTCCTCGTATAATGCAAATATTCCTAAAGTAGAAGGAAAAGTGACACATTTTACTGAAAACCCTAGAAAAGAGACTGCAGTTGTCTCAAACTTCTGCTTTACCCTCCTATCAAAGCTAACTTTCAGAGAGCCATTGGTTTCCTTTTGTTTCCATTCCTTCCCCCTCAAGGTAGAATGCTTCCTTCACTACTGTTCCTTTACTAATATATTCCAGCAGAGGGAGCTCCAAGTGCTTTACAACTGTTAACAGCGGAGCCTCCCTTCCTCCCACTCCACGGATCCCAAAGACAAATTTTGGCCTAATTCTGGTGCTAAGTCATTGAATGGGTCTGGTTTTTCCCTGGGGTACATTAGGAGCTGGCAGGGTGTGAACAATTTGAAGAGAAAGAGAGACTGTATTATATCATACATCTCCATATCCAATTAAGGTCATATTTAAAATATCCAATATGAAGTATAGAACATAATTTTTAATGCTTGATTTGCTATAGATATTGTGATAGATGATGATTAAATGATTACAGCCAGGCTACCTCCTCACCTCCCCCCCCAAAGGTGTAGCTCATCCATCTCAAAGGATGACACATACATGAAATTTTTTTTCCTGGCAAAACAGTACTTTTTAATGACAACATGTTCTATGCTTCACAATCTCATCACTAGGGATAACAACCACTGTTTAGTGTGCCTTATAACCAGCATTCCTATGCATGTTTGTTTTTATAAGGCAGGGATTATAATCTATATTTTTATAGTTCCCTTTCTATTTATTTATTTATTTTTAAATTCTAGTATACATACAGGGTTATATTACTTTTAGGTGTACAATATAGTGATTCAACAATTCCATGCATTACTCACTGCTCATCACAATAAATGTATTCTGAATCTCCTTCACCTATTTCACCCTTCCCCTGCTTCCCTCTCCTCTGGTAACCAGAAATCTGTTCTCTGTATTTAAGAATTTGTTTTTTGGTTTGTCCCTTTTTTTCTTTGTTTGTTTTGTTTCTTAAATTCCACATATGAGTGAAATTATATGGTATTTGTCTTTCTTGTACTGACTTACCTCACTTAGCGTTATATATCCATGTTGTTGCACCTGACAAGATTTCATTCTTTTCTGTGGCCAAATAATATTCCTCTGTGTGTGTATTTGGTATATAAAACATCTTCTTTATCCATTCCTCTATTGAGCCTATTTCTACAAAGAAATATGTGGGAATGATAAATATCACATTCAGAACAGTGTTTATCTATCTGCGAAAGAGATAGAAGGATGTGTTCAAAAAGAAGCCCACTGAACTAAGTACACTATCCTTTTTCCCTTTATTTAATGGTATAAGCACATATATCATTACCAGATAAATTTAATTATTCTAAAATATTTTTAAAATTGTGTGTTTAAAGCTCTATTAGCTCTGAATTCAAATAAGTCATTCTGGGCAGCCCAGGTGGGTCAGCGGTTTAGCTTCACTTCAGCCTAGGGCCTCATCCTGGAGACCCGGGATTGAGTCCCAGGTCAGGCTCCCTGCATGGAGCCTGCTTCTCCCTCTGCCTGTGTCTCTGCCTCCTTCTCTCTCTCTCTCTTTCTCTCTGTGTGTCTCTCATGCATAAATAAATAAAATCTTAGAAAAAAAAAACCCAAATAAGTCATTTGGACAGGATGTGATAGGTTTAACTTAGAGTCATGGTTGTACAGATAATGTGTTGGGAGAAAGAGAGATCTTGTAAACAAAGAAACTGCATAATGATGTGTAGTTGGATTGGGGTACAAAAAAGGGAAAAGATTAAAGAGAAGTTCCCCTACTTCAAATTTTGGAGGCCAAGAGAATTTGAGTGTCACTGAGGAAGTTGGAAATAGTGAGTGATTGAAAGTCAGGACTTAACATGCTGATATTCAATATTGATAGGAGAGCCAATGGAGAGAGATCCAGTAGGTTATAGAAAGACTCATGTGATGGGCACCTGGCTGGCTCAGTGGGTAGAATATGTGACTCATGATCTTGGGGTTGTGGGGTTGAGCCCCACATTGGGCATAGAGCTTACTTAAGGGAGAAAAAAAAAGAGGAGTCATTGGTACAGAGACCAAGGTTAAACTTAAACTGAATTAGATACCCGAGGCAAGATGTCAGAGGCCTCAATTAGATAGGTCTGTTTTTAGAAGAAGAATAATTGAATGACAAAGAACAATATAGAGTGACCCTCAGCTGGTACTATAGCAGCATCTTCCAATAACTGTCCTTATGTGTAGAAATAAGCTAGTTCATAAAAAAAGGAAAAGAATGACTAATGAGAATATTAAAGGTTTGCCCTTATCATTAATCAAATAAATAAAATTAAATATTGGCAAGGACTGTACAAAGAAAATAGAATTGGTAGAGTTGTCAGGAAATCCATAGTCGTCATTGCTGGTAAGAGTATGAACCTTCCTGGGGGCCACTTAGGTTAAGATATCACAAATCCTTTGAATTTATATGTCCCACATTTGGGATATCTTGATGATTTAGTTAAAAGTTATACAACCTAGCAATTTTTTTGAAAACCAAAAAGCTCAAAACAATAAAAAATGAAAGTTCGATTAAAGGGATAGTAATTGGGGTGCCTGGGTGGCTCAGTTGGTTAAGGGTCAGACTCTTGATTTCAGCTCAGGTCATGCTCTCAGAGTTGTGAGACAGACCCCCGGTCTGGGCTCTGCACTTAGCAGGGACTCTGCTTCTCCCCTCTCCGCTGGCCCCTCCCCATGCTTGTGTGTGAGCATAGGTCTGTGCACCTGCGTGCACTCTCCCAAGTAGGTAAATCTTTAAAAAACAGAAGCGGGGGGATGGGAGCATAGGGTAACTGAGTGATGGGCAATTAGGAGAGCGCATGATGAGATGAGCACTGGATGTTATACTATATATTGGCAAATTCAACTGAAATAAAATTTAAAAAATAATTAGTTAATTAAAAAAATAAAGGGATACTAATAGTAAATCCATATAGTGAAACAGCCTACAATAATGTTTCAATGTTGTTAAATATACATACTTTTTGACCAGTTATTCAGTATATATTCTCAAGTGGGAAAAAAACAATTTAAAAAAACCCCAATATTAATTCATGTAAAGAAAATGGTTCAAGGATACACAGCAAGACAGTAACAGTTGCTATTTTAGAATAGTGATGTTATTTTTATTTTCAAATTTTCAACAGTAAGTAGATGTTGCTTTTATAATAAGATAAAGTACCACTAATATTTACTTTTAGTTTTAAAAAATGTGTTTGGAATTTTCCTCTGGTGGTTCAAAAATATATGTAGATACCATGAAACCAAATGAAAAGGAAAATATCAGGGTAGAGAAGTTACACCAAGCAAAGCACATCCTTTGTATATTCCTCACAGGTAGGTTGACTACCATTGGTATATCTTATCCTGCTACCCTAGAAGTGAACCTGAATATAAGAATTTAAGTCAGAATTATTTCATTTGGGAGATGATTCCAAAAGTATTGGCAGCAGAAAGGAGGAATGAGAAAAAAGAAGAAAGCTATTAAAGGTGCATTATCATGCAGATGACTGCTGTGGGCAACTGGGTTCAATCCCCTGAGGAATTCTGGGAAACCATGTAGAAGGTACCTCAGCGTTGCCTCTCATCCCATAGGTGAGTTTGCTGTGATTTTTAGTCATCAGCTCCCTCAGTCACTGTTTGAGAGCTGCTTGTGAGAGAGAAGGATGACAGCTGACTTCCCAGCACTTCTAGCCTCCCCTGCCTTTGGGTAATCAGGCAGGCAAAAAAAAAAAAAAAAAACCTCCAGTGAAGAGTCACAGATGTCTACACATAGAAGCCTAAGTTCCACCTGCATGTCCACTGCCCAACTTTAGGAACACCTCTACTGACACACTTGTATAAAAATCCTAACATCTAGAGGTCTTGTGCTTTCCAATACTGACTTTGAATGATTTTTTTTTTCTCCATTGAATGTCCACATAATAATATGAAGGTAAAATATGAAGGAATAGGTAGGGTGTGATGATAAAAAGAGGGAGAAGATTAATACGATTACAGTTTGTTTTAACTGGTCTATGTTGAACACTGTGTTAGATGCTGTGGAAATAGAAGAGTAACTCATACATTTTGGTATATATATATATATATATATATATATATATATATAAATGTGAAACTTTAAAGTGATAATAAAGGATGTATATAGTTAAGTGTCAGTGCAAGTGATATAGATAAAATGCTGAGGAGAAAGGCATTTCCATATTTCAAAGTAGGTCATACACTGAATCATAGTCTAGACCAGAAGATTCTATTACAATCGAGAATGACAGCATTCTAGGTGATGAGCCCAGCATGAACAAAAATGTAATAGCAGGTGTGCTGACTATCTTCCAGTTGTCTCTATCCTGCTTTGTGCCAGAAAAGTTGACCTTTATGAACAAAATCGACAGACTTCCTTGTCCTCTGGCTTCCAGCAGCTGCCTTTGGCAGGGGCTGTCACTTGAGGTCAAAGAGGAGAGAAAGGTTGGGGCAGTTCCACCCCGACTTCTTTCTCGCAGTCACCACAAGTCAGCTGCTTTCCTTTGTGAAGTCTTTATTATAGTCAGGAGGCCCTCTACACATAGCTTTCTCTCATCTTCAGTTAGTAAGTTTTCTCTTACTAGCTCAGGAATACTGCACTGCTCCTAGGATATTTTTCTAGAATCTGTCCAATACAATACCTTTATTAAATTCTCCTCAAATGTACTGTGAGTTTTCTTTCAGCTGCCTGATTGAAAAGATGAGAAGGGGCTCCATTGAGAGAAGAGTAAAATGTTTGACAGAGCTTGAGGAAAGAGTTCATGTTGCCAAGTAGAGGCCGGTAAGACGGACATTTCTTTTTTAAAATTTTTTCAAAGAAAAATGATACTACAGATTTGAGGACAATATTCTGAGAGCAGTTTAAACATTCTTGACTGACGTGTAAATGGCTGCTTGCCAACGAGAGCATGTAGCAAAGGTCATCTCATATTCTCTATCCTGAGCTCTCTTTGGCCTCATCTGTTTTGTGCTCAACAGTTGTGAGCATAAAGGAAATCTTTTAGTGGGTACCTTCACTAGGTAGGCACATATCCAATTACCCTCTGGTCTTACATGATCCAAGCTTCAGCTGATGATAAAAGTAGCAACTGAAACTTTCCAAATAGGCTGAACAACAGGCTATTCTATTTTAGTAATCCAGTTCACCTCTGAGGATATTGGCTGAAAGTTTTACTTCTGGTTCTGCTTCCTTAAAAAATAAATGAACTTATAACAATTTTTCCTGTTCAATATTGACTTATAAACTCCCAAAGAGAACCAGTTACAAAGAGGATCTGAAATTTGAGCTTTTTGGACCATCTGTGTAGGGATTATGGGTGCAGGAGTTCTAGATAATGGCTACAGGACAGCCAGCCCGCAGCTACTTAGGGAAAAGAGTTACATCATTTACCCAAGGTTGCAACAAGATAACCTCAAAGTATAGTCTTAAAGTTTCTATGAAAAATGGTCAAGGCCTAGCGGAATAAACTCACATACTCTGATTACTCAACCTTGGTTTATCATTTTTAATCAGCAGTTTTCATCTGCTGATCTCTTCTTGGCTCCTGACTATTATATCATCTTTCTCCATTGACCCAGTAAAAGCAGTCCTAAATTGCTAATTAATAAGGAAAGAAAGCCCGCAAGCCTGGGCAGGCCACTGTGCCAGTTCCAAAATTTGGGAGCAGCCACATTTGGTTTATCAGATAGGGATATTATTCTTTTTGCAACCGGAAATTCTCACCCCTCAAGGCTTGTAGTGAGACTGTTTTGGTGGTTCAATGGTCATCAGGGACTCAGGCTCTTTCTGTACTTTTTCACCATCCTATATATGACTCAAATAACCTCTTTGTCAAAGATGGCTGCTAAAACTCAAGCTATTCCAGGAGGAGAGAAGGATGAGAGGATTCCCCCAGCTGAATCAATTCCCTTTAGGCAGCCATCCCCCAAAGTCCATGCAACACTTGTACTTTTATCAAATGAACAGAACTTTGTCAGAGAGGCTGAAAGATAGTTTGTTAGCTAGGTACATAGCCACACCTCAAAAAACCTGGGGTTTTCTTATTCACAAAGAAGGCAAGCAGATACTATTTAAGCACCTAGCAGTATATGCCATGCTGCATTTATTTTGATTTAAATAAACTAATATTTCAAAAAATAAACTTTTCAGAGATAGATTCCATTATGACAATGTGAAGATGTTATCAGAAATCTAATGTAATACAGATCTATATCTTAAATGAGATAAAGACCCACCCCCAAACTACCCAAAATATTTATCATTCTAAACAAGAACTATGTAGCTAATGTGTAACTCTATGTTCAAGTAATGTTGTCATCCCAGAGCTGCACCCCCACTCTTTCCACTCATTTTTTTTTTAACTCAAATTCTGTCTTTTAGAGATATTCTGAAGCCACCAGTGGAAATTAGCTATTGTCCTTTAGGAAGCAGAGTTGCATAGTTGTGACAGGGTCTTAGAATCTGCAAGCCTTAAATATTTGCTATTGGCCCTTTACGGAAAATATTTGCTCAAACCTTCTTTATTGCACAAAGTTGGTATGCATTCATTTATTGCTCAAGTGTTTATTAAACAGCTACCATACATCAAGTACTATGCTCCTACTTTCTATTTAAGAGTCTTTCAGGGGCAGCCTCAGTGGCTCAGCAGTTTAGCACCGCCTTCGGCCCAGGGCATGATCCTGGAGACCCAGGATGGAATCCCATGTCAGCCCCTCCCCCCTCCATGGAGCCTGCTTCTCCCTCTGCCTGTGTCTCTGCCTTTCAATCTCTCTCTCTCTCCCTCCCTCTCTCTCTCCCTCTCTGTCTCTATGAATAAATAAATAAAATCTTAAAAAAAAATGCTTTCTGGTAAGTGCTACCTTTGGGGGAAAAATAGGTTGCAATGTGAGCATATCTGTAAGGAACTAACCCAGCATTGAAGAGAGGGGCCTGTAAACAGGGAAGATTTCCTTGTGGAAATAGTATCTAAGTTAATATTGGATGATGAATGGGAATTAGCCAGGCAAAGAGAAAGAAAGCCCAGCAATTACAAAGGCCCAGAGAGAAATTAGGGAAATGCAAACATTTCAGAGAGAAGAATGAAAAAAGGTCAGCAAAAGTTTGGTGATACTTATGTCGGATTATTGGCAAGGGTAATGGATGGTAGAATGGTCAGAAATTCACTGAAATAGAGTAAGTTGGGCTGCTGGACACAGGCCAGAAAATGTAGGCATCCGGTGTGTTGTGGGGCAGAAGGCAGGAAGTGATAGTTGTTCAAAGGGAAGCAGAAGCACCACAGTTAAGTTTGGCCGTGGAAGAGGGTGCTAAGATAGGGGTAGAGGAGTGGTAAGAAAGTGCAAGCCAGTGACTCTGACTTAGAGAGGGCGAGGTGGTGTTCAGGCTCTTTAAGGACTTTTTTTTTTTTTTTTTTTCCCTATAGGCCGGAAGCTCTCTAGGGTACTGCCCTCTGGCTGGAAGCTTTGCCTCCACTGCAAATGGTGATAAAAATTGTCCTCTTTGTTAATCTTTCCAAATCCCTCTGCAGTCCACATCTGAAATTCTTCTGGAAATTAGAAGACCTTTTATTTCAGGATTAGAGATAAAGATGCCTTCTATTTTAGCTTAAAATGCAAATGTCAATTAAGGTTAAAACACTGTGATTTATTCAAACCAAAAAGTACAACAGACAATGAGTCAACAGCTATCAGACTTATTCCAGTTTTAATTTATGGGACTTTGTGGGATTTAGAGAAGGGGTGGAGTCTCTAAAGAAAGATCATCACTTATTAAGGCCAGTGCTGTTTATTCTCAAATGGAGTTAGAGAGGAATCAATAAAAGCTAAGAAAATATTCTTTGTCAGATTTAGGAAACCTATGTTCTTTTCTTTCAGTTGAAGTTAGGGAGGAAAAAAGTTTTCTTTGATCCTCTAGGATCCCTGGCTGGGTCTGAAAATTAAGCTGACAAAGACAGATCAACAGGAGAAAAGCATACACTTTTTTTTTTTTTTTTTAACTTGCATATGGGGGTCTTTACAATAAAGACCAAAGAAATGACCAGAGCAGGAAGCTTTAGACAAAGAAGGAATAAATTTGTGACAAATTGACAAGACAAAGGGATTTGGGCTGGGAGTACTGATTAGTGAAGTAACTAGGAAGATAAGTTTAACAAGGTTTGTTTATACAGCCTTCTTGGCTTTAAGTTCCATTTCTGGTGATTAAACTATCTTTTTTTTCCCCTTTTGGTACAGGTAGGGCACTTTTACTTACATGGCAGTTTTACAAACTATTTTAGGTAAGAAAGGTGAGAGGGTAAGAAAGATGAGAGAGTGGCCTTCGCCCTTCTGGCATTTTTCTCAAATTCTTTCAGCTTTATTCAATATGCCAACATGCCATATGTGGGGGTAGCATGTCCTGAACCCCATCAAAGGTATATCTTGTTTTGTGAGATACATATATTTTTAGATAATTGAGAAAAATTTTGTGGATATATTATGTTTTAGAGACGGACTCTCTCCCCCTACCCCTAGTTTATGGACATTCGGTTTGAAAATTTCATTTCATTTTCAGATTTTGTGTGTATGTGATTCTCTTCTCCCAAAAAAAGCTCTAGATTGGTATACCTTGTATGCTCCCCACTCCCCTTGTCACTCTATGCATACTTTTTTATTTCTCTGTTAGTATTTTTTTCCTGTCTCCTCCACTAAAGTGCTAGGACTGCTTAGTGTTGTTCACGGTGTATTTCCCATTTCTAATGCTAGGCTCAGTGTCTAGCATTAGTTAGATGCTCAGTAAATAGTCTTGAATAAATAAATGATAAGGGTATTGAAATTTTATGTATATTTCTTTGAGGTAGTGATTACAAGTAGTCTATTGCTTTGTATATGTCAATTAGAAGAGAAAACAGCATTCTGCTCTATAAGCATTTTTATTGTATTTTAATTTTTTTATTTTTTTAAGATATTACTTACTTATTCATGAGAGACACAGAGAGAGGCAGGGACACAGGCAGAGGGAGAAGGAGGCTCCATGAAAGGAGCCTGATGTGGGACTCGATCCAGGGTCTCCAGGATCACGCCCTGGGCAGAAGGCAGGTGCCAAACCGCTGAACCACCCAGGGATCCCCCATTTTAATTTTTTTAAAGTAAGCTCTAGGCTTAACATGGGGCTTGAACTCATGACCCTGAGATCAAAAGTCGCATGCTCTACCAACTGAGCCAACCAGGCACCCCTATAGGCACCCCATTTTTTTTTAGGAGACATAGTACACCTGATTGAAAAGTTCATATTATACAAAAAGTTCTACTAGGACATGGTTTTATTAAATATACATTGTATTGCATCCTGCTTCCAGACAAATTTTATAAGTGTGTGAGTGTGTGTGTGTGTGTGTGTGTGTGTACTTTAAAACTGGCCTTGTGGGATCCCTGGGTGGCGCAGCAGTTTGGCGCCTGCCTTTGGCCCAGGGCGCGATCCTGGAGACCCGGGATCGAATCCCACGTCGGGCTCCCGGTGCATGGAGCCTGCTTCTCCCTCTCTCTGTGTGTGACTATCATGAATAAATACATAAAATCTTAAGAAAAAAAAAAAAAAACTGGCCTTGCTCTATTTTTCTAAGGGCACTGACATTCATTAAATTCGCAAAATACAATGCTCTGAAGAGAGATATTTTTAAATATTAAGGATTATCTCAATTTCTGTCATGTTAAAAAAAAGGTGATGTTTTTAAGAAATGGAATTTCAAATTCAAGTGGTCATTTTGGGTTTTTTTTTTTTTACATAAACGCCGCTATTTTTTAAAAAAGCTCTTTTTCTAGGAAAATCAATACAAACCTATGTATTAACATCCATAAATGTGTTTACATAAACGCCGCTATTTTTTAAAAAGCTGTTTTTCTAGGAAAATCAATACAAACGTACGTATTAACATTCATAAATGTATGTAGGGTCGAATTTATTCTCAAATAGGCTGTAAAAGCTTGACATTGTTCTAACCGAAGACAAATTAGGGGACTATTTATTTATTTATTTATTTATTTATTTATTTTTTAATAAATGGATTTTAGCTATCCTTTTTTTTAAATTTTTATTTATGATAGTCACATAGAGAGAGAGAGAGAGGCAGAGACACAGGCAGAGGGAGAAGCAGGCTCCATGCACCGGGAGCCCGACGTGGGATTCGATCCCGGGTCTCCAGGATCACGCCCTGGGCCAAAGGCAGGCGCCAAACTGCTGCGCCACCCAGGGATCCCCGGGACCATCCTTTTAAATGTTTTTCTCTGCGCTCTCTTAATCTCCCACCTCTACGTTCCCTTGACTTCATTGAAAAATTGGTTTATTTCAACACCAGTTTTACTTGCAATGTTTTTTTTTTTTTGGGGGGGGGGCGGGAGGGCAGTGGCAGTGTCTGCTTAGGTCAATCAACCGCTGCCTTCGGTTTATAAACCGTGGGTATGTGCTCTCTCTCTCTGTGACTATCACAAATTAATAAAAATTAAAAAAGATAAAATAAACCGTGGGTATGTGCTTACGGACTCAGGCTGCAGGGTACTCCCTCCGCGGAGCACAGAGCAACGAGAGCGGACGCCTCGCCGCTGCCCCAGCATCTAGGAAACAGGGATAAAGCCGCCCAACACTCAGGCGCGGGGGAGCTGATGGATAATACTAAGAAACTAAAGTTTGTGTGGCCACCGAGGTGAAGAGACGGGGAAGTTCAGGGATGCGTGTGCGGCGCCCCACCTAGAGCTGCTTGGAGGCGCCCCCTAGCCCTAGCCCTGGTCTGCGCGCCCCAGCCGCCCAGCGCTACGGCTCCGGCCGCCCACGAGCCGCGGGGGCGGGGGCGGGGGCGGGGACGCGCGCGGGGGCGGCGAGGACGCGCGCGGGGGCGGGGACCAGGAGCCACACCTCCCAGGGTGCAGTGCGCAGGCCCGGGCGCGCGCTCCGCTCGCTCCGAGCCCGGAGGACGCCGGCGCCGGCGGGGACTCCACGGGGCCGCGCGGGAAGGCGCGCGTCCGTCGGGCGCTCGCGCGGGGCTAGTGAGGCGCCGCTAGGAGCTGCGGGCGGCCGCGGGCGTGCGGGAGCCCGGAGCGCCGCTGCCGCCGCCGCCGCCGCCGTGGCGAGGCCGGGCGTAACCGCGCCGAGGGGCCGAGGTAACCGCGCTCGTCCGCGTCGCTCCTCGCCTCTGACCCCCCGCCCGAAATCGCGCCCCCGGCTCGGGGCAGCTGCAGCCCCGCGAGCGGTCACGAAACTCGGCGGCCGAGAGCGTCTGGGGCCGCTCGGGTTGGCGGGAGAGCCCCGGCCTCTGGCGCTGTCGGCCGCGTCGGCGGCCTCTGGGCGGTCTCCTCGCGGTCCCTCGCGGAAGACAGGGACGGGCAGGTGCTCCTGGCGGGCTGCAGGGAAGCGGCGCGGCGGGGCGCGGCGGGGCGCGGCGGGGCGGGGCGGGGCGGCCGGGGGGGGGTGGTGTCGCCGGCCCGGGCCCGGGCCTCGGCCGCGGGGGCTCGGCGCCCGTCGGGACTTGCCTCTCGGCGCGCTGGAGCGGCGCGCGCCCAGGTGTCGCTTCCGCGGTGCTCGACCCCCGCGAAGGGCGCCTCCTGCTGTGACACCTGCGACTGCAGCCGGGTTCGGATCGCGTAGCCGACTCCGCTTGCCCCAGAGCCAGCTGTCTGTTCCTTCCCCTCCGTTCTGGGCTTACCTAACCCGCAGGCGATGGTTGTGCAGGGAGGGCGATTCGTCTACACAGTGGGGCGTTTTCTAGCTCGGGGCCAGGTCCTTACCCGGATTGGCACATTCGTAGCGTTTGCGCACCTGGCCGTGAAAAGCGTTGTGTCCCCCCTCCCTTCCCCCCCCCCCCACCTGGTGGTGGTGAATCAGATGTCTTTTCGTAGAAATGGAGCCTTTCTCAGTAGTCCTTTTCATCTCTTTTAATAGCGTGACTCTTTCTGGCCCTTTATTCTATGCTCGTGGTACCGCTTTGGGATGATGCCCTGGGGGAAAGCTTTTCGGAAGACCTAGGTTGGTACAAGCATTTTATTTGTGAGTTGCACTTTTCCCTGTTTTTGCGTTGTTTTTCTTTTGTGAAAGTCGATCGTTGTCTGACTCTCGCCGTTCTTCGTTCGCGCTCTGCAAGGAGACCTTTATCTCCCTTGAATCCTGGCCGTGGCAGAGGGTGGACTTGGGAAAACGGGATCTCGGCTTGGCGGTAGCTCTTTTCATTGGCTGCTGCTTTTCCTCCTCCTTCCTACTGGCGCCCCTTCTAGTTTGTCTGTCTGCACAGTGATCCACTGCAAACTTGCAGTCCCTTGATATAGTATTGCCTTTTAAAATATCGAATAGTACGAACATAAATAGAAAGAGGAATCTTAAGGTAACTATACTCAAGTATGCACTTAGTTTTATATTGACATTTAACTTTTTTTTAAGCTTATTTATGATAGTCACAGAGAGAGGCAGAGACACAGGCAGAGGGAGAAGCAGGCTCCATGCACCGGGAGCCCGACGTGGGATTCGATCCCGGGTCTCCAGGATCGCGCCCTGGGCCAAAGGCAGGCGCCAAACCGCTGCGCCACCCAGGGATCCCTATATTGACATTTAAAACGAATTCTTTTAGCGCTTAATAAGATTACTGTTAATGGTTTCTTGAGTTATAAACATGTGATAGAACAATCCGACGCGCTCTATTCTGGCAGGAAACTTAAGTCACAGGGCAATTTTTAGAAAACAATGATTTCCTCATTTGTTAAGAAAATGAGGTGAATTTTGACACACCCACCCCATTCCTTTTGCAAAATAGAGTTCATATTTAGGGCAGTTTTAAGTTCATAGCAAAATTGGATGAAGGATACAGGTTTCACATATACCCTCTGCCTCCCTGTGCCCCCTGCCTTGCTCCACATAGGCACAGCCTCCCCCACTATCAAAATTCCCACGCGGAAATGGTACGTTTATTACAATTGATGAATCTGTATTAACAGATCATTATCACCTAAAGTTTATAGTTTACTATAGGGTGTTGTATATTCTATGGGTTTAGACAAATGACACTTAAAAAAAAAATCAAGAAACCTTAAGATTATAGAGAAGGAAAGGAGTATTGTTATTTTTAAAAGATTGCAAGGAATATTTTGACCATCCTGAAAATTATTTTCAAATGGTTTTTTGTTTTAAAAAAATTGGATGTTTAAACTTTCAGTTTCTTATATTTAAATTTTCAAGTTGTTATTTTTGTATATTAAGAATTAGAGTTAAATGAGAAGTGCTTTGTAAAATAATAAAATGTCCTTATTTTTAGTCCTAAAACTCATTAGCTTGACCATTTCTTTATTTTTCTGAAAATCATGTTTTATGTTAACCATTGAAACAAGAGGAAATCACACATTTTAAATACACTAATTTTTCTTTACTGATGTCAAGATATATCTCTGATAGAATGTGATCCATCAGGCCTTCCTTTTTAAAAATGTTTTCTCTGAGGGGTTTGTGTGGAAGTATCAGGATATAATAATGTAGTAAGTAAGCTCAGTTCTGGAACTAGACACCTTTGAATTAGAATCCAACTCTCCATTTGTTGGCTGTGTGACCAGGGCACATTATTTTCTGAACCTCCATTTTGTTAGCTGTAAAAGAGAGAAAAATATTGTTATAATAATGTGAAATCATTTTATAAATTCTAATATACTATAATTATTGATATCACTAGTTACATGCTGTATTTTAAAATGCTGCCAGTAGGGGATCCCTGGGTGGCGCAGTGGTTTGGCGCCTGCCTTTGGCCCAGGGCGTGATCCTGGAGACCCGGGATCGAATCCCACGTCAGGCTCCCGGTGCATGGAGCCTGCTTCTCCCTCTGCCTATATCTCTGTCTCTCTCTCTCTCTCTGTGTGACTATCATAAATAAATAAAATGCTGCCAGTATAATTTATTTTCAGGTGAATACTGCTTAAGTAAATACTGTCAAACTTTTATTTTTTTTAAGAGCTAGCTTTACCAGAGAATTCATTGTCTGGTTATGAAGGATTTAGTTGGTTCTTATGAGTCAGAGATAAAATTATGAGAGTCAAAGGTACCTCAGGAAAAATGTGTATTTTATCTCTCTGGTCTTAACCTGATATGTGGGTGTGCCCATAGTCTTACAAGACTCTGTGAACTCTGTATATCTGTACTTTGTGGGGAGAAGACCCATAGCTTTCAACAGCTGTTCAAAAGGGGTTCATGGATGACCCCCCTACCCCCCCCCCCCACAAAGTTCTAAGAACTATTAGTATCAGTTATGTAGGCAGGCTTCTTTACTAAACATTTTGTAAATTTTTATTATTATTTTTGAGTAGGTTCCATGCCCAGTGTGGAGCCCAACTTTAAAGAAACTCAAACTTACAACCCAAGATCAATACCTGAGCTGAGATCAAGAGTCAGATGTTTGACTGAGCCGCCCAGGCACCCCTTGCAGATTGTTTTTAATATTAGTTTTTTTTTTTTTTTTTTGAGAAGGTAATTTCTGAACCACCATGAGTGCCTGTTTTTCTTCCAGAACTGGAAGTTGATATTTATGATATACTATGTTAACATGAATAACAGTGCTGCTGCTTCTATGTGGAGATGACATTACTGATTAATCCATTATTGTTAGGCAGATACTGTTCATTCCTCCCCTTCCCTTTAGTGTTTATGGGCAATAGAATACGTGGCAAGGAATGACACCCTACTATAATCCAGCGTGTTAGAATATTATTTTGAAATGGTAAAAGGTAATTTGATTTCCTTAATCTAAAATTTGAACATTTTTTCTTTTCTCAACAGAACACTTTTCTCAACAGAACACTAAAGAGAATTAAGTATCTTGTCTTCCAAAGTAGATAATGGTATTTACATAGTGTATTTGTTGTCATACAGTATTTCTTTCTGAATAGCATAGAGTGTAATGTTTTATTAATTCTTAATTAATGATTATTTTGGCTTTCAGTGTTTCTGGTTTGGAAAGAAAATTGACAATCTGCTTATGTAGGTCAGATTATTATGTAGGTTAGATTATAATTTGTAATTTTATTTTTTTAATTTTTATTTATTTATTTTTAAAGATTATTTATTTATTTATGATAGACATAGAGAGAAAGAG
This sequence comes from Canis lupus baileyi, assembly GCF_048164855.1. Lineage (NCBI taxonomy): Eukaryota > Metazoa > Chordata > Mammalia > Carnivora > Canidae > Canis > Canis lupus. The sequence goes on along the minus strand of NC_132870.1, from coordinate 10,771,988 downwards.
GCAGAGACACAGGCAGAGGAAGAAGCAGGCTCCATGCCGGGAGCCCGACGCGGGACTCGATCCCAGGACTCCAGGATCACGCCCTGGGCCAAAGGCAGGCGCCAAACCATCGAGCCACCCAGGGATCCCCAATTTGTAATCTTATTTTATTCCTTTTAAAGATTCTATTTATTCATTTGTGAGAGAGAGAAAGAGACCAAGAACGTAACATGCAGGGGGAGAGGCAGAGGGAGAGGGAGAAGCAGACTCCTCACTGAGCTGGGAGCCACCAGACGTGGGGCTGGATCCCAGGACCCTAACATCATGACCTGAGCTGAAGGCAGATACTTAAGCATCTGAGCCACCCAGGTGCCCCTAATTTATAATTTTCTAACATTGAAGATTAATCTTATTTGCATTTGGGGAATTTTAGAGTTAGGTTAGAGTTCTAAATTTGGGTTCATTCATGTAATAAAGTTTAGAAGTAAGCTATATCAGACTGTCCTGTGTTTCTTGTTAGTATTGGGTTGCTGGGCTCTGAGGCTTTAACATTTTTTTTTAATTTTTATTTATTTATGATAGTCATCACACACAGAGAGAGAGAGGCAGAGACACAGGCAGAAGGAGAAGCAGGCTCCATGCACCGGGAGCCCGATGTGGGATTCGATCCCGGGTCTCCAGAATCGCGCCCTAGGCCAAAGGCAGGCGCCAAACCACTGCGCCACCCAGGGATCCCGGCTCTGAGGCTTTACAGTATAAAGCCAACTTCTCTTCTGTATCAGTTACCAGTAGCATTCACAAGGCCTGGAGTATGAGGAGAACTAAGTGATGCAGCACAAACTTAGAAACAAACCTATGCACCAGAGTAATGTTTTTTGGTCTTTTTCCTTGAGGTCTTTTTTTTTCCCCTTTGATATTGGTCAGTATTTTCTTTTTTTTTTTTTTTAATTTTTATTTATTTATGATAGTCACACACAGAGAGAGAGAGAGAGGCAGAGACATAGGCATAGGGAGAAGCAGGCTCCATGCACCCGGACCCCGATGTGGGATTCGATCCCGGGTCTCCAGGATCGCGCCCTGGGCCAAAGGCAGGCACTAAACCGCTGCGCCACCCAGGGATCCCTGGTCAGTATTTTCATTTGAATTGGAAAGTTTTTCTGAGCCCACGTTCTAAGTCAATACTTGGGAATTTATGGAATAAAGTAACAGAACTCCGTTAGGCTCTCTAGGTTTGCTTTTTATAAGATTAGTCTGAGAGGGCCTATGTAAATCTCAAAGATCAGTTAGAGGTGAATGCCAGCATTTGCATAGTACTTTATGTGTACAGGATAAGTCACTATGCTGCATCTTTAGTTATTTTAATGCCAAGGATTGCTTATTACTTTAAAAATGAAAGTTTGAGTTAAATTAATTAGCTATAATTTAAAAAGAGGAATCATTTCAAGAAAAATTTTGCTTATGAGGAAACTATCATTGTAAGAAGATCTGTGATTTTACATGTTTTCTCCTACCCTTGAACTTAAAAAAAAAAAAATCAGACATTTCCTGTATGGGGATTTTATAATACCCCTATTTTAGTTCTTAAAAGTCATTTGTATGTGCCATACAGAGATACAGTTAAGGTCCTCTTTGGCCTTGTGGTAAGGATTTTGGCCTTGTAGTCAGGCAGTCCTGTGTTGAGTCCTGGGCATTGCCACTTAATTGCTGTGTGACCTTGGGTAGGTTTCCTAGTTTCTCTGACCCTCATTATCCACAACTGTAAATATAGGAGTAATACCTCTTTAGGTTGTTCATTGAAATGAACAAATGTTAAATATCTAAGTAAAATAATAGCAGGTACTTACATAGTTTATATGCCAGACAATTTATTAACTGGCTTAATAATTGTAACAATCCTATAAAGTTGATACTGTTATTTTCCACATTTTTTCAGATGAAGAAATGGAGGCTAATGAAAGGTTGGTTATAGAACTTTACCAGAGTCATACAGCTAGTAAGTAAATAGTAAGCACTCAAAGCTGACTGCTATCATTTAAAAACAAAAATCAAAGCCATAGGAACTTAGGAGTAGTATAGCCAGCCCTTGTCTTTTGCTTTAGTGAAAAATGCATTTGAATATAGATCATTATAAAGCATATTTTATTTGTTTGCTGGAAAGAAATGTTGATTGGAGTATTGTGTTCCTGACCAAAGCTTCAGGATTGTGTAATTTATAAAAGTAATAATGTTCAGTTATTGAATGCTTATTATATACCAGATATAGGGTTAAATACTTTATATATTATTACTTTGCTTAAAGTAAAAAAAAAAAAGTTTTATTAATTTAAGTACTCCCTTTGCGGCCATCTTCCAGTAATTCGCCAAAATGACCAACACAAAGGGAAAGAGGAGAGGTACCCGCTATATGTTCTCTAGGCCTTTTAGAAAACATGGAGTTGTTCCTTTGGCCACATACATGCGAATCTATAAGAAAGGTGATATTGTGGACATCAAGGGAATGGGCACTGTTCAAAAAGGAATGCCCCACAAATGTTACCATGGCAAAACTGGAAGGGTCTACAATGTTACTCAGCATGCTGCTGGCCTTGTTGTAAACAAACAAGTTAAGGGCAAGATTCTTGCCAAGAGAATTAATGTCCGCATTGAGCATATTAAACACTCAAAGAGCCGAGATAGCTTCCTGAAACGTGTGAAGGAAAATGATCAGAAAAAGAAGGAAGCCAAAGAGAAAGGTACTTGGGTCCAACTGAAGCGCCAGCCTGCCCCACCCAGAGAAGCACACTTTGTGAGAACCAATGGAAAGGAGCCTGAACTGCTGGAACCCATTCCCTATGAATTCATGGCATGATAACTGTAAAGAAAATAAAAGACCTCAGGATTGTAAAAAAAAAAAGTACTCCCTTTGCCCAACAGGACTCAAAAACTCAAAAATCCCAAGATCAGGAGTTACATGCTCTTCTGACTGAGCCAGACACCCCTATTATCACTTCATTTAAACTTCACAACAACCTTATAAGAAAGCTGAAGCTCAGAGTGATTTTAAGTGAGTGACTTGTCCAAGGCTAATAGCTAATAGAGAATCCGAAAACTGTCTGATCCGAAAATCTGCTATTAATCACTAGTTTATGTGCCTTGTGTTAGGATACGGCTAACAGATTTCTCTAAAAATCAAGGCAACCAGGGTGCCTGGGTGGCTTAGTCAGTTAAGCATCAGACTCTTTGATTTTGGCTAAGAGGCTAAGATTATGATCTCAAGGTTGTGGGATGGAGCTCTGCTTGGGGCTCTGTGCTCAGCATGGAGTCTCCTTGAGATTCTCTCCCTTTCTCTCTGCCCCTCCCCACTATATGCATGTATACTTTCTCCCAAATAAATAAGTAAATCCTCAAAAAATACATAAAAATAAAGGGAACAGTGTAGGGAATTTTATTTTTTATTTTATTTTTTTAAGATTTATTTATTTATTCATGAGAGACATAGAGAGAGGCAGAGACCTAAGCAGAGCGAGAAACAGGCTCTTCACAGGAGCCCGATGTGGGACTCAATCCCGGATTTCAGGATCACGACCTGAGCCAAAGGCAGCTGCCCAACAGCTGAGCCACCCAGATGTCCCGGGAATTTTAAATAGGGAAAAAAAATTCCTCTCATCGTTTAGAACTAAACAGTGGTTACTTAAAGCTAGGTTTTTATAGGCCAAACTCAGCTTGCTCTCACTTTTCTAAATAAAATTTTGTCAGAACACAGCCACAGTCATTTCTCTATGTATTGTTTCTGGCTACTTTCATACTACTATGGCATAGTTGAGTATCATGAAAGAGACTGTATGGCTCACAGAGCCTAAAATGTTTATTATTTGGCCCATCACAGAAAAAGATTACTGATCCATGACCCATCCAATCCTATTCTTTTATAAATGAACAGACTTGGAGAGATTAGGTAACTTCCCAAAAATGTATCTAGCTAAAATCCAATTATCCTGATACCAAAGTCAATGTTATTTTTGCTAAACCATGCTACCTCTTGTTATTGTTATTTTTAATTTTAAGTTCGACTTATTTATTTTAGAGAAAGCACAGAAGTGGGAGGGGCAGAGGGAGAGGGAGCAAGAATCTGAAGCAGATTCTGCTGAGTGTGGAGCCTGACATGGGGCTCGATATCACAACCCTGAGATCATGACTTAAGCTGAAACAAGAGTTGAACCCTTAACCAACTATGCCACCAAGGCACCCTTATTTTTACTTTTTAAAAGTTTTAATTTATTTATTCATTTAAATAATTACTGCAATGAACAGGGGACTCAAACTCACAACCTCAAGATCAAGTCACATGCTCTTCCAACTGAGCCAGCCAGGTGCCCCATGCTACCTCTTTTTAAGTTCTATAAAATCAATAGCTCTATCTTATGGTCATTATGTAAGGGACTTTAAAGCATTATAAAATGTTTATGACCTATAAGAATATTTAGCCTAGTTATAAAGTAGTGTAGTATAGGTACTATACCTACCACATATACATCTTTAGAAAGTAGAGATCATACAGCTTGCATCCAGTTTTCTTTTTTCCTTACTTTTCCATTATTAATGGAATTTTTTTTACACTATTCATGGAATTTTTTAAGCAATGAAGTGATATCAGATTTGAATTTGGGAATGAAAACTGGCAGCAATCGGAAGGATGCACTCATGAAAGTAGAGGCTGTTGGGAGTTATAATCATAGCTGTGAGTTGTGGCCTGGGACTAACGTGGTATTGCTGGAGAAGCAGGACCAACAATATGAGAGGAATTGAGGAAGTAAAACGTACAGAACTTTGTTATAGTGGGTGAAGTCGAGTGGGAATTTTGAGTACATGGGAGCTTTCACATTCAGTGGGAAGCTTTGATCATCCAGGCTAGTTTGGGCTCTCCTATAACATCCAGTATATCTCTATACTACTGCCTTTACCACATTATTATTATCATCTGTTTTTGTACTATTGGGATAATTCAGGCTCATTAATGGTAGGAATTATGTCATGTCTTATCCATGTAATTTCAGGGGAGATTTATCTTAGATAAACCTTTTAAAGATTAGATTATTTTGTGCATGCATTTTTTAAAAAAATGAAAATAGAAGAGATAGGTTAAGGTGTTCATAAATTTCTTCATATTTAGAGTCTGATTCTTTTAAAGCAGCTTTATCTCTAGAGCCATTTGTTTTTCCATATACCATAATCTCCTGCTGCATCTGGGGGATAGATGATGCAGCATTTAGATGTGCTCTGTCATCATTATTCCAATTTTGTCACCATTCTTCCAATTCTGATGCAGGTGTTTATTTGCTTGGTGTGTGATACACATTCTTTTTGCTTGGATCTTCATAGCAAAATACAACATTCTCTGGTTGCAGATAGCTGCCTTTCTGAGTCTTACGAAGTAATGCTTCTCTCTGTGGTGAAAGACCAGTTTGTGAACCAATATTTTTATAACAGACAACAAAAATTAATTACTAGAAAAATGAAAAAATGGTTGTACAAAATATAAACTTTAATTTTTCATTAGATTCAAAGAGCATAAAATTATTCTGTCAAATACAAATTTCCTGTAAGAGTTTCTAAACACCCCATTTTTGTACTTACCTCATTGCAGACCTGAAACAAAAATTGTGGACCAGACTCACTTTGAATAGCTCTATAAACCACTTGGTTGTTGCTTTTCATATTCATCTTTGAATTGCCATAACCTATAACATGTAATGACTGATTAAATATATCTTGTAAGACAAGTGCTTTTCCCCCTTAACACTGACAATATTTCTATTTTTATTGCAATTTCTTGAAATGTGATTATAAAACCATATGACTTACATACACACACACACACACACACACACATATATATATATATGTGTTGGTTTATGTGCTTCCCTTGTGAAAATAAAACGAAGTTTCCATACTCCTGGTAGAAGACTGAATCTTGTATAGACATGGTGACTGTTAGTCACTCAAACCAGTTTCAAACCTGCTTAACTGAATAAATTACAGTTCCTTTGGGGTGCCTGGGTGGCTTGATTTGTTGAGCATCTGCCTTTGGCTTGAGTCATGGTCCTGGAGTCCTGGGATCCAGCCCAAAATCAGGCTCACTGCTGAGTGAGGAGCTTGCTTCTCCCTCTCCCCTTACTGTTCCCCCTGCTTGTACATGTACACACACTATTCTCTCTGTCAAATAAAATATTTTTTAAAAGAGGAAAAAAGTTACAGTTCTTTAGAATTGTTTTTAAGTCAGTGTAATTAACCAACAGCAACCTGCCTTAGTGAACAAGATTTTGCAAGCCAGCCATGCTTCAGAGCCTCTGAAAATTCACCAATTCCTGGACTCCACATTTCCTCCTAAACCCTATGTATGACTAGCAATCTTGCCTGGCCAGCATAGCTCTCGTAAGGAAGTAATTATTATTTAGTTTTGTGTTTTTTGTTTCATTTCAGATGTTGAATGGGGAATACCTTTCACACTTAGAAAAAAATATTGGTAAATTTATTTTTTAGTAGGCTTTATATTTTGAGTCAAAATATTTTTTTATATTTTGAGTCATTTTTTTATCTTTAAGTGCAACCCTGTGACTTCTATGACATTCTTAAACAAAACTATTAAGTAATAGAGTCCCTACCTAAGAGAGGGTTCATACATTTTATTCACATACTTAGGTAAAATTCAAGTCTTTTTAAACATTTTTTAATTTTTAGGAGTACCTCAGTGGTGCAGTTGGTTAAGTATCTGATTCTTGGTTTTGGCTTAGGTTGTGATCTCAGGGTTGTGGGATTGAGCCTCAAATGGCGTTCCATGCTCAGCTTGGAGTCTGCTTAAGATTCTTTATTCTTCTTCTTTTTTTTAAAGATTTTATTTATTTATTCATTAGAGACATAGAGAGAGAGAGAGAGAGGCAGTGACACAGGCAGAGGGAGAAGCAGGCTCCGTGCAGGGATCCCGACGTGGGACTAGATCCTGGGTCTCCAGGATCCCGCCCTAGGCTGAAGGCAGTGCTAAACCGTTGAGCCCCCAGGGCTGCCCAGATTCTTTCTTCCTCTGTCCCTCTACTCTTCTGAAGATGAATAAATCTTTTAAAATGAAATATTTATATATTTTTTTACAACTTTATACTAGACTTCCCAATTATTATGACTATAAATTATGTGAACTAGTTCAACAAATGAATATAGTAGTGAAATATTAATAGAAAGCCTTCTTATAAAACAGACTCCAAAATTGAAACATCTTACAAAGTATTCAGTGCAGTGAAAATGTTTTTTATAGGCTCTGGAAATGACACTAGTATTTAACAAGCAGACTTTAATAACAGTTGTATCTGATACATGGTAATGCTAAGAAAAACTTTTTTTTTTTAAATCACAGAAGTAAATTGCTAGAAGTCATGTATTCCTTGACTAAATAGGAACTATTGTAACTGTAATCCAGTTGGTTAAAGCAGCAACTTCTTCTTTAATAATTATGGACTGCTTGATTTAAAATTTAAAATCTCTGTTCTTTGCTTTTATAAATAAAAGTGAAATAATGAGTATAGCCTATCAGATACTGTATAAAGTGTAATATTTTGTATCTTCTTAAAATCTTCACCTAACTGAATCATAAGGAGTACAAACTACAGTTATCTTATTTTATTTTAAACTACAGTTATTTTAAGGAATGAATGAATCTAGACTTTCTGGAACAGGAGCTTGGGAAGATGATGGAGTAGGAGGATTCTGAGCACTCCTCCCATGGACACATCAGAGTGTAACTACATAAAGTTCAACTCACTTTGAAAATAACCTGAAGACTACCAGAAGAGCTGTTCAACAGCTAAAGACATAAAGAAAAGGTCACATTGAGAAGGGTAGGAGGAGCAGAGATGTGGCTGGGAACCAAACCTCCACTCAGTGGGAGGGATATCACAAGCCTGGAGATCCTCCCTGAGGAGTGAAAGGATCAAGCCCCATGTTGGGTACCCCATACCCTGTAGATCTGTACTGAGAAAATGAGCCTCCTTACCATCTGGCTTTGAAAATCATCAGGGCTTAATTCTAGGAGAGCTGGAGGGCTATAGAAAATTGAGACTCTTCTTTTAAAGGGCTAGTACTCTATATTACTCTCTCTGAGAACAAACACAGAGGCAGTAGTTTGAAAAGTGCCTAGTTTATATGTGAAGGAGATTTTTTGACTAATTTTAGAGAATGTGTTGGAGAGGTTGAGATCCGTTGGAATTTTCTCTGGGAATGGAAGTGTAGACAGGCATCATTTTTCTTGTCCTCCTTCAGCCTAACTGGCCCAAAGCTGGGGGGGGGGGGGCGGGGAGCCAGTTCTGATACTGCCTATCATTCTCTTGCAGATCTACCCAACCCAATCTTCAGGTGTACCTCCAAAGCAGCTGCCACTCTGCCATATCAAGCAGGCATCCTTGGTGTCTCCCCCTCCCCCCAAAGCAACTGCTGCCCTCTCATATGCAACAGGCATGTCCTCCCAAGTGACTCCTGCCCCAGGTTGGAGAGGCTGAGATCTGTCGGAATTTTCTCTGGGAATGGAAGTATAGACAGGCCTACCTGTCCTGCCTACCAGTACTCCCACAACAGTTGAAGCTAGGCCTCTCAGCCAGCTGTACCAGGGTTTAACCTGACCAACCAGCATGTCCATAGTATCGGCCATTCAACTAGCTGGGCTAGGGGCCAGCTCTGCTCATCAGTATGCCCATGGTGTTGAGGTTAGTCAATACAGTCATCCTGGGTGGGGGCCAGCCCCCACCCACTGGTGTACTTGCAGCAGTCATGGCCCAGTTACATCAGGAGGGCACATGTATCCCATAAAGGTGATGCCCCTGGAGCACCTGGTTCTGGTGACCAGGGGTGGTATTGTGCTACTGGGCCACATAGGAAGCCCTCCACATAAGGCCTCTACTTTCAAGACAAGGAGACATATCTGATCCACTTGACATAGAAGCAGAGTCAGTCAACATGAGGGGAGAGGGGAATATGTTCCAAATAAAAGAACAAGACAAATCTCAGAAAAAGAAATAAATGAAACATATAAGCAATCTCCCCGATACAGAGTTCAAAGTAACGGTCATAAACAGGCTTGCCAGATTTGAGAGAAGAGTGGATGAATTGAGTGAGGATTTCAACAAAGAGAAAATACAAGAAAGAACCAATCAGAGCTGAAGGATATAATAACTGAAATAATGACACTACAGGGAGTCAACAAAGATTAGAAGATGTAGAATGGATCAGTGATCTGGAAGGTGTGGGAGTGGAAATCATCCAAGTTGAACAGCAAAAAAGAAAAAAGCATTAAAAAAAATGAGGATAGGTTAAGGAACCTCTGGGACAATATCATGCATACTGACATTTGCATTATAGGGGCTCCAGAAAGAGAGAGAAAATGGCAGAGGACTTATTTATAGAGATGATTGATGAAAACTATCCTAACCTGAGGAAAGAAACAAGCATGCAGGTCCAGGAAGTAGAGAGAGCCTTAAACTAGATGAACCCAAAGAGATCCACACCAAGACATATACTAATTAGAATGTCAAAAATTAAAAATAAAGAGAATCTTAAAAGCAGCAAGGGAAAAGCAACTAGTTACATACAATGGAAAACCAAAGGCCATCAGTTGCTTTTACATCAGAAACTCTTTTTTTTTTTTTTTTTTTTCCAGCAGAAACTCTTCAGGCCATAAGGGAGTGGTATGATATATTCAGGGGGCTGAAAGGAAAAAAATCTATAACCAATCCACCCAACAAGATCATTCAGAATTGAAGGAGAGTTAAAGAGTTTCCCAGACAAACAAAAGTTGGAATTCATTACCACTAAATCGACCTTACAGGAACTTTTAAAGGGACTTCTTTAAGTGGAAAAGAAAGGCCAAAACTAAAAGTAAGGAAGTCATGAAAGGAAAAAATTCCACTGGTAAAGGCAAACATATAGTAAAGGTAGTATCACTTATAATGCTAGTATGAAGGTTTAAAAGACGGAAGTATTAAGATTATTTAATACTTAATTATTTACAGTAATTAAGAGATATACAAAGTTAAGAGATATAAAATATGACAATATAAGCATAAAACATGGAAGGGGAGAATAAAAATGTAGTGCTTTTAGAATGAGTTCAAACTTGTGATTATCGACTTAAAATAGACTGCTATATGCACAGGATGTTAAATATGAACTTCATTATAACCATAAATCAAAATCCTGTAACAGATACATTAAAGATAAAGGAATCCTGGATGCCTGTGTGGCTCAGCAGTTAAACATCTGCCTTCAGCCCAGGGCATGATCCTGGAGACCTGGGATCGAGTCCTGCCTCGGGCTCCCTGCATGGAGCCTGCTTCTCCCTCTGCCTGTATCTCTGCCTCTCTCTCTCCCTGTGTCTCTCATGAATAAAGAAATATAAAATCTTAAAAAAAAAATAAAGATAAAGGAATTCAGTCATACAACTAAAGAAAATCATCAAATCAGAAGGCAAGAGAGCCAGAGAAGAATGGAACAGCGAAGAATTATAAAAACAACCAGAAAACGACAAAACAGCAATAAGTATGTACCTGTCAGTAGTTACTTTTTTTTTTTTTAAGATTTATTAGAGCATGCATACATGACTGTGGGAAGGGGCAGAGAGGGAGGGAGAGGGACAGGCAGACTGCTGAGCACAGAGCCTGACACAGGGCTCAATCTCATAACCCTGAGATCATGACCTGAACTGAAACCACGAGTTGGCTGCTCAACCTTTTGAGCCACCAGGTACCCCTATTAGTAGTTACTTTAAATGTGAATGAACTAAATGCTCATAAAAAGACATAAGGTGACTGAATAATGAATCAGGATCAGTCATTATGCTACAAGACACTCACTTCACATACAGACTGGAAGTGAAGGGATGCAAAAAGAAACTCCATGCAGGAGTGCTGCTCTCTCTCAAATCTTTTTTTTTTTTTTTGAAGAATTATTTTAGAGAGAGAGTACATAAGCAGGGGGAGAGGGAAAGGAGAGAAGCAGGCTCCCCCCTGAATGTGGAGCCAGACGTGGGGCTCAGTCTCACAATAGAATCATGACCAGGGCTGAAACCCAAGACTCAAGTGCCTAACTAGCTGAGCCACCCAGTCACCCCTCAAATAAATTAGATCTTAAAATATAAATATTTCATGTAAATGGGAGTGAAAGAAAAACTGGAGTAGCAATTCTTGTATCAGACAAAATAGACTTTAAAACAAAGACTGTGTAATGAGACACAGAAGGGTATTACATAATGATAAAGAGCACGATCCAACAAGAAGGTATAACAGTTATGAATATCTATGCACCCAACATAGGAGCACCTAGTTGTATAAAGCAAATATTGACAGTATACAATAATAGTAAGGAATTTAAAACCCCATTCATATCAGTGGGCGGATCATATGGGTTTGAACAACACATTAGACCGGATGGTCTTAGCAAATATATACACAACATTCTATCCAAAAAGGGCAGAGTGCACATGGAACATTTTCCAGGATAGATCGTGTTAGGCTACAAAACAAGTCTCGGTACACTTTTTAAAAGATTATTTATTTATTCATGAGAGACACAGAGAGAGAGGAAGAGACATAGGCAGAGGGAGAAGCAGGCTCCTCGTGGGATGCCTGGGTGGCTCAGCGGTTGAGCATCTGCTTTTGGCTCAGTGTGATCCCAGAGTCCCGGCATCGAGTCCCAAATTGGGCTTCCTGCATGGAGCCTGCTTCCCCCTCTGCCTGTGTCTCTGTCTCTCTCTGTGTCTTTCATGAATAAATAAATAAAATCTTAAAAAAATAAAAAGCAGGCTCCTCACAGGGAGCCTGATGCAGGACTGGATTTCAGGACCCCAGATCATGTGACCTGAGCCAAAGGCAGACGCTCAACCACTGAGCCACCCAAGTGTAGTCTCAATACACTTAAGGTTGAAATCATATCAAGCATCTTTTCTCACCATAACAGTATGAACCTAAAAATTAATTACAAGGGAAGAAAAAACTTGAAAAAGCTGAACAATGTGCTACTAAACAACCAATGGGTCAGTGAAGAAATCAAAGAGGAAATAAATACATGGAGATAAAATGGAAACACAAGGCAGATTCTTTGGTATGTGGAAGGTCTGTCTCAAGAACAAAAAAATCTCAAATAATTTAACCTTATACCTAAAGGAGTTAGAAAAAGAACAAAGCCCAAAATTAGTAGAAGGAAAAAAATAACGAAGATCAGAGCAGAAATAAATGAAATAGAGACTTTAAGAAGTCGTAAAATGGTTAATGAAACTAAGAACTGGTTCTTTGAAAACGTAAAATTGACAAACCTTTAGCTAGACTCATCAAGAAGAAAAAAGGAAGACTCAAGTATATAAAATCAGAAATGGAAAAGAAGTTATAACCAACACCACAGAAATACAAATACTTATAATAGACTACTATGGAAACAAATTGGACAACTTAGAAGAAATGGATACATTTCTAGAAACACAATCTTCCAAGACTGAATTAGAAGAAGTAGAAAATCTGGACCTACTGGTTACTGGTAACAAAATTGAATTGATTATCAAACTCCAAACAAATAAAAGTTTCAGACCAGGTCATTTCCCAGGTGAAGTCTGTCAAACATTTGAAGAAGAATTAGTACCTGTTCTTACAACATTTTTCCAAAAAATGGAAGAGGAAGGAGTACTTCTGAATTTATTTTACCAAGCCAGCATTACTCTGATACCCAAACCAGACAGAGACACCACACAAAAAAAGAGAAAATTATAGGCCGTTGTCTTTGATAAACATACATGCAAAAGTCCTCAACAGAATATTACCAAGCCAAGCTCAGTAATACATTAAAGGGATCATTCACCATAGTTAAGTGAGATTTATTCCAGGGATACAAAAATGGTTAATATTCACAGCTCAATCAATGTGATATATCACATTAACAAGATGAAAGATTAAAATCACATCATATCAGTAGATGCATAAAAAGCATTTAACAAAATGCAATATTTGTTCTTGATAAAAACTCAGCAAGGTGGGCTTAGAGGGAACATACCTCAACATAATAAAGGCCATATATGAAACATAAGCAGAAGACCTGGATAGACATTTTTTCCAAAGAAGACAGATGGCCCACAGGCACATAAAAAGATGCTCAATACAATTAACCATAAGAGAAATGCAAATTAAAATGGGAATGTAATATCACCTCATACCTGTCAGGATGGCTGTTATCAAAAAGACAAAAAAATGGGCCTTGTAGGTGGCGCAGTTGGTTAAACATCCAACTCTTAGTTTTGGCTCAGATCATGATCTCAGGATTGTGAGATTGAGCCCCATGTTGGGCTCTGCACTCAGCGCAGAGTCTGCTTGGGACTCTCTCTCCTCCCTCTGCCCCTCCCCTTTCATATATATGTGCACACTCTTTCTCTCTCTAAAACAAATCTTTTAAAAAAGATAAATAACAAGTCTTGGCAAGGGTATAAAGGAGAATTCTTATGCACTGTTGGTGTAGCCATTATGGAAAACAGTATGGAGGTTCCTCAAAAAATTAAAAATGGAAATACCTATGCACTCCCATGTTTATTGCAGCATTATTTACAATAGCCAAGACATGGAAGCAGCCCTAGTGGCCATCAATAGTGAGTGGATAAAGATGTGGTATAAATAAAGTGGAATATTATTCAGTCATAAAAAAACCAAAATCTTGCCATTTGTGACAAACATGGATGGACCTAGAGGATATTATGGTAAGTAAAATAATCAGACAAGACAAATACCATATAATTTCATTTATATTTGGAATCTAAAAAACAAATGAACAAACAAAAAAATTAAAGAAACTCTTAAATACAGAGACCAAGATAGTGGTTGTCAGAGGTGGGGTGGGTGGGACGATTGGTGAAATAGGTGAAGGGAATCAAGAGTTAAAAAATTTTTTTAAAGATTTTATGTATTCATGAGAGACACAGAGAGAGGGGCAGATACATAGGCAGAGGGAGAAGCAAGGTCCGTGCTGGGAGCCTGATGTAGAACTGGATCCCAGGACCTGGAGATCACGACCTGAGCCAAAGGCAGATGCTCAACCAGTGAGCCACCCAGGTGCCCCAAGATTTAAAATTTCCAGTTTTAAAATAAATCATAGGAATGAAAATACAGCATAGGGAATATAGTCAATAATATTGTAATAATTTTGTATGATGATATATGGTAACTACACTTAGTGGTAAGCATTGCATAATGTGTAGAACTTTGAATCACTATGTTGTACCTGAAACTAATATATATGTCAACTATGCTTCAATTAAAACAAATAATAGAAGAATTAATCTAATAATACTATTGCTGCCTGTAGTAGGTACTGCAGAAGTGCCATTTGGAGTTCCTCTTTCTACTAAGTACTGTTCTGATTAATGTGCAGTATAAAAGTCACTCTTTGCCTACAAAGATTTTAGCTAGGAGAATAATACAGTCTGAGCTAATACAGTGTTCTGCATAATAGTATTATATGTTGATAGTACATACTAATATGTGATATAGAGTGTAAATACAAGGAAATCAGAAAAAGGAGAACAGAGTGACTTAACATAGTATCTTTATGCGTTAGCCGTTAAGTTTTGTTTTCTGAAATTTATTGTAAGTTGTGTTAAAACATAAAAACACTTTAGTTTTATTATATATTCTCTGCACTGAACCAGTAAAACTATCTGCTTCTGCATGAAATACTTTGTTCTTCAGAATTTATTTTGTTGATTGATAATGACTTTACTAGCACTTAGAGGACAACAACAACAGGAAAAAATGGTCTCAATTCCTGTCTGCTTCAGTGTCATAACACACTATGGTATGATAGAAACATTACCATGGATCATGTCTTTTTTTTTTTCTTTTTTAATCTCTTATTCTATTGGGGAAGCGAGGGTATCTTATTTTTTTCTTCCTACAGGTCAAAATCTTAGATACATTTTTTAAACATTTTGAGTTAGAGTTTAGGTTGAGTTTTACTTTCACTTAATACAGTCTTTGTGAGTTACAAAGTCTGTGAAGCTCCTTAGAAGAGTGAAATGTCAGGATAAATATTCTTTTCCTGCTCTTGTCTTCCTATTTTACTTTATATATTTTTAAAAGTTTAGGACAGACATTGCATTCTTTGAATAGACTGTTTTAAAAGAATTTAATATAGAAAATTTTTGAGATGCTATATCATGCCCAAATCTGATATCAATAAAAAATAATTATATAAAATGGATATTAATGCCCCTTTTCATGGAACAATCTTCTAAGGAAATAGTTTTGTGACAACAATGATAAATTAAGCTGTTCGTAAACAGGAGCTAGAGAGGCTTAATATGTGTATGATAGTTCTGAATTCTGTGTCAGTAAACCTAGTAAGGTTTAGAAATAACATATTAGTAATGCTTGCTAGTTAATCCTAACACTCATACTTATAGGGCACAAAATATGGTATGATGAAGGTTCTGGATGAAAGAAGACTTACTAGTCTAACCAATAATGAAGAGCTGACCAAGTTCCTTTATATTGGGGGAAAATCATACAGCCCACAAAAATCATGTTGACTCAGTCACTTATGACCTAAGCTTATGTGGGCAAGATACATAGATATTGAGATATTTTTCTCTAAGTTATTTAACATTGTGTTAAGTAGACAAGTCTAAAACACAAAAGAAATAAAGTCACTCCAAAGAAGTACATTTTACCATGTGAGTTCACAGAAGGGTGAACACACCCCATTGGAAGAATTTAGAGAAGGCTTCATGCCATTCAGAAACATTATTTCAGTTGGGCCTAGATGTCATTCCCTCACAAGAAATAGGTTTAGTACTTGCACATATATTTGAGAAAAATGGAATAGTGAAGTCTGATTTAATATAAAAAGAATGGACTTTTAGAGCTGAATTGAAATTCTAGCTCCCATGTTCCACCTGTGTCACTTTGGGCAAGTCAGGGATGTTCAGGCCATTATAATGTACTCGTGATGTTTAAATGAGGAAGTATATGCAAGATTTTTATCAAAATATTTGACACATAGTGGTTTAGTAAGTAACCTTTCCCTCCTTTCCCCTACTTTATGTCAAAAATTGATGGAGGATATGCTGGAAAATTGAATTTAAATAAAAATTTTTTAAAAAAATAATGGAAGAAAAGACTAGAAGGTAATTTGGAATCAGAGCAACGAATGCCAGGTTAAGCAGTTTGAACTACATCATCAAATAGTTTGGAATTGACACTGAGAGCTAGATAAGTCTGGCAGCATTGCCCATAATATATTTTTAGGGATGATACGGGCATGGTAATTGGTCAATGGGGGCTATTATAATCCAAGCAAGATTTGTACATCTCAGAGTACAGTAGTCCCCCCACCGCTCCCTTACCTATGGCTTCATATTCTGCAGTTTCGGTTTTGTGAGATCAACTGCTGTTCAGAAGCAGATGATTCTCCTGACGTATCATCAAAAGGTCAATAGTAGCCTGATAGTGTATCGTAATGCCTGCCATTCATCTCACTTCATCTTATGTAGGCATTTTGTCATCTCACATCACAAGAAGTGTAGGTATAGTACACTAAGGTATTTTGAGAGAGAGCACATTCGCATAATTTTTATTACCATATGTTATATTTGTTTTATTATTGTTAATTTCTTACTGTTAATTTCTTATTGTTAATATATTAAACTTTATCATAAGTATGTATATATATATATAGGAAAAAACATGGTATATACTCTCTGCAGAGAGTTTGGTTTGGTACTCTCTGCAGTTTCAGGATCCACTTGGGAGTGTTGGAACATAAAGGGGCTGCAGATAAAAGGGCTACTATACAATGAAAAAGAGTTGAATTCAGTGAGAGCAGGAAAAATGGAGGAATAGGAGAGAGATTTTTCCAAGGAGATTTCAGGGGAATTGAAACTAATAGGTTATGAAAGTCAGAGGGGCTAGATATGGTTCAGGTTACAAACGAGGGCTGCTGAAAAAATGGCATCCCCACAAGCAAAAGTAGGAAAATTAAAATAGCTGGTTTTATTTATTTATTTATTTTTTAAATAGCTGGTTTTAGAAGGAAGAAGAGAGGTACTTTGTTTTTGTTGTTTTTCTAAAATTCTATTTTACTTGCCAAGTGCTTGGGACAGACCTTTGGAGCTGTGCTATATAGGTTTGAACACTAGCTCTACCACTTGGCTCCACTTGGGCTCTACTCCATCTCATTGTGCCTCAATTTCCATATCTGTAAAAGGGGCAAAATAAAAATAGCTGCCTCATAGAGCCATAGAGGGAACAGGATTTAATAGACATAAAGCACTTGAAACAGTGATAGGCAGATAGTATTTTGAATCATGATGGTGACGATGGTAGTAGTATTTTGAATGATGATGATTGTGATGATGTCTACCTTTGTATCTTACTCTGTGGGCTCATTTATCCCATTAGGGAATAGACTGGCTTGTGATTATATTGTCTTTTGTGTGTGTTTTTTTAAAGATTTTATTTATTCATGAGAGACAGAGAGAGGCAGAGACACAGGCAGAGGGAGAAGCAGGCTCCATGCTGGGAACCCGACGCGGCACTCGGCACTCGATCCAGGGATTGCAGGATCACGCCCTGGGCTGAAGGCAGAGCTAAACCGCTAAGCCACCCAGGCTGCCCTGTCTTTTGTGTTCTTATGATTTTATCATAAATATGTTGCAATGTAACTGTCTTTTTTTCTATTTTTTATCATACAGTAAAATTTGATATTTTTGGTGTACAGTTCTGTGAATTTTAACACATGTATAGATTTTTTTGATCACCACCAAAATCAGGATACAAAATAGTTCCATCATGCCCCAAAACTCCTTTGTGCCAGCTCTCTATAGTCACATCCTCTCCCCATCCCAACCCCTGGCAACCACTAATTTGTTTTCTGTCACTTATGGTTTTGCTTTTTGAGAATATCATATAAATTAAATCATGAAATAACCTTTTGAGACTATTTCTTTTGCAGTCATAACTAGTATGATACCCTTGAGATTCATCCAAGTTGTTGCATGTACTGTTTTTATTGCTGAGTAGTATTCCATTGTATGGATGTACCACAGTTTATCTCTTCACTTGTGGACGATTATTTGGGTTGTTTCTGGCATTTGGAAGATAGAAGTGCTATAAATTGTCATGTATGTATTTCTCTGCTAAATTGTCATGTATGTATTTCTCTGCAAACATAAGTTTTCATTTCTCTAGGGCATATACTCAGGAGTGAATTGCTGGACCATAGAGTAAGTGTATGTTAATTGTGTAAGAAACAGGAACTTGGGTGGCTCAGTAGGTTAAGCATTTGACTCTGGATTTCAGCTCAGGTCTTGATCTCAGGGTCGTGAGTTCAAGCTGTGCATTGGGCTCTGTGCTTGGCATGGAGCCTATTTTTTAAAAATTGTATAAGAAATGCCATTTTTTTTAGAGCAGCTACACCATTTTGCATCTCCACAAGCATTGCATGAAAGTTCCAAGTGTTTCACATCCTCACCAGCACTTGGTAGTGTTAATATTTTTTAGTTCAGCTATTCTGATAGGTGTGTAGTAGTATTTCTTTTTTTTTAAAGATTGATTGATTGATTGATTGATTGATTTAGAGAGGCAGAGGCAGAGACACAGGCAGAGGGAGAAGCAGGCTCCATGCAGGGAGCCGATGTGGGACTCGATCCAGGATCACACCCCGGGCTGCAGGCAGCGCTAAACCACTGCGCCACAGGGGCTGCCCGTGTAGTAGTATTTCATCATGGTTTTTATTTTCATTTCTCTAATGGTGATGTTGAGCATCTTTTTGTGCACATGTTTGCCACCAGTATATCCTCATTGTTGAAAAGTCTTAAGTCTTTTGCCTGTATTTTAATTGGGTAGTTGTCCTTTTACTGTTGAATTTTGAAAGCTCTTTATCTATTTGGAATGCAAGTTTTTTGTCAGATATTTTATTTGCAAACATTTTGTCTAAGTCTGGAGTTTGGCTTTTAATTTTTTTTACAGTATCTTTCTCATAGCAAGTATTTTCAATTTTGATGGAGTCCACTTTGCCAGTTTTTTCTTTTATGTATCTAAAAATTCTTTTCTAAAGACTAGTGGTCTAACCTCAGTCTTGAACTTTTTCCCCTAACTTTTCTAAAACTTACATACATATATAGTCTCTGATCCATTTTGAGTCAATTTTTTTCTTTAAAGGTTTTATTTGACAGAGAGTGAGAGAGAGAGAGAGAGAGCAAATGCACAAGCAGAGGAAGCAGCAGGGAGAGGGAGAGGAAGAAGCAGGCTCCCTGCTGAGCAAGGAGCTTGATGTGGGGCTTGATTCCAGGATCCTGGGATCATGACCTGTGCCAAAGGCAGATGCTTAACCAACTGAGCCACCCAAGCACCCCATTTTGAGTTAATTTTTATGTGAGGTGTTTTTATGTGTGAGGCTTAGGCCAAGGTTCATATTCTGTATATGGATGTCCAATTGTTTCAACATCACTTTTTGAAAGACTCTTTTCTCCACCGAATTGCTTTGTACCTTTTCAAATCAATTGGCTAATTGATAGATGAAAAGATAAAGATGTGGTACATATACACAATGGAATAATAGCTATAAAAAATAATGAAATCTTTCCAGTTGTGACAACATAGTTGAGCCTAAATGGTATTATGTGACGTGAAATAAATGAGACAGAGAAAGACAAATACCGTATGATTGCACTTATATGTGGACTCTAAAAAACAAAACAAATGAACAAACAAACAGAAGCAGGCTGATAAATACAGAGAAGAAACTACTGAGTGCCATAGGAGGAAGGTGGGAGGATGGATGAAATAGGTTGTAGGGGATCAAGAGGTACAAACTTCCAGTTATGAAATAAATAGGTCATAGAAATACAAGGTATAGCATAGGGAATACAGTAAATAATATTGTGATAACTGTATGGTGACATGGTAACTCCACTTATTTTGGTAAGCATTGCATAATGTGTAGAATTATTAAATCACCATGTTGTACACCTGAAACTGAAACAACATTGTATTTCAATTATACTATAATTTTAAAAAATCAAGGGGTGCCTGGCTGAAGAGCATGTGCTCATAGGGTCATGAGTTTGGGCCCCCCATTGAGGGTAGAGATCACTTAAAGATTTTAAAAAATCAGTTTGCCATATTGTGTGGTTCTGTTTCTGAACTGTGTTCTGTTGATGTTTATGCCTGTCCATTCACATTATCACATTGTTTGTTTAAGCATTTAAATGTGAAAGATTTAGATTTCCAGTTTTGTAGTTTATGTTTCCAGGAATGCATCTATTTCTTTCAGATTGCCTAATTTGTTGGCATATAGTTGCTTGTAGTATGTTCTTAAAATTGTTTGTATGCCCTTGGTGTTGGTCGTGCCCAGGAATTGCACTATTAGGTATTTACCCCAAAGATAAAAATGTGATCTGAAGGGGCACCTGCTCTTAGAAACAATGTCCACAATAGCCGAACTGTGGAAAGAGCAGAGATGTCTATCAACAGATGAATGGATAAAGAAGATGTGCTATATAACACAATGAAATATTACTCAGCCATCAGAAAGGATGAATACTTTACCATTTGCATCAGTGTAGATGGAACGGGAAAGTATTATGCTGAGTGAAATAAGTCATTCAGAGAAAGACGGTTATCAGGTTTCACTCATGTGAAATATAGGAAACAGCACAAAGGATCATAGGGGAAGGGAGGGAAAAGTGAATGGGAAGAAATCAAAGAGGGAGATAAACCATGAGAGACTCTTAACTATTGTAAATAAACTGAGGGTTGCTGGAGGGGAGGAGGGTGAGGGGATGGAGTAACTGGGTGATGGACGTTAAGGAGGGCACATGATGTGATGAGCACTGGGTGTTCAATGCAACTGATGATAAATTGCTGAACACTATATCTAAGATTAATGGTGTATACTATATATGAGTTTAAATTAAAGTTTTAGATTTCAGAAAAATTGTGAAGATAGTACATATAATTCCTGTATATCCCCCTCATCCACTTTCCTCTGTTATTAACATCTTTCATTAAATTGGCATGCTTGTTATAATTAATGATACATTATTGACTAAAGCCCAATACTTCATTTAGATTTCTTTAGTTCTTTTTTTTTTTTTTTTTTTTTTTTGAGAGTGCACATACATACACACGCCACACATGTGATAGGGAAGTCCGGGGAGGGGGCAGAAGGAGAGGGGAGAGAATCTTAAGCAGGCTCCAGGCCCAGAGTGGAGCCCAAGGTGGGGCTTAATCTCACGACCTGAGGTGATGACCTGAGCCAAAATCCAGAATCAGAGGCTTAACTGACTGAGCTATCCAGGCACTTCCAGATTTCCTTAGTTTTAACTAACGTCTGATTTCTGTTAGAGGATCCCATTCAGGATACCACATAACAATTAGTTGTCATGTCTCCTTAGTCTTCTCTTGGCTGTCATGGTATCTCAGATTTTTCTTGTTTTCAATGACCTCGAGGAGTATTGGTCAGGTATTTTGTAAAATGTCCCTCAGTTGAAATTTGTCTGGTATTTTTCTCATAATTAGGGATTATGGATTTGGAGTAGGTACATATAACAGAGATAAAATGCCATTTTCATCACATATTAAATCAAGCATATATACTGTCAACATGACTTATCAAAATTGGTGTAAACCCTCATCAACTGACTGAGGTAGTGCTCGTCAAATTTCTTCACTGTAAAGTTACTTTTTTTTCTTTTTGCCCCTTTTCATACTGTGCTCTTTAGAAGTAACTTGCTATATGCAGCCTGCACTTAAAGAGTGGAGAGTTATACTCCACTTCCTTGAGGATGAAGTACCTACATAAATTATTTAGAATTTTTCTGCATAGGAGTTTTGTCTGTTCTCCTCACTTATATATTACTTACATCATTTGTTTTTATCAGTATGGTATGGACTTACAGATATTTCTTCTATACTTTGAGTTGTAGTCCTATTTATATATATATATTTTTTGGGGGGGGGGCTAAAGGCATGTAAGTTATGCTTTTAAATTAGATGTGATTCCTCAAACCTTATTCTCTTTCAAAATTGTTTTATATATATTGTTTCTTTGCCTTTCCATGTAAATTTTAGAGTTAGCTTCTCTGTATCTATAAATAAATCTGTTATTTTGATTTTGATTGCTTTAAATCTGTACATCAATTTGCAGAAAATATCAGCTATTTTGAATTTTCTAATCCATAAACATGTTATATTTCTCTATTAGATTTTGATTTTTCTGCATTCATGTTTTGTTAGGTTTATACCTGAGTATTTCATTTTTTTGTGCCACTTAATTTTTTCATTTTTTTTATTAAAGATTTTATTTATTTATTAGAGACACAGAGGGGGCGGGGGCAGAGACACAGGCAGAGGGAGAAGCAGGCTCCGTGCGGTGAGTCTGATGTGGGACTCAATCCTGGGTCCCCAGGATCACGCCCTGGGCTGAAGGCAGTGTTAAGCCACCGGGGCTGCCCTTTTGTGCCACTTTAAATAGAGTGCCTTTTAAAATTTCATTTTTCAATTGTGCATTGCTAAGGTATGGAAATATTGCTTTCGTTTTGTGGTTCACCTTGTATTTTGTGATGTTCCTAAACTTGTTCTAGCAATTTATTGGAAATGTTTTACATAGGTAATGTCCACTAATGGAACAGTTTTATTTCTTCCTAATCTCTGTGCCTTCTGTTTCCTTTTCATGCCTTATGGAACTGGAGAAAACCTAGTGGTTTTTCTTTTTTTAACATGTTGTTATGATGGTTTATTAGGGTGTTAATAGGGTGGATTATATTGATTTTTTGAATATTGAAGCAGCCTTATTACATTTTTAGGATAAACCCCACTTGGTCATTGTTGTTATTCTCTATTTTCCTGGATTATGTTTGCTGATGTTCTGTTGGGGATTTTTGTGTCTTAGTTCATGAAAGATACTGGTTTTTAGTTTTTGTTTTCTTTTTCTGTACTCTGGTTTTGGTGTCAGAGTAATCCTGGTCTCAAAAGATGAATTAGGAATGTTCTCTTTCTGTTTTCTGAAAGATTTTTGTAGAATTGATGCTATTTTATTTTAAATATTTGGTAGAATTTGCTTGTGAAGTCATTTGGACTTTGAGATTGCTTTTCAGGGGGGATCCCTGGGTGGTGCAGCGGTTTAGCGCCTGCCTTTGGCCCAGGGCGCAATCCTGGAGACCCGGGATCGAGTCCCACATCAGGCTCCCGGCGCATGGAGCCTGCTTCTCCCTCTGCCTGTGTCTCTACCTCTCTCTCTCTCTGTGACTATCATAAAAAAAAAAAAAAAAAAAAAAAAAAGAATAGAGATTGCTTTTCAATATGTAGTTATAGAAATATTCATGTTATCTCTTGGGTAGATTTTGGTAGATTGTGGTTTTGAGAAATTCATTTAATCTAAGTTGTCATATTTATGTGTGTAAAATTTACTGTCGTAGTCACCTTACTAACCTTTTAATGCCTATGAGGTTCATAGTGATAGTGTCTGATATTCCAGATATCGGTGACTAGTGTGGTTCCCCCACCTGTTTTGGGGGGCAGTCTTGTTAGATGTGTATCAGTTTTGTTGATCTTCCCCAGAAACAGCTTTTGTCTTTTATTTTATATCTTTTCTGTTTTTAGTTTTATTGGCTTGTGCTGTTTATTATTTCCTCTGGGTATTTTTTCTCCTTTTTTTCTAGTTTATTAAGTTGAAAGTTTAGATTCTTGATTTCACGTCCTTTCTTTCTTTAAAGATTTTATTTATTTGAGAGAGAGAGAACGAACGAGTGGGAGGAGGGGCAGAGGGAGAAGCAGATTCCCCCCATGGAGCAGAGAGCTTGACGTGGCCCTCAATCCCAGGGCCTTGGGATCATGACCTGAGCCAAAGGCAGACATGTAACCAACTGAACCACTCAGGCACCCATTTTTTTGTTTTCTAATATAAGCATTTAGTGCTCTAAATTTCCCCATGCACTGCTTTAGCTGTAACACTAAATTTGTAACATCAAATTTTGATACATTGTATTTTCATTCTTCTTCAGCCTAGAATGTTTTCTAATTTCTTCTGAGACTTCCTCCTTGTTTCATGGATTATTTAAAAGTTAATTTCCAGGCATTTGGAGATTTTTCTGTTAGTTTTGATATCTATTTCTAGTTTAATTCCATTATGGTCTGAGAACATATGTTATATGATATAATTTCCTTTAAATTTATTAAGAGTTGTTTTTTGTCCCAGAGCATGGTTTTTTGGTAATTGTTCCATAGGCACCAGAAAAGAATGCACATTTTGCTGTTTGGAGGATTGTCTTACAAAACGTCATTTCAACACAGTTGATTGATGTTCTGTTCTCTGATATCACTACTGATTCTTGATTAATTATATTACTGAAAGAGCAATGTTGATGTTAATCTTAAATATGATTGTGGAGTTGTCTTTCTTCTTTCAGTTCTATCAATATTTGGTTCATGTGTTTGTTGTTAGGTACATATACATTTAGAATTCTGTCTTCTTGGTGAATTGACCTTTTCATCAGTATGTAGTATCTTTTTTTATTGTGGTAAAAAACACATTAAATTTACTATCTTAGCCATTTTTAAACATATAGTTCAAAAGCATTAATTATTTGCACATTGTTGTGCAACAGAATTATAGAGCTTTTTCATCCTATAAAACAGAAGCGCTATATCCATTGAACAAGAGCTCCCCTTTATCCCCTCTTCTCAGTTTCTGGCAACCACCATTCTATTTTCTGTTTGTAAAAATTTGACTACTTTAGACACTTCATATAAGTGGATTTGTGCAGTAGTTCTCATTTTGTGACTGCCTTATTTCACTTAGCATAATGTTCTAAAGGTTCATAGCATGTGGCAACTCCTTTTTTAAAGGCTGAATAATACTCTGTGGTATGTGTGTGCCAGATTTTCCTTATCCTATTCATGTGTTGGTGAACGTTGAAGTTCCTTGGACCTCTTGGCTATTGTGAATAATGTTATGTTGAATATAGGTATGCAAATAGACCCTCTAGGTTCTTTTCAGTTCTTTTGGATCTATACCCAGAAGTGGGATTGGTACATGGTATGCTAATGCTAATTTTAATTTTTTGAGGAACTGCCATGCTCTTTCCATAATATCTACACCATTTTTTTAAAAAAAGTAAACTGAAAAAGAAAAAAAAATAAATAAAAAGTAAACTGTACCTCTAACATGGGCCTCAAACTCAGGACCCCAAGATCAAATGTTGCATGCTCTATGGACTGAGCTGGACAGCCAGGTGCCTCATATCTCCACCATGTTTTTAAATATGAGTATATAGTGTTGTATTGACATGCAGTGTTTTATTAGTTTCCAGTGCATATATAATGGATATTGGGAAATCCACACTTTTATACGTTTCAACACTTCTATAGGTTTTTTAGTGCTTATCAAGATAAGTTAATACCCTTTATCTAATTCACCCATCTCCTACCTACCTCCCCTCTAGCAGCCACCAATTTATTCTCTATATTTAAGAGTCTGGTCTTTTTGTCTTTTTTTCTTTCTTTTGTCCATTCTTCATTTGTTTTGTTTCTTAAATTACACATATGACTGAAATCATACAGTATTTGTCTTTCTCTGACTTTTTTTTATTATATCCTCTAGGTTCAGCCATGTTGTTACAAATGGCAGGATCTCATTCTTTGTTTTATGGCTGAGTAACATTCCAGTGTGTGTGTGTGTGTGTGTGTGTGTGTACACACCACATCTTCTTTATCCATTCCTCTATCAATGAGTACCTGAGTTGCTTCCATATATTGACTATTGTAAATAATGCTGTAAGAGCAGATGCATGTGTCTTTTTTTTTTAATACATTTTTTTTTATTTTTTTATTCATAGAGATGCAGAGAGAGAGAGAGAGGCAGAGACACAGGCAGAGGGAGAAGCAGGCTCCATGTAGAGAGCCTGATGTGGGACTCGATCCAGGGTCTCCAGATCACGCCCGGGGCTTTAGGCGGCGCTAAACCGCTGCGCCACTGGGGCTGCCCTGCATGTGTCTTTTGAAGTAGTGTTTTCATTTTCTTTGGGTAAATATTTTTTGGGAAACCTCCATACTGTTTTCCACAGTGGCTGCCCCAATTTGCATTCCCAGTAAGGATGCACAGTAGTTCCTTTTTCTCTATATCCTTGTCAATACTTGTTATTTAATGTCTTATTGATTTTGGCCATTGAGACTGGTGTAAAGCGACGTCTCATTTTGGCTTTAATTGTGTCTGTTGGCCATGTGTATACCAATTTCAGGAAAATATCTATTCAGTTCCCCTGCCCATTTTAAAAAATTGGATTATTTGGGGAGTTTTTGGTATTGAATTGCATAAGTTCTTTATGTATTTTGGATATTAACCCCTTATCAGATATATAATTTATAAATATCTTCTCCTTTTTGTTTTGTTGATGATTTCCTTTGCTATACAAAAGGAAACTACCAACTTTTGGTGTAGTCCCAATAGTTTAATTTTGCTTTTGTTACCCTTGCCAGAGAAGACATATTTAGAAAAATATTTCCATGGCCAATATCAAAGACATTTCTGTCTATGTTTTCTAGGAGTCTTATGGTTTCAGGTCTCACATTTAGGTCTTTAATCCATTTTGAGTTTATTTTTTGTGTATGGTATAAGAAAGTGGCCCAATTTCATTCTTTTGCATGTAGCTGTCTAGTTTTCCCAGTATCATATGTTGGAGACTGTCATTTTCTTATTGTATGTTCTTGCTTCCTTTGTTGTAGATCAGTTGACCATAAAAACATGGTTTTATTTCTGGATTCTGTTTCATTGCAAATATCCTCGTGTCTATTTTTGTGCCAGATAATACTATTTTGATTACTACAGCTTTGTAGTAGATCTTGAAATCTGAGATTGTGATACCTCCAGCTTTGTTACTCTTTTTCAAGATTGCATTGGCTATTAGGGGTCTTTTGTGGTTGCATACAAATTTTAGGATTATGTTAGTTTTGTGAAAACTGTTGGTATTTTGATAGGGATTGCATTAAATCTGTAGATTGCTTTGGGTACTCTGAACATTTTATTTTATTTATTTATTTTTTAAGATTTTATTTATTTATTCATGAGAGACAGAGAGAGAAGCAGAGACACAGGCAGAGGGAGAAGCAGGCTCCATGCAGGGAGCCTGACCTGGGACTCGATCCCGGGACTCCAGGATCACACCCTGGGCCGAAGGCAGGCGCCAAACCGCTGAGCCACCCAGGGATCTCCTACTCTGAACATTTTAACAATATCGGCTATCTCTATGTACCTGGAGTATCTCAGTTTTGTCATCTTTAATTTCTTCCATCAGTTTTGTACAGTTTTCAAAGCACAGTTATTTACCCTCCTTGGTAACTTTATTCCTAGGTATTTTATTCTTTTTGGTATAATTGTAAATGGGATTGTTTTCTTAATTTCTTTTTCTGTTATTTCATTATTTGTGTATAGAAATGCAACAGGTGGGATCCCTGGGTGGCGCAGCGGTTTAGCGCCTGCCTTTGGCCCAGGGCACGATCCTGGTGACCCGGGATTGAGTCCCATGTCGGGCTCCCGGTGCATGGAGCCTGCTTCTCCCTCTCCCTGTGTCTCTGCCTCTCTCTCTCTCTCTCTCTCTCTCTCTCTGTGTGTGACTATCATAAATAAATAAAATTAAAAAAAAGAAATGCAACAGGTTTCTGTATATTAATTTTGTAACCTGTAACTTTGATGAATTGATTTATTCTGGTAGTTTTTGATTGAGTTTTTAGGGTTTTCTATGTTGAATATCATGTCATCTACAAATAGTGAAGTTTTACTTGTTTCTTACCAATTTAGATGCCTTTTATTTCTTTTTCATGTCTGATTGCTGTGTTAGGACTTATACTCCTACGTTAAGTTCAAGTGATGAAAGTGGACAGTCTTATTCCTGATCATAGGGGGAAAGTTCTCAGTTTTTCACCATTGGGTATGATGTTGGCTGTGGATTTTTCATATATGGCCTTTATTACTTTAATGTATGTTCTCTCTAAGCCTACTTTATTGGGAGTTTTCATCATGAATGGATGTTGTACTTTGTCAGATGCTTTTTCTGCATCTATTGAGATGATTATGTGAGTTTTATCCTTTCTTGTTGATATGATTGAGTTAAAATGTTAAACTATACTTGCATCCTTGGAATACAGCCCATATGACCATAGTGAATGATATTTTTTTATGTATTGTTAGATTGAGTTTCCTAATATTTTGTTGAGGATTTTGGTGTCTGTGTTCATCAGAAATACTGGCTTGTAGTTTTCTTTTTTCTTTATTTTTTTTTTTTAGTTTTCTTTTTCTTGTAGTGTCTTTATCTTTTTTTGGTATTAGTGCAATGCTGGCCTTTTAGAATGAATTTGAAAGCTTTCCTTTCTCTTCTATTTTTTGGAATAGTTTGAGAAGGGTAGGTATTAACTCTTATTTAAAAGTTTGGTAGAGGGCAGCCCCGGTGGCGCAGTGGTTTAGTGCCGCCTGCGGCTCAGGGTGTGATCCTGGGGACCTGGGGTCGAGTCCCACATCGGGCTCCTTGAAGGGAGCCTGCTTCTCCCTCTGCCTGTGTCTCTGCCTCTCTCTCTCTCTCTCTCTCTGTGTCTCTCATGAATAAATAAATAAAATCTTAAAAATAAATAAATAAATAAAAATAAAAGTTTGGTAGAAAACCGCTTTGAAGCCATTTGGTCTATTTGTTTTTGGCAAGCTTTTTGATTACTGACTTAATTTCATTGCCAGTAGTCAGTGTTTGCAATTTTCTTTTACTTCCTCAGTTTGTAAGGTTATGTCTCTAGGAATTTATCCATTTCATATAGGTTGTCCAATTTGTTGCGTATAATTTTTCCTAATATTCTCTTATAATCTTTTGAATTTCTGTGGTGTCAGTTGTTGGTTCCCCTTCATTTCTGATTTTGATTCCTTTATTTTTTTGTTGTTGTTTTGATAAGTCTGGCTAAAGATTTATCAATTTCATTGATCTTTTCTTCAAAGAACCAGCTGCTGGTTTGTTTGTTTATTTAGGTTTATTTCACTTCTACTCTAATCATTATTATTTCCTTCCTTCTACTGGCTTTAGGCTTTCTTTGTTCTTGTTTTTCTAGTTCCTTTAGGTGTAAGGTTAGGTTTTTTATTTGTATCTTTCTTGCAGGTAAGCCTGTATTGCTATAGTCTTCCTTCTTAGAACAGTTTTTGTTGCATCCCAAAGATTTTGGAGCATTGTGTTTTCATTTTCATTTGCCTTTGTTTTTCTAATTTAATAACCAACAACAAAATTGTACCGAGGATGCCTATACAAAACCACACAATAGAGGTTCAGACATCAAGGTGTTTTCTCATGCATAGGCTGAAGGTTTCAGTCTCTGGTATTTGGAATTTAGGCTGCAGTCCTTGTTTTTGGATGGACCACTGGGTATATAACACATACCCAGTCCATGCTTTTAACCAAATAGGAACAGAAGAATGGCCTCTTGGCCCAGGTAGCAGTAGATGAATTGTTTAGTTTCATGTGACACATAACTACTGAGGTTTCTCCCAACAATGCAATGCCAGGTGGTGGTGTACTTCTTGTCAAACTCTGTCTTAATATGGAGTTCCCTATATTTTTTTCTTTCCCTATATTTCTTCAACATCTGAGTAGCGCTTCACTGAGTCTTGTTGCATCTCATCTGACATATTGGCACTTTTGATTACAGATTTTCAGTAGCACATGATTATGGAGGAGCAGGGCCCCTGGGGAAGAGACTGCAGTATTTTCCTAGGGGATAGGCTGGTGACACTCCACCTGGTGGGAGCTACCGTGCTATTGAAGCCATGACATTTAAGGAGCTGTATGCCAGCTGCTGCTGTCTAGTCTGTTTCTATATATTTTGTGATTTCCTCTTTGATTTCTAGGTTAGCCTATTCATTGTTCCACTGTTTTGGGATGGAATGTTCTGAATACTTCTGAATGTTTGGAGATGGAATGTTCTGAATACATGTATTTGATCCAGTGTGTCATTCAAAGCCACTGTTGCTGTGTTGATTTTTTGTCTGAATGATCTATCCATTAATATAAGTGAGGGTGTTAAAGTTCCCTACTATTATTGTATTACTGAAATTCTTTTCTTTATGTCTGTTAATACTTTATGTATTTAAGTGTTTTTATGTTGGGTAAATATTTATAATTTTTAATATCCTCTTGTTGGAATGTGCCCTTTATCATTATGTAATTTTCTTTGTCTCTTGTCACAGTCTTTGTTTTAAAGTTTATTTTGTTCAATATAAAGATTGCTACCCCAGCTTTGTTTTCTTTTTTAAAAATTTTTCTATTTAAATTCAACTTAACTAACATATAGTGTATTATTAGTTTCAGGGGTAGAATTTAGAGATTCCTCAGTTGCGTATAATAAACACCCAATACTCATTCCATCAGGTGCTCTCCTCAATGCCCATTCCCCCCACACATCTCCCCTCCAGCAACCCTTAGTTTCTTTCCTATAGTTCAGAGTCTCTTCTGGTTTGTCTCCCTCTGTTTTCATCTTATTTTATTTTTCCTTCCCTTCCCCTATGTTCATCAGTTTTGTATCTTAAATTCCACATATAAATTGAATCAAATGGTATTTGTCTTTCTCTGACTTATTTATTTTAACATAGTACCCTCTAGTTCCATCCACTTCATTGCAAATGGCAAGATTTTGTTCTTTTTTTATGGCTTAGTAATATTGCAGAGTGTGTGTGTGTGTGTGTGTGTATGTGTGTATGTATACCACATTTTCTTTATCCATTCATCTGCTGTTGGGCATCTGGACTCTTTCCATATTTTGGCTATTGTGGACATTCCCAGCTCTATCTTCACTTCCATTTGTATGATAAATGTTTTTTCATCCCTTCACTTTCAACCTGCATGTGTTTTTAGATCTGAAGTGAGTGTTTTGTAGGCGATGTATAATTGGATCTTGCTTTTATATCCATTCAGTCACCCTCTGTCTTTTGATTACAGCATTTAGTTCATTTATATTCAAGATAATTATTGGTAGATATGTACTTATTGCCATTCTATTACTTACTTTATGGTTGTTTTTGTAGTTATTCTCTATTCTTCTTTCCTTCCTTGTTGTTTGATGGCTTTCTTTAATGATATGCCTGGGGATTCCTTTTTTTGTGTATTTTTTAATATTGATTATGGGTTTTTGATTTGTGATTACCATTAGGTTCATATATAATATATTATGCACATATTAGTCTATATTAAGCTGATGGTTGCTTACTTTGAGCCCATTCTAAAAGCACTAAATCTTTACTCCCCACACTTTATGTATATAATACTTTACATCCTTTTGTTTTGTGAATCCCTTGGCTGAATTTTATAGAAATAATTGATTTTACTAATTTTGTGCTTTAATATCTGTACTGTTTTTTTTTTTAATCTGTACTGGTTTTATAACCGATTGATCTAGTACTTTTGTTATGTTTGTATTTACCTGTGAATTTTATTTCCTTTCCTAATTTTCTTACTCTTGATTATAGTTTTTCCTTTCTACTCAAAGAATTCCCTTAACTTTTGTTGGTGTGGGAAACTCTCTCTCTCTCTCCTTCTATTCTGAATGATAGTCTTGCTGGGTAGAGTATTCTTGTTTGCAGGTTTTTTTATTTTCAGCACTTTGACTATATCATGTCACTCCCTTGTGGCCTGCAGTGTTCTGCTGAAAACTCAGCTGATAGCCCTCTGGGGTTTCCCTTGTACACAAGTAATTGTTTTCTCTTGCTGTTTTTAAAATTCTCTCTTTTTCACTACTTTTTTGCCACTTTAATTGTTATGTATTATGGTGTAGACCTCCTTGGGGTGATTTTCTTCGGAGTTCCCTGTGCTTCCCAGATGTGGGGTCTCTTTCTTTCCCCAGATTTGGGATGTTTTCAGCTATTCTTTCTTCAAATACGTTTTCCCTTTTCTCTCTTTTCTCTTTCTGGGCTTTTCTCTCTCTTCTCTTTCTGGGATCACTATATGCGAGTGTTATTACACTTGATGATGTCAGTCAGTTCCCATAACCTACTCTGATTTTTTTCTCACTTTTTTTTTTTTTCTGTTCAACTTCGTTGTTTTACTCCCAGTTTGCTTATCCATTCTTCTGCCTTTTCTAGTTTGGTATTGATTCCTTCTAGTGTACACAATTTTAATTTCAGATATTGAGTTCTCCATCTCTGATTGGTTCTTTTTATCTTTTCTATCTCTTTGTGACAGTCTCACTGAGGTCTTTCACTATTTTCTCAAGTTCTATAAGTATCTTTATGACCATTACTTTGAATTCTTTATCAGGTGTATTGCTTATCTCCATTTCATTTAGCTCTTGTCCTATGATTTGTCCTGTTCTTTCTTTTAGAACCTATTCCTCTGTCTCCTCATTTTATTTAACTCTGTGTATTTGTTTCCCTGTATTAGGAAAGTCAGCTAAATCTGTTCTTGAATGTGTGGCTTTATGAAGAAGAGATCCAGTAGTGCGCTATAGTACAGCATCTCTGTTCACCAGAAATAGGCACTTCAGGGGTGTCTTTTATGTTTGTCGCATGCACCCTCCTATGTGTGTTGTAGCTGAGCAGTGTTTGCCTTAAGTTCAGTTGGTTGGAATGACCCAGTTTATCTACTCTTCGCAGGGTTTGGTCCCTGTCCTTTTAAGTGGCTGATCTGGGGCCACTGTGGGCTTGTAGCTGGGTGGTGTTAGCAGTCAGACTAGATGCTGCCTTCAGCTTGTGTGATGCAGCTGTGGTAACACTGAACTGCAGGGTGCTTTCCCTGCAGTGTCCCCCTAGAGGCTTTTGTTGGTTGGTAGGCCTGCAATCAGACCAGGTGCCTGCCCCCAGTAAGTCTTATGAGGCTGCAGTTGCACTGGTGTATGTGGTTAGTTTCCCCTCTCCCTGGTGCAGGAGTCACTTTGGAGTGATGCCATTCTCCAACTGGGCTGCTTGTAGAATGTGTTGCAGCAGGAGCTGCTTTGGAGGGATGCTTGTCAAGCGAGACAGGGTTGGATGGGGCAGATCTGCAGGAGAATGCAGAGTCAGGGCATGTGGTGTTAGCAAGCTAGATGGAGTGTGTTCCCAGAAGTGTCCAGTTCTCTAGGCTTGGGGGTGGAGGAGAAATGGCATCTGCCGGCTCTTTTGTTCTTAAAGAAGTCTCCTAAAGATCTTTGCCTCTTCAGCATATTCTGAGATTATATAACTCTTCTTCCTGCAAACCACAGGTGCTTTTCAAATTGCTGTTTTTATGCTGGGTCTTTCAGGGCAAGGACTTGGTTTCCTATCACCTTCTGGCTCTCCCAGAACCAGGCCTGCTGATTTTAAGTACTTGGAGTTAAGCCCTACACTGACTGTAAAAACTCATGAAATTAATCTTTACTGGTTTTCAAAGCCAGCTGTTCTAGGGATTTTGTCTCCAGTGCAAATGTTGATGTGGGTTGCTCCTCCTCTCTATTTTCTGTGCTTGTGGTACCCCTTCCATTTGTGGTTAGTTTTGCAAGGAGTTTGTTTGCTGACCATGTCTTTGTTCCTCTTACCCTGTTTTATGTGGCCTCTTCTTCATGAGTAGCTCTGGAAAGTTTGTTCTGCCAGTCTTTGTGTCATTTTCTAAAGTTAATTCATCTGCTTTGGCTTTCTAGGTATGTCTGTGAGACGAGGTGAGCTTAGGATCCTTCTAATCTCCTTTCTTCATCCTGCACCTCACATCTGCACCATTTTAGTATTCCTAGCAACAGTGCATAAAGTTCCAATTTTTCCACATCCTTATGCACTAAATAACACTTGTTATTTTCTAAATTTTTTTTATTGTGGTCATCCTAAAGGTTGTGAGGTCTTGATTTGCTTATTTTGAAATAATCTTTTCATGTGTTTATTGGTCATTTTTTATTTCTTTGGAGAAATATCTATTCAAGTCCTTTGCCTATTTTTAAATTGAATTGTTTGATATTTTTTGTTGTTATTCTTGAGTCGAAGGGTATTAAGGGTTTATTCTGGGTATTAACCTCTTATGTATATATGACTTGCAAATATTTTCTTCCTTTCTGTGGGTTGCCTTTTCACTGTCTTGTTTCCTATGCTGCACAGAAGTTTTAAAATTTGATATAGTCCCATTTGTCTGTTTTTTTTTTTTTTTCTTTTGTTGTCTGTGCTTTTGGTGTTATAGCCAAGCAGTCATGGCACATTCAGTGTCATAAAGCATTTCCTCTGTGTTTTTTCTAGGAGTTTTATAGTTTCAGACATCAATGTTCCTAAGATTTATAGGTTTGTAGTTTTCACATACAGGGTAATGCTGGCCTCATAGAATGAATTAAGATGTTTTCTGACCTCTTCAATTTTGGGGGAAAAGTTTGGAAGGAATAATATTAGTTTTTCTTTATATGGTAGAATTCATTAGTGAAGCCATTAAATTTAGTTCTTTAATTTGTTGGGAGATTTTTGATTATTGATTCAGTCTTTTTAATAGTTATAAGTCTATTTAGATTTTCTATTTGTGTATGATTTAGGTTTTGTTTCCTAGGAACTTGTCCATCTCATACACAATTTATGGATGTACAGTTGTTCATAGTATTCTCATGACTTTTTTTTTATTTTTACAGAGTCAGAAGTAATGTTCCTTACTTTCATTTCTGATTTTATTAATTTGAGCATTCTCTCTTTGTCTTAGTTGATTTAGCTGAAGTGTTGTCAATTGTGTTGATCTCTTCAAAGAACCAACTTTTGGTTTGTTTTCCTCTATCATGTATCTATTTTCTATTTCATTTATCTCTGTTCCAATGTTAATTTCATTTCTTCTGCTAACTTTGGGTTTAGGTAGTTTTCCTTTTCTAGTTAAGTTGTAAAGCTAAATTGTTCATTTGAGATTTCTAAAAATATGTCAATAGCCATAAGTTTCCTCCTTAGCACTGCTTTCACTGTGACGCCTATCAGTTTTGGTATGTTGTGTTTTTGTTTTCATTTGCTAAGTATTTTCTATTATTCCTTGTGATTTCTTCTTTGATTCATTGGTAGTTTTAAAAGTGTGTTAATTTTCCCAGTTCTGCCAATTTTCCATTTTTCTTTTGTCATGATGTCTAAGTTCATCCTGTTGTAGTTAGAGAAGATAGTTGGTATGCAGTTTATCTTTTTATTTAAATCTGTGAGACTTAATTTGTGGCCTACCAGTGATTCATTCTGGAAAGCATCCCATGTGCACTTGAGAAGGATATGTGTTGTGTTGGGTAGAGCGTTGTGGTTTTTTTTTTGGTTTTTTTTTTTTGTTTGTTTTTTTTGTTTTGTTTTGTTTTGTTTTTATGTCTTCGATCTAATGGGTTTATTGTGTTATGTGTCCTCTGCTTTTTCTGTGGTTATTCTGTCTATTATTGTGAATGGAGTATTGGAGTCTTCAGTTATTATTCTGGAACTATTTATTTGTCACTTCAATTCTATTAGTTTTTACTTAAGTATTTTCATTATTTGTCATTATATGCATAATCATTGTAATTGTCTTTTCTTATTCTATTGATCCTTTATTAATATATTTCTCTTTGTTTCTTATAACATTTTCAGACTCAAGGTCTTTTTTTATCTGGTATTAGTATAGTTATATTTGCCCTCTTTTGGTTCCTGTTTGCATGGAGTATTTTTTTCTATCCTTTCCATATTAACTTGTGTATCTTTACACAATTAGTAATTATTAAATTTTGAATTAAATTTTTTTAATTTCAATTTTTTATTTATTTTAAATTATTCTCAAGTTGTATAGGAAACAAGATTCGGTGTGCAAATGAAAGTTACAGTAAAGCTGCTTTCACATTAATAATTACTTTTTCTTCTATGGATGTATTAGTGTATTAAATCTGTAGAAAATAAAATGTGGTTACAAACCAAAACTAGGGCAGCCCCAGTGGCTCAGCGGTTTAGCGCCGTCTTCAGCCCAGGGCCTGATCCTGGAGACCTGGGATCGAGTCCCACATCGGGCTCCCTGCATGGAGCCTGCTTCTCCCTCTGCCTGTATCTCTGCCCCTCCGCCCGCTGTGTGTGTGTGTCATGAGTAAATAAATAAAATCTTTAAAAAAACAAACCAAAACTACAGTAATACCAGATTTTGTAATTACCCATGTATTTACTTTTTTTTTTTTTCATGTATTTACTTTTATCAAACTCTTATTTTTCCATATGGCTTTGAGTTGCTCTTGGGCATTCTTTTATTTAACCTTATAGGACTCGATTTCTTGCAGGTGGTGTCTAATGGTCATAAACTCTCCCAGTTTTTGCTTATTTGGGAATGCCTTAATTCCTTCCTGACTTTTGAAGGACATTATTGCTAGATACAATATTTCTGATTACAGCTTTTGTCTTTCAGTACCTTGAACATATCTGCCCACCCTTGCTGGTTTCTGAAGTTTCTGGTTAAAAAAATCTGCGAGTATACCCTTATTGAGGAATCCTCTATCTAACAATTCACTTTTCTTTTGTTGTGTTCAAGATTCTTTTTTATCTTTGGCTTTTGGAAGCTTTTTTATAATGTCTTGGTGTGGTTCTTTTAATTCCTCTTTCGTAAAACTTCTTGAATGTTTACATTTATGTTTTTCATCAAATCTTGGAAGTTTTCAGTCATTATTCTTTAAATATTCTCTCTTCCCCTTTATCTCTCACTTACTCTTCTAGGATTCCAATAATGTATATTGGTCTGTTTGATGTTCCACAGGTCTTTTAGGTTCTACTCATGTTTCTTCAATGTTTTCCACTTGAGAGTCGATAATTTCCATTGTCTTGTCTTTGAGGTTGGTAATTCTTTCTTTTTCCTGTTCAAATCTGTCCTGAGTCCCTCTAGTGAATTTTTCATTTCAGTTATTGTACTTCTCCATTTCAGGAACTCTTTTTGGTCTTTATTTAGTTTTTCTGTTTCTTTTTTTGATAGTATTGATTGTGTGCCTGATTCTATATCTTCCTTTAGTTGAGCATCCTTAAAAGAGTTGTTTTAAAGTTTTCATTTAGTATAAATTCCATTAGTTCCTTTTCAAGACAGTTTGTTGTTTGTTTCTTCCCCCAACACACACCTTGAATGTGTTTCATTATATGCCTTGTGATTTTTGTTGTTGTTGAACACTAGGCATTTGGATCTAATAATGTAGTAATTCTGGAAATCAGTGTCCAGATTTAATCGAATTCTTCTTTAAGTTCTGCTATTTTTTGTTACTTTTTTTCCTCCTCTTTTTGATTGTTTTTAGACCATCTCTGTGCTGAAGACCAGCCTGAGGTATAATTTAAGGTCTTCTCAGGTCTTATTTGAGCATTTCCCTTGGCATGCATTGTCATTTTCTAATTTTCTTTGTTTATACTCTTTATTTTTTGTGTCTTGCTTCTGAAAGGGGGAGGAAAAAACCCCCAAACCAAAAAATGAATGGGAATAAAGGGCACAAGCCTTTTAAATCATCTGGAAGTCACTTCAGCCAAGAGGGAGGGATTTGCAACAGGTAAAGGTGTATTAATAATGGCTATACACCTTTTCCTTTATCTATACCTTGGTGATCAGAAGCAGTAGTCAGCAATCAGCAGAGATCCCTGATATTTGGAGGACTGGGTTCTTTTTGCCCACCCTGAATCCTAAAAATTGTAGCTCCTCCAAGGAACATGCACACAGTTGCTTACTTGCCACCTGACTGAGGATGTGGGGATGGGCAGCTGCTACTGCTTAAATTGACCAAAATTAAACTTCTCAGTCTTTCCCTGGAAGTTGCAAGCCTTCAGCAGGCTCCATAGAATTCCAAAATAGTTACATCAGACAGATTCTGCCAGTGTAATTGTTGCCTATGTGGGGAAGGCAGATTCCTGCTGCTTCTATTCCACCATTTCCCAGAATTTTCAAATTAGATTTTTTTTTTTAAAGATTTTGTTTATTCGTGAGAGACACACAGAGAGAGGCAGACATAGACAGAGGGGGAGAAGCAAACTCACTGTGGGGAACCTGATATGGAACTCAATCCCAGGACCCTGGGATCATGCCCTGAGCAGAAGGCAGATGCTCAACCACTGAGCCACCCAGATGCCCCTCAAATTAATTTTTAAAGGAGTTCCTTCAGTGGAATAATTAGCTTAGATAACTTATATGACTTTTAGCATAAAGTTACAAAGTAACTTGTTCTTAAGTAATAATTTGTGTGGTCACTTTGCATATGTAGTTTTGGTAAACTATAATTACTAATGATATTTTTTCTTTTGGTGTATTTTTATGTGTTTTACTTATTTTTAAATCTCAGGAAACTGAACAATGGCAATTTGAGTGGATTTTGAAAAATATCTGAAGGTTAGTGGGCAGCATCTCCCTTCTGCCTTCTCCCCACTCTTTACAAAAGAATAAATGGGATGTTTGAGAACAGTGCTGTATTAAAAGAAGAGTGTTGCAAATGGCTTCAGAATCTGTGAATACAAAACAAGCTAGGAATCACTGCACAAAGGGGAAAAGGCAGCACCAGCAAATAAAAAACAGGTCTTCAATTAGTGATGGTGATGGAGAAGACTCCTTTATCTTTGAAGCTAATGAAGCTTGGAAAGATTTTCATGGTTCCCTTCTTCGGTTTTATGAAAATGGAGAACTCTGTGATGTCACACTAAAGGTGAGACTATTTTTCTTTTTCAACTTCTTTATTGCATTATGAAAAATGAAGGTTTCTAGAACCACACAAGACAAATTTTTGGTGCCATACTTGTTACAGTCAAGATGACTGGTCTCAATCCTTTTTTATTGAAGGTGAAAGGACATAAGCAAAGGTGCTTAGAGGTTAGTATAAGCTAAATTTATTGTACTAATTAAATGGTAATATTCATTATTTCTTGGTAATGTAACTTCTGAGAGTTCTGGAACCTTAAACAGTAAGTAGTCATTATTAGGGAAATTAATAAATTGTTGTTAACTAGTAAGCTTTTAACTTACGAATTTAGAAATAACTTAGAAAGTTAGGAATTCTTGGTGGTTTATTCAGCTGCACTAGTGTTCTAGTATATATTTCTGTTCTGGTAATTTAATCTCTACTTTAAAACAATTATCTCTTAAGTGAGATTTTCTGTACCTGATAGTGAAGTAGAATCTATTTAGACTTGGATGAAAAAGCATAGTAAATTTTAAGTCTGTGGTCTATAGAATCATGTTATTCTGCTGTAAAAGACAGTTTTAGTAAAATTGATAAAGTGATAAAGTAGTGTGGAGGAACCCATGTTCTAATTGTTCCTCATTACTTGTTTAAGATTCCTTTTTACTATTATGTGTCAGTGTGATATTAAAATTTTTTTGATGATTCATATGCATTCATGCAGCATTTTCCACATTTTATGCCATTGTTCTAATTTTCAACCCTAGTGTGAAATTCAGTGACCCACATTAGCTTTGGAAAAAAAAAAAGTAAAATAGATTATTTGAATTCAGTTACCATTCAGCATATCAATGTATGAATGGAAAATAATTAAGTAGAGTATTATTCATTTTATAAATTTTATAATTGAATTTTAGAATAATTTGTACAACATAGTAACTTTCTTAAGTAAAAAATAGGGCAAGTGAGAATTAAACTTGTAACTTTATTGTGTAACTTAAGCAATAGATTGAAATAACTCCCACAGAATCAGAGGTTGAAAACTGAAATACTATGTTTTAAACATGATGGAGATTATTTGGGGATGAGACACACTTCATTAATTTAAGGGACTATCATTTTTATTTTTCAACTGTAAAATTAGAGTGATGATTAGGTTTTTATGAGGAATAAGTGAATTGATATAACTGGAGTCCTTATAGCGTTTGTTTGGTATATGAAAGATAACAAATATCAGCTATTTGGATCATGTTACTATTGTTGTTGTTCCAAGGGTATCAGATAAT
The DNA here is from genome assembly GCF_048164855.1 of Canis lupus baileyi. Lineage (NCBI taxonomy): Eukaryota > Metazoa > Chordata > Mammalia > Carnivora > Canidae > Canis > Canis lupus. Next base: position 10,732,141 of record NC_132870.1, on the reverse strand, counting down.
TCTGCTATGGTATATTCTCTTCCTATTCATTAGAAAGTATTACAACTGAAGTTTTAAACAAATCTATTATTGGATTTGTTTCTTAATTTGAATTCAACATTTCTTCAACGGTCAGAATTTTTTTTAAGATTTTATTTATTTATTCATGAGACAGAGAGAGGGAGAGGGAGAGGGAGAGAGAGAGAGAGAGAGAGAGAGGCAGAGACACAGGCAGAGGGAGAAGCAGGCTCCATGCAGGGAGCCCGAACGTGGGACTCAATCCCGGGACTCCAGGATCACGCCCTGGGCTGAAGGTGGCGCTAAACCGCTGAGCCACTCGGGCTGCCCAACTGTCAGAATTTAATTGTCATAGAACAACTAAGTCAAATAGGATTATGGATAATTTATAATGTTCTGTTCAACATAAACTTCACTTTTTACATTCATGTAACTTTAAGAATTCTTTAATATAAAGTCATCTACTTTCTTTTATTAGTATGTTTCCTTTGACCATTATTGCTTTTAGGCCACACATTTTATTTTTTATTTTTTAAAAAAGATTTGTTTATTTATTAGAGCATGCATGTGCACTTGCACATAGAGGGAGGGAGAAAGAGAGGCAGAGTCCCCCTGAGCAGGGAGCCTGATGTGGGGCTCAATCCCTGAACCCCAAGATCATGACCTGAGTCAAAGGCAGATGCTTAACTAATGGAGCCACCCAGGCACCCCCAAGGACACACATTTTAGAAAGACCATTGAGCTGGCTCAGTTGGTGGAGTGTTGTGACTCTTCATATTGGGATTGTAAATTTGAGTTCCATGTTGGGTATAGAGATTACTTAAAAATAAAATCTTTAAAAAAAAAAAAAAAAACAACCAGCAACTATCCAGATTTATTTTATTGTTTGTATATATGGTCATTAGCCAATTTTTAGATTCCAAAATGAGCACCTGTATTACAAATAACAAGTTTATTTAGCATATATTTACTAAGGTCTTACTCTAGTACATGGAGAGTATAAATAAACTTGAAATTTGAATAATATTCTGTTCTTGCTTTCAAGGTATTTGAAATTTAGTCAGAAATAGGCACATATAAAGTTAAAGACAGTAAAATTTAGCGATTATCATTTTTATGTTATTTTTATGGTAGCATAGGAGAGGATTTAATAAATTATGCCTGAGAGGTGATTCAAAAGGCTTCACATAAGAGATTATTGTCTTTAAGCCATTCCAGGGAGAGGTAAAACTTGTTTATATATTATTTTTTAGTGAAAACATTTTAAACAGTATATCCAGTAGCAGGTCTAAAATTGTGCATGGGGCAAGTTTCTTAGGGGGCAACGATTTGGTTGAATAAAGGTCAGGGGAATTTGTCTTTCAGAGGTATTGCATAGCACTCATAATATTTAAGTTATATGCTATACATCAACAAGAGTAACACTTACAAAGATGAGTAAAAACTCATGCTTTATGTAGTTTGAGGAAGTGTAATTATTCTTATTAAAGATCATAGTTAGGGCAGCCCCGGTGGCGCAGCGGTTTAGCGCCGCCTGCAGCCTGGGGTGTGATCCTGGAGACCTGGGATCGAGTCCCACATCGGGCTTCCTGCATGGGGCCTGCTTCTCCCTCTGCCTGTGTCTCTGCCTCTCTCTCACTCTCTCTGAATGAATAAATAAATAAATCTTTAAAAAAAAATAAAGATCATAGTTAATTTTACTTGAAGAAGTTAACAGATTATTAGAAGAAGGAAGCTCCCTACACCATCTGTTGATGCTGCCACTGAATATGTTTTATTCATATTATTTGGCTTCTTTTTTTTTTGAAAGTACGTTTCTGTGATTTTTTAAGCAAATATTTATAGGATTCTAATAAATATTTTCAAGATTGTTGTTATTTTTTGGTGTCAAACTTCCAAATGACCAAGTAAGAATAAGTGCTCCAAAAGATTTCAGGGAAATAAAATATATAAACTACATTATAATAGCATACTTCCAAGAGCTAGAAATGATAAAATTATTAGCCTTATAAAGGTAACAGATAACTCCTGACTAGAAGACAGACATAATCTAATAAAAGAGAAACAATAAAGGAGGAGATGATTTTCATATTTAACACTTAAGTATTCTGTGTTAAGCAGTGTAATAAATGATCACTTTTACTTTCTGACATTCAAGTAATAAATTGACATTTTGATTTTTTTCAGGTTTCTCAGAAAAAGAGGTATTTAAATACTTATATTTGTAGATAGTTGTTTATTCAGTCTCTTAAAGTGTTAATCCATTGTTTTCTTTAAGCAGATCTTTTAATAAATGTAGTAAAATTAGCCAAGATTGTAGAACAGTGGGTGTGGTGAGACATTATGATGTGATAATTCACCATAAGCCAAACTATCTTGAGTCTTATATACCTAACCTGTTCTTGATCTTGGCAATAAAATACTATTTTGGTTATTCAAACTGATTAAAATTGGTGGATTATTGAAAAGAGTAGCTAAAGGATTAAAAGGGCAAAATTACAAAGGATTAAAGTTGAGAAATTAGAAAAAAATTGAGAAATTAGAATATAGCTTATTAACATACATAAAAGGAGATTGAGCATGTAGGTTTTTTTTCCTTCTACGCTATTCCTCTTTCACTGTTTTAGGCACTTTTATTTCAATGTAGTTCTTAAACACTTAGTTTGAGTTACTAAGTGGCATGATTATAAACATTTCAAACTAATATACTTTAGTTTTAATGATTTAAAAAGTTTTTTTAGCATGCATGTTTATAAATGATTTTTAACAAACTGTGTTAATGGGATTATACAATTAATACTTCGAAGTGAAGTGAAGCTATGTAATAACAGCTCCTTTGCAAAAGAATAGTTACTAGAATAGCCACATTTTTAAAAAAGATATTAAGGGGCACCTGTGTATCTCAGTTGGTTGGGCATCGGGCTCTTGGTTTCAGCTTAGGGCATGATCTCATGGGTCTTGAGATCGTGCCCTGCCTTGGGCTCCCCACTCAGCAGAGTCTGCTTGAAGATTCTCTCCCTCTGCCCCTCTTCCACACTCTCTCACACTCTCACTTCACTAAAGTAAATCTCTTGAAAAAATATTAGAAATAACTAAGAAGTGGGGCACCTGGGTGGCTCATTTGGTTAAACATCTAACTCTTGATTTCAGCGCAGGTCATTATCTCAGGGTTGTGGAATGGAGCCCTGCCTCAGCTTTGCACTTAGCTGGAAGTCTGATTGAGATTCTCTTCCTCTCCCTCTCATCCTGCTCCAGATCTCTCTTTCCTCCTCTAAAATAAATAAATCTTTTAAAAAAATAGCTAAGAAGTAAAAATCAAATCAATTAAAAAATTGTTAACTTATCAACATTGAATATTTTAAACATTTATTGCTTTTGAAATTTTGGTGAAGGAGGTATTCTTAAACATTTCTGGTGGATATGTAAATTGACTCATTGTTTTTCGTGTACAGTTTAACAGTATGTGTCGAGCTATAAAAAGCTTATATTTTTTTGTTAATTAATTCTACTTTTCAGATTTCATCTTAATGAAATATTCTGAAATTCTGAAAAAACTTTCTGCTCTGAAATAGTGTATTTTAAAATATGGAGAAGCTATGTAAATGGCTAATATCAGTATGATTAAATAAAGTGTGTTACATCCACTGTATAGGGTAGCAAATAAACATGAAGGTTATAAAAGTTTTCAGAAACTTAGGAGATGATGACAAAGTTCAGGACAATCTTTTTTATTTTTTAAGAAAGTATGCTTGCCAGTGGGGTGCGGGGTGGGAGTAGAGCAGAAGGAGATAGAGAATCTTAAGCAGGCCCCACACTCAGCATAGAGCAGGTTGTGGGGCTTGATCTCATGACCCTGAGATCATGACCTGAGCTGAAATCAAGAGTTGGATGCTTAATTGAGCCACCCAGGTACCCCAAGTTTGGGATGGTCTTAATTATGTTTCATAACACGTAGAAAAAAAAGTTGGAAATGCATCAAGAGGTTGACAGTATTTGTTGAATTGTGAGCAGAATTTTTCCGCTATTTTTTTCCTGTTCTTTGTTGATTTTATACACTGAATTTGTATTTTAGAGGGAAAAAAGAAAATTGAAATGTAAGTCACCTTAAATGTAGGATAATAAGTTCATTTTGTAAGTTAGAATTGAAAGCTATTGAAATTTCAATGTTCATTTTTGGGGGGAATATCAATGTTCTTGGTTAATGTTCTTTTTATGTTACTTTTAGCTTATTCATAATTCAGCAAAAGATCACTTATTATTTTCAGAGTTCTTTTTAGTCTGTCATGTAGTTTTTCTGGGTGGACTTAAATGTCAATCAGCAATAAAAATTGAGGATGCTTGACTTCCCCCGTGCCCCTCTCTCCCTCCCATCCCAGTGTTGAAAAAGTGAAGTGGTTTCTCAGTCTAAAAACCTTTGTTTCATTGTGTGTATTTTGATCCCTACTGACTAATCTATGGAAAATTACTCAAGGTTTTGATTAGTGGTTTGTATTTCAAGTTTTTTTTTAAGAAGACATAATCTTATTAATGTTATTCTACATATTTCACTACTTAAGTTTAAACTTGACATAATTTTTCCCCAGAGCATCTTGAATTATTCATATGTTCATTAGTCTAATAAAAAATGTAAATTATAAAATTCACTACCTTTTCACTAGTATTAAAGGGACTTATTATTGTATTCATATTTATTAGTCACTATTTTATTTTTAATATTAATATTTTATAAATATTGTTATTTTATGGATTTTAATATTAGTATTTTAATTTTAGTATTTTATGTTAAAACCAACATAACATTTATTATTATTTACTAAATACTGTAGTATTTATTTAAAATTGTAATGTCTACTATTTTTGTAATTTGTGTATTTTTCACCAAATTTCAAGCGTGTAGTCCTTATACTCTGCTTTCTTGCATTCCTAACTTTCTGATGAAATGTTTTTAGTAATTGGTAATTATTTTTATGTACCAGAGCACAAGAGTATAGAAATAAGCTGTCAGTAATACAGTGAGACTCAATAATGTCAAAAGAGAATTAATGCATAAAAAGCCAAATATTCTCATGTTGCTATTTCATACACATGGCTCAAAGACTTTTTTAAAATTAAGATGGGTATTTATTCTAAAAGGGCATATGGGGGAATGATTGTGTGTATTAAATAATCAAGTTTTACTTCATTTGCATAAATTAGAGTTTTTGAGGGACAAAAGCCTTATGAACAATATGAAAATAGTTTGTGGTTCATTGATTTATACAGCTTGCATAAGCAGACAGTGTTAAAATAATGTTTAATTGGAAATTGTAGAATTCTATTTTATGTAATGGCAGATTGTTTTACCAGATTTATGTCATGTAAGATTTACATATATTTGCATAGAAACTAAATCTCAGTGGTGGCATGTGGAGATATTCTGAAAAGGTATTTTTAGTTTCTTTTTAAAATGTTTAATAGCAGGTTTCAGATCCCATTTTCGGACTGAAGTAAGTTTGAAAACATGCCAATCTCTCTGCTTTAGTCTAGGTTATACCTTTAATCTCAATAGAATCTAAATCTTGCCTTGTGAGTACTTTTTAAAAAATTAAATACAGTATAACCAACAGAAATGATAATCCTGTATTTGTTGAAGGGATATTCATTCTTCCTCCACATTAGTGAAAAAAGGTCAGGGAGGAACATTTATGAACAAAAACATTTATACATTATACTCCTCGGGTCTTTTTCTGTAGAAGTTCTTTTTTTTTTTTTAAAGATTTATTTTTATTTATTTATGGTAGGCAGAGAGAGAGAGAGAGAGAGAGAGAGGCAGAGACACAGGCAGAGGGAGAAGCAGGCTCCATGCCAGGAGCCCGATGCGGGACTCGATCCGGGACTCAATCCGGGACTCCAGGATCGCGCCCTGGGCCAAAGGCAGGCGCGAAACCACTGAGCCATCCAGGGATCCCCTGGAAGTTCTCATTTTAAAATTCATTCCCAAATAATGAGACCCAACAAAAAGTGTATTATGCAGTCAAAATGCTACATGCAAACAGGAAAATTGGTAAAACACTATCCTGTTACTTGTGCTTAATGGTTATTTAACTTTAAGGCTGGGAAAACTGGATACTCAATACCAAAAACTTGCAGATGGAAATAAAATTATAAGTATAAAACAATAAAACCATAAATAACCACTATAATACCAAAAAAAATACTATAATACCTAAAGTTAATATTTATGGAATATTAGAATGATTCTCATTTTAAAGCAAAGAATCTAAGGCAGAAATCATAAAGACACAGATTGATTTGGTTGTGTAAAAATCTATAGGGGGTGAATAAAAAAGTGCACCATAAAAGAGAAAAGCTTGAAATATATATGAAAAATGGCTCACATTCTAAATGTATGAGGAGTTCTTACAAATACATATGAAAAAAGACATAGAAAAAAGTTCATAGGAGAGATGAGATACAAGTAGCCCAAAATGAATGATTTAATGGTATTGGTAAAAGATAAACTAAAACAATGAGATAATATTTTCATTAATCAAATTGACAAGTATATTTCAATAAATTAACACTTGAAACATCACACAAATATTGTAGGTAGATCAGAAATAGACAATTTAGCAGTATATATTCAAGCTGTACCTATACTTTGAAATACTATTTCTACTTTTAGGAACTTATCTGTAGGAAATAATGAAGTGTGAACATAGATTCAGTGACAGCAAAATTCATTGTGCCGTTTACAACAGCGAAGTATTGATAGTCTAATTTTTCAACAAATAAGGTGGTTAAGATTTCATTGTTTTTATTTCAAAATACTTTAAGAGGGATCCCTGGGTGGCGCAGTAGTTTGGCGCCTGCCTTTGGCCCAGGGCGCGTTCCTGGAGACCCGGGATCGAATCCCACGTTGGGCTCCCGGTGCATGGAGCCTGCTTCTCCCTCTGCCTATGTCTCTGCCTCTCTCTCTCTCTCTCTCTCTCTCTCTCTCTGTGACTATCATAAATAAATAAAAATTAAAAAAAATAATAATTTAAGAAACGAAAAAACTTTAGTTCATAGTATATACTACAAAATAATGGATTATTTACTCTCTCAGTGTTCTCACTGGTAAATTATGGATCATAATAGTACCTACCCATAGGGGCATTGGGACAATTAAGTGAGTTAATATGTGAAAAGCACTTAGAATAGTGCCTGACATGGTGACTAATTAATAATACTATATTGTATATTTAGAAGTTACTAAGATAAGAGATACTTTTTAAATTTATTTTTTATTTTTTAAAGATTTTATTTATTCATGAGAGACACACACAGAGAGAGAGAGAGAGAGAGAGAGGCAGAGACACAGGCAGAGGGAGAAGCATGTAGGGAGCCTGACTTGGGACCCGATCCTGGGTCTCCAGGATCTGGCCCTGGGCTGAAGGCGGCGCTAAACCACCGAGCTACCTGGGCTGCCCAAGAGATCTTTTTAAAAAAATATATTTATTTGAGAGAGTGCATGCATCAGCATGGGTGGAGGGGAGGAGCAGAGGGAGAGAATCCCAAGAAAACTCCCCACTGAGTATGGAGCCCAATACAAGGCTCTGTCTCATGACCCATTAGAGATTACTACCTGAGCCAAAACCAAGAGATGGACGCCCAACTGACTGAGCCTTGCAGGTGCCCCTAAGAGATCTTAAAAGCTCTTATCATAGGGAAAGAAAAATTATAATTATGTGAGGTGTTAGATAGTTACTAAACATTGTGATAATCATTTCATGATGTATACATGTATGAAATCACTATGTTATATAACCTAAACTTACAAAATATTATATGTCAGTTATAAAACTGGAAAAAGGTTTTTTAAAGATTTTATTTATTTTTGAGAGAGCGAGCGAGAGAGCATGAGTGGGGGAGGGGCAGAGAGAGCAGCAGACTCCTCACTGATCAGAGAGCCTGATGTGGGACTCAATCCCAGGATGCTGGGCTCATGACTTGAACCAAAGGCAGACGCTTAACTGAGCCATCCAGGTTCTCAGAAAAAAAAATATTTTTTATTTTTAATTCTTTTTATTTTTGTATTTTTTAAAGATTGTATTTATTCATTCATGAGAGACACAGAAAGAGAGGCAGAGACACAGGCAGGGGGAGGAGAAGCAGGCTCCATGCAAGGAGCCTGATGCGGGACTCCATCCCAGAATCCAGGATCATGCCCTGAGCCATCCCGGGAATCCAGGATCATGCCCTGAGCCAAAGGCAAATGCTCAACCACTGAGCCACCCAGGCATCCCGAGAAAAAAATTTTAAGAAAGGGTCTCACAGACCAAAAACAAGAATAGTGCCCAAGTAGTGGTAGATAATGTGTGTTGCTCTTCTCATTCATTCACAGAATGTTCCTGAAATTTGAGGTAGTCTAGAAAATCATAGTTTACTATATATACATTTTAGATAATATATAGAAGATAAGTGAATACTTTGGAAGAAGAAAATTGCAATTGTCCTTGATTAAAATAAGTAACCAAAGGATTGGATTGTTAAAAACAAATACACTAAATTCGTGCAGGTTTTTGTCCCTGCTACCACACATGCTCAATGCTGATCTAAAACTGATTTTTATATTAAACTAAGTCTCCTTTTGTTTGTTTGTTTTAAACAGGTTGGCTCAAAGCTAATCTCTTGTCACAAACTAGTATTGGCTTGTGTTATCCCTTACTTCAGAGCCATGTTTCTTTCTGAAATGGCTGAAGCCAAGCAAACACTGATTGAGATCAGAGATTTTGACGGTGATGCAATAGAAGACTTGGTAAAGTTTGTCTATTCTTCACGGCTCACTTTGACTGTTGATAATGTCCAACCTCTCTTATATGCAGCCTGTATTCTACAGGTTGAACTGGTGGCTAGAGCTTGTTGTGAATACATGAAGTTACATTTTCATCCCTCCAACTGCCTGGCAGTGAGAGCTTTTGCTGAAAGTCACAACCGAATAGACTTAATGGACATGGCGGATCAGTATGCCTGTGAGCATTTTACTGAAGTAGTGGAGTGTGAAGACTTTGTAAGTGTGTCACCCCAACATCTCCATAAACTTCTGTCCTCCAGTGACTTAAATATTGAGAATGAAAAGCAGGTCTATAGTGCGGCCATCAAGTGGCTTCTTGCCAATCCACAGCATCATTCCAAATGGTTGGATGAAACACTTGCACAGGTAGGGGCTAAAATAAGCTGGTGTATAGAAATGAAGTGATATAGCAGCAAATTAGGTTGTTTCACTGATATGAAATGTGTAGATTATCTAAAGGAATGTAGAAATCTTTGTGTTATACAGTGTGAAAATGGCTTTCTCTTCACTTTCCTATTTATTCACTATACTATTTAAGGAAAGGTCTGAATTTGTTACATTTAATTAGAAATACCATTCTTTGCTTTTTAACCTGAATGTTGAAAATAGCCTTTTGAAATTGTAGTAATGAATATTTTATTTATGCTGATAGAAAATGGTTCTGAGGAAACAGCTCTAAGTAACTATTGTTTATAATGAAGTTTTGAAATTATAGTGGTTACTTTCTTATCTGGAAAGAACCACAAGACATAACATGCCATTTTCTTTCCTCACCATGGTTTCACTTCTGTAACCTCAGAAATATGGCTCTTTTCTTATTTATTTCATTTCTTTTCTTTTCTTTCTTCCTTTCTTTATTTCCAACAGGGTAACCTGGGTAAGGAGATAATAAAATAAGCATTAGAATTACTTTGAAAATAATTTTGTCAACAGAAACAAAAAGTTTCATTATGTTGCAGCTATCTTATTTCTGTATATGCATAGGTACTTTTAACTCAAAATCATATTACCTGATTTGATCATCCCCTTAATCCACTAGAAAATCAATGCATCTTTAAGGGAAGAAAGGTGAGTGCCTCTACCTAATAGGGGATGCATCCCTCATTCAGTATATAACCTTCCAAGGTGATTAGTTTGGAGAAAACAGCATTAATTTAATATTATGCATGTTTATTTGTTCAAGTAATGAAGAAATCCCATTTATTTGTTCTATCTAAGCTTTAAAAGGCAAAAGAACAAAATATGGCAATTTTGTTTTGATTGTGCCTTTTCTCCAGCAGCAGTGGGGCCTTGTGATTATGACACTGCCATTTTTGGAATTAAGTAACTTGAGTGAAGACAATTGAATTATTTTATTAGTCTACTTAAAACTGTATTTAAAGGGGGGAGGATGTATTTAACATACAATCTGATTTCATTAGTGCAGAGCATACTAGAAATCACTTTAGAACTTGGCTCATTGAACTTCCTTCACATGTTAGAAAGGCTTTGTGTAATAAATGAGGGTTTTTTTCTAAGATTTTATTTATTCATTTATTTTATTTATTCAAGATTTTATTTATTATTCATTCATTTATTTTATTTTTTCTCTGAGAGACACAGAGAGAGAGACACACACACACAGAGAGGCAGAGACACAGGCAGAGGGAGAAGCAGGCTCCATGCAGGGAGCCGGACATGGGACACGATCCCAGGTCTCCAGGATCACACCCTAGGCCGAAGGCGGCACTAAACTGCTGAGCCACCCAGGCTGCCCAATAAATGAGTTTTTAAAAACAACGTAAACATACTACAAAGTACAGAATGAACTCTCTAATTACAGTTTAATCTTATATCTGCTACTGTTCATGATCTTAGGTTCGTTTGCCGCTGCTGCCAGTTGATTTTCTTATGGGTGTTGTGGCAAAAGAACAGATTGTCAAGCAAAATCTAAAATGTAGAGATTTGTTGGATGAAGCAAGAAATTACCATCTTCACTTGAGTAGCAGAGCAGTACCTGACTTTGAATACTCCATTCGGACTACCCCAAGGAAGCATACTGCTGGTAATTAAATTACTCATCTTATTACCTCTACTAGAAGGATCTTTGTTGTATTTGAGGACTAGTTATGTATTCCCAAACTTAATTGTAAGATGGTTAGTATCTGATTGTCTTAAAGTAGTAATTGGCAATAATACGGTTGTATGTGAATTCTTACTGGACATGATTCAGGTAGTTTTACCAATAAACCAATTTTTTAAAAAGTCATAAGCCCTATACACTTTGAAGAGCCTGCTGAAATCTCTCTCTTTTTTTTTTTAAGTTTTCTTGATACTTCTAGCAGAGTTAATTCCTCTATCATTTGTACTTTTAGAATGCTTTGTTTGCACTTGTTTTATTAACTGTAGTGCATTGAAATTTATTTATTTGACATGTTTCGATCTCTTTAGAGACAGGTAAATATCTTATTCAGGTGTATCCCTAGTGCCAAGGATGGAGCTTGACACATATTTTGTGTTTAAATATTACTAGTTTTTGTGTTTTATCAAATCGAAAGAAAGGCAGTAAGTGGGCCCCTTGGCTGGCTCATTTGGAAGAGCAATGTGACTCTTGATCTTGGGGTTATGAGTTCAGTCCCACATTGGGTGTATAGATTACAAAATAAAATAAAATAAAATAAAAACTTAAAGGCACTAACTACGTTACAAATTTGTATAATAGACTATGTTAGACTCCTCAAATCTAAAGGTCTTATACTTAAGGAGGCATGTAATTTTATCTTTATTTGCCACAGTTTTCAGACTGTATTTTCCTAATAGTTCATGTTCACTTATGCTACTTTTTATAACTAAAAAATATATTTGAGGGATGATGGAAAATAAATGAAGGTCTAGGAATTCAAGAAGTGGTACTCTGAGCAAAGAGTTTATCTACATTCGTTGCTACCTAATATAGTTATCATATAAACAGATCTGTGGAATAGCCTAAAAATAACAACAAAGGGCAGTACATGATTATGAATAGTGGGATTTTATATAGGTAACGAAAATTTGAATGTCATAGATGTATCTATGAAGAAGTAGTTCTAAATACAATTAGCCCTCGAACAACATGGGTTTGAACTGCATGCATAGGTCCACTTGTATGTGGATTTTTTATAGTACTATAAATGTATTTGTTCTCTCTCTCTCTCTCTCTCTCTCTCTCTCTCTCTCTTTAAAGCCCTAGTGAGGGGCTTGAGCTCACAGCCCTGAGATCAAGACCTGAGCTGAAGTCAAGGGTCAGATGTTTAACTGCCTGAGCTACACCCAAGCACTTCTCTTATGATTTTCTTAATAACATTTTCTTTTCGGGGATCGCTGAGTGGCTCAGCGGTTTAGCACCTGCCTTTGGCCCAGGGCGCGATCCTGGAGTCCCGGGATCGAGTCCCACGTCGGGCTCCTGGCATGGAGCCTGCTTCTCCCTCCTCCTGTGTCTCTGCCTCTTTCTCTCTCTCTATGTCTATCATAAATAAATAAATAAATCTTTAAAAAAATAACATTTTCTTTTCTCTAGCTTACTTTATTGTAAGAATATGGCATATGTGTGTGTGTGTGTGTGTATATATATATATATATATCATACAAAATATGTGTTAACTGACTATTCATGCTACCAGTAAGACTTCTGGTCAGCAGTAGGCTATTAGGAGTTAAGTTTTGGGGGAATCAAAAATTATATGCAGATTTTCTTTTTCTTTTTTTTTTTTTTTTAAAGATTTTATTTTATTTACTCATGAGAGATACAGAGCGCGAGAGAGAGGCAGAGACGCAGGCAGAGGAAGAAGCAGGCTCCATGCAGGGAGCCTGACACAGGACGCGGGACTTGATCCCGGGTCTCCAGGATCATGCCCTGGGCTGCAGGTGGCACTAAACCGCTGCACCACCGGGGCTGCCCTGCAGATTTTCAACTACAAAGGAAGTTGGTACTCCTAACTCCTGGGTTCTTCAAGTGTCAACTGTAGTTTTCTATGGAAAGGACTGCTTATTCTCCTTTTTTTTATTGGTTGATGTCAAAAATTAAATTTTTGAAGCATGGGGTTTTTTAAAGTTGTGAATCCTGTTTCTGGAAGTCAAGGTATTTAGTTAAATTCCTCTTTAAATTCAGATTTAAATTTAAACAACACCTTGGTAGCCTGGCTTACATGCATATAGTAGGCATATAATAGACTCTTGTATATGTGATCTCTTAAATGATTGCAGCAACTTAATGAGTAGGTTTTAGTGTAGGATTCAATCCTTACTATGAGATAGATGGCGTTATTCCATTTTATGCATGAAGAGACTAAGAGGGATAAAAGTATGCCTGAAAACAAAAAGACTACTAAAAGTGATAAGAAAGGACAGGATTTTGCAGTATTGGGTAATAGCAGATGAGGACCTGAACTAAAACAATGGCAGTGGAATAGTGAGGGAGAGGAAGGATACCTCAGGGAAGGAAGGGGTTGTTCAGGTAGGTGAGGAGGGGAGATCCTTTCAATATGTTGGGTTTGAAAGGCCTGTGGGACATCAAGTGGAAATATGGCTTAGATATGTAGTTTGGAAGGCATTATGATACAGAATGGAATTTAAAATCAAGGAATGGGGGATCCCTGGGTGGCGCAGCGGTTTGGCGCCTGCCTTTGGCCCAGGGCGCGATCCTGGAGACCCGGGATCGAATCCCACATCGGGCTCCCGGTGCATGGAGCCTGCTTCTCCCTCTGCCTGTGTCTCTGCCTCTCTCTCTCTCTCACTGTGTGCCTATCATAAATAAATAAAAAAAAAAATTAAAAAAAAATAAAATAAAATCAAGGAATGTACTTTTCCTGTGTTAACATAAAGTATGTGAGAAGTAGGTGAAGGATGAAACGTGGGAAACATAGGAAAGAGAAATTATTGGACACAAAAGGAGAGACTTCAGTATTTTGGAAATCAAGAGAATTGAGGAATTTCTCAAAAAACAGGATGATCAACATATCGAGTGTTGTACTTGTGTTCAATAAGAAATTAACTTAAGCATTTATTGGATGTAGTTCTGACCTTAGCCAAGAGCAATTTTACAGAGTGGGTGAAAACTTAAACCTTACTATAATGGGATGTAACATTACATCTCTGTTTAGCAAACAGAGATAATAGCTGATGTATTCTATTCTTTGAGAAGTTCAAATAAGGGGAAGAAAAGAAAGTTAGAATTTTAGTAACATAATGACATTGAAGTTATCCAAATAACTCATTTTTTTTAGCAGTTCATCAAAATTTTGACTTCCTAAGTATTTTTTTCCACACTAATTTAAGAAAAATTAGGGAGCTATAATTTTGATCTCTATTTTCTGGTTTTACCTTTAGGCGTGCTGTTTTGTGTAGGTGGTAGAGGTGGATCTGGTGACCCCTTTCGCAGTATTGAATGCTATTCTATCAACAAAAACAGTTGGTTTTTTGGGCCAGAAATGAATAGTCGAAGGCGACATGTGGGTGTAATCTCTGTGGAAGGTGGGTCCATTATTGTCTTAAGTCATAGCCATGATGGTAACACTCTTTTGAGATATTTAAACTTTGAGAATTTCTTTCTGTAAGAAAATTTCTAAATTATAAAATGTTTCAATCTGTCAATAAAATATGTGTGTGGTGATTATTTGTCTTATGCCCAAAGATGCTCAGTGAGCAATCTCTTGCATGTAGGTGCTTACTGAGAGATGAGTATTAGGGAAAAGAGAGTTAAAGAGTTAAACTTTTCTTAGTTATATTTGCAAAATAATCAACCTAAAGAAGAGTGCTTATTGAACTCAAATAATAAATATATATCAGCTTTTTTCTTATGTTTAATTATTATTGAAATGAGATTCTTTTTTTACTGGTTACTGAAAATGAAATAATTACAGAACCATGGGTAAACTGTTAGAGGACCTTAAAAAAATCACTTTTTTTGGATTATAGAAGTGTAAATTCTTTTTTGGAAAATAAGAGAACATTCTAATAAAAAGTAAAAATCACCTATAACCCAAACACCCAGAAATAGTCACAGTTGACATTATTTCTATGTAACCTTTACAGTTATTTATTGTATGTGAATTTTTAATAACTTCATTTAGAAAATTTGATCACATTGTACTGAATTTTATATTTTCTTCACATAACATTGAACTTTTTTTATTAAACATTCTTTGAAAGCATGATTAGTGATTTCATCTACTAAGTAATGAGAGTTGGGAAATCAAAGGTAGGGGTAGTGTTTGGACATTTAAATAACTTTATATAGAACAGCATGTTCCAGGCATTTTATTGAGCAGAAGCTTACAGTTATTTTCATATGACTATTTAAGTGACATTATTCATGATGTTGAACAGAAGAATATTTGTTGAAAATTATCATGCTATTCTAATTATATGTGATCTCATATATATTATATATACATAAATAACTATCAGTTTACCCATTTGGAATCAAATGAAAATCAAACTTCTCTATTTGACAGGTAAAGTATACGCAGTAGGTGGACATGATGGAAATGAACATTTAGGTAGCATGGAGATGTTTGATCCTCTGACTAATAAATGGATGATGAAGGCATCAATGAACACAAAGAGGTGAATCAGCATGGAAATTTTTTGATTTGTTGGTGGAAAATAAAGCTTCCAATAATTTAAAGGGCTAATTTTCTACTTTTTACGTTTTTAGAAACTTTAATACTGTCTTAAACACATTTTGTTAAATTTAGCATCCAATGTGATGCTTTGTTATAACTTTTTATATTTTCTTTCTTCAGAATATATTTTATTTTTTTACAATAATAAATTTATTTTTTATTGGTGTTCAATTTGCCAACATACAGAATAACACCCAGTGCTCATCCCGTCAAGTGCCCCCCTCAGTGCCCGTCACCCATTCACCCCCACCCCCTCTTCAGAATATATTTTATATTTTCTTTTTATATTTCAGAATATGGTAATGATTAATATGGTTTCCACCTAAACCTGAGCATTGATTTTTTTTTTAATCTGAAATAATTATAGATTTAAGGAAAATTGTAAAAATAGTAGAATTCCTGTATGCCAGTGATTCTCAATAAAAGATTATTTTGCTTCCTCTGGAATACTTCGCAATATCTGGAGACATTTTTGGTGGTCACAGATTTCGGCGGGGGGATGTTAGAGGGAGTGGCTGCCAGCATCTAGTTGAGAGAGGCCAACAATGCTGCTAAAAATCCTATAATACATAAGAAAGCCCCCTACAGCAAAGAATTTTCCTCCTCAAATGTCAGTAGTACTGAGAGAGAAATCCTGTGCTATACTCCTAACCCAGCTCCCTTCATGTTGACATTTTATACCATCGTAGTACAATTACTGAAAACAGGAAATGAACATTGATATAATGGTATTAATTAATAGACTTTATTCGACTTTTGCCTGTTTTTCCAATGCTTTGAATGGTTTTTCTTGTCTAATTATTTTGCCTATTAATCTAATACAGGGTGAATAGTAGCAGAGATGGTAGGTGTTTTTGTCTTAATCTTGATCTTAGTGGAAATGTCTCTAGTGTTTCCCTATTAAATGAGATACTGGCTTTAGGACTAAGACATAATTATTTTAACATGTTAAGAAAATATCCCTCAGGGTGCCTGGGTGGCTTCAGTTGGTTAAGCATCTGCCTTTGGCTCAGATCATGATCACAGGGTCCTGGGTTGGAGCCCAGTGTCAGGCTTCCTGACCAGTGGGGAGCCTGCTTCTCCTCTCCCTTTGCCTCTTCCCATTGCTCATGCTCTCTTGCTATCTCTCACTCTCTCTCTCAAATAAATAAATAAATAAATAAATAATATATTTATTAAATCCCTCATTTTTTACTCATTTTATTATGAGCATTAATACTTAAAATTTTAATCTACAGTAAATTGAAATATATGTTGATAAATGGATTAATCTAAAGAAGAGGAAGATTTTCAATAACTTAGTAAGTTTTAAATAGCCTATTCAGAATTTTTTTGATGACTTCAATATTGGATTTTCAGATATCTTAAGGTGGATGACCAAATGAAGATTCAAAAAATATTTCACCAAATGAAGATTCCAAAAGTATAATAGACTAATCACCCTGTAGATCTAGAAACAATACCTAAAAATATTAGAGTTACAGGTAAAAACCTGCTTTAGATATTATGAAAGATGAATTACACCAGTACAACATGGTGGAAAATCAGGTTAGCAATTATGTTTCTTATAGATAAAAGTACTTGAACCAATATGAAGCACAGCTCTAAAAAAATGAAGAAAAGGAAAATGAATATAATATAGTTGAGAAGTGTAGCCTTCAGATCAAGGAAGATTGTAGTTATACTGTTCTTCATGCTGATGTCTCCATATCTATGGCTGGGTTCTCAAAGTGGTATATACAACATTAATTGGGGTATGGAAATAAAAATTAAGCTGTATATATTTTTGTATCCTTTTAAATTTATTCTGATTGCAAGTTTTTTAAATGAACATAACCTGTTAATACAAAAATATGTTTATAATTTGAAAATAATTATGGTATATGGAAGGTGCACAAAAATTGTTACAAATCTGAGAGTTATAACCTGGAATGCATATAAGGACTAGTAGTTTAGTAAGAGATCTGAAAACTTTGTCATTAAAAAACTGTTGAAGGAAAAAAAATAAAAATAAAAAACTGGTGAAGGGTTTTAATCTGAGGAGAGAGGATTTTTTTATTTTACTTCTGGTGTAGTTAACATACTGTATTACATTAGTTTCAGATGCACAATATAGTGACTTAACAAAGTTCCATATATTACTCAGTGCTCATCAAGATAGATGTACTCTTTCTTTAAATTTCCCAAATGCTTATTTAAAATTTTTTTTCATTCTAGCAATTTATCTTGGAATTGGTGTGGAGTGGGCCTAGATCTTTTTTTTTCCAGTTAATATACAGTGTAATATTAGTTTCAGTAGTACAATTCAGTGATTCATGACATATATACAACACCCAGTGCTCACCAAAGGTGCCCTCTTTAATACCCATCACCCAAGATAAGTGTACTCTTAATTTCCTTCCTCTGTTTCACCTACTCAACCTCCCCTGTGGTATGATATTTGTTCTCTATATTTAAGAGTCTGTTTTTTGGTTTGTCTCTTTTTTCCCCCTTTGTTTTGTTTCTTAAAATCCACATATAAGCAAAATCATATGGTATTTGTCTTTCTCTGACTGGGATATTTCACTTATCATTATACTCTGTAGCTCCATCCATGTTGTTGCAAATGGCAAGATTTCATTCTTTTTGATGGCTGAATAATATTCCAGTGTGTGTGTGTGTGTGTGTATACATTGAACGTTTTTTTATTAAACATTCTTTGAAAGCATGATTAGTGATTTCATCTACTAAGTAATGAGAGTTGGGAAATCAAAGGTAGGGGTAAGTGTTTGGATATATATATATATATATATATATACACACACACACACACACACACACACACACATACACACACGCACATGCACACTACATCTTTATCCATTCATCTATCTAGTGGATACTTGGGCTGCTTCCGTAGTTTGACTATTGTAAATAATGCTGCAATGAACATAGGGGTGCATATATTCTTTTGAATTAGTATTTTCATGTTCTTTGGATAAATACCCAGTAATGGATCTTAGGATAGTTCTATTTTTATTTTTTGAGGAACTTTCCATACTGTTTCCAACAGTGGATGCACAAGTTTGCATTCCTACCAACAGTGCACAAGGGTTCCTTTTTTCCCCCACATCCTTGCCAATAGTGTTATTTCTTGTGTTTTTTATTTTAGCCATTCTGTGACTTGTGAAGTAATATTGTGGCTTTGATTTGCATTTCCCTGATGATAAGTGATGTTGAGCATCTTTCATGTGTCTGTTAGCCATCCGGATGTCTTCTTTGGGAAAATGTCTGTTTGTGCCTTGTGCCCATTTCTTAACTGGATTACTTGTTTTTTCGGTGTTGAGTTTGATAAGTTCTTTATAGATTTTGGATACCAACCATTTATCAGATAAGTCATTTGCAAACATCTTTTCCTGTTCAGTTGGTTGCCTTTTAGTTTTGTTGATTGTTTCCTTTGCTGTGCAGAAGCTCTCGATTTTGATGTAGTCCCAATAGTTTATTTTTCCTTTTGTTTCCCTTGCCTCAGGAGATGTATCTAGAAAGATGTTGCTATGATCAGTGTCAGAAAAAATACTGCCTTTGCTCTCATCTAGGATTTTTATGGTTTCAGGTCTCACACATAAGTCCTTAATCCACTTTGAGTTTATTTTTGTATATGGTGAAAGAAAGTGGTCTAGTTTCTTTTCTTTCTTTTATTTATTTTTTTTGCACGTTGCTGTCCAGTTTTCCCAACACCATTTGTTAAAAAGGCTTTCTTTTTTCCATTGCATATTCTTTCCCCCTTTGTCAAAGATTAATTGACCATATAATTGTGGGTCTATTTCTGGGCTTTCTGTTCAGTTCCATTGATCTATATTTCTGTTTCTATGCTAGTTCCATACTGTTTTGATTACTACATCTTTGCAATATAACTTGAAGTCTGGAATTGTGACACCTCCAGTTTTCTTTTTCTTTTTCAAATTGCTTTGGCTATTCAGGTTCTTTTTTTGGTTCCATACAAATTTTAGGATTGTTTATTCTAGTGAAAAATGTGAAAAATGCTGTTGATATTTTGATAGGGATTGCATTAAATCTGTAGATTACTTTGAGTAGTAGACATTTTAGCAATTTGTTTTTACCCATGAACATAGGATGTCTTTCCATTTCTTTGTGTTGTCTTGAATTTCTTTCATCAGTGTTTTATAGTTTTTAGAGTACAGGTCTTTCACCTCTTTGGTTAGATTTATTCCTAAGTATTTTATTCTTCTTGGTGCAGTTGTAAATGGGATTGTCTTCTTTATTTCTCTTGTTGCTGCTTCATTATTAGTGTATAGAAATGCAACAAGGGTGACTGGGTGACTCAGTCCATTAAGTGGCTGACTTTTGATTTTGGCTCCTGTCATGATCTTATGGGTTTACTTCTGTAGATCTTACATTCAAGAAGGAAAGATACAAATAAAGACATAATTACAAGAGCAATAATTTTTAAAATTTTATTTATTATTTATTATTTTTAAAAATTAATAATTTTATAATATAAATATATAATTATATAATATAATTTTATTTTTTAATAATTTTATTTATTTATTTATTTATTTATTTATTTATTTATTTATTTGAAAGCATGAGCGGGGAGAAGGGCAGAGAGGGGGGGGGGGAAGCAGACTCCCCATCGTGCAGGGAGCCTGATGTGGAACTTGATCCAAAGACTCTGAGATCATGACCTGAGTCAAAGGCAGACCCTTAACCAACTGAGCCACGCAGGCACCCCAAGGGCAATAATTCTGGGCTTGAGAGTGGAGAAAATCTTGAAGTTCCATTTAAGATCTGAAGGAATAGAAGAATTTATCCTGGTTAGATATTGGTGGATAGAAGGGTGATGGGTGGAAAGAGATGAAGTCTGAAAATCTGGAGGTCAACAGAGCAGAGAGCATAAAGGAAGTCCAGTGTGACTGAAATATCAAGGTGAATGGTGTGAAAAAATAAGACTGAAACAAAAGGAAAGGATGAGGGCCTTTCAGGCTTGCCAGAAGTTTTTAATTTTATCTGGTGAGCTTTTACACATACACACACACACACACACACACACACACACACGTTTTAATAGCAGGGAAATGAAATGGAGAAAAGATTTGAGGAGGAGCAGAATGAAAACAGCTTGGGAGACCAACAGGATCATTGTAATATTTTAGTCAAGAAATAATGGTGGCTTGGACTAAAGTGGAAAAAGTTGGGATAGAGAAGAGAGGAAATATTTGAGAGATAATCAAAAGATTTTATGACACTGAGATGTGGAAGGTTGAAAGAACAAGAAGCAAGGTTGATTCTTCAGTTTTTGGCTTAAGCAATTGGATATGGCTAGTGGTAAAATTTTCTGTATTAGAGAAAACAAGTCAATGAACAGGATAAAATTTTTATTTCCCTTGTGATAGGTGTATGAGTTTTCTATTGCTGTGAAACCATTTACCACACACTTAGCAGCTTAAAACAATGTCTATTTATTAAAGCTCACAGTTCCATAGATCAGAAGTTCAGCAGGTTTGATGGGGTCTTATAAGGCCAAGGTCAAGGTGTAGGCTGGGCTAAGGTCTTTTCTGGAGGCTCTGGGGAAGAATCTCCTTCCAAGGTCATTTAGGTTATTGATAAAACTCAGTTCCTTGAGATTGTGGCACTGAGTTTCTCATTTTTACTGGCTGTTGCCAGATGTCACTCCCAATTCCTAGAAGCCATTCAGGTCCTTTCCAGGTGCTCCCTTCTGTCTGCAAACAAGCAGTGGTATGCAGAATCCATCTCATTCTTTGAGTTTTTGAGTTGTCTCCTGCTGGAGAAACTCTAAGCAGGCTTGTGTGATTAGATTAGGGCCGTTCAAGTAATCTTTTTGCCATATAAAGTAGTATAAGCATGGGAATAAGACAAGAGGGTGAATATACTGGGGGGTGGGGGGTACATCTTAAAATTTGCCTATTACAGGGAAGTAGGCCGTGAGTTTCATCTCAGGTTAAAGTTAAGGTTGAAGAGGGGCGCCTGGATGGCTCAGTTGGTTAAGCGTCTGATTCTTGATTTCAGCTCAGGTTATGGTCTCAGGATCATGAGATTGAGCCCTGTGTTGGGGAGCCTGCTTAAGATTCCTTCTCTCTGTCTTCCTCTATTCCACCCCTGCCAACCTCATTCATTGCTCTAAAAGCAAAAAATTAAGGTTCAAGAGCTAGCATGACAGATTTAAGGTAGAAGTTGGGATATGTGTCTGGAAATATATATTTGAGTTATCATAAATCCATGGAAAGTATGAGGTTGCCTCAGGAGAGAGAGAGCATGTAAGTGATAAGAGGCCTTAGTGAACATGGTGATTTAAATGATGGGGTAGGGTAAAAAAGAAGACACCGATTAAAGGAAACAAAATAGCACCAGCTAGAGATTTGGGAGGGAATTCAAATGTGTGATTTCATGAAAATCAAGAGTTTTGAGGAGTAGGAGATAACTAATAATGTCATATACTCTTGTGGTTTGGGATGGTGAGGGGGAGGAATATTTATTAGGCACACATCTGCCATTATATAACACCTGTATGTTCTGGAGTGCACGCACATGTTCACACACCTGCGAATTTTTATAGCCACAGTATTTTATAAGTCATTGCTCTATACTCAAGACAAAAGAGATTAAGAGGATTGAAAATGAGTAACAACCTTACCCTTAAGAATCCTTCCTAGGATTCTCTTGGTAAACTTTGAATTTCTGTTGAACAGCTGCGCTCTCCAGTAATATATTTAATACATAGCATTAAACATAGGCCAATCACTGTTTTAAGTGCTTAGCTATATTATCTCCATATCAATTGTGTCTACTCCTTTCTCAAATGGGTTACAGATGAAGAAGCAAGGTAGTAAGGTCGAGGTTTATAAAGTACACTATCCAAAGTACATACAAAGTCAGTGGCAGTTTATAGTTTTAGAATAATTCAATTTTTTATTGCTGCAGTGTTTAAGAAATTATTTTTTCTGATTACTATTACAGTGAATTAGCTTTTCACAAGGGCTAAGTCTCCCTTCCAAGAAGAAAAATAAATGCCCTTCAGAAGTAAAACAATGTGATATAAAGCTTGTAATATGAAAGTTGATGTTCTTTTGTGTGGTACCATGAAACCCTTTGTCCAAACACGTGCTGTGCAAATACATGAATTTAGAAATGAGATTGATTTCTGACCTCCACAGCAAAATATCTCTTTCAATTTATTTAATCTCTCATTATGCAACTGTGTGTTTTGCTAATTGTGTTTTGGACTCCATTTATATAGTATTTTGTTGGGTTTCACTTTATTTCATTTGAAATTAAAGTAACCTGTGTAGACTATGCATTATAAAACTCCAGAGGGCACTGTTCACATACAGTTGCATAATTTGGCAACCTTATAGTCATCTATTCAGAACGTTTGATAAATCTAAAAATAATGGGGAAAAAAGCCCACACTGATCTTTAACAAAGTAAATGCCTTCCTTAGGATGATATTTTTATTACCTTTTTTCTGGAAACAAAACCGGACACTAAAGTGTGTTTTTATTGTCTTTGCAGGCGAGGAATTGCCTTGGCCTCCTTGGGTGGTCCAATTTATGCAATTGGAGGGTTAGATGACAACACTTGTTTCAATGATGTAGAGAGATATGACATAGAATCTGATCAGTGGAGTACAGTGGCACCAATGAATACTCCCCGTGGAGGGGTTGGCTCTGTGGCTCTTATAGTAAGTTATGTGACAATTTGCTTATGGATTGCATTGTATCACGTCCCTAATAAAGAAAGGTCTGCTATCTTCTTATCTCCAGGATGCAGATAATGATTACACACCATATTATCTCATGAAACATGCTTTCTTGCACATCTGGTCTACCATTACATATACATCAATTAAAAGTCTAATGAAATAAATACATAAATAAATAAAAAAATAAATGTCTAATGTTAAGTGTTTTTATTCTTTCTTTATTTAGAACCATGTTTATGCAGTAGGTGGCAATGATGGAGTAGCTTCTTTGTCTAGTGTGGAGAGGTATGATCCACATCTGGATAAGTGGATAGAAGTTAAAGAAATGGGTCAACGAAGAGCAGGCAATGGAGTTAGTGAGCTCCATGGTTGCTTATATGTTGTTGGTGAGTAGTTGGTATTTCTCTAATTTAAGAAAATACAGTACCATAAATTATATAATATTTAGGCTCAAGTGGAATTAGTCTTAAAATTTGCTTTCAAATTACTAAGATCCACATTTGTGCTTTTGTTTATGCCTTCATCTTTCACGTTTAAAATTTCTACCTTCATATTTTTAGTAGGAGTAGTAAATATATCTAAAGTAGAGGATTATATTTAAATAAGATATATATTTTTTAATGTAAGGACACATATGCTTTGCTAAAATCTTTGATTTAAGAATATTTTTTCCATCATCATTTCAAGGGAATTATGTTGATTCCTTAAAGCAAAGCAATGGTTATTTCAACATGCATAATGGCTGTTGACCTACTGAATTGCAGAATTGGAAAGAACCATAGGGCAGTGCTTTCTCAGACTTCAAACATATGAATCTTCTGGAGATACTGTTAAACTGCAAGGAAGGAGCCCAGATTCTGTATTTCTAACAGTTCCCAACTGATAATCAATGCTGCTTCTGGTCTGTTCAGCACACATTAAGTAGCAGGGTGTTGTTGTTGTTATTGTTTTAAGATTTTTATTTATTTATCCATGAGAGACAGAGAGGCAGAGACATAGGCAGAGGGAGAAGCAAGGCTTCCCTACGGGGAGCCTGATGCAGGACTTGATCCCAGGATCCTGGGATCATGACCTAAGCTGAAGACAGACACACAATCACTGAGCCACCCAGGTGTCCCCAGTAGCACGGTTTTAAACTATGAAATAGGAATAATAATGAGAATTATTTTTGAGAGAATTATTCTAAAATTTAAAGATAAGATATAAGAAACATTTCAAACTGCATCTGGTACTTTGTAGTTACCCAGTAAATGGGGAGCAATATTGTGATGAGTAATTCCCTTCTTTACAGAAAAAGAAATTGGTCAGAGAGATTATAACTAGCATATGTCACACTTATGTTGATGTAAACTGTTTGGTATTACATAACTTAACAGTTCTTGATAAGAGAGTGTGGGGTATCATTAGCATTGAAATATCTGCAAACAATAGAAGTAATGCTGAATATTCCAGGGGTTATGTGTACTAAAGAAAAGAGATAACAATTTATCTTTAGATCTTGTTTGGTCATCACAGCTCTGTGAGGTAGCAGAGACTCAATGTGAATAATTTACTTCATAGTGATAAAGCTAGAATTTGAACTTGGGTGTATGAGAAACCAGAGTTCTTGCAGTACACAGTTGCTACTTCTCACAGCTCCCTGTTTAGGAGAGCTTTATTATAATGAAAATATGTTTTGTAGCATGGTTGCAGTGGTGAGGATACTATTGTGCACATTTATAATATTTATCAAATTATATACATAAAATTGGTGAATTTTATTTCAGTTAAGTTGATTTAATTAAACACATTAGAGAAATTAACTGTTGATTTTTTTTAACTGACCTTGTTTCTGAATAGACTGATCATAATAGCAACACTTCCTGTCCTCGGGAAAATAGGCTTAGTTGCTGAAGAGAGTGATTACTCATGTAGACAGAGATGGAGTTTAAAAAGAGGCACACTTATTTTTTAAAGGAAAGAACACTGTCAGAATAAGTCACTATATTTAACCATCAGGAATATAATAAGTAACACTGTTAGAATGATGTATAGAGAGAACTGTCCCCATCTAGAGTATGTAGCATGAAGATGTAGTTTTGGCAAAAATTGGTGAAAGTTCAATCATAGCCATCTCTGTAATTGTGATGGCAGTTACAGCATTATGGGAAACAGTTGGAAAACTTTAATGTATCTACATAAGTCAAATGATTCAGTGGTAGTTTTATTCTCTTCTCAGGCCCTCCAACTGTTTAAATATATAATACACAATGTATACACAGAGAAGAATCTCAGTACGTCTTATTTGCCTCTAGTAGGTTAAAGACAAATTATATGAATGTTTGTGGGGGGTTTTCCCTTCTAAGTTATCTGCTTAGATATAGGAACTTCAGTTTTTCCTACTTTCAGATTTTTAATCTTAGTATTGAGGTACAATACTATCTAAGTTATCTCGAATTGTAGAAATGTCTAATAGGAGTTGGTGGTAATGATAGGCATTGGGGTGAATTTTTTCCTTGATTTTTTTTCTATTTCCTAAAATGTTTTTAAAAGATTGGGCTGAGAAGCTATTGGATTGAGATTTAATAGTTAATTTCTATGAAATGTACTATTTTTAAAATCTTTTTTTTTTTTTTAATGTATAGGTGGTTTTGATGATAATTCTCCTCTAAGTTCAGTTGAGCGGTATGATCCTCGAAGCAACAAGTGGGATTATGTAGCAGCACTTACCACTCCAAGGGGTGGAGTGGGGATTGCAACAGTGATGGGCAAAATCTTTGCAGTTGGTGGGCATAATGGCAATGCATACTTAAATACAGTGGAAGCATTTGATCCAGTCCTGAATAGGTAATTTTCATGTTTTCTGTATGCTTCAATGGGATCTTCCAGTAACAGATTACTCCAGAGTGCTAAAACACTGCTAGATGTAGCCATTAATATAGAACATTAGAAATATTTTATTTATATAAGTTCCCTGAGGAAACTTGCTGTCTTTTAAAACCAGTCCCAATAATAGGGAGTTTTTGTCTTTGGTTAGAATTTTGAGTAAAGTAAATCATGCATTAAGATAACCTGTTTTTCCTGTCTTTTCAGGTGGGAGTTGGTTGGATCTGTGTCTCACTGCAGAGCTGGAGCAGGCGTAGCTGTGTGTGCCTGTTTAACTAGCCAAATTCGAGATGTAGGTCATGGATCCAATAATGTGGTTGATTGTATGTGATTTGAGTTCCAGCCACCAACAATTTAGTTATATTTGATATGCGAGAAAGACAACCAGGATTTTGTGTTACCACCTTTGAACAGTTTTCACTACCACTAGAGTCTTATTTTAAATGGAAACTGTTGTATTGTGACTAAATGCAACATTTAGACAGTAGCTGAAGATTTATTAGTAAAAAAAGTAAATAAGTAAATTTGATACTTCCCACTTTAGCAAATAACAGTCTAACTTGAAACCATACCTCCTCTGAAAAATGTTTAAAGTAGTATCAAAATCTTGAAATCCCTCTTTAAGGCATTTTGGATAAATCAATATGTAAAATGGAAATGATTTTTACCATTTTACTGAGTTTTACCTTTTCTTTTATCCAGAAGTGTTAACTGTAGGCAGTGGACTTTTCCTTGAGGGGAGATTAGAACCTATTCATCAACACATAAAAGACCTGCTCATTTTGAAGATTATTTCTCTTTGGTGCTGATGAATTTATGCCTTGCTTTTTTTTTTTTTAATTTTTTTTCCTATTTTTATTTATGATAGTCACAGAAAGAGAGAGAGGCAGAGACATAGGCAGAGGGAGAAGCAGGCTCCATGCACCGGGAGCCTGATGTGGGATTCGATCCCGGGTCTCCAGGATCGCGCCCTGGGCCAAAGGCAGGCGCCAAACCGCTGCACCACCCAGGGATCCCGCCTTGCTTTTTTCTAGATGTTGACTTCTCAATTTGTTGGATCTTTATAGAAGTAGAAAAAATGTTTAGTCTTTCTCAGTGCCGTTAGCTGAATATTCAGAAGCTTTATAGGAGTGCTGTAAGGAGTCCTTGATTTCAGTTTGACTTGTTTAGGGCAACAAATACCTACCTGAGCTAATTCCATCTGAATGAATTTATACTGTTATTTTTAAATTTCATGTAAAAAGGATTTGTTTCATATTAGCAAAATTTGAAACAGAAGAAATATTAGAGGAAAAGGCTTTAGAGTTGGTATTATTCTAGTGCCCAGTTGAGAAACCTTCAGATAAAATGATGCCCATTCCATGACTCCTTGAGAGGAATCTGAAAATATTTCTCTCTTTGGTTTAATCATTTGGCTTTGAGCCCAGGATTATTATCTTTCCATTTTGTTCTTTTCCTCATCCTGGTTTTTAAAAAAACTGGAATTTGGATGTATTTATTATCAGAAAATGAATGCATTTTTACAAAAATTCTTTATAGATTATGGTTTACTAATTAGTTCAAGTCCATTATTACCAATAAAATATATTGTTAAAAAGATTGAAACTGTTTTTCTGTTTAATCACCTTCAGTATATTTATTGAACTTCAATTAAAAATATTTCAATGGATTATTTGAAGCCAGGATTGATTAACCTACTGATTTAATAGCTCTTCCTAGTTTTAGCCAGTAATGCAAAGTGGCCTATTCATTATATGTAAATATTTGTAAAACTATTTATGAAGAATATTAAAATATTCTGTTTTGTATTTTCAATGCACTTTGGTACCTCTCTTCCAGGCCTCCCTGAATTTTCCTGTCATCATGCCTCAGAATTTAGTATAGTTCTTTGCTGGTTGACAGGAAAGCTGGGCAATGAGGAACGTTAACCCCATCCATCCAGCTCTGAAATTCATTGCCTAGTAACTCTGATGGCCCTCATTAAAAGGCAGCCTGGGCTTATTAGTATAATAGGGTAGAAAGCCACATTACAAAAGCCAGTGTCTACTGGATTTATTAGACCAGAAAAAGAAAAAATTTGTAAGAGGATCTCAGGCTCACAGATAAAGGTCTTCCATGAGGTAGATTTAAAAGTTCCCCAATTCCGCCATTTTTTGCTGTCAGCCGGTAGGCAAGTTCATAAGTCTTTGCTGGATCTGAATCAGTGTTTTCTTGTATAACTAAAACCATATTTCAGTCAGTCCCCAAAGAATTTAACTCTAGCACTCACTGGACTGGTTATAACCAGCTGGATGTGGAGTATAAATCTCAACACCTGGCTTCAACAGTCTATTTCTTATGTGTAATGGAATTCTTGTGTTATAATGCTTGTCTGGTTATGGTTACTAGTATGTTTGTTATATTTATTTTGTGAGAGAGAGGATCATGATCTCATTGTTCCTAAGATTATTTAAAATGGTTTTTTTCTTTAACATATTTCTGCCTTTGTCATGTGTGCAGAGTTTAGGAGCAAAAGGGTGTTAAATTTCTATTTCTGGTCTTACTATACTGTAGTCATGTAACATACTAAATTGGTACCCTAGCTATCAATAAAATAGGAACTATTCATAAGGGAAGTAAAGAAAACATGTGGCTGTCGGTTATATTATGTGTTGATAGACCATTAGAAGCATAGTCTTGAAGGTCTTGACAATAGTATGAAAAGATAAATAGTGGGATCAATATATACAGTTTATTAAAAACATTCTTTGAGATATAAAATGAGAATCAGGCTGAAGGACTCATGCAAATGAAAGATGATTATATTCATAGGAATAAAGAGATGACAGTATTAAAATAATATGGCTACTTAATTATGAAGCCTTCATTTCTACTCAGATGTTAATAAGAATACCAAAAAAGTGATAGAAAATTGAGATAAAATTTTGAAATGGTAAGCAGAAAAACAGAAAAAGTGAAAATTTGCATATTATTATTTCTTCAAGAAATATTGTAGGTGCTTTTGTGTGAATCTTCCATAAAATCACTAAAGCCACTGCTTTCCTATATTGTACTATCACTTTAAAAACAAATTACTTGATATTGTTTTTGATTAATTTCACTGTACTCTGTATAACTGATTATTTTAAATTATTTTAAATGTTTGAATAAACTTTGTACTCCCTCAAAAGAGTATGATTTCTTCTCTTATTCCTCACACAAAATTTGTTTAAATGCCTAGATAAGAGATTGTTGAAATTACATAAACTCCTCTTGCAAATTTTCTTTGTTCCTTTTTTCTCCATGTCCTCTATGTTAGAGAATGCATTTAGAATCTGATTTGTATCTTATCAGTAAAGAACATTTTTGTGGTTTTTTTACATCAGACCTCTAAAGAAATTGTTGGGGTGTCATTGGCTCTATTTCTTCCTTATGTGGAGTTAAAAGTTGCAATAAAACTTCTCTATAATATTTTCTTAAAACTGAATATAAATTTGTATAGAAATACTCCAACAAATCAAAATAATTATCATATATACTGCCAAGTACTGAGTTCAGAGTTGGATTCACATCAGTACTATTTATTGGTTCAAAATATACTACATCTATCTATTATGAATAGCAATTTCTATAAAGTCTATGTAACTTTGCTTCTCATTTTTTGAGTGTTTTTACAGAATCCTATCAAAACTATATAATTGTTTATTTTCCATTCCTGAAACTGATTTAATAGGTTGGCTGTAATATGTTTTATCATATAAAGGATGTTTAGGAGCACCTGGGTGGCTCAGTTGGTTAAGAATCCAACTCTTTTTTTTAAAGATTTTTTTTTTAAATTTATTTATTCATAGAGATGCAGAGAGAGAGAGAGAGGCAGAGACACAGGCAGAGGGAGAAGCAGGCTCCATGCAGAGAGCCTGACATGGGACTCGATCCAGGGTCTCCAGGATCATAAGCATCCAACTCTTGATCTCAGCTCAGGTCTTGATCTCAGGGTTGTAAGTTCAAGACCCACACTGGGCTCCACGTTGGACGTGGAGTGTACTTAAAAAAAAAAAAAAAAGGATGTAGGCAACTAATGTAAGTAGTTTCACTAATCTTAGTAACTGATTAAAGCAGTTGTCTCTTCAGCAACTGCAGACTTGTATAGAAATGAGATTCTTTATGCATTAGGATGAATGCTGTCCTTCCAAGTAAGTAATCCTGTTTTTTTTTTCAATTATGTTGCCATTGCTAAACATTTTTCTGAAAATGGCCAGAAGACTCCATTTGTAAGGCATCCAAAAGAACTAGTCTTGTCACTCATTTTAGTCATGTTAGTTAAAAAGAATTTTTTTAAGATTTTACTTTTAGTAATCTCTATACTCAGCATAGGTCTTGAACTTACAACTCTGAGATCAAGAGGTACATGCTCTACCACTGTGCCCACCAGGCCTCCCAGTCATATGTTAATTTTGACCAGAATCTTGATTGTGGCCCTGTGTACTTTATTCATCAAACTTGATTAAAATATTTTATAGTTACAACAGGGAAATCTATCCTCAAAAATTAAGGTTTAACTTTGTGGGACAATTTTTTCACAAATAAATAGTTCCAATGGAATATTTCTAAAATCACTGAGTGAAAGTAACTTCAGTATGTAGTTTCTTTGAGGGGAAACCTTATTTGATGCAAAAATTCTGGTGGTTTTGTTGTTTCAGAAAGTTTCAGAAAGTCCTCCATTGTAATAATGGTTGAGGCTAAGTTCAATCTACCTGAAAAAACTCTGTAGAATATAGGGGTTTCTTTTTTTTTTTTTTTCTTTTCTTTCCTTTTCTTTTTTTTTTTTTTTTAAGATTTACTTATTTTAGGGCAGCCCGAGTGGCTCAGCGGTTTAGCGCCACCTTCAGCCCATGGCCTGATCCTGGAGTCCCGGGATCGAGTCCCACGTCAGGCTGCCTGAATGGAGCCTGCTTCTCCCTCTGCCTGTGTCTCTGCCTCTGTGTGTGTGTGTGTGTGTGTGTGTGTCATGAATAAAAAAATTTTAAAAAATCTTTAAAGATTTATTTTAGAATATGCGTTGGAGGTGGGGTGGGTAGAGGGAGAAGGAGAGAAATCCTCAAGCAGGCTCCCGTCTGAGACAGAAACTGATAACTTGGGGTTTGATCCCAAAATCCTGAGCTGAAATCAAGAGTCAGATACTTAACTGACTGAGCCACCCAGGTGCCCCTATAACTGGTTTCTTAAATTTGGTAATAGTTGAGGAGAGAATAACTATTTTTTTAAGTGTGTAGTTTATACCACTTTATAACATTTAATCTTTACAGTAATTCTGTATTTTACAGTTAAAAAATAAATTCAGACATAAAATGACTTGTTCACAAGATCCACAACTAATGAGTGGTTGACCAGTATTCTTTGTGACCAAAAGATCCTACTGTTGCACTTAACCAGCTATACCGTACATCTGCTTTTACAAGGTAGTGTATGTACATTTAAGGAAAGATGATTTCCTTTTTCATAGTGTCTTAGAAATATAAAAGTATTTCTGGTCACTATTTTTTGGTTACTTAATTTTTTATTTTTTTAAAGATTTTATTTATTTATTTATTCATGAGAGACACAGACTGAGAGAGAGAGAGAGAGAGAGGCAGAGACACAGGCAGAGGGAGAAGCAGGCTCCACGCAGGGAGCCCGACGCGGGACTCGATCCCGGTCTCCAGGATCATGCCAAGGGCTGAAGGCGGCGCTAAACCGCTAAGCCACTCAGGCTGCCCAGTTACTTAATTTTTTAAATCGAGATATAGTTGACTAGTTTGTAGTGTATACCATAATGATTCGATGTGTATATTTTGTGAAACAGTCACCACAATAAGTCTAGTTAAGATCTATTTTTTTGTTGAGAAAGTTTAAGATCTCTCGTATTTTTTTCTTATGTTGAGAAAGGTTAAGATCTCTCGTATTAGCAACTTTCAAATATATAACACAGTGTTATTAACTGTAGTCATGGTGCTGTAATTATATCCCTAGGACTTATTTTATAACTGGATGTTTGTACTTTTGACCACTTTCACCCACTTTGTCCACCCACCACACCCAACCTCTGGCAACCACTGGTCACTGTTTTTCTTTATATAATGTTTGATTCATATATAAAAATATATGCAATATGGAAGTAATAATTGTACACCTGCATACCCATTCTGTAATTAAGAACTAGAACATTTCTGATAGTATTGACTGTACCTTCTTGTTCTTCTCATTTCCAGTACCCAGTCTGCCCTCCTCCTCAGAGGTAACTATTGTCCCGAATCAATCATTTCCTCTTTTGCCTTTTGCTGTATATATACACGTCCCACGTAATGTTTACCTTTGTTGGTGGACTTTATACAAAATAGTATTGTACTGTATGTATTCTTGTTTTTTTTCTTTTTTTTAACACAACATTTTATTTATTCATGAGATACACAGAGAGAGGGAGAGACACAGGCAGAGGGAGAAGTATGCTCCTCCCTCTCCACGCAAGGAGCCCGATGTGGGACTCGATCCCAGGACCCCAGGATCATGCCCTGGGCCGAAGGCAGGCACTAAACCACTGAGCCATCCGGGCTGCCCTATTTGTTTTTTTTTCTATTCAACAGGTTCATTTTTATAATTTATATTGGGAGTAGTTTTCCTTATATTTGTCTTTGGCTTTTACAGATAATTTATATAGTGTCTTGGTACAAATGTGCAAGAATTTCTTCAGAGTATGTAGTACTAGCAGAGTTGGTAGTAAGGTATGTGCTTATTTTCCAAAATGGTTGTGCTAGTGTACAACCTGGTTTATAGTTTGCTTACTGCTCTAAGATGATTCTTGCCAATTTGGTAGGTGTAAAATGACATTTTACTGTGGCTTTAATTTGCATTTTCCCAAACAATAAGTTGAACATGTTTTCACGATTAGCTGCTATTGTTTCTTCTGTGAAATATTTCTTGGTGTCTTTTGTCCTTTTTTCTTAAAAGTTCTTCATAATAGGATACTAATATTTCTGTAATTTTAACATTTTCAAATGTAGTTATATTTATGTTGCAAGATTTTTTTTTTTAGGGGTACCTGGGTGGCTCAGTCAGTTCAGCATGCAACTGTTGATTTTGGCTCAGGTCATGATCTCAGGGTCGTGAGATCAAGCCCCATGACAAGTCCTGTGTCAGGCTCTGCACTCAGTGCAGAGTCTGCTTGAAATGCTCCTTCTCCCTATGCCCATCTACCCACCCTTGCATGCACATGCTAAATAAATCTTTTTTAAAAAGTTTTTTTAAGGACCTAAAGTAATCTCTACACCCAACATGGGGTTTGAACCTTCAACCCTGAGATGAAGGGTCCCATGCTACACCAGGCGAGCCAGCCAGGTACCCTATGTTTTAAGATATTTTTATAGTCTCCTTTAGAAGTCAGAAAGTCTCACATTTGTCTTTAGTCCACTTGGAATTGATTTATGTATGTGTGAGAAATAATTTCAGTTTTTTTACTATGCGGATAACCAGTTTTCTTTCTACTGTTTATTGACTAATGCATCCTTTCTTCAGGGACTTTGTCTACATGGCAAATTTCCACGTAAATAAATGTCTATTTTGGGACTTTTTGTGCCATTCCTTTGGTCAGTTTGGCTAGCCAAGAGCTAAGTGGTACATTAATTGCTGCAACTTGATTAAAGGTCTTGATAACTTGTAAAGTAACCCTATCCTCATTTTAAGGAGTGTTCTTGACCTTTTTGTTCTTTCATTAAATATTAGAATCAGTTGTCAGATTCTTTGGGAAGAAAAACAACTGCAGGAGGTTCTTTTTCTTAACTAGAATCATATTTAATCTATAGGATAATTAGAGAGTACTGACAGCCCTACTCTTTGGGGTAATATTGAATTTTACTAGTTTTGCTACTCTTTAACAAGGCAAGGAAGTTTCCTTCTATTTTGTTAAGCTTTAATTTATAGGGGTTGAAATTTATGAAACACTTTTTTTTCCTCTTGAAGTCAATGTATTTATTCTACTTTAATCAGGTAATGTGGTGAATTACACATTTAAAATTTTTTAAATGTTGAGCCGTCTTTACCTTCTCGGGCTAAAGCCATCTTGATCATTAATGATCATTTTTTTAAAATACACTGATGAACTTTAATTGCTAATGTTTTGCTTAGAACTTTTACATCTGTGCTTAGGAGTGAGGTTGGTCTGTTACTTTGTTTTCACAGTTTTTAGCTTCATAGAATGAGTTATGGAATGTTCTTTCTGTTCTCTGAATTATTTAACATTGAAATAATCCACTTTTTGAACATCTGATATATAACTTAATTGTAAAACTACCAGGGCCTACAGTTTTCTTTTGTGGAAAAATTAACTACCAGTTCATTATTTTGTTGATTATAGAATATTTTAGCATTTTTAAGTTGGTTTTGGTACGTTTGATTTTTTAAAATGCCATTTTCTGGATCCCACAAGTTTTATTTTCATTTCCTTATTTCATTTCAGTGTTTATTTCTAAATAGTTTTAAAATGTTTACAAGTTTTTCTTTGAACCATGAGTTTAGAAGTGTATTTTTTTTTATAGAAGTGTATTTTTAAATTACTAGTTTTAATTTCATTTGATCAGTGATCATGATCTGTTTGACTCCACTTCATGGAAATACACTGAATTTATGTCCAATTATGTAGTTAAATTTTGTTATGTATTCTCAAGCCTGTTTTGATGCAGTTTCTGTATTTGTGCATTATATCAAAGTAGCAATTTGTGCTGCTCATAATTTACACTTTTTTTTCGGATCAGTATTTTATATTTATTTAACATGTTTTTATTTAAGTTCAATTTGCCAACATATAATACCCAGTGTTCATCCCATTAAGTGCCCTCCTCAGTGCCCACCTCCCCTAAAAGTCTATACATTGGCATTTATTTTCCTTTGGCTATTTGACCTATCAACAGAGGAAGTATGTTGACATTTCATATTATGGTTAGTTATGTGTTGGGGTTTTAGGTGTGTAGGCTGATTTTAAAAAGAGTTGAGCATTTTAAGTTGTCTCTTCTCAGGTGTGTATAGGACTCTGTTTTTAGGGACTTTATCCTGGAAGGGAGCTTTCACTGGCTAGTTTTGAGAGTTCATAGGCCCAAAAATGCCTCAGCCCTTTCAGACCTGTCTCACACCCTTTGCTCTCTCAGTATTGGAGAAGGCAACCTCCCCCCCCGCCCCCCAATTCAGTTTCAGTGGTGTTCTGGAGCTAGTCTCCGAATTTTCCAGTGACTGTGTTTCCACCTTTTGTGGTTTATATACCTGGTTGCTTTTCCCCTGCTCAGTTACTCATTTCTCACAGGTCTTACACCTGCCCAAATTTGGGGTTCCTAGTTTATTTTTTTTAATTTTTTTTAAGTTTGTATTTATTTATGATAGTCACAGAGAGAGAGAGAGAGAGGCAGAGACACAGGCAGAGGGAGAAGCAGGCTCCATGCACCGGGAGCCTGATGTGGGATTCGATCCCGGGTCTCCAGGATCGCGCCCTGGGCCAAAGGCAGGCGCCAAACCGCTGCGCCACCCAGGGATCCCCTGGGGTTCCTAGTTTAATTAGGATGTTGTACGTAGGTTTTTTGTTATCCTACTTGTCCTGTTTTTTGGGGAGTAGGAGACGGGGAGCAGGTTAAAGGGTCAGAAATTTTACCAGCACTTCCATTTCTGTCCAAGATCTTTGCCTTTAAGATTTTTGTGTTTTCCTTCCATCCCTTCCTATTCAATAGTTAACCTTAAATGTGCATTGGACTATTCAACAATCCAAAGTTAATTAGTGTGTTAAATGCCTTCCTGAATACCGAGGGCCTTAGAACACTAAAATTCATCACCTCTCTTCCAAAGTAAAAATACTTTGTTATCCAGTATTTTAGTTGTCTCCCAACCCACATGTAAACATTACTATTTGGGGTCATTTTGATCATTTTTCTTTGTGTATCTCAGGCATTCCGAAGTAATTTGTTTTCAAAGGATGTATTTCTAGGAAGTTACTTTAAGGGAGTTCAAGATAATCACTCAGTTTTTGTTCATCAGAAAATGTCATTTTACTGCCGATTTCATAAAAAAAAAGTTTTTTAGCTTTGTTGCAGTTGACAAAATCATATATTTAAAGTATAGAACCTATAGGCACCTGGCTATCTCAGTCAGTAGAGTCGGTCTCTGGGCTGAGTTGGAGCCCCATGGTGGGTGTAGAGATCACATTTTAAAAATGTGTGTGTGTGTGTTTATCTGTAGTGAGAGAGAACATGATTTGACACATATACATCCATCACTTCACAGTTACCTTTATGTGTGTGTTTGGTGAGAACACTTAAGGTCTATTCTCAGCAGATTTCAAATACACAACACTTACTGTTATTCTTGATAGTTTTATGGGTACAGTTCTAATTTTTATCTTTCAACAGTTTGAAGGTATCATTCCACTATTATCTAGTTTCCTTTGTAGTTTAAGTCAACTGCTATCCTCTGTCTCCTATGGGATCTCCTTTTACTTTCTGCTCCTATTAACGTCTTTTCATCATCTGTTCTGAGCTGTAGTTTCTTTAAAATGCATCTAGAGGCGTCTCTGGATTCCTCATTTATCTTTCTGCTAGGAAATTTCAACCACGACCTCTTTGAATATCACTTTTTTTGAGACTTTACACAGAGCTGAAATGAAAGTAATAACAACATAGCTTAATCTGCTGTCACCACCACTGACTAATTTCAACCGCTGTTTTTCATTCCCCAAAGTACTTTCTCTTTTAGGGAGGCTTGGCCTAAAGCGTTCTGATTTTTTCTTCTTTTGGTTTCATTGAGCATTTCATACATAGGTAACTTTATATCCTATGGTTGGGAATTCTGGTATTTGAAGTCGGGGGTCCTAAATGTCTTGTTGCTGAGTTGTTCTTATGGTGCCATTCTACATGTGTGATTTTGTGAATGCTTCCTTGGTTGAACCTGTGGGAATCCAGAGGTTCTAAGATGGACATGTTCTCTCAAAGACGTCTTGCATTTGCTTCTCTAGGCTGGGAGCTGCCCCTGGACATTTTGGCCCTCCTCTTGGTTCCTGGCCTGACTTGGGGTACTCAGACTTGGCTCCTCCCCTTACCATTCATCCAAGGCTTAGCCTCAATCCCAGTGCTGATGAGGGTTTATGTGTCCTCAGGACAACCATGCTTTTCTGTTTATTCACCATTCCTGCTTCTATATAGTCCTTGGAGGTTTCTCTGCTTCCCTGAGAATCCAGTAAGGATTTTTAAATTTTCTTATTTTATCCAAGAACTGATAGTTATGGGAGAACCCTTTGGAGGGTGCCTGACTGGCTCAATAGGTAGAACATGGACTCTTGATGTCAAGGTTGTGAGTTCAAGCCCTCCCACTTTGGGCCTACCACTTACTTAAAAAATGACAGAGTATATTCTATTAAAACAGTTACTTGTGGGAGATACTAGAGTGTTGCCACTGCGATTCTAGAGCCAAAGGGCATAGTTTTGTCTTAATATTCACTTACCTTTCTCAGATTACTGCTAGATTCCTTTGTAAAATTTGAGTTTCTTAGAAGGCTGTAACAGGGCTTTCTAGCCCCAGACACTTGCCATATCTTTTAAGACTTTGTTTATTTGAGACAGAGGGTGAGCGAGAGAGTGAGGAGGAGCAGAGGGAGAGGTAGACTACCGGCTGAGCAGGGAGCCTGATGCAGGCGGGGCTCGATCCTCGGACCCCAGGATCATGACCTGAGCCGAAGGCAAATGTTTGAGCCACCTGGCACCCCTTAAGTTTGAGTACATTTAAAAATCAGAAATATATAAAGGATAATTCAGAATATGTAATATTATGTGACATAGATGGATTGATCACTTGTCTCAAGTATCAGTTATTTTATACATACCAGACCCTTAACTTGATGTTATAAATCCCTTCAGAAGTGACTCCAAAGTACTGGTTTTCATTCAGAAAATAATTGCATTCTGCCTGAAACTTTGCAACTTTGCAACTTTTTTTTTAATGTTTCCATTTTGGCCTCCGGCCAGAAGTAATAAAATTTTTACCTGACCGTAAATTCCCTGACTTCCCTCCATTGGTCTGCAAACAATGTTCTTTTTTCCTGCCTGGAAACCAGAGCCCAGGACTGAAATGAATGACACAGTGGCTATTTGTATTATATCCTAACAGCGCTCTAGTTTTCCCTCTACTTGTTTCATTTCTTAGTGCCTATTCTAATGTAATACTAAATCAGTGTGCTTTTTTGGATCCAGCTTTACTGAGGCAAAATTTATATAAAACTCATTCACCATGTTTACAATCCATCACTTAGTAAGTTTACAGCTGTGCCAAAATTACCATAATCCAGATTTAGACATTTTCATCACACCCCCCACCGAATTTTCATGAGCCCTTCTTGCAGTCCATCTCTACTTCTCCCCAGGCAACCAGTGATGTGGTTTCTGTCTATAAAGAATCATATTCTATATGATTTTGCATCTTCTAGTATAAATTTCTTGAGGTTCACCTCAAAAACCAATCTAATTGCTGAATAGTATTTCATCTTATGTATATATCATGTTGCTTATCCATTCATCAGTTGGTCATCTGGACTGTTAACAAATTTTGGCTCTTTATGAACTTTTGACAGCATCTTTACACATAAAAGAAGTAACACCAGTCATCAAAGTAGTAATTAGTAAGTTTATTGTGCATACACTGGGAGTGCTCAAACCACGGAATGAGGCTTAAGGGTTATTATCAAACAGCGTATATAGTGAGAAAGCAGTGGCTGTTTATTCTTCACAGGGTTTGACAGGGAACTGGTTAGTGGTTACCTCATATCCACTTTGGGAAACGTTTCAAGTTTTGCTTATGAATTTTAGAAGCATAAGCAATAAATGACCCAGGTCAAGTGAGTCTTGCAAAATAAACTTAATGTGTGTGACCAAACTGGTTTTGTCGGCCCAGGGAACTGTTAAGGCTGGTCTCTGTTTTTAATAAATGCCTTTTTGGTCATTTCCTCAGGGGGCTGAGAGTACTATTAACCAGTATGGCGGGATTCTCAGTTACTACTGTTGGTGTAGTCGGGGTCAAAGAATTGCATGTTCAGTGTTTTCATCCCGCTGAGTTGTCAGATTGCAAGGCATGTAGGCACCATCTTCATCATTTCTGGGGTTACTGTTGAGTTCATCCAGTTGTCTGATCACTGGAATGTGAGTGGCTGCTGCCAGGTATTGAAAACCCTCCAGAGTATGCAGTGCACTGGACAGGTGTATATGATGACTATAGGGAAAACCACACCAACGACTGAAAAACTCCCCAGAGCAGAGATAACCACTTAGAAGAAAAAAAAAATGAAACCCACTTATATACATAGGCACACAGGATGTATTAGCATTCACAGCTTCATTACTTAAAACATCCTTATATTCATCCAATCCTGTTTCAGGTGAGCTTTCACCTAAATTAGGTCTCTATAGAATATGAACAAACCAGTAATGAGATACATTTCTATGGAAACAAAGGAAAAACAAAGATTAATAGTTCCAGCACACTGGAGAGCTGTCAGTTGAGAAAATTTCTAGGGTTGGGTTCAGATGGAGTGAGGGCAGGCAGGGACCGTCTGGCAGATTTTCCAGTTTGCAGTGTGAATGTCTATATATGAGTTATTCTGATGATTTCTCTGAAGTTTGTATCAAGTTGTCCAGCTTTAAGCCATTGGCTTTGGGTAAAGGGTAACTTTAGTTTCATAGTGATTCTATGTCAGAAGAGTGGGAGAAAACTGGATGTGTTAGTTTGGAGTTCTAGCCAAATACTGGAGCAAACTAGAATAATTCAGGATCTAGTCTAGTTTACAGGTAGAAAACAAAACCTCAAAGACAACAGCAGTAGAATCCAATATCCACAAAGGTATATTATTGAAATGTAATTTCTCTCATCACTTCCATTACAATCAGAGATAATGACTAATTTGTTTGCAAATTAAATCTAGTTTCAATAAAGTTGGCCTAATTAATTACATAAGTGCAGCAAGAATAGGGATTGACCATACAGACTCTTTTAAATCTGCTTTGCTGGGACTTTTTATAAGGAATCTTAGAATGGACTTTCAAAAGCCTGAGGCTAGGAAGCCAAGCCTAGGACTTACCTAACTGGGTCCTGTTAGAACAGATTATTGAATTTTTTTTTTCCAGAGGGAGCAAGCATGCATGCATGCACATGCGAGTGTGTGTAGGGGGGCGGGGGGGTGGGGTGGGCAGAAGAGAGACAGTCTTAGGCTCCAAGTCCAGTGCAGAACCCTACTTGGGGCTCAGTCTCACAACCCTGAGATCATGACCTGAGCCAAAATCAAGGGTCACTCAACTGACTGAGTCACCCAGGCACCCCTGAACTTAAGTTTTCAAAATCTGGAGAAATCAGGTGGAAAGTGACAAATGCTTCAGCCTTTGTTGCAAATATACACTTTACCAAATTGCTGTAAGTTATAGATAGCTTAAGAGAGGAGAGAAAGTGATCCTTTAAATCTAAACGACAGGGGTAGGGCCGCCCGGGTGGCTCAGCAGTTTAATGCTGCCTTTAGCCCAGGGCCAGATCCTGAAGACCCAGGATCTAGTCCCACGTCGGGCTCCCTGCATTGGAGCCTGCTTCTCCCTCTACCTGTGTCTGTCTGTCTGTCTGTCTGTCTGTCTCTCTCTGGCTCTCATGAATAAATAAATAAAATCTTTAAAAAAAAAAATAAAATAAAATAAACGACAGGGGTCCCCGGGTGGCTTAGAGGTTTGGCGCCTGCCTTCAGCCCAGGGTGTGATCCCGGAGACCCAGGATCGAGTCCCACGTCGGGCTCCCTGCATGGAGCCTGTTTCTCC
This sequence comes from Canis lupus baileyi, assembly GCF_048164855.1. Lineage (NCBI taxonomy): Eukaryota > Metazoa > Chordata > Mammalia > Carnivora > Canidae > Canis > Canis lupus. Next base: position 10,691,275 of record NC_132870.1, on the reverse strand, counting down.
CTCTGCCTGTGTCTCTGCCTCTCTCTCTCTCTGTGTGTCTCTCATGAATGAATAAATAAATCTTTAAAAAAAAAATCTGAAAAACATTAAGGAACCAACAGTGTTTTAAATGAAGTCATAAAAATTCTAATCATCTTCATAAGTTCAATTTAGTTGTATGTAATTCTTTGGTTTCATCTTGGGTTAGCGGCTTTATGAATCAGTTTTCCATTAGAGCTTTAGAAATTCTTACCCAGTTCAGTGTTATGAAGTTGTTTAGAAGCCTGCATCTTTGAGTAATTGTCAAGATCTTTCACATGAATTTCTTTCAAAATGAAGCATTTTTGCAGGAATACTTTTGCAAAACCATCAGAGTAAAACAACTAATGTCTGTCAATGGCAAAAGACTTAAAAAACAGACACTTTTTAAAAACATCCCATGAGAGTTCCTATATTTACACCACCAAAATGATACAACTGACAAATTTGGTTATTTTTTATGATCTACAATATTTTAAGATCATACTTGGAACTATGATAATACTATACCAACACATGAAATTCTTAAAGATCTTATAATTTGAATTTTAATGACCTATATATCCCAGAAATATGATCTAAGAAGGTTAAGCAATTACAAATTATTTGATGTTTCCCATGCAATTTAATATATCAAATAAGCCTAAATAAATTAATACTTCTCTTAATTCAGAGTTTGATTTGGGGCAGTTTGTTAAAAATGTCAAAAGATTTTTTTTTAAGATTTTAATTCATTTATTCATGAGACACAGAGAGGCAGAGACACAGGCAGAGGGAGAAGCAGGCTCCATGCACCGGGAGCTCGATGTGGGATTCGATCCCGGGTCTCCAGGATCGCGCCCTGGGCCAAAGGCAGGCGCCAAACCGCTGCGCCACCCAGGGATCCCCCTTACCTACTTTTCATCTACAGTTGGTTTTCTTAGCCCTATTATTTCTAATAGTTTTAATTACATGTATTAGAATTCATAGCTATTAGAATCTTTAATTACTAATTAAAACTAAGAAAAAAGCAATTGTGTTGGCAAATTTATAAATATATCTCATAACTTCTAGAAGTATATTTTTCCTGATAGATTTTTTGATGTGGCACCATGTTAATTAATGGATCCAAATATCTTTTATCTCCCTGTGGATAAAATTAAAAAGCCAAAGATAAACACTAAATGCTAAATGTAAGTTTGGAAATGATTTAGATATTCAATGAATATCCATTATTCAGTTAAAATTAATATAAACTTCAAGTTAGTGCTTTGAACACTGATGCTTGGATTAGGCATTGAACAACTAAATCATCTTGTTTTTTCTTTCTGGCAAACTTTGAAGATATACTTGATTTTATTAAACTAGCAAACTTAAATTAGCTTTTACGTATCTAGGATTATCTCAGATTATATGACCTTGAAAAACATCTGGGTTCATTCCTATATTTCTGAGAGTATACCTGATAAAACACTTCATTTTCTTTAAATGAATTAAATGTCTAAGTAGGGAGGCTCTGTTTTCCAGCAACTGTTTCAAAACACAGGGAGTCACATTCCACCCCACCCCATTCACTTTGGACAGAACAGAATGACTCACCAAGGAGCTCCAACAAGCAAACTGCAGGGGGGTGCTATAAAGTTGAAGTGCTCAAAATACACAGCACAGCTGAGGTCCCAAAGAGATTTACCCTCCAATTCCAGGGTTAGTGAGGAAGCAGGGAGTTCAGTGGACTTTGTGGGTACCAGCACCTATTTGCTCACTGGCCTTGGAGACATTCAGGTTCTTCTTTGGATCCCACTTCTGTTGCCATGAGATGTCAAAAGTTCAGAAATAACAGAAGCAAAACCAGTCACCAAAGTACTGATTAGGAAGTTTATTGTACACACACTGGGAACACTCAAACCAAAACATGGGATGAAGCTCAGAGGAATATTTGTTAGCAAGCAGCTACGATAGTGAGAAAGCAGTAGCTGTTTATTCTTCACAGCGTTTGGTTATATTAAAATATTCTTAAATGATAGGGAATTGGTCAGTGTGCTGCCTCCTACGAACTTTGGAATCTGCTCAACTTTGTGTATGACTTTCAGAGGCATAAGCAAGAAGTGATCCAGGTCAAGATAGTCTAGCAAAATAAGCTTAATTAAGCTTTGTTTGTCTGACTAAATTGGTTTTGTCTGTTCAGAGAATTTTCAAGGCTGGTCTCCATTTGTTCTTTATTTTCACACTGCCATGAATGTTCATGAGCATATCTTAACATAAATGTGTTTTCATTTATCTTCATACAACTGGAATTGTTGGGTTGTATGGTAACAGTTTTTAAGAAACTACCAAACTTATCCACAGTGGCTGTACTCTATTATATTCCCATCCGTACAGTAGGAGGTTTCTGGTTTCTTTCCATCCTCTCCAACACTGTATATTGTATTTTTGGTTACAGCCATTCTACTGGGTGGAAGTGGTACCTTCTTGTGGTTTTAAATCCATGTATTTTTTCCTAAGGGAAATGATTGCTCTCTGGTGGTGCATTCTGCACATTACAGTTGGAATAAGGGCAGTAATGAGAAGCCTAAAGCTAAAACTTGTTAAAATTTACATTCATGTCATGTTGTGCCTGCATTGCTTAGCACACCAAGTGCGATTTGAGGCCCAGGTTCAAAATGTTTTCCTCATTACCACTAATAATAATCCTCAGGAGCTGGCTCTTGGCTGTGGCCTTTACTTAATCCCCAGAGGTACTTTATAGTCCAAACTCTAAGCTCTTGCGCTTCAGATCTCCTCCACTTGATGCCACACAGATCTGGCGTATGGGTTTACACCTGTGGAGTGGCTAATGCCTATGAATAAGGGGAGGAAGAGGCTAGAGACAGTTTTGTTGACTCAAACCTACCACATCCTTTCAAGCTGAAGCAGTAAATAATTCTTACTAGTGGAATGAATGTAAATTCTTTTTAATGAATTGCACACCAATGGAATGTCTGCTGGCTCCTTGGCATTTTCAGGTAACACTCTGTAAATATGCCTGTAGAGAGTTGTAAAGTTTTAGGAGAATGGGTCTCAGTTGACCCCAGGCTCCTAGGCTCTGCTGAAAGGAGAGAGCAACTATGGGCATTAAAAATAGCAAAGAAATTGAGCCAAGGAAGGAACCCGGCAAGGGATTTACTTACAGGAATGTATATTTGGTAAGTAATGAAAGATGTAGCTTCAGGAAATTAGGGAAGTAGAACCAAACATTTAATGGTATAATGTAAGAACCTACAACATTTGCTTTAGTACAACAGGATATCTCACCTTTTTTTTTTCCCCCAACAAAGTGTCCATATGTGAAATTTCCCTAAGTTCCTGTGTTTGAGGTAAGTGCCTTGTGCTAACAATGCATTTTACTATCCTTATATGTCCATTAAATGATCATGGATATTCATTTGTATGTATATATACATAAATACATAGGCATACACAAATGCCTGAGCACAGCATAGTACAGAATATAATGGATGGGCCTCCCTGTGGTTGAGTCCCTGCTCCAGTCAAAGGGAGGCAAGAAGAAGAAGAGAGGCCAAGCCATCCCTGAGTGACATTTCTGTACACAATAATTATACTTCATAGTAAATATAGTTGAATTCTCTTATGTTCCCAATTGAGGTTGGATATAAGGGTATAACGTTTAGGATAGGAGGAAGTCTACTCAACTTTAGCTTAAACACTAGATAGAAGGGAAAATTAAAAGAATTTTTAAACACGTATTAGAACATCAAAAATGTGGCTGCAGGGCAGCCCGGGTGGCTCAGAGGTTTGGTGCCGGCTTCAGCCCAGGGCCTGATCCTGGAAACTCGGGATCAAGTCCCACATCGGGCTCCCTGCACGGAGCCTGCTTCTCCCTCTGCCTATGTCTCTGCCTCTCTCACAAATAAATAAAATCTTTAAAAAAAAAAAAATGTTGCTGCAATGAATATTGCCATATATAAAGAATATGTGGAAATTTTGATTAATCCAGCGATGCTGCCATCATCGCCAAAACAAACATAAGGAGATACTGGAATTATTCAATAGGGACATATTTTTTTTCTGCTGCTTTTTTAAAATTGGTGTTTCAGAGCCAAGTCTAATGGGTAGTATTATTTAGCTCTTCCCAGAAAAACTACCATAAAATAAATATGCTTGTCTGCCCATCTAGTCTTGCAAACAACTTTAAAGTGTTCTGCCTCTGTTTGGAACAATTCTCACATGTGTGTACAACTGCCATCCACCACAAGATTATTTTGAAGGTCTTTTCTTTTTTTAAGATTTTATTTATTTATTCATGAGAAACAGAAAGAGAGAGGCAGAGTCACAGGCAGAGGGAGAAGCAGGCTCTGTGCAGGGAGCCCAATGAGGGACTCAATCCCGGGTCTTCAGGATCACGCCCAGGGCCGAAGGCAGGCACCAAACCACTGAGCCACCCGGAGATCCCCTCTTTAAAAAAAAAAAAAAAATTTTATTTATTTATTCATGAGACACACACAGATAGAGGCAGAGACACAGACAGAGGGAGAGAGAAGCAGGCTCCATGCACGGAGCCCGACGGGGAACTTGATCCCGGGACCCCAGGACTATGCCCTGGGCCGAAGGCGGTGCTAAACCGCTGAGCCACTGGGGCCGCCCCAAGGACAGTAGTCTTTTTAGTAAATTCTGTGTATCTCTAAATTTTAACCCATCACATTTAACAAATATATTAACATTTTTCACTTCATAGACTTTAGGATGGCCTTTCTGTCACAGGTGAGGAAATAGTACCAGACATTCAGGTGACTTGCACAAGGTAGAGGATGATTATTGTTTTTGGCTTCTGGTTGTTTTTCCTAGACACTGTAACTGTGAACGTGAGAAGCGTCCTGCAGGGCCAAGGCATTCAGTCTTCAAAGTCATACATTTCTGACCTAAAGGTTTTTTTTGTTTTTTTTTGTTTGTTTTTTTGTTTGTTTGTTTTTTTTTCTGAGCTAAAGTTTTATTTGGTTCCACTATTCTCCAACTTGGAGGGCCCGGGGGGGTGCAGTGGGGTGGGGGTGGGGGAATCATGCTGTTGCCTGTTTCGGTTATTTCATATTTGCTGGGATTTTAACCTTTAAAGCTTACTTTGCATTGTTCATGACTTTAGAACTTTTGTTTTATGCTTGTTTTTTTAAAGGCTTATCACTGAGGTGTACTTTTTAACTATACTTCATTAAACAATCCATGTCCCCATAAAAAGAAAAAAACTTGTCAATTGCAGCAAGCCCTCGAGGTCCACTTGTATCCTGACTAGTACTAGTAAATGGAGAAAATCTACAAGGCATATGTAAAGTAACATCAGACTTGGAAAATCCCCCACTGTGCTAGTCATTGTTTAGTATCTGCAGATTCTCAGGATTTCCTTCTCAAATTCTGTTTTATAAAACCTCTCTAATTCCTACCCATAATCCTATTTTATGAATTGTCTCTAGTGGTAACCCAAAAGTGGTTAACTGTTAAAACAGAGTGAGGATACTGGTTGTAGATGAAATTAAAACAGCTTATTTTAAAAAACAGCTTATATTAGGGTGTCTGGTGCCTCAGTTGGTTAAGTGCCTGATTCTCGGTTTCACCTCAGGCATGATCTCAGGGTCCTGAGATTGAGCCCCACGTTGGGCTCTGAATTTAGCATTGAGTCTGCCTGTCCTGGTCCTTCCCTCTCCCTCCCACTCTGCATGCATGTGCTCTCTCTCTCTCAAATAAATAATCTTTAAAAAAAAAAAAAAACTTATAAAGGTGCATTTCCTCAGTTTACTTTCATAAGCAAAATCCTTTATAATGAAAAGTCAGACAAATCTGTATCATAATCTGGGTTTCACCTTTTATTAGCTGCTTGATCGTAACTCACTCATCTTTAAGTTTTATCATCTATAAAGCATGATAATGACTAATGTGAAAGGTAATTTTAAAAATATAGACTATGGAGACTATACAGAACATGTGGTTTAACACACATTCTTTTCCCCTTCCGCATTTTTCCATTTTCTAGGTCTACTGTGCCGTAGGGATGGGGATGTATCATGGATGTAGTAAATGAAAAGGGGAAAGGCTGAGTAGCTCCATTTTGCTCTGAGGAATTTAGGACAGATATATAGGCACAAGAAGCCTACTAGATAAACTGGCTTATGCCATGCTGTTAAGCCTGAAATAACTCAGTCTGAACAAGGGAGCTAGCCACAGGGTGTTAGTTTTATAATAGCATCTATATTAGGACTGGCTGGAGGCAAGGACAATGGCTGTCAGACTGGGAAAGTGACAGATCTGAAGTTACCTGTCACCTGGATGAAAAGAGACATGCTGTCCAGAAGCTAGGCACCCTGACCTATGCTTTGTATTAAAACACTCAAGTGTGTCACTAGACACAAAACAATCACTCAGACCACTGAATGGACAGAAGTAAACTTCATAGGGATAAGAAATCAGTCTTCCCTTGTTCTTTCACCTTAATTTAAAATAAGCAAATATCAGATTAATAGGACTATAGTCAAGTAAGGCTTGGGACTGAGCTGTGATGCATTTTAGATTTGATCTCTGCAGGCCATAAAGAAACCTTTAAAAAAAAAAAAAAAAAAGAAAGAAACCTATGGTGAAATTCATTCTGTACATCCATTGGGCTTCAAAACTACCAATATTTCACAGCTTTCGATTTATCAAGGATGAATATCATTTGCTTACACAAGTAATAGGTTTTAAAGATTAATGGACCTTCAATTCCTATGTCAATGATGTGCATGTAGTTTACTTACTTAGGGACTGATCACTGCCTCCTACAGCATTGGAAAAAAGGAAATGGGAATTGTAAGCAGCTCATGGATGATGTTTCCTGAGGTGCAAGCTATGGAGCAAACTTGGGAAGAGTCATGCAGTGGGTTAGAGGCAATCAACAGCCTAGTCCAGGTTTCTTAATTTACAAATTAGAAAAAAAGATAACCTCATAGGAAATGTGCTACGCACAGGAATAGGCATTCCATGGAACCAGAAACAAAGGGCCAATAAATCTGACAAAATGGTCAACTTCATTTGTCAGAGAAGTGTGAATTGTATAAGGTTTTTCATACTGTATTCAAAGCTGGCAAGGATGTATGCCCAACCTGATACAGGCCTTACTGAAAAAACCTACAGCTAATATCATACTCAATGGTGAAAAACTGAGAGCCTTTCCCCTAAGGTCAGAGCAGGACAAGGATGTCCACTCTTACCACTTTTATTCAACGTAGTACTGGAAGCATAGCAATCAGATAACAAAAAGAAATAAAAGGCATCCAAATTGGTAAAGATGACTCACTATATGCAGATAACAGGATATTATGTATAGAAAAGCCTGAAGACTCTACCAAAGAACTACTAGAACCAATCAGTGAATTCAGTAAAGTCACAGGATACAAAATCAACATAAAATGCAATCTGTTGCATTCTTATGCACTAATAATGAAGCAGCAGATAGAGAAATTAAGAAAACAATCCTTACTTACAATTGTATCAAAAAGAATACCTAGGAGTAAACTTAAGAAGGTGAAAGACCTATATTCTGCAAACTGATTAAAAAAAGAAAAAAACCCTCTAAAACACTGACTACTGATGAAAGAAACTGAAGATGACACAAAGAAATAGAAAGACATTCCATGCTCATATGTTGGAAGAACAAATACTATTAAAATGTCTATATTACTCAAAGCAATCTACAGATTTACTGCAATCCCTATCAAAACACCAGCAGCATTTTTCACAGAGCTAGAACAAACAATCCTCAAATTTGTATGGAACCACAAAAGACCCTGGATAGCCAAAGCAATCTGGAAAAAGAAAAATATTACAAAGTGGTGGTAATTAAAACAGTATGGTACTAGCATAAAATAGACACACAGATCAATGGAATAGAAGAGAAAACCGAGAAATGAGCCCACAATTATATGGTTCATTAATCTTAATCAATAAAGGAGGAAAGAATATACAATGGAAAAAAGAGTCTCTTCAACAAATGGTGTTCGGAAAACTGGACAGTCACATGCCAAAGAATGAAACTAGACCACTTTCACTATGCACAAAAACAAACTCAAAATGGATTAAAGACCAAAATGTGAAACCTGAAATAAAAATCCTTGAAGAGGGATCCCTGGGTGGCGCAGCAGTTTGGCGCCTGCCTTTGGCCCAGAGCGCGATCCTGGAGACCCGGGATCGAATCCCACATTGGGCTCCCGGTGCATGGAGCCTGCTTCTCCCTCTGCCTGTGTCTCTGCCTCTCTCTCTCTCTCTCTGTGACTACCATAAATAGATAAAAAATTTAAAAAAAAATCCTTGAAGAGAGCACAGGCAGTTAATTTCTCTGACATTGGCCATAGCAACATTTTTCTAGCTATGTCTCCTGAGGCAAGGGAGATAAAAACAAAAACTATTGGGACTACATCAAAATAAAAAGCTTCTGCACGGCAAAGGAAACAAAACTAAAAGGCAACCTACTGAATGGGAGAAGATATTTGCAAGTGACTTCTCTGATAAAGGGATACTCCAAAATATATAAAGAACTTACACAACTCGACATCCAAAAAAATGAATAATCCAATTAAAAATGGGCAGAAGATATGAACAGACATTTCTCCAAAGAAGACAGACATATGAAAAGATGCTCAACACCACTCATCATCAAGGAAATGCAAAGCAAAATCACAATGAGGTACTACCTCATTACTCTCAGAATGGCTAAAATCAAAAACACAAGAAATAACAAGTGTTGGCGAGGATGTGGAGAAAAAGGAATCCTTTTGCACTGTTAGTGGGAATGCAAACTGCTATAGCCACTGTGGAAAACAGTATGGAAGTTTCTCAGAAAGTTAGAAATAGGAGTATCCTATGATCCAGCAATCTCACTACTGGGTTATTTACTCCCAAAATACAAAAACACTCATTCAAAGGGATACATGCAGTTCTAGGTTTCGAGCAGCCTGATTTACAATAGCCAAACGATGGAAGCATCCTAAGTATCCACTGATAGATGAATGGATAAAGAAGATGTGTTATATACAACAAGAGAGTATTATTTAGCCATAGAAAAGAATGAAATCTTGCCATTTGCAACACGGCTAGAGCTAGAGAGTATAATGCTAAATGAAATGTCAGAGAAAGACAAATGTCGTATGTATGATCTTACTCATACGTGGAATTTAAGAACTAAAATAAATGAGGGGAAAAAGAGACAAACCAAGAAACAGCCTCTTAACTACAGAGAACAAGCTGATGGTTACCAGAGGGGAGGAGTGGGGGAAAGGATTAAATAATACACTTATCAGGGACGCCTGAGTGACTCAACCTGAGCCTGAGTGGTTGGGCGCCTCCCTTCAGCTCAGGGCGTGATCCTGGAGTCCCAGGATCAAGTCCCACATCAGGCTCCCTGCATGAAGCCTGCTTCTCCCTCTGCCTGTGTCTCTGCCTCTGTTTCTCTCATGAATAAATAATTAAAAAAAAAAGAATACACTTATCATAATAAATAAATACATAAATGGGAAAAAAATGTATGCCCATCCACAGTTGGTATGAGAGCTTTTTGGGAGAAGTGGTTTAACATCAAAAATTTTAAACTTGACTTATCTTTTGACTCATATCCCCCTTACAAAAATTTATCCTGTAAAAATACTTAAAAGAATACAACATGATGTGGTATCAGGATTCCTTTAAAAAAAAAAAAATCCTTAGTATAGCACTGTTTGTAACAGAATAATGGGTGGGGGAGGGTTACAGGGAAGGCCTGTATGCATAATGCGAGAATGTTTACATCAAGGGTGATATATCCTTATTATGCAGTAGTTTGCAGCCAAAATAGGATTACCGTAAAGAAGACTGATATAAAGTGAAAAGAGTCAGAATATGGAATATTCCACATTTATGTTTAAAAACAAGGTATAATTGCACAATAAACGTTCTGGAAGGACATGCACCAAACTTTATGGCTGTTAACTCTGGAGGGAAAGGGATGAAGTATGTTTGCCCTTGCGATTTTTATTCTGCATGCTTTTATGTCATTTGATTTTCCTTCAAATAGCAATCAACAGCCTAGTCCAGGTTTGTGAACTGATTTGTGAATCAGTTAAAAACAAGATTTTAACAAAAAATCCCAAATGATTTGCATTAATCAATGTAGGTTCGGGAAGCTCTGCAAGCCACTCTAGCATATCACAGACTTCCTCCTTAAGATACTTGGCAAGTCTTGTTGTAATCCCAGGTGCCAAGTCCTACCTGCAGGAAGAGTTTCTTCAAAAACTGCAGGACAAAGATGGAAAAGCAGGGCGTCAAATAGTTCAACTGAAGACATATTTCCGAAGCCCACGCAGTTGAGTACAACTCATTTTTCATATCCACGAGTGTATATACCTGTAGAAAAATATGTGTGCGTGCTCCTGTTTGTGTGTGTACTGTTGCTTACATGACCGTTTATAGGAATATTTAGCAGTAGAGAGCTACAAACCCATAATTGTTTTCACTGCCTCCCCATGAAGTAAGGTAAATGAGAAGTTAGGACTGGGCCCTAGTAATAGAGAAGGGTGATTTACAGCACTTATCCAGGGCAGGCACATGGTCTTTTGAAGCTAAAATAGAATTGTCTGTTTAGAAAGTATTCCAGGTCCACCCTCTAGTCTGTTCAAAGGCACAGGTCTTTATTATCAGAGCCTTGATGTCTCACTACAGTCTTGCTTTCGGCGTAGTGTGGTCTACAGGGAAACCACAAACCCTGACACAGTCCTGCTCTAAGACAAAACAGACAAGATGGGTACATTTATCCAACCAAGCACAGCCAAAGTAGCAGCAGATAAACCTCGGATTATGTTACGGTAAAGACCCATTGGGCTTCAAAGTCATTGAGAATGGACTGGAGGACTCTAAACACCTAGATGTCCTAAGGAAACGTAGCCTGGGTGTGACAATTTACATTTCCAACCACCTGGCAAATAGTGAACAAATACCTATTTAAGAAATTCAGGCTCCCAAGTGCCCAAATACTTGCCGGTACAAAGACTGAGCAGCACACGAAGGGCGAGGACTGCTTACCTTGGAGCTGCCGCCGGGACGCAGCTGCTCTGCTCCAGGGGGGACGGCGCGGGTGCGCCGCAGGGCACCACCGGCAGAAAGTGCACACACACTGGCAGAGGTTGGCCTACATAAAGCAAAAACAAACTTTATTTAAAAGTGCCATAATAAAAACCGAAAAGCAAAAAGATAATTTGAGAGAAACCTTTCTAACCTAAGAGATTAATATCTTGAATACAGAAATCAAAAGGAAAAAGATGAATAGCCCGGAAGGGAATCATCTATTCTTTTTTTGCTGCTCAGCATCCTCTCTCTTCCTTAAGAGAACCCTTCCTGCTGGTGAATTCATGACATGATTTAGGTGAAAACCTTCCCCGTGTCTACTGTTTGGGGCATTTGATCTAGGTCTCAGGGTATTGGCCATATAACCCACATGCTGCGAATGGCGCCTTGGTATGTGATGGGGAAAAAAAGAGTGCCACGGGGATAAAATGTGAATGAAAACATCAGAAGACACTGTTTTCCACCTAAAGAATTAGGTGATTTCTTTTTTCCCTTTGCATTCTTTAAACATAATACCCGGGACTGCTAAAGGAATGGCTTGTCGATGCATACTAAAATCACTAAGTGTCAGAAGCTGTTGGGCCATGGAAAAGCCCATATTCACCACAGCATTTCAGGGGTCGCATCTTAACTAAACGTTCAAAGTTAGCATCACTAACAATTTCAGGTGCCTCCTGATAGAACACAATGTGAAGCATACTACATCCCCTGTGGGGTCCTGCCAAATATAATTGTCTAAGATCTAACCTAGTTTGCAGGAAATAAAGGAGTTGGAGGAATGAATTGAAGGACACTTTGGGAAACAAGAGGACATCATATTTTTTAAAAGGTTTTTCCTAATATAATGACTAATGTTATGCATGAAACTTAACTGAATCTTGGTTTGCAAAATTGACCCTTCAGGGACAATTACAGAAACTTTGCCATGAACTGAATATTAGACGTTTGTTGAAAATGTTTCTTAGCTGTTAACATGATATTAGTGTTGGAAAATGTCCTGGGAAATGCATGAACCTGCTAGGGCTGAAACCTCTAATTCAGCATAAATATATACATGCACCCATTTACTTAAGGACAATATGGTAAAGTATTAATTGCTGAATCTGTTTCAAATAGTTTGATTCAGGGAGGTTTGTGGAAGCATTCTTTATAATATCCCCTAGTTACAAATAATCTCAATGTCTAACAAGGAGGTTGGTTAAATAAACTGATACAATCGTACAAAGGACAACTACAACTGAAAATTAGTAACAGACAAGATAGGACATGGGACAGCTTCTGTGAAAAAGATGAAAACCAGAGATTTTATGACCCATCTGCCCTATAGCTTCTCTGAAGAAGGACTAAAAACACTCCCTGCCCCACACTTGCTTGCCATCGTGTGCTTTACCAGTTCTTGCTGCTGGTCGACTCATCACGAGCTTGCGGAGTGACAGTGGGTGTCTGTTCAGGAGGCCCGATGGTAGGCAGAGGTCAGCCTAACCTAAGGAACAAAAAACGAAAAAGGTGGTGGCAGGTAGTGAGGTCTTTATCAGTGTTCAGCCATAGGCTGGGGGGCAGGTGTTGGGGGGACTGTGGTGCAGTAAGGGCAAGGAGTAAACTGAAGGAGCCATCAGCCAATAAGCATTCACGGCAGGCACCACGCTAAGCACTCTCCGTTACCATCTAGCGCAATCCTGATCATCTTACTAGGTAGGTCGCAAATCAACAAAGTTTATGAGAAAACCCCAGAGAGGTCAAGTAACTTGCCCAAGGCCACAGAGCAAACTCAAGAGCCAGGATTCAAATTCAGGGAGTCCGATTTCAGCACCTAGGTTCTTTCTGATTTACTAACATCATTGAGGCAGAACATTAGTTCTTTCAGAGTTACAAAGGGAGGAGAGACCCGATGGCCTTTAGAATCCCTTTCAATACCAACATTCCACCAATCGGTCCACCCAACAAACATTCAAAATAGGCAAATGATGGTCACCATTGCACCTGGCACTTAATGTGGGAAAGAGAATGATGCCACACTGATGATATTAGGCTAATCTGTGGGTGACTGAAGTTCTTAAAAGTAAGCCAAAGAGAAGGATGACCTACCCTCTACCCACCAGTCTTTCCCCATTTCAACACTTAATACACATTGTGAGTAAGGGCATGTTCTGTTATCCCACCATGTCAGACTCTTCTTGGCTATAAATGGTAATTACATATAGCAATTTTAGGAATCACTTTATTCAGGCAAAATGAAAGCATGGATTCAACCCCAATGATTTCTCTAAATTTTTATTGATTTTTTTTAACAGTTCGATCCTCTTGTGAAAAGGAAAGAATTTGAAGATTAACAAGTCAATTACATTTTTTTTTAAACAGCAATTAATCCTCATTACAGAGAACAACAAACAAAAGATCTGTGGCACGTTATCTTTGGAAAGATCTTTTGCAAATTTTTCTTCTAAAAAAAGAAAACTATAATTTTCACAGATCACATATGTCTCTTTCAAAGGACTATACAAGGCAGCTAAATTTTATTCACAAAAGCCCCAAGTTGCAGTTCCATTGCTGAAGTAGATAAAATACATGGAGTCCCCCCTTACTCGTGTTGCACATCTTCCCATTGAGAGCATCACTGCTTCCCTATCCTACATACAAAATCACTGTGTGGACTAGATAGCTGGCACATTATTCCACAATAACTAAAGACAAATTCATATTTTAGATAGACCAGTGATCATTTATCAACTGGACAATTTATTCCTTTTTAAACAATTTTAATACCAAGATTTGACTTCCTCTATAGTTATAAGAAAGCAACAAATATATAATATAATATAATATATAATGGTAATAAATTAAAAAAAAAAGGCAACCCTGCTCAGGTATCATCCAAAACATGATCACATTCAGAAAAAACAAAAAAGATTTGGGACACATGCCTACAAACACACACACACACACACACACACACACACACACACACACACACACACCATGAACAGTGTATACTTGATATCTGAGGGGGATGTGCAGTAATTTTAACAATACATGTGGATGGCCTGAACAAAAGGCAAAGTTAATACTGCCTGTGTGAAGCATCATTTGAACATCTACTTTGAAGCAAAGCACATTATCTTCCTCAGGTGAGCCACCGCCCACTCTCACCAGCGCAGCTTGGCCAGCCTTGCTGCCAGTGGTCTTATTCCCTTGTCTTTCCAGGCCAATATAGTACTATGTAGGCTCACAGGGAGCTGTAGGTTTCCTTCCTGCCCTTGTGGGTAGAGAAATATAGGCACTTTTCTACCCATCACAGTACCTGTTGATATCTGTTGCACAGCGGAACATAGTGTGATTTCCCCCGGACAAGAGGAAATTCACAGCCCCCTTAAGTAGACAGCGCCTTGCCAACTCATCATAAGAACTGAAGAACATGGCCAGTGGTCATCATTCTTAAGTCTCCGAGAAGCCAACACAACTGGATTGCATATTGGAGGTTCATGTGGTAGATATCACTTGCACTGTTTGAAGGAAAAATCCCCCAACACCACTCCACCTCCAGCAAACAAAAGCACAAAGATAAAAAGGCACAGGAAAAACCTTACATCCATTAATTCTGAATAGGACGAAAAACAATCAAAATAGGCAACCCACTACAGAAAGGGAACAAAGGAGTAAGTATCGCCATAATCCTGACACCCCTCCATAGCCACAATGTACAACTCACTTTCCAGTGAGCAAAGCTCTGCATTTATGTTTCTAAAAGAAGCCCAAATATTCCTGCAAAATTTAAATACTGGTAATTGATGATAAAGAGCACAGAAGAAGTGGCAAAGTTTTTCAAAGATTTGTGTAGTGTCTGGGAAAATAAATCCTTAAGAAAAAAGTAGAATCTGTGGTGGGAGGTAGGGAATCAAGCCTAATTTGATGATTCATTTACCTTAAGATGAATAATTATGCCTCAAACTTCACGAAGCAGAACAAAAGATACAAGACCCACATTAACAGGTCTTAAAGCCACATCAAAATAAATACAGCATTATCCTCAAATTAGGATTTCAAAATCAGGCTTGGTTAACAAAGACACAATGAATATATCCAATTCAACCAGCCTCCTGTTCTGTGTATGAATGTATGCACATGTACAACACACACACGTCTCCTTTCATATGTCAGATATAAAACCTGTTCATTTTGGAGGATGCAATGGTTCATCTTTTTGCTTCTAAAAATTACTGGACAGGAATCATAAAAGAAATAGTAAGCTCCTGGTTCTATTAACATAAATATTTCAGGTACCAATTAAGGCAAGCTTTCAGCCAGAAAGGGGTGGACAGTTAGCTTCTCAAAAGCCTGAGATCTGAAATTAAAGGATGTAAGTGTGTTTGAATTTGTCTAGGGGCAAAAGCTAAATTTCTTGATCAAAACAGACCTATAAAATAAAGGAAAGTCCTTTTATTAAAAAAAAAATCAGATTCATTTAGTATCATTCGTAGAAGTCAGTCCTTCTATTGCAGTTCTCGTCCTGATAATATGCCTGCTGGACCCTCGCTTCTTTCCCACAGCGAGCGTGCGGTGAAGGTTTTCACATTCTTAACCCAGTGCAATTTGGTAGATTTCAGTGAAGTGTTTTTCATTCTTTATCAGGGCCCCTAGTCTGGCTAAAATCTCAAGTTTAGTGATTCACATTTTAATTATCTACAGAAAGGACAGAAACATTCAACATTTTAAAAAGTGAAACAGTGTTCTTCCATTTCCTAGTAAACACACACGCACGCATGCACGCACACACAAAATTATAGTGCCAAAGGCAAGATTTTACACTCAATTTTCACTCCTTAAGATGTTCTGTATTTGTCTCATTTTATAATCTAGTCCTTTCAATTATCTACCCCAGTACAAATTCTGCCTTTGGGAATTTAAGCATGCAGTGAAAAACTGCTGTGATTTTTAAAATTCTTTAGATTTCTATACACAACTGAAACAAGAAAAAGATCTTATGAACATTAAGGATTCATCAGCCACTATTTTTCATACTCTATTTAAAAAGTAGCCACTGGGAATCCTCTTTTCGGTATAATGCAGTAAGAACTGGAAATATTCCACGATCAAAATACTACAAATTGATCTCTGCAAATTGATGAGTTTTTCAAGGGACAAATAAAATTTTAATACAAAGGTTGGAGGTGGGGAACACTACACAAGAAGAGTAAGGCCACTGAAAAAGCAACCAATTTTAGAAGTGGCTAAGAAATCGCTTAGAAATGTCTTTAAGTCACAGGAATGCTGTCGCTCTCACCAACAGAACACACACACATACACACACACTCCAACACAATCTGCATAGATCAGAACCTGTCCCTAAAAGGACATACCCTTCCAAACTGACAGGTGACTTGTATTAGGGAATGGTAGGGGAAACGGGGTCAGGGGGGCCAAGTGAATAAGGGGGGAAAAAAAGACTTAATCCCATCAACCTGGTTCTGGTGTCTGGTCTCACACATGTAAGAGATGGACACAATGCCACAACCCACCAGGCAGTTAGTGCTCATTTAACCAAAGGTTCTGTTAAATGGCCTTGCTTTAGAACATCAATGAATGAAACAGGCCCATCAAGATCACACATCCAATTCTTACGCTCAGATACTACTACTGCTGTAACTCTGGCTTTCACCTAAACATGAGGTAACAAACCACTACACTAGCTAGGATAACAAGAGGATAGGCTGGATTAGACACTGAAGGAACAGCTTCACGCAAACAATTCATACATGAAAAATCATCACTCCCATCCTCTACACATCCTTATATTAGTGACCAAATCACCAAGTTCTTGCATTCCTCGTACAGATCTTCGACCTCTTTGTAATAAAGATGGTCCACCTTTCTTCATGAATAGTATGAAAATGACAAACATTCTTGATAGGAGTCAAAACGGAGAGGGGCAGAATGGGACGAAGGGAGAAAAAAAATGAACCAACAGTAGTGATAACACTCACTCCTCAATTTTAATGTGTGTGCAAATTCTACTTCTAAAAGGGATATAAAGAATTGGCTTTTTAAAAACACTGCACTCAAAATAATGCTTCCAATAACCTTCAAAGTTTCAATTAAAAAAAATCTGTGCTTATGGTTATGTGGGAATTTTGATTGTGTTCTTTCATTTTAGGTTATTCCCTATGAACTTGGTTTAACGTCTATAATATGGCAATAACAGTGTATGGGAAGGCCACGGTTCCTCTTCAATCCAATCAAATCTAGTTGATTGAGAACACTTTGGAGTGAAGGCATGTGGTGACAAATTTTTTTTTTTTTAAGTCTAATTAACCACCCAAATCTCCACATCCTCTCAGGGAGTTAATTTTACCCTAGACAATCAAGGGCTCAGAAAATCTACTTTTGCTATAAATATAAAATAATTTGTAGCAGAAAAATATAGCCTCTCTAAGAAGTAGTTTTCATTTTTCTTTGCTGACAAAATTGTGTGTTGGTTAGACAACATGAGTTACCACATAACTGTAGACCACAGATCAGCACCTCAAATCCCAGCTCTACTTAAACAAAAATGAAAAAGCATTTTAGCCATCTGGTCAGGTATAAATGTTGGTTCCCTTCTTCCCCAAGTAGAAAAGTCAGAATATAGTCAATGGTGACTGCCTTTCGCTGAAGCAGGGGATGGAGACGGCAGCGCCACGTCCTCCATGGTGCATGCGATCTCAAGATGGCTTCCCCATGAGCGGCAGCTCCTCCCTCCACTGCTCTGACTCAGGCTGACTGCAGCAGTGACAGAGAAATCCGAACTGGGGTGAACGCGTGGTACTCCAGGCAACAGGGGTGTGGGGGGGAGTTGCCTTCAATTTTCTAAATTGTGACAATACTTGGTATTATCAAAGCCACTGTTCATGTGCAGAAAGTGGGGTACAGTGGAGTCCTTCAAAACTTATGCTTTACAGATGACCATTAGAATTTACTAAACAAACATTCCCCCCCTGAACTTAAAAGGAAAAAAAAAATCATCCACAAAACCCTACACCAAAATTCATTGTTTAAAAATTTTTCTGGGAATAGATTGGGGTGGCTACTGAGAGGACATGAACTTGCTTTCAGAGCTGAAACTGCTTCTCCTCATTTCATCTGCCTTTTGCATCCTGTTGGTTTAAAAAAGTACGGAAATGTTTCTAGACCACTCATACGCCCACTTAGTCTACATTGCACTTCTGTCCTTTAGTTAGGAAAGGCAAGATCATCTCTGAGGCCAGCCTCCTCATTGCTGCTTCTGCACAACCACCATGTCCAACCAACGATCACATAAGTTCTTGAACGTTTAAGTGGACACATGTCCTGGCCATCTCATGGTGCTTCTCTTCTCGAGTCTGCTGTCCTGATGAGACAAACGTCTGAACTGTTTTTGAGGCTTTCAATGTGCAAAAAAGTTCCCAAGCCATCAAATCAACTTGGGCCTCCGTTAAGGTGTTTTGGTTGCTTGTTTTAGCCGCTGAAAACCCTGTCTTGTATAGTGCACCAGATCCATCAAACTGCTGTTGAGGGCCAAGGCACACACACTTGTGCTGAGCTGAGCAAAAAATTCTGCAAACAAAACAAAACCAAAACCAAGTAAACACATTTGCACACACGAAAATAAAAACGGATACCTAAAAAGTCAAAGTTTCAGCAACCGTATCCCCCACATTATTCTATACTTCATCCCAGACAAAAAAAAAAAAAAAGTCACAATCTACTATAATGGCTCACTAGTTCTCCACATTCCTCCACTAGACTAGAAGGATAAGAACTGGGTTAGTTTTAGAGCTGAATCCATAATGCCTGGCAGATGGCTTGTGCCAGAAAATACCCCAATTTATGCGACTGGATCAATGGATGCGTGAACCAAAACAAAAAAAATCCCCAATGTGTTAAAAGCATCCTTAGTTTGCTATGAAAGAAAATTAAATTGTAAGAAGCTATGAGAAAATTAAGTGGCTAGAGCCGGCTGGCCACCGCTTCCCCTACAGCCAGGAAGAACTAAGGAATGACGGTCATGCGGCAGTTACACAGACGCAGTGACTCAGTGGTCGCGGTACGACACGGAGCAGTTCCTCTGATAGCAGAAGCTCTACCACCTCCTACACCTTGAATTTCTCCAAGGGCCTGCTTCTCAGAGAAGTCTCGGGAATATTCACTACGCCATACTTCTTATACTGTTGCAAACCGTCTTTCTTAACATACGCTGAAAGCAGATAACGTCACTTGCTGTTGAGGTTACGCTACTTCACATACCAAACTGGTTGTGCCCAAAGACAGCCAGTGACTTCCCTTCTTCACTTGCCTTGCCCTTTTGCTAGCATTTCAGTTCAAGCTGGAATAAACGATGCCAGAACTTCTGGATGGGCAAGGTGCTACAACCACTTCTAATTTAATTTTGCTGAGATCTAGTCACAGAAATCTGGCTCCAAGCTGCAGAGCTCATGCAGTGTGGCTCAGGCGTGAGGCAGAACGGAGGAGATGTGAGGAGAGCAAATACCTACATACTTCCTTTTCTTCCAAACACTGAACATAAAGCACAAACCAACCACATTACTCCCTCCCGATCCCCCTGCCCCGGTAATTACCACCACAGAGCCATTTACCTTTATTCTTCCTTGTAAGGACCTCAGCCTGTTCCCAGAGATCAAAGGCGGTAAGGACATGGGAAGTAATGGTGACATAAGAAGATGTCATGTTCTGGATGGTGACAGGCATACCACTGCTCCCTATGCTGCCAGCACTGGACTGGGACCCTACGGAGCTGGCAGGAGAAGGAACTGGAGAGAGAGGGGATGGTGTGCCTGTGTTTCTAGAAGGCGAAAGAAAGAAGACAACTGGTTAATCACCTACCCGAGGACTATGGATTTATTGTCTCTGGGACTGCAGTCCAAATTACAAAGTTCCAGTGTGTACTAGCCAAATTGACAATCGCTTCCAAAAGATCAGAGACACCCTTCACCTTCAGTATTTAGGGAATTTATTTCATGAAAGACAACAAAATGGGACCCACCAAGCAGAGGAAGTAAATGGATGGAGGCAACGTGTCCTTCACTGGACACAGAATCAGGTGGACCTATCTATATTCCAAATATGCTTGCTCCATTTACAGTCTACTCCCTTGGCCTGGAATCCCTTCTTCCCCCCATCCCCTCAATTCTAACTTTACCAAGACAATGCTTCACTGTGAAGACGGTTCTGACCTCCTATACATTCATTCTTTCTTTCGCTCAAATACTTACCGAGCACCTACTCTACACTCGGCACTCTTCTAGACACTAGGGATACAGCAAGGCTTCCCTTCAGCCACCACCTAAGCTGGTCTCTTTGCATTTACCTTTTAATTTATCTACTGCATTTATCACATCCCATTTTACTTTTCTGTCTATTCCTTTTCCTTCCTTGAAGGCTGGAACCATTTCTTCCTAATCTTTGCATTTCTAGCACTTAGCACAAAGAGTAGGCTCTTCACATGTAACTATTGAATCCATGACTAAATGAATACAGGACAGCTTCCAAGGAGACTGGGCAAAAGGTATTATGCATCGGGGGCTTCACAGTCTTCCCTTCACTCCCCTTTTGGCCGTATACCTGCACATGCAGGTTAATGGGGGCCTTGATGTGCATCAAGTGAGAAATACAAGGAAAACGCTTAGACATAAAAAGTAATGGAGGGTGCCTGGGTGGCTCAGTGGTTGGATGTCTGCCTTCAGCTCAGGTTGTGACCCTGAGATCCTGGGATCAAGTTCCACATCAGGGTCCCCAAAGGGAGTCTGCTTCTTCCTTCCTCTGCCGTGTCTCTGCTTCTTGTGTGAATTAATTCATTTTAATAAATAAATAAAAAGTAATGGAAAGATGGGTCAAACAGGAGCCCCATGATTGGGTACATCTGCCCTCGGGGGCTGCAGGGACCCTAAATGTCTCCTGCAGAATGTATATTGTAAGAACTAGAATGGAAGCTCCATGAGGGCAGAGATTCTTGCCTCCTCTGCTTACTGCTTTATTCCCTGTACCTAAAAACAAGGTTTCGTACAAAGAAGGCTATATAGTGGCTGGACAAATGGTGAAGGAGTTATATAAAATAATGTGACTGACAACTTACTAAGAATTAATATCTCAGAGGTGAGAGTCATGAAAATTTTCAGAAGAAAGAAGTTACTTCTCAATCAGGGCTTTTGCTTTCTTTCTCTTTTCTTTCTGTCTTTTTTAAAAGACAGGCCATAAAAAAAAATAAAAAATAAATAAATAAAAAAATAAAGACAGGCCATATGGGAATTTCTTCTCTTGAATGTGCTAGAAATGGGGCAATCTTCTAGGTGATATTCTTAAAATAGCAAAACTTATTAGAACCAGAAACTTTTCAAGGAGTATAACCAAATTAAAAAAAAAAAATACTAGGCAAGCACTATAGGGAAGAAAATTCTATCTTCATTTTAACAACCTGCACAAAAATTCTATTTTCCAACATCTTATGGCACAGATGAACAACTTCCTTCACAAAGTGGGGGTAGGGGTGAGGTGGAGGTGAAATTTAGGTAGGAATTTTTTTTTTCGGGGATCCCTGGGTGGCGCAGCAGTTTGGGACCTGCCTTTGGCCCAGGGCACGATCCTGGAGACCCGGGATCGAATTCCACGTTGGGCTCCTGGTGCATGGAGCCTGCTTCTCCCTCTGCCTGTGTCTCTGCCCCTCTCTCTCTCTCGTTCACTCTCTCTGTGACTATCATAAATAAATAAAAATTTTAAAAAATCTAAAAAAAAAAAAAGAAAATTTTTTTTCATTTTTATTATCACTCTCATGGATCCTAGGTAAGGGTATACAGTTCTGGAAAGTTCTTATTACCTGAAATGACAAGACCACATGTCATATAGACAGAGAAAAGACTCTATCTGATTGGCTCTGCCTCTGTTTTGTGTTGTTAGGCCTATCTGAAGATTCTCAAAGCTCTAAAATGTTGACCCTATATTCCTTGTAATTATCTTTTTATGTTACTTAATCAGCAAACACCTGGACTTATAACTATTCCTCAAAAAGGTAGAGATATGCAAATAATTTAAGTTTCAGGGGCAAATCAGCACATAAATATACACAATTTTTGAAAAGCCAGAGTCCTACAGATGGTTGCAAAAAGCAAGAGGTAAATAAAGAAAGCACTCAATTTTGAAAATTACATAAATTAGACTTTTCATTACCTTGCAATGCATGGAGAAGGTGCCTGGGCAACTTTGAAAAAACTGCTGAAGTGTTCGTTAAGAGCACGAGAATACTTTATTGCTATATCTTTTTTACAACGAAACATCGCCATGTTCAAAATGGACTGACAACGCATGCTATGAACATAAACAGAAGTTAAAGTGAAGTATTACTTTATAGACATGAGTACAGAAAGTCATATAACTAGCCTTTTATAGCCTGAGGAACACATTGGGTTTTCCTCATCTACCTGAGGAAGACTATCTTAAGAATCTTACTGTATTGTTCAAACTATCATCAAAAGGAACTATTGGTAGGGGCACCTGGGTGGCTCAGTCAGTTGAGTGTCCGACTCTTAATTTTGGCTCAGGTCATGATCTCAGGGTCCTGACATCAAACCCCAGGTTGGGCTCCATGCTGGGTGTGGGGCCCGCTTAAGGCACTCTCTCTCTCTCTTCATCCCCACCCCTCAGTAAATATTGGCGGAAAAACACAAATACACAAGAATATCATTCAAGTCACGAGACCAAAGCATCTACTGAGTCAACAGTAAAATGGCAATAGATGCCTTTCATACAAAGTATCAGTGGGATTAACCCCTTTGACCACACATCCTACTTTCTGGTATTGTTCTACCTTTCATGATTAATTTCCACGTTAAAAAAACAAACTTCCAAATCTTTTTTAGAACAGCAAAAGGTGCAAAAGCAAATACTATTTAGACAAAGTAAAAAGTACACACCATAAAACAGCAAATATTTTCTCTTGTGGAGATGAGGCGTCTGAGAAGGATTTTAATGACATTATAAATCTATAGGAAAATTTAAAAAATACACCAGGTTAAACAAAGGCAGTTAGAAAACCCCAGATGCAAAAACATCTTATTATATTTGTCTTGGTTTTATGTTGATTTTCCTGAAGATGTGTAGACATGAAAACCACAAAGAAAAAAACCCCAGGCTTTAGAGCAGTAATTCAGGCCATTCAGAAAAGCAGGCAAGGACATGTCTCTTCTCTTCTCTGGCCTGTCTACCTGCTTGAAACCACGTACTTGTGTCCTCACTGGGTCCCCTGCCCAAATACAGATGAAGAAGGGAGCTTTCACACTGAGCTGCCAGCGCATCTGATAAGAAAACCAAACTGGAAAAACCAGCCTCTCTCTGAAAGGTCTGGCATTTCACAGCACACTTGGCAAAAGGACGGAGCTGGACTCAGTCCCTCTATTCTAGCACTTCATCCAGGATACAACTTTCGTCTAGGACCCAAGAAAAAGTCTTGGATCAGTCACTTTTTTAAAGCTCTCCTTTATTAAGTTGTCTTCCAACTGAGTTCAAATGGATTCAGGCAATAAAGGTGAGGAAAGAGAAGCTCTTAGGAAGATGGCAAAATGACTTGGCACTTACTTAATGAGGTCTACGGTTTCGGAGTACACCGAGTAAGCCGATTTGGAGGCTGGGCTTTCCGACTCCATGGCAATCCCACACTCAATTAAGGACAAGGCGGCCTCCAAGTACTTAAAAGCCTTCCCAACCTTGTCCATCTGTAGAAGAATATGGTCAGTATTAGGCCCAAGACAGACTTTTGTTTAGTTTCTCAAACACAGTCTTTACCTTCCCTCTCCCCTCCACTGTATTAGTTTAATTATGGCCAAGGAAAACTGTGAGAACAAATGTATTCACAGTGACAACCAAAGCCTGTTGGCTCTGACCTACTGAAAAATTTCTTTTAGAGAAAATTTAATAGAAAAGAGAAAACTATCTTATTAAGACTACTCTAAGTCTTAAACTACATATTCAAAAACCAAGGCAGTAAGCACATCCTCTCCTTGTTATTAGGGCGCAATTTCTCATTATATAATTTTCCTGAGAAATAGACTTTTCTACATATCTAGAATGATGCAGACACAAATTTCTTTGTACTTGTGGTGTTTATCTTACGTGCAACAGGAAACATTATGGTTTATAAGCATCTTAAATATTAATTCTAACAATAATTGTTTTATGTATTTTAGAGCCAAACAGATCATCCAATCTCATTTGGAAGTCAGGGCTAAATGTACAAGGCTATCCCTGGGCCAGCCAGCAGGGATAAAATTTCAGAGTCCCTTAAAGGGCAAGTAGAAATATGAATGAAATCGAATACTGGTGCTCACGTAAACCTGAAAGCACACCCTGTCACTGAATGCTCTCCTCACTGGAACACAGCCACCTCCTCCAAGACTGCGATGAGCACTTCCACCTTTTCTCTACATTTGTCATATGGACCATGTGTTATAAGAGCAATGCATATCCAAGCTCGTAGTTTCTGCTAATGTTTTCAATTTGATATGTTCAAAAAGAATTAATAAAAGCAGCAAAGATGCAAGTGGAGTATAAGAAGATGGTGACAAATCAGCAAGGAAAGATGGTGTGGGGCTACTAATTTTTTTAAAAAATAGCTTGATTCTAAAATATTTTTTCTAGAGAAGACAGGGTCAGAAAATTGGTGACAGTAGGGAGGCTCCTCAAAAAGTTAAAAATAGAACTACCCTACGACCCAGCAATTGCACTACTAGGTATTTACCCAAAGGATACAAAAACACTAATTCCAAGGGGCATGTGCACCCTGATGTTTATAGCAGCAGTGTCTACAATGGCCAAATTATGAAAGAGCTCAAGAGCTCAAGTGTCCACTGACTGATGAATGGATAAACAACTGAACTGCAGGGGATCCCTGGGTGGCGCAGCGGTTTAGCGCCTGCCTTTGGCCCAGGGCGCGATCCTGGAGACCCGGGATGGAATCCCACATCGGGCTCCCGGTGTATGGAGCCTGCTTCTCCCTCTGCCTGTGTCTTTGCCTCTCTCTCTCTCTCTGTGACTTTCATAAATACATACATAAATAAATCTGCACACACAGTGTGCATACACACACACACACACACACAAAGGAGTATTACTCAGCCATCAAAGAGAACGAAATCTTGCCATTTACAGTGACAAGGATAGAGCTAGGTATTATGTCAACTGAAATAAGTCTGTCCGAGAAAGACAAATATCATGATTTCACTCGTATACGGTATTTAAGAAACCAAACAGATGAACATAGGGGAAGGGAAGGAAAATAAGATGGACAAAGAGAGGGAGACAAACCATAAAACAGACTCGACTGAGAGAACAAACTGAGGGTTGTTGAAGGGAAAGTTGGTGGGGGGGGGGGGGGTGGGCAATAAAGAGGGCACTTATGTGATGAGTGCTAGGTGTTATATGTAAGTAATGAATCACTAAATTCTATTCCTGAAACTATCACACTATATTGTAACTAACTAGCATTTAAAAATAAAGAAAAATTAAGAAAAACTTGAAACACTATTTAATAAGTGCTGTCAACTTCTTATACTTGAAAAGTGTATTTTGTGTTTAATAAAAAAAAATCTGTTTTACATTCCAAAAAAAGAAAAAGAAAATTAGTGACAGAAAGAATAAGAATCAAATTGGCAAAGCCCACTCTATCAGCAGTATAGGGCTTTAGTGGTTTGCTTCACTGGTGAGACTATGACTCCTCATATTTACTTACTCAATGCCATCTCTTTCATGGAATTTCCAAGATTTGTACTGGCCTTAGTGTACAAACAAAAGGAACTATAGTAAAACAATTTGCCAATATCTACTTCTCTGAGGGACGTATTCTGCAAGGCTAATAATGAAAATATTTCCGAGACAGCTCCTTCTGCAGCTCCAGAGACAGTGTTCAAGCAGTAGCATCCTCACCTCCCTACTCAACAGTGAGTACAATGCAGAGAGAAAATACATTCCTCTCTATTCAGTGGTGAACTTAACTACCTGGAATGCAAAATGAACTTATATGAGACCTTGCTCAATTAAAGGAGAATATTATAAAGAGATTGCCATTCTGGGTTTTATGCAAACCAGCATAACTTCACGGTGAAATGAGCTTTTATTAGCTATTAAAATGAGATGCAGCAAGGTATAAATCAGGACTGCCCTGTACACACGGGAATATATGGGCAGCTAAGGTAGGGAGTAGAAGAGGTGCATCTGGAATCTGTATAAATTAATAGCAAAACAGAAAGTTCCCTGGACTACTGTTTGAATAATGAAGGAACCTAGTGGCTGAAAAACATTCAACCTCAAGGTAAGTGTTAGATAACTGGCTGACAAAGCACTGAGTATTTACTCTCTTGCAAAATTCTAAAGGTTCTTACGGTTCTGGCACCAACTTTGGAGAGCTGGAAGACAGGCCAGAAAAAACACTGTCCTTTAGTGCAGACATCTTAATCTGACTCAGGCCATCCTAGTAACAGGGCTGTTTTGGAGACAGGTCTACATAGAGAGGCTTAATTTTGACCCCCTCACAGCATCCCGCATAGTAAGGACTTGATAAACATCTTGACCTGATGAACAGGGACTGATAAAGGGTCTAGTCCAGCCTTCCCTCGCCTGCCTGAGAAGAGATGCCCGCCTACAGCCTGGGGTTGAAGAACACCAGGCCAGGACATTAGTGGCCACCATGCTCTTCTCATGTGGTACAAGGTTCAGTAAGTGGTATTCGTAGGGGTTTGGGTTTGGAGAATACATTAAATAAATAAAAGCGCCCAAGTCTTAGATATTTAAACACAACAAAGGGCAAACATTATCTAATTATACTGCAGCAGAGAAGTAAAAGTACATTTAATTGCGTATGCAATTAACCACAAAAGCACCACTTTCCAGAAAGTCCCAACAGCCACTGGATAAAGACAGCTCATTTTTAAAAGTATGTTCACCAACAGTGCAATCATTACCTCCATCTTAAAATCTTACCTAATGGCACTGGTCTACTGTTCTCTCAGGTTATTATCTCAAGGGCTCTAAGACCATTCTGGAGCACAGACTACCTCATCTCCTGAAATGTTTCAGGTTAAACACAAACTGACAGACTTTGAATAGCAGACCTTGTCTTCTACATCCAAAGAACTGATCCACTGATCCAGTGGCATATATTAATTAAATCAAACACTTTTGGGTGGATTTAACTTCCATTCATTTACATATAAAACTTGTCACTAGGTACCCTGTACATTTGCCTATGTTCAGATGGAGTCAAAGAAAATAATTTCACTAAGAATCCCTTACCCCTCACTCCTTAAGACCCGCTGATCCCGCTTATTTCGCAGCCCATGTTGGCCCTCCCCACCCCACCCCTGCCGTCCAGTGATAGGGAATTCAATGAGATAACAGATATCTATCTTATCAGAAAACTTTCTACCAAAGGGATGAAAGAGCCAAACTGACCATTAACTCTGCTTTTTGCTTCAACTTTTTGGCCTCCTTCCTGTGAAAATCTGCTTGTTGTCTGAAAGAGAAGCAAACATCAGGGGTGGGTCACAGGAACCTGGAATTATTAAGACTGGGACAAGATGACCTTAAGACTATGAGGGCAGAAAAAGGATGGGAGGAGATGGGGGGGGGGGGGGGCGGTTTCAAATGAACGGGGTTGAGGGGGACAGAACACTCAAGGTCTTACCTGTCAGGCTTCACTGGAGGCTTCCCTGGTTTAGAGTTACCATTTGGCAAAGAAGGCACTAGAAAAGGATATGCACTATCTCCAGAAGATCCCTTTAAAAAAAATCATCATACAGCTCACACTCCAACAGTTAAAACCACTGACCACCCCTCTAAATTAGACCAAAATACCAGTTCAGAACAGAGAAAATCAAGCACTGTACAATTCAGCTTGGTCACCCATTTTCCCAACTAGATTCAACTGAAACTATAGGCTCTGGTTATACTGAGGACTAGAAAGATGTAAGACAAAAATGTCAAAGAGCACAGATAAGCTAAACATAACATTTTCTCTTAGTTGACACACATACACACCCACCCAGCCCAGGTCAGCAGAAGAGAAAGTGGCTACATTTTTCCCATTACAGCCAATAACGACAGTAGGTGACATGCAAACCAAGAACTAACCAGGTAGCATTCTTTACTGCAAGACAACTGATAGAAAATCAGCACGATAAAATCTATTCTGATCTTTCACCTCTGAACCACTTTAAGAAGAATAAACTGACATCTAAACAACATGGAATAGTAGTCATCTTTTTTATTCTCCTTCTCCCTTTTTTACTCTCCCTCTATAAGTTTAAACACAAATAACTCATTATTGCCTTATTAACAGTGATGAAGAGTTCTGAAAAATCATCATTGGGAACTTCTCTTATTTGGGAATTTAAAGTAAAGATGTAATGATGTGTTGATGTATTCCGTTCCGTTAAGTTCCAGCCTTGCCTGCTTACCTTGTGCTCTGTACTGCTTCCAGATCCCTTCCCCTCTACTTTTCTGTGCTTGGGAGTGGAAGAGTCTTTGTGGTTGCCCTTGCTACTACTGGCACTTTGGGAAGCGTCTTGGCTGGAGGGATCAGCTTCCCGCCTTGGCCTCTTTTGTGCAGGCTTGGATGGCTTCTGGGAGGATGAGGATGAGGATGAGGATGACACAGGTGGGGGGGGAAGCATCTCCTTCTTTGAGGGCTCAGAGGAGGGCCTGGGTGTTCTGGAAGGAAACATCACACAAAACTAAGTTAAGGCAGAACACGAAACACATTAGCTTAGTAGTTTAGTTGTAAAATGGCTGCTGACACCAAAAATTAACAAATCACAGAGCATGAAATCCATTCTTATAGAAAGGCCAAACTTCAGGGACTTCAGGTACCTCTGAGAGATCTAGTCCTATCTATGAATAATGGATTAAGTTGTGTGATTTGTCACTAAACTCATAGAGTCTGCCAGAGATCCTAACTTCCCCAACCAAGTTAATCTCATTAGCTGTGCCCCAACCTGGACCTTTGCTGGACAAGCGGGCAAGCCCAGCTGTCACCTTCTCTCTGCTCCTTCTTCCACCCTCCCTCTCAAATCTGTTGGCTCCCACCCAGTGACACTATGCATTTACTTTCTTTTGCCAGGTCATTTTATGCAGTGATTTCTTGAATAAACCAGGGAGTGAATAATAACTTTTTATATTCACAACTTCCTGGAATTAGCCGCCTGCCCTGTGGCCACCTCTCCCCAAAGCAGGAGACTTAGTGAGTCAGCCTGGATGTTCCCAGGCTCCCGGGGTTCAAGTGGTAGTTCCATCTGTCAAGAATTTTGTGACTATTGGCGTCACTTTCTCTCTGTGCCTCTGTCTCCAATTCTGCAAAGTAGGGATTATAAGAGTACCCTTCCTTTTTCATTAAAAATTATTTTAGAAAGAAATTACTTCCAGATGTTCAGGAAATTTTCCATTGTTAAAATGTCTTTGATAAACCTAGGTTTGGGCTCAATGAACTGTTCATTCCCAAAAGGGCCTCGTGGATGAAAGCAACATGAAACGAACTTAGCAAGTCATCAAAATGAGCTAGACAGTGTGTTGATCCACTCCTACTGCAGAAGAAAAATGATTTTGCCCTGTCGAGCCTGGGGAAGACTTGATCACCTTTCAAGGCCGCTGCTAATCTCTATACTCACTTTGTTTTGGAAGATTCTTTGTGGGGGGATGAAGATAATGACTGCAACTTGGTTTCTTTCTCCAGTCTGGCTTTCTTGCTGTCATGGTCTTTCTCAGCTTCAGCCTGTTAGCGTTGCATGACAAAGTACACTGTTAGGAACACAGGTGTACAGATAAAACAGAAAATGCTACACAGCAAATGGAGTAAGAGTAATTAGACTTCTGGTGACACCTCCACACACAGCAAACTTACAAGTACGTACACTGTATTTCGGGGGGTTGAGGGAAGCAATCGAGATTTGATGAGATTTGTACTGAGACAGGTTTTCACATAAGGAAGGCATATTCTTCCCACCCAGGGAAGGGAGGATGTCTAAATCATAGCTGACAACAGAAGGGTAAGTAATGGTCCTCAATATCTCACTGATGTTTTTCTAAATATAAAAGAATAAAACATGCATATTCACAGCAAGTAACAACAGATGATTTTTATAAGGACAGCCTCTCTCTTTCAAAAGGACTATCTGCTTATATACTTATACCCACTAATTTCTTTTTAAGAGATTGTCTTTATCTTTATATATATACATATGGACACACGTGTTTCTATTTTTCAAAAAATTTGAAAAAAAATGAAGGGTAAGTATAATTTTAATGAGAGAAGAGTATGAGCAGAAGAGCTATCTAATTCTATGGAGAGTCACATACCTCAAAAACATCTGTTTACACCAACTAAAGTGCAAGATAAACACACGCAATCATTAAGAGAACAAAGAATTCTTCATGGCAAAAGTCTTTTTCACTTGTCAACACACAGACCAAGCTTACAGCAAGTCTCACGTAGACTCAGTGACTTCACAGTGGCCTCCTTCCCACTGGTCTGGGCTCACGTAATGACTCCATGGGAAGAACAACAAGTGACAGTGCAGTGATTGGTGGGAGTCCTTCAATTAATTCTGATGCACATTTAGAACTAAACTCCTCCAACTGTCAGTTGTTCACCAAGAGAGAAATCTGGGACACCACCCAATCTAGGACAATCCCTAAAAAACCTGAAATCCTCTCTTAATGCCTTAAAGGAAAAAAACGTTCTTCAAATTAACTGATAGTGGGAGGCCCCAGTTTTCACCGCTGTCTCTCCCTCATTCCCTGAATTTCTCCAAGAAAAAGCAGTAAGTTAAGATGTGCAGGCTCAAGCTCTGCCCAGACGTTAATAGGCAGCCTGACCCCACTCAAAGGAAGGGTAACAGGAAAAACATGCCCCTCCTCCACCAGATATTCTGCAAACCAATGTGCCTGAGCATACACGTCCACTCAGCCCTTCACAACTCCACTGGAAAAAGTTTGTCTCCTTTCAAAATGGATCATTCAAGGTACCTAATACCTCCAATCTCCTGATGTGTGTACAAGTGAAAATATTAAGAAGGGAAAATATGGGTAGAGAAGAGAAATGAAATCCAAGGGCAGGCTTTCACTCTCCTAGAGGCCGATTCTGCATGGCCTGTGCACTCCCGACAGCCACCAGACAGTATCTAGATGGAACTCCAACACAGCTAGTCCAAAGGGACCAAGTTCAAAGGCTTAGTGCAAAAAATGGGAAATGTAATGATTTTTATATCGATTAAATGTTCAAGTGGTGCTGTTTTAGATATGCTGGATTAAATAAAAATCTAAAAATTATTTTCACTAGTTTTTTTTTGGTCTTTTTATATTTTTAAATGTAGCTACTAGAAAATTTAAAATTACATATGTAAAAAAAATAAAATAACATATGTGGTTTACATTGTACTGCTATAGTACTGTGCTACTGCAGTGCTGTGCTACAGTTTTCTAGTGCCAATCTGTAAATTGCACTCTGAACTTCCAACTAGTCAATGCAAAGAAGAAACTATGTAATGTACAGGTGAGGGGCCCCTGGGTGGCTCAGTCATTTAAGTGTCTAACGCTGGATACTGGCTCAGGTCATGATCTCGAGGTGGTGGGATGGAACCCCATGCTGGGCTCTGTGATCAGTGGGGAGTCTGCTTGGGATTGATTCTCTTTCTCCCTCCCCCTCTGCTCCTCACTTCCTCTGATAAATAAAATTAAAAAAAAAAATGTATGGGTTAGATAAGATAAAAAAGAGACCAGTTGCCCAGAAATAATAACCATTTATTACAGAAGACCAGAGAAAAAACATCTTGGGAGAGCAGGTAAGGAGATGATGTGAGGTACATAAATAGGCACATCTCAAAGGCACAGCTGAACAAGGAGAGGGCAATTCACACAGCTATTTCTCTTGTGGCATGCAGCAGGGGCCGGCCGCAGAATTCTGGAGCACAATTCAGAAGACATGAAAATGAAAGGTACCGGCACATGCCAGGGGAGCCCTCCTAGGTGGGGTTCTGCACAGCACACAGATCCACAATTCAACTCGTCCTGCTAACATTCCAGAGACCATCAATGTTGGCAGAGAAGAGAGTGAATTGGAAATGACTGGGTTAAAACAGAACCCTACTATTCTCCCTGTCAGTTAAAACCCTACTGTGCCTGGGAAGCCCGGGTAGCTCAGAGGTTGAGCATCTGCCTTCAGCCCAGGGCCTAATCTTGGAGACCGGGGATGGAGTCCCACGTCAGGCTTCCTGCATGGAGCCTGCTTCTCCCTCTGCCTGTGTCTCTGCCTCTCTCTCTGTGTCTCTCTCATGAGTAAATAAATAAAATCTTAAAAAAAAAAAAAAAAAAAAAAAAGGAGCCTACTGTGCCAAGAGTCTCTGCCACCACTGGGCCCAGTGAGTTCTCAGTTTTAAATTAAGGGCTAGAAAGTTGGCCTAGCAAGCCATGCAAAAAGATGGGAGATTTACCTTTAGGCCAAGTCACAGAATTTGCTAAAATACCCAGACAGATATTAACTTGTACAGGAGGTAGTTGGCAATATATACTTTTTCCAGTGGAAGGTATTTCCAGCCAATTAATGACACAGAGAATAAGTCCCCAAGGGAAAACCAGGCATAAACTGTCCACAAGGTTACTTCCTTAAAAACAAAACAAAACAAAACAAAACAAAAAAACCCCACCAAACCCCAGAGGTGGAGAGTTAGTTTTTGTTTGTATATCTTCATGCTGCTTAGGACATGCCGGTAACCCAAAGTGGTAGACCTTATATACCACACATGAAAATAAGATTCATAGTGAGTCAATCCTCACAAACTGGACATAACCTTGGCTTGTGCCAGTCGGTGACTCAAGAGAACAGCCAAAATAACCCTCAAGAAATCACCAAACACACGAACTTTGACACTAGCATTTAACACCCATGTTGGCAATAATATGCTCATTACACTGATACGCAGAACTTACAAACAGATAATATTTGGTAAGCTAGGAGAAAGTAAGCCATTAAACTAAATCAAACAACATTCCCCTTCTTGTGATTTTCCTTGCTTGACTGAGTTCAAGCCTGTGGGCTTGAGGTCAGTACTTCCGTACACTATGCACTTGAAACCTTGTCATCTTCTGTCTGGAACAGTCACAGAGGCTTCCCCGGAATAAACGTTTGTCAAGTGGCACAAGCTGAGCAGCTGAAGGGTGCAGTGGAGGCCCCTGGGCAAGCTGGGCTGTGCGACAACTCTCAGGGGGTGGATTTAGGAAAGCAAGCAGGGAGTCCAGCAACACTCAGTGGCAGGAGATGCAGTCTTGAATTCCAAGACTGAAAAGCAGGAGGCAAGGACTTCTGAAGGTTTTTCTGGGACAAGAAGCCATTTGAAAATGAGACAAGAGTGGGGTACTCACTCTTCAAGAGAAAAAAGAAGTCTCCTGTGCCCGTGGCTTACTTACAGGTCAACCCTGTATGAGGTCTGGGCTTTGGAAGTTCCCTTTTTCCAGAAGGATAAGCATCTCCACAAGCCTGCATCTACACAACAAAAGGAGGCTGTTGACTTGTTTGCTTTTCTCAACCAGTTGGATCAGGTGGCCCAGATTATCTGCCAAAAACTGCTCCACCTACAGGGTACAGCAGAAGGGCAAGTATGAAGACCATAAAAGGAAGAGATGGGACAGTGCTGAGCCAGGGTGGTTTCTGGGAGAGAGCGGCCTCATGCCTGCCCTGGCATCTGGCTCACCATCTAAGTACCTACAGGTAGCAGAGGGAAAATGAAGACAGCTTTTCTAGGATGGACACTCATTTCAGGCCACAGAGTTTCTAACAGGTAGAAGGTTGGTCTCCCTGATGCTTAGTTAGCTATGATAGAGACGACGAGCTTCTGAAAGGGAAATGGGTGGGGATGAGGGCGCAGGCCCTGGAGTGGCAAGAATGGGGACAATGGAAGGACTGAGCCAGGGATGACACTATCAGAGTCCGTGAACCCATCCTGAACTATGACCTTGTGCTTCTCTCCAATAATCCCCCCAACCAGATACCTGTGTACCAAAACAAAAGCAAACAAACAAACAAAAAACCCATCAGGTGTGAAAGAGAAGAACGAACATCACTGGACTGGGCAGAGTGAGCACACAGGAGTTCCAGAACTACGTTGGCTAAGCAGCCAGGTGATGTGAGAGCTTTCCCAGATCTCACCTAGGAAAGGGAGCAGCTGTACAAGCAACCCACAGGCTCTTAGCACTCAAACTCTAAGGCTGTCATCTCCCTCAGGGAAGCAAATGGGCTTGGTAGCACCTGGGGTTAGGAAAAGTAGAGAAGCAGCCATCTGGGAAATTCGAGGTGTGTCCCTGCAGGAGGTTCAAGAAGACGATGATACAGTGCCAATCAGCACCAAGAACGAGGGTGGGGACTTACTGAGAAGACAGATTAGAGGCACTGGGATAAGTATTACAAAAAACCCATTTTCCCCCCTTCTTGGTGACGAAACACACAGGCATGAGGATGGTTTATTTATTTATTTTAAAGATTTTATTTGTTTGTCAGAGAAAGAGAGCATAAGCAGGGGGAGAAGGAAAGGGAGAAGCAGGCTCCCTGCTTAGCAGGGAGCCTGAAGCAGTGCTCAATCCCAGGACCCTGAGATCATGACCTGAGCCAAAGGCACATGCTTAACGGAATGAGCCCCCCAGGTACCCCCATAAGAACAGTTTAAATCAGTCTTCACTATCATGCTCATATGTTTATGAGGCCCTTCTTGGGGTAACTAACAAAACATGATGAAATTAGACATCAATGGCCTTAGGAAACTATAAGGGATGACGTTTTAAACCCTTGATTTTGAAGAATAACTGGGAATGTTGGTCTGAATAAACAATCCAAATAAAGATGGTCAGATCTTGGATAGAAGGAAGGGACTGAACCAACCATTCACAAGCAATAAAAATGCGCACTCCCATCACATCCCATAATTTCCTTTTCCCGTTCCCCAAAACTGACATAATTGATAGCTCTGAAATGTTATTTCCCAAAATGCCAAAGCATCTTGGTCAGTGAAGCCATTATTTAGAAAAATGAAAGGACAGAGATATTTGTCTACATGATGGTTAGGACAGTCTGGCATTTTATTTGAAAGGCGATCTATACAATGATTGAAATTAAATGAGATATGATCTACAAAAGTGCCTAGAATATGCTAAAGTCATACATGGAGCTCTATGCACGTTAGATGTGTCATTAGAATATGCTCAATTGTGCTGCACTGTTTTCATTATATTGTACTTCCTGACTTCCGTTTGTCTTCCTAGTCTGCAAAGACATCAGCTTGATTTATGAATTAAGTAAGTGAAAATACAAGTAGTATTTTAAATTCTAAATTGTAAGCTAGATGATGAAATTCTGCAGTTTCTGTAGGGAGCATGATGTCAAGTCATGCCTATTTACTCCCACACTTTTCTCCATTTTTCGTCATGACCTGCCTCCCTGCCTCGTCCTTTTCTCCAGAGGCAACATGTGACAGCTTCATCAGAGCTGCCACAACCCACCATTATGTCTTTAGGATTATCTTCTCATGCTTTTAAGTCTAAAATCGTTACAAGGATTGGTTAACTCTCTGAAAATGTTTGCTAAATTTGGCACCATGAAAGAAACAGAGTTTAAACGAAAAGCTAAAGTTCAGGGGTGCCTGGCTGGTGCAGTCAGGAGAGCATACAACTCAATAGCAGGGTCATGAGTTCAAGACCCATGTTGGGCATGGGGTCTACTACAAAATAAAGAAAGAAAATACAAAAGAAAAATGAAATTTCACTCATGTGAAGAACCAGGCATGTTCTTCAACTGTTCTCATTACTTCCTCACAGATCTTTTTCTAGTGTTCACACTTAAAATGAAGATGAACAAATCGTCACCATCTGAGTTTGTGAAAGAGTGCACAGGCTTAACCTGAGAACAGCCCTGCCTGCCTTGAGGCCCAGGTGCACATGTTGGGGGGAACAGCTGCTCTGTGGGGAAGGCCTGAACAGGTGAATCAGGGTCCGGACAGGATGAAGTCCACCCATATAGGGCAGGATCTCAGGTTCATATGCTCAATATTCCTAATATCGGGCACACAGCAGGAATAAACCCAAAAGACTGTGATTCTCTGATCATGAAAAAAGTATACAGTTGATTATTTTTAAATTGATTTATCTGAAAGCTTCTAACTAGTGATATACTTTGGCAAGGAATTCCTGGTTGCCTAGATCCAAGATGTTCAAATGTAGCACAGTGGAGGAACTTCTTGAACCAAAGAACTAGCTTTGTACAATCTCAGCCCTGTGGTATGGCTCTGCTCCAGCAGTTCCCAGCTCTGCTAGACATTAGGATTTAGAAAACACCAATGGAGGGGGTAAGGTAGGGGGTGCAAATCCTGCCATAGGCAATAAAGGCTTCCCCAGGTGACCATCATGTGTAGCCAGGGTTTGGAACCACTGGTTCAGACCCTGATCCTGTCAGTATCACAGCAGAGAGGTAAACTGTTCCCAGGGGCAGATCTCTCCCTGCCTTCCAAAGCATTCAAGCAAGCATGTATCTGACTCAGATGAGCAGGTCATTATCTCTCCATCCTCCAAACAGAGAGAGATAAATGAGCCGCCCTGGTGGAGCAGGGCCAAGGGCTGGGAATGGCTTTCTAGAGCCTAGAGCGCACAGCTCAAATACTCAACAGGGAGAGCTGACTTTCCTGTTCCGGAGCTGCAAACAATGCTTCTAGACTTGCACTGGGGTATGGACTGGGACTGAGAACTGTCTGCAGAGCCTCCAATTTCTAATATTCCCATCCGGTTAGTATTTTAGAAGCGAATACTTCTCCCCAATCCAGCTAATGCAGAAGGTTCACTTGAGATTAGACAGGACCATGACAGGTGAGAGGTAAGTGATAAAATATTTCCCAGGAGGAAGGGGAGGTGAAGGAGGGTTGTGTTTTATTTATTTATTTATCTATCTATCTATTTATTTATTTATTTATTAAGATTTATTTATTTTACAGAGACAGGGAGTGGGGGGCAGGGCAGAGGGAGAGAGACTTCAAGCAGACTCCATGCAGAGCATGGGGCCCCACAAGGGGCTTGATCCCAAGACCCATGAGACCATAACCTGAGCTAAAACCAAGATTCATAGGCCTAACTGACTGAGCCACTCAAGGGCCCCAAGGAGTGTATTTCTGAACCTTTCTCAGGGATATGAGATGCAGGCGTTTTTTTCCTAGCCAGATCCATCGCCATTTCATCCATAAAGTTTTATACCTTTAACACACACACATATCATTTGAAAAGTTCCCTGACATGGGAATATGCCCTCCTCTAGCTGGAGCAGCACTACCAATTAGGACTTGAGCTGCCAGCTGCGGTTACAGTGGTAATACACACCCTCACATCTCATTCAACGAGCTTCTGGAGAAAACAGTCACCCTGTGCTATTTGATAAAGTCATGTTATATTTTTAACCTGGTGGAGTAATTGGTGGAATCACACAGACGGGACAACAGGCTTCAGGATCTTTTTGTCCTTTGTTATTCTTAGTTCAACTTCCACGACTGAGTAAGAAGTTTTTGGTGTACTTATAAAAGTGTTAAAATTTTTATCCCTTGTCAGCAGGAAAGAGTTGGCCCTTCCCGTGCCTTTTACTCTGAATCTGGAACAGATTAGGTTGGAATGCCACTAGGGGAAAAATTCACTTATCTTTCACCATGAAGCATCAGCAAAAAGTGTATCGGGGGCTCAGTGATTCAGGATATAGGAAGAAATGAGACTATCCAAAATAGTGGTATGTCCAAGTTAACTCAGGATCTTAAGTAATGTACAAATGTGGTTTTTTTTCATTGTGTTTGTTCCTTAAATGAAATCTCCAAAAATGGTGATAAATGAAACGACAGATTTTCATTACCTCACAATATATCCTTATCAGCCCGGTATTACTCCACAAGATATCCTAACCGCGTGTTTAATAGCTCTATAATTTTTATAACTTTCTGCTTATTAATAAAAGTCTTTAATAGAGGTCACAAATTCTAAATCTGGTAGTTTCAAATTAATGAGGTGTTAGGCAGCCATCAGTTAAAATACAGATATAGTATCAGTACTAAAAAGGATCCTACCAGAAGAGTAAGATTTAATATACAGCAGTTCTTTCAGTAATTCAGAATACTGATTAAAATTTCAGTTCATGTAAGATATTAATTTCAAGGGCAAAACCTAATAATGGGTCAGGTGGCAAATACCAATGTTATCAGAAAAAAAGTGCACCTGAAAATGCTAGATTATCCTAAAACAAGATAGCTTTTTCAAGGACTGCCTCACCTCTTCTCAAACTAGCCAGACTGCTGAAGGGATCCAGCATTTGGTAATGCCTGCCGGCAGAGTGGGAAGCACGCAGGTCCCCAGGGACAGGGTCATTCTGGTATAGGAGCAAAGGCTATAGCAGATCAAAGCAAAGACTTCCCGCCTCTTCTAAGACAATTCGGGTCACAGCCAGCTCCGGGCCAACAGTAGGTACAATCCACCCTGCAGAGCGCGGCCCTGCCCTCTACACTCACCTTTCTTTTTTTGACCAACTTGCTGGAGTTGTCTGCGCCTCTCTTCTCCAAATCGGGCTTCTTCCCTGTGGGGGGCTGCTTGTCCTCTGGCTTCTTCTGCCGGCCCCCTTTCCCAGGAAGCTGGGGTATCCGAGAAAGAAGGTCCAGGGTTATCTTCACCATCAAGATGGGTGGGGGAGGAGGGTCCCTGAGCGGCGACAGCAGCTTGGTGTCTCTGGCAGGCCCCGGGAGCTTGTCCTTCCTGCGGTCCTCCTGGACCACCACTGCGCGCCGGCAGCCACTAGTCCTGCCGCCACCGCCGTGGGGCGGGCCCTGGCTCTGGGTCAGGGGAACCAGGGCAAAGTGCTCGGGGCTCCTGGCCCCCGCATTGTCCTTCGTGGGCTCGGGGCCCGAGAGTGCCTTTGAGGGGGCCAGCGGCCCGCTCTGGTGCTTCTTGCGGTCACCGGGGCTGGGCGCGGCGGGCTTGGGCTCCCTGCTGTCGCCGGCGCGCGGCCTCCCTTTCGTCTTCACCTTGGGCTTGTCTTTGGAAGGCTGGTCTCTGGAGCCGGACGGAGGGGGGCCCGGCTCGCTCTCCACCTGCAGGCCGGCCCGAGGGTCCGCCGGCGTGGAGGCCTTGCCCGGCTTCTTGGGTTGTTTGGTTCCCACAGTCTGCCTCGGCAGGGCCTCCTGTTGGGCCGGGGACTTCGGACAGCTCCTCCTGCCGGGGTGAGGGCCCTCGGAGGAGCCCCGGGGGGCTTTGCCGGAGCTCTTGAGGGGAGGATCTTTGGATTCCGAGAGCTCGTGACCAGTGGTGGGGCCGCTGCTGTCGCCTCCCCCCTTGCCCTTACTGTCTGGGTGCCGAGGCGGGGGCTCTGCGCTCCCCTCCTGGGTGTCTGGTGGGGCTGCCGGTTGGCTGACTTTGGTCAGCCAGTTGTCCAGCTGCCATTTGTTTGTTGTAGGAGGCTCAGGCTAAAAACAATGGAAAAGAGAAAAACGTGAGCTGACCGATGATGATAAAAACTCTTCTTCTGTGTTAGTCAACCAATCGTACACAACCCCTGCCTCCCACCCCCACCCGGGGAGAAATGCAATCATTCCAAACCTAAGAATTCAAGTCCTTTTTATCTTTCTCTAATTACAGGTCAGAGTCTCTTAATAATTAACTCAACACAATCTTCCAGTCCGTTTGTGCTACAGGAATTTTCGCTGTAGCAGATGTTGACTAGTAATAGACCATGAGATACTGACCAACCTAGACAACTGACAATTGCTGAGAAATCTTCGTAATGTGAAGTATTTTGTCCTAATGGTAATTATAATTTAGACAGAATTGACACATTATTTTGGTTTGTAAACTATCAGAAAATAAAGGGAGAAATGAAATAAACAGAATCCTTTTATAAAGAGGAGTTTCAGAAGGCTAGTGAATAGACTAATTCTTAGTGATTACCTATAGGCTTTAACCCCCTTTTTTGGACCTAACTTTTCAACTGAAAATGACTTTCCTGAAGACTTGATTGCATTACTTTTACTTACTTAAAAACATTAAACACTTATACTTGACAAGGTTTGCAGTATATCATGGATAACAGCCTGACTTTCAAATTTTACGCCTTGGTAAAAGAGTAAGTGAAGTCACAGTAACCCACCTAAAGTTAGTCCCACTTGAATTCTTTAAAAATCAAACATT
Organism: Canis lupus baileyi; assembly: GCF_048164855.1. Taxonomy (NCBI): domain Eukaryota; kingdom Metazoa; phylum Chordata; class Mammalia; order Carnivora; family Canidae; genus Canis; species Canis lupus. The sequence continues at coordinate 10,650,931 of NC_132870.1, read as the reverse complement.
AAGTCTCCTGTTACAATCTTATCTGAAATAACATCTATTTTTCTGAGAAACACAGGGAGACTCCACAGCACACAATTAAAAGCAGTGAGATTATACTGATTATATATACATCTGACGAATGAACAGAAGTTTCTGACTTCTCCTGATACCCTGTTCTTTAAATCTTTGTTGCTATTGATGTATCCCAACTCATCTCTCCAAGTAGATTATTAACAGAAGACCCAATGGCATTTCTATCTCCAAGTTCCACTATTATCTTGCATATAGTGCTATACATGAGATATTAACTTGAGCATTTCTACAGACCTATTAATGTACCTACACTTATGCCATACGGAAACATATTCATGTCTAATACAGTAAGCAATGATCACATCTTTTAAAAGGGCAGTACAGGGCAGCCCGAGTGGCTTGGCAGTTTAGCGCCGCCTTCAGCCCAGGGCGGGATCCTGGAGAACCGGGATCGAGTCCCACTTCGGGCTCTCTGCACGGAGCCTGCTTCTCTCTCTGCCTGTGTCTCTGCCTCTTTATCTCTCTCTGTGTCTCTTATGAATAAATAAATAAAATCTTTAAAAAATAAATAAATAAATGGTGATGGTACATCACCATTATGCTACATGTTTTTAAGATCCATTCATTCTGATAGGTGGCTTGTATGAATGACTAACTCATATACACAAAGCACCAGGAAATTAAATGAAAGATACTCCACATGGGATTTAACAGGATAGATAGATTATGGATAAGGAGATCATTCTAGTAGGGGGATGATATTTTACAGGGAGGACTGCTAACAATTTTCCCAAGAAGAATGTCCCAAATTATTCAACTCTATAAAAACACAACAACCTAATATATCAGGATGTGTGGATATAATGTAAAGAGTTTTCGGCCAGGAAAAAGGTAATAAAATGACCAGGTAGGTAGTTTGGGCTTGGTGTGATTACAACAGAAGAGCAACTTTAAGGAGCCTGGTAGGACCAAACTTTGGCCACAAAGAAGGCTGCAAAACTGTTTTATTTCTGGCTACCTCTTATTGCTGCTTAATATAATAGGTCTCCTTCAGGATCAACTCTACATACCCAGACTCTTATTTGAATTTCAGAGCAGGGAGGAAGCAAGAAGGAAACTACTCCAATGTGCCAGGCATTTATTTTGCCACAGGAAATCTAAAACTATAGTCCATATTCTAACAAGACAGGATGATGGTTAAGGGTGGAGAAAAGATTAGCACCCAATACGTACTTGTCAAACGATATTTCCTGCAAACACTTGAGGGTGTGGTAATCTGGGTGGCTAACCCGGGACAAGACATTAGGATATATCACTTGCCATTCACCTAAGGAACCAAACCCTTCAAACCCTTTCTTGGGAAGGGAATGGATCTCTCACCAGGGCTAAGTTTACAGCCCCAATTGAATCACTGACAGAGTATTTATTCGTGAACCAAAAAGGAAAGTCATTCCTGGTATAAATAACATCTACTCTCCCCCACCCCAAAACAGGGCAGTATAAGATACATTTAGTAGGGATGTCCTACTAAAGGAATGTCCTGATTACAGAAATAAAACACATTTTCTTCCACTGTGGTCCTAAAAATGTCCAGAAGGGGAGGCATATGGCCCAATTGCAGGGTAAAATTGAGTTTATGTGCCCAGGCAAGGAGAATCAGTAGGGCCAATCCTTTCTACAGACCTGCTATAAAGATGGGAAAATGTATAGAATTCTTTTAAGGTCAGATATTTGGGTGTTGAGATGGGGAAAACTTTTTACATAAGGGATTGATTGAAATAGATTCTAAAATGAATTTTAAGTCTAAGTGCTGGATAGGATCAAGGTCTGGACTTTGTTTTCTTGCCCTACCTTGCCCCGTGCCCCACTGACAGCCACCCTGGGCTGGCACAACCCAAACACTGCACATCAGGTGTGGGAAAAAAATACCAGATTGGTTTTCATTTGGCATTTTTTAAATTTTTTTTCCTTTTTTTTTTTTTCATTAGGCATTTTAATAAATGTTTGAACTGCATGTCCCTTTACCTGTCCTAACTCCTCAAATTGTCAGAAGTTCATTTTAGGCTGAATTGTGATATTGAATAAAAAGTTATAAACTATGCACAAATGTCTACATTTTTTTAATAAAAACATCATCATTGAGTATGAATCCTAAAATGAAAGAAAAAGAAAATGAAGAGAAGTATGGTATAGTAGGAAAAAAGGCTTCAGGATTAGATGGCTATGCGCCTGAATCTTGGTGTTGCCACCTTTTTTACAGGTGAAAAGACAGCTCCGAACCCCACAGGGTTGATGGAGAGCTAAGTCAAATAATTCATGAAAAAGTACCAAGCATCTAGAAAAATCAACAAAGGTTGTTTATTACAAAAACAAAAAACTGGACAGTGAACAGATTAGAAAACTAAGTAGATCCCTGAATAACTGAGAAGAGAAGCATTTTTTCTGAACCAAAGCAGTAAAAGACGATGTGTCCCACATATTGTGAAAAGCTGAGATTTACGTTTCGTTTCACACTATAAAGCAGAGCTAAAAGCGGCTTTCCCCCCTTGTTCACTGCCAGCCCACTGACAGGCACAGGACATTTTAGATCTTATAAGATCACTGTCAAATGAACTGAAGACAGAGCCATAAAAAGCAAAATTCTCAGCATTAAAAATAGATTTTAAAAAAGGTGAGAAAGTTAAAATTAGTAACTGTGGCTTATTGTGGAATTCATGTTACTCTCACACAGGAGATTTACAATAAAGCGGGTATTCCTTTTAAAAGGAAAGAAGGTAGTTAAATACACTGGGGGAAATGAAAGGTTTAAAATCTAGACCCAGACAAAATATTTCTGGTGAAATCAAGTGTCAGGAAATGACACACAAACTGTACCCAAGTCTAGATAGATTTACTCGTCAACACAAACATACAAAATATCAGCCTATTTGTAAGGCGATTAAAAAAAAAAAGTGGGATGGGAACATTTATTTTTCAACTAAGAGTCTCTAAATTTATTCCAGTAACCTTTTGAGCAATAAGATATAATGGTTTCATTAATACAAACACCAGATTAAATTCTTTTTTCAAGTTTCAATTATTCAGCCAAATCTGTACGGTTTCCATTTTACTTGAACTGAATTCTATTATTTAATTCAATTATCTTCCTTCTTTTAGTAACCAAACAAGCATGCAGATTTTTCTAATTGAATAAGGTGAGACATAAAGCAAAGATCTTATAAACAAGGAACAAACACACAATTTGTCTGCACAGCATATTCAATATCTTTTTCCCTGAGGCACAGAAAAATTATTTCAACAGTGATTAGTATCACACAAGGAAACAGCCCCCAGATATACACAGAGTAGTTCCTACAATCTAAAAGGCATTTTTAAGTGCAGTTAATGCTGATTCATGTTTATTCACTCCAGAAAATATTTATTGAGCACTTACTCTGTGTCAGACATAAATTCATATCTAACAACAACAAAAAAATGACTTGGGAGTTCTTTCTCCAGTTTCTCTTGCTCTCAGACATGGCTGTTAAGGCTCACTACATGTTCTCCAGATGTATTCAGTTAATGGTCTAGTGGAACTGCCCTGATTGCTAAATAGCAGAGACAAATACTGGGAACTTTAATGCTTTCTTAATCAGAAAAGCTCATTTCCCAGGATTCCCGTCTAAAATATGCAGAGTTATTTTCTCTATACAAACTGGACTAGCTCACCAAAAATGTCTTTCTTCCCTTTCCACGAGGTAGTCTTCCCCAGCATAATTTTTACATCACTATTTCAAGTTTTGAGGGCATCTGACAACCCTGATTGTTACTAGACTTCTTGCATTAAACAATCCAGTAAAAAAATAGTATAAATCCTCCAGATATACTTAGTGCTTGCGATTTTGCCATCTCATCTGTTTATCTTACAATATCTCCCAAGGGTAGGGGTGACAGGCAAACACAATTATCCCTGTTTTACATGGAGCAAAGGGACCAAGAAACACAGCCCTGGTAAAATCACTTTGCCATCAATTTAATGCATGGCTTTTAGTGATTCAAAAATAGAACCTCTGACGACTTATTTCTAGTTCACGTTCTTGTCCTTTGCTAAATTGGGCTGTCTCCTTTTGATTTCCTTAATTCATGCATTCCTGAAATTTCAAAAAGAATTCTCATTAGTATTATAACAGCAGCCTACTAAAAAACAAGTTTGGTTTTTTTTTTTGTGGGTGTTTTTTTTTTTTTTTTTTTTTTTTGCGCAACAGAAGGGAAAAGAAAATGGTGTGCAAACATTTCTTAATGACTTACTCTTCCAAACAACACTAGCAATGACAGAGAAGAACATATTATTTTAAATAGGAGAGAAAGGCCTCTCTCCCAAACCTCTGTTGCCACATGTCTGTAAGAAGTAAATAGAAATAGCTGGCTCGGCTCTACACAGCACAAGAGTAGGAAAGAGGTGCCCGTGGGACAGAACCACTCAGTCCAGGGTCAGTGCTGGCCCACAGTGGACGCTAGCCCCAAAGGACAGAACGCTGCCGTCTTAGACTGCCTCTCTGCCTCCTGGAGGGGACACGGTACCTCAGGAGTCGGAGCTGCTAGGGGCTCATTCTCTTCGCTGTCACTTGAGCTGCTCTCGCTCTCGGAGTCCGAGGAGCTGTCTGAGTCACTGGTGCTCTCTGACTCGGCACTACTGGAATGTGCTGAGGCCGCTGCTTCTGGAAGCGACTGCGGGGCACTGCGAAGCAAGCAACCCGGAGAGAGACTCTGAAGACACCTCAAAGGTGGATTTCTCTTCCCCCCTCTCTACTCATTTCCAACCTCTTGATCATTTTTCTGCTACTCAAAAGCAAGGGCCTCCATATTACTAAATCACCATTATCATCCAGTTGAGGGAAAAGCCCATGGTGGCTCAAAACCCAGTGAAAAATCCTTAAAATAGCTCACCAAATAACTACATAAAAGAAAAGCCTGTGGGAATTTTGCTCCTGAAGAACATTTTGAGCTATACAAAATTTACATTCGATGGTAATGCTTTGTATCAGAAGTTGGTAAACCCCAACATGGACAGGCTGCCTGTTTTTCTAAATAAAGTTTCACTGGAACATGTCCACACTCATTATTTTATATATTGTCTGTGTCTGCTTTTATACTACAGAAGTAGAACTGAATAGTTTTAAGACAGGGTATGTAGCCCACGAAGCCTAAAATATTTACTTTCTGACGCTTTAAAAGTTTACTTTAATTGGGTACATTTTAGCCCAAAGAAGTTAATTTATAAAAGAACGGCCAATACATAAAATTTCCCTCTATTTTCTATATGAAAACTAACAAATGATAGCCAGAGAATTACTGAATATATTGAATATAAATGGTGTTCCTCTGGTAAGTGACCTCAAAGGTAATCCAGTCACACTCTTAGGCAGCAATGTAAAAGAGGCCTTTCTTTAATGAGTGGCTTAGGATAACCCTCAAACACCAGCCGAAGTAGAAATTAACTACTCCAAGTTTTAAGAATAGGGCAATAACTCTAGGTCAGTGAGAAAACACGTGCTAATCGCACTGCTGGACACACATAGAATTTCATAGCTTGTCATGCCCCAGATGGAATCGGCCAGAGCAGTAAATCAATAACTATAATCTTGAAAGCCTCCACATCTTCCTAAAATACTGACCTAATAAAATTGTTTAATAAGTAGAAAAAAAATTAAAGTCACTAGTTGAAGTAATTTTAAAACACACACACTATGCTATAATTTCCTCATATAAAAATGCTACATCAAGCTTGTGGTCCTTTTCCCACTGGTAACTTAAGTCAGTGATGACTGGAATGAGATGCACTTTCAATGCTATTCCTGCTTCTAATTTATGCCCACCTTTCCTCTTTTTCCTCAACTTTTAAGTTAGGCTCGTCATAATTTTTGGGTTATTACAAGCCATGAAAAATTACTGAACAGAATAGAATATAAATAAATGAGTAGAGCTTATGAATACATGATCTTCCTTCACATGAACTCTAACATCACCTGCTTGACAGGACGGTTTTATTGCTGAGCTTCAGAACGGATGACCCCATCTCAAGAAGTACAACAGCGATAGCATAGTTTAACTCTGTCTATGGAAGACAGGTACTGGTATATTCATTAATGTACCAGTATATACGGGGAATCCCTGGGTGGCTCAGCGGTTTGGCAACTGCCTTTGGCCCAGGGCATGATCTTGGGGTCCTGGGATTGAGTCCCACATCGGGCTTCCTCCATGGAGCCTGCTTCTCCCTCTATGTCTCTGCCTCTCTCTCTCTCTGTGTCTCTCATGAATAAATTAAAAAAAAAATATATATATATATATACACACACACCAGTATATACTGGCATATACTGGTAAATTCAGTACCAGAGGAAAATATTATAAAGGCAGTTCCAGTAACTCCCATTTCCAAAACTTAAAGCATCGTATTTTCTGAAATATGGCTACTGTTTACAAAGTAAAAATACTGCCATTTTCCATCACACTAAAATGTATTTTAGGTCATTTTTAAAAGCAGCTGAGGGGCGCCTGACTGGGCTCAGTTGGGAGAGTACGCAACTCCTGTTCTTAGGGTTGTGGATTCAAGCCCCATGCTGGGTATAGAGATTACTTAAAAATCTATTTATTGGGGATCCCTGGGTGGTTCAGCAGTTTAGCGCCTGCCTTCGGCCCATGGCACGATCCTGGAGTTCCGGGATCGAGGCCCACGTCAGGCTGCCTGCATGGAGCCTGCTTCTCCCTCTGCCTGTGTCTCTGCCTCTCTCTCTCTCTCATGAATAAATAAAAATCTTTTTAAAAAAATCTATTTGTGAAATCAAATTGAATAAAATGAAATGAAAGCAACTGAAACAATTAGAAATTCATGACTGGGAAAACAGGTACTATGGAAAACAATTTCTAGAAAGGATTCAGTTTTACAACTTCTGAAAAGCGCAAATAAATCTCCATAAAAATTTTCATACAAACATTGGGCTCTTCAGCATAACTTTGAAAATACTGGTTATATAATACTGAAAAAAGTGATTTGAGCTTATTTTTAAACTCTCAAAAATTTTATATATTTTTAAAGATTTTATTCATTTATCTGAGAGAGTGAGAAAGAGAGGAAAGCAAGGAGCGAGGGGGAGGGACAGAGGGAGAGAAGAAGCAGTCTCCCGGCTCCATCCCAAGGCCCCGAGATCACAACCTGGACCCCAAGATATAGCCTGTGCCAAAGGCAGATACTCAACTGACTGAGCCACCCATAAAGTCTCAAAAATTTTAAACTGATGATTTAGGTGGGTACAGGGACTTTCTCTTTTATAGAGTTAACAACCTCTCTAGGCTTATTTAAGCTTCCAAAAAATTAAACAGGTACTTTCTTCTGTGATCCTTCATGTCTTTCCCTAGGAAACAGCTATGAAAGCACTAAATAAAGCTGTATTTTCCCCATTTGGTAGAAAAATGCAAAAATTTGCTCACACATGCACACAATACCTGGGAGGCGCAGACGCAGGAGGAGGCTTCTCTGGGCTCTAGGGATTCACAATAAGGGGAAGAAGGACCAGGAAAAGAACAAAAAACAGATTAGGATAAGCAGCTCAGAAATACTAGATTTAAAAGGATCCCTGGTATTATGGGGTGTACAAAACTTACTTGTTCGTTGTCACTGTCCTCACTGTCACTGAGCTGAAGGTCATCTTCAAGCATGCTGAAATGGGCAGGGACAAAGACATTGGAGGATTTAAAATAATTTCTAATAATTTCTTTTAGCATATAAATAGAAAATATGCTTAATAACTAAAAAAAGAGAGATGGGATACGGTCTAATTTTTATTTATTCATCAAATGTCTCATTTTCCTGGAAGTTTAAGTTTTACCTTTATAACACAGTCCAGGCTCCTTACCATCTCAAGACTCACTCTTTCACACGTTCTGAGCATTAAAAAGCAGAAATACCATGAGACAGGGCCTTGTGGCCAGCCTCGGGACTCCTGTTCCCAGGCCCACACAAACAAGACAAACAGTGACAACCACAAAGAGAAAAAATACACCAAATACACTCTATTTTATTCTATACTCTATAGAATAAATGATTAATCATTAGCTAACCCTGGAGAAGTGAATATCTGTCAAGTGCTGAAAACGGTGCCAAGGGACTCAAGAAAAAAGTGCTCTATGTCAGCTCAGTACCTAGTAAGGCAGATGAAGCTACAGAGGCCACTGTCACCAAACAGTGCAGGCTTCTTAAATAGCTTCGTCCAAAGGACATTATTAATACCGAACTTTATTTTTCACTGCCCCCCCCATACAAATTCTCAAACACAGTCTGCTTAAACATTAACGAGCTGAAAGCTGAAAGAATATATAAATATTATTATTGTCTGGAAAATATGCTTAACTTTACAGGTGTCATTCTAGTGAAAATATAAAAGCTCAGTTCGCTTCCTCAAAGTTATTGTAATACTTCTCTAGGCATTCTGGTTAATGATCAACCTGAATATTAAAAGCAAACATTATATTTTGATTTTTTAAAAAGCCATTTTCAATCTGCATGTGTTTCCTGAAATCTTAGCCCTTCCCTATCTCCTCCCTCTTTTACCATCTTCCATGGGGGATGCCTAAATATCAAAAGAATCAATCCTTCATTAAACTGCTTGCTCCCGTTTCCCCCAAAATTTATGAGCATGACTACTGGAGGAAATGTGCAAATGAAAAACAAAACAAAACAAAACAAAAAAACAACCAATCTTCTTAAGTATCATTAATGCTCCAAAAGGCAAAATTGTATTAGAAGTTATAATCCTTTAGTATTTCTAAAAATACTTCTTCAAATAAATAAATTAATTAAAATAAAATACTTCTTCAATAATCTGATTTTTACTGCAAACCCACTAATCTGCCACTGAAGTAAGTAAGCATGATTATTTTGGGAATCCTTGGTAAAATCATTATATTTTCTAATGAAAATAAATGATAAAACTTGGCTCTTTCATAATGACCACCTACATGCAATGTTGTAATTCTGCCAAGGAAATATTTTCACCAACAAATGTACTAAAACTATCCTGCAATAAGTTTCTAAAAAATATGAAAACTGTTAGCTACTTGTAAATGTAGATGCTGCTCAATATTTATCTAATGAGAGCTAACTTCTTATTTTAGCAAGGCTAGAAAACGCAGCCTTCAGATGCAGGATTTGGTAGTAGATATCATAATAGTATATAAGAAAAAGTCACTCAATGGTGTTACTGCCAAGTCCTGGTTTGGCTGGGGCATACCCAAGCAAAAGATAAAAAGATGTACCTTTGAATAAATGTAGGGTACAACACAACCATGGAAAAACAAAAACTAAACCTGACAGTGTACCCAATATTGACCACTACCAACAAAACCACAATAAGTGGAGCTCTTTGTTTCTTACTCATTGGGTTTTATACTAAACTAACTTGCTTTAATTTCCTGAAACATCAATAATCAGGTAACCAATCACACTTCCTCTTGTAAGCAGAAGGCTAAATATGCTGTAAGCTGTCTGCCTGGCTTCCACAAATATGTTCTCCTAAAATCAGAAAGTATATGTTCTGACTTTTAGCTCTACTTGCTCTTAGGGAATAAAAGGGAATGTAAAAATGCTGTCCCAGATTCTGAGAATTTCCCCTTCAGAGCCTTACGTAGACAATGACAAAATAACCCTGCAGGTATGACACCTAAAGAGATGAGGGACAGTGACCTCTGAAGGAAGAATGCTCCAGATATCTCCAAAGAAACATTCACTCAAAAAGCAATAATAACCCCACAGGGTCAAACAAATCTACCCCTTATGTGGGATATACTGGTTATTTACACATGGTATTTCATCTCATCAAAATTCACGGTACAATTTATTTGATGCAAAAAATCAGGTGTTTTTTTTTTTTTTTTTTAAGAGTAAGCTCTAATAGGCCCAATGTGGGGCTTGAACTCATGACCCCAAGATCAAGAGTCACATGCTCTAACAACTGAGCCAGCCAGGCACCCCAGTGCAAAAATTGACGAAGTGTATTATCAGTGTCTACCAACCCTGCCAAGAGAAACCACAGCATCTTCCAGAAACCACAGTTTATTATATCACCAGATGGGCAGCTTAACATAAACCAGCAAGATTAACTTCTAAAGTATTTTATAACAAACATGTACTGAATCTGTAATAAAAAGTAAGTACAAAGAAAAGTTACTTAAAAACCATATCTAAGTTTTACTAATACAGAAAATTAATCATGAATGCTATTGTGATTTAATTAAAAGAATCTATGTAGTTGGGGGAAATCTAACCTAGTAACAGGTAATGGTTTTATTTTTAGAGATAAGGAAAAAAATGTAAAGGAAGCAGCTGCTAAAATCCCCTACTTGTCTCACAAACAGGCCTGAGGCCAAGCACAATACTCTACCACACTTCACATAGTCTATGTAGGAGAACTGGTCCTTCATGTGAAAAACAGCAAAACTAATCACAGCACATCTGGGTGACCACCTCTGCACCCACCAGAAGGGAATCAAATTTCTCAGACCTCACTCATACCAGTAAGATCTAGGTCAAGAGAGCATAAGGCCCAAAAGACATACTCAACTGCTCAATTGTAAACTTTTCTGAGGCAGGACCAAGTCATTTTCACCTTCATATCATCTATATGCAGAACTTGGCAGGTACCCTACAAGGCCAGTTGAATGAACAGCAACCCTTTTGCTGAATAACAGTAACACATAGCTGTGCCCACTGAGTGATCAGAACTCTACTGACACTGCCTTTACGCACAACCCTGAAGGCTGCCTCTCCTCTGATCATCCCCTCGCAGTCTGAGGGAGAGGAAACGGGCTCAGAACAGCCACTGAGCCTGCCTAGATCATGAAGCTGGTACATGCTGGATCTGGAATCCAACAGCCATTCCACCTTCTACGATCGCCTTGCTCCAGCCAATAGAGGGCACAATGGCTAGAGAAAACCTGATAGGGAGGAGTATCTAAGCTCCAGGATCCCTGAAAGACTTTGATTTAAAAGAAAACAATAATTATCCTGTTGGAATAAAATGAATACACTATTTTTCTCTTATGAAAATAAATGAACTATAAGCCTTACATACTTTAAAAGTTGGTTAAATGACTAATTTCACTTCCAAACACCAAGACAAAGCAGTTATTTCAAAGCATATGTCACCATACAGCCTACCTTGGCACTGTTCAAAAGAAGCCAAATACTCAGGTACGGCAACTCTTTGAACTAACACGTAGGTGTGACCACATTTTACATTACTGGTGAGGTAGAGTTTTTACTTAAAGGTTAGAAACAATCCTCAAACCCCTTTGTACAAATGCATTCTTCAGGCAGCTGCTCTGCAAAGCTTAAAGAGCCACGTACAGGTTCCGGCACAGAGGCTTCAGTGAGTCAGAGCCCAAATGTTACTGTGTGAAGACACACAAGACAAGCCTTTATTCCTTTCCCATTCCCCAGTCCTGGGCTTGCCAAAGACTTCACTGCCAATATTCTGTAACATCTCAATTCAAACCCAAAAACTACTTAAATACGTTAATTTTTTTGGCTCAATGTTTCCTAAGATCAGGCCATACATTTTATTTGGGAAAGAGCAAGTGAAGGCAAGCTCGCAGTAATTAATAAGTCACAACCCTGGTATTAGGTGTGGTTAAGATGGCAAGTAATACTTTTCAGAAACCGCTAATGAACACGTGAGAGTGTGTGAACTTCAACAATCTCACAAACTTCAAACTGACATGGGGAATAGAATAGGCGACGGAGTGGGGAGAAAAAGGTTCAGCTCCAGAGCAGATATACCTAATTCCCCAAATCTAAAATTCAATCAGGCTGTGATTCCCTTTTTTGATCAAGGGTGGAAATAAGGACTACAAATGCTTTGCAGGAGATGACAGAAGGCTACAAAGTATGAAGAAGTCTCCACATATAATAAATGAAAAGCTGAAAAGGCAAATCTCCAGCAGCTGTGACACTATATCCAAGGGGAACTCTCTCCAAATGGTGGCAGTGGTTGGCATTATTCAAATTCATGGAGACACTGTCTATGGGAGGTTATGGATACACAAGACAGAGAGGAAAGTGACAGGAGATCTAGTATTCAAGATTACGGTTGACAAAGTAAAACTTGTCATTAGTGTAAAGGACTATTTAAAATCCATGGATGAAGTGAAGATTATCCGAGGTCACCTGAGGACATGAGAAAAATTATAAGAGTATATAAATGAGGGGAAATTTGAAGTGAGTAAGATTAAATCAGTAAGTATGACAGGAGTGTGTGGCTGGCTCAGTGGGTAGAGCGTGGGACTCTTGATCTTGGGAGTCACTCTTGATTGTGAGTCTGAGCCCCATGGTAGGTGGAAAGATTACTTAAAAAAACAAGTATGACAAATAAGATGTTAATGCAAGAATGACATACTGGACAAACAGGAAAAACCTAGAAAAATCACTGCTGAAAAAAGTTTACCTTTCCAATGGGTAAAAAGCCTATGGAGGGGAATAAAAGAGTGAAGATGGGTACAGGTTGTTTTTCTACGTGGGGTAGTCAGGGAAGTTTGCACTGATAAGGGGATGGCATCCACTGCGGGAATACGGGGTAGTGATTAGGGCATAGAAAACAGCAAGGAAGGGGCATCTGGGTGGCTCAATCGGTTAAGTTTACCTGCTTTCGGTTCAGGTCATGATCTCAGGCTTGGGGGATCAAGCCACATTAAGCTCCTTGCTCAGCAGGGAGCCTGCTTCTCCTTCTCCCTCTGCCCCTGCCCCCCACCCTTCCCCTACTTGTGTTCTGTTTCTATCTCAAATAAATAAAATCTAGAAAGAAAAAGAAAGACGACAGCCAGTAAGGAGGCCAACGTGGCCACAATGGAAAGTATGCCAGAGTATGGGGAGAAAAGGACAGCAAAGGAGGTTAGACAGGTAAGTTGCTGGTGGGCTTTGGAGGCCCTTGTAGGGTGAGACAGAATACACATTCTTAGGGAAGTAGACCACATCTTGTTGATGTAATAGTCTAGCACCCTACAGTGGGCGGAATACACAAATTGCCTGGGGGCTAACAGATTCTTAGTGAATTAAAACATGTTCAATCTTTCAGTCCCTGTTTAAATTAGCCTATGGTCACTTACTGCAGGAAATTAGCAATTATGATCACCTTTTTTTTTAAGCTTTTATTTATTTATTCGAGAGAGAGAGAGAGAGAGAGAGAGAGAGAGGTGCAGAGTCACAGACAGAAGGAGAACCAGGCTCCATGCAGGGAGCCCGACGTGGGACTCGATCCTGGGACCCCAGGATCACGCCCTGGGCTGAAGGTGGCGCTAAACCGCTGAGCCACCCGGGCTGCCCAGCAGTTATGATCAAATATGAGACTAAAATGGACCTCCAAGGGCTCCCCCAAAACCATGTTTTGCATACGCAAAGAACTACTTACTTCAAAGTTGTCACTCCAGTTAAGAATTACTATTCCCCCAATGTTTTCAAATGGCTTCAGGGCCTGCTGCAAAATCTATCAGGCCCCTTTAGCCTTCGCAGAAATTCTCTGCCTCCCTCTTATCATTCAGGCATCAGATCAAATGTCACCTCATCTAAGAGATCTTTCATGACCTCCCTCCCAAAATTATCACCACCACCCAAAAGAATTGCTCCTGAAGCCTGTCACCACACATCACCTAGTTTGCATGACATGTCACCAGCATTAAGTTACAAGACATAGAATGTAAGAATTTTCTTAGTGGCCACTGTTTCCAAGTACCTCAAGCAGCACCAGACACACAGCATGTTCACTAGTTATGCTCTGAATGGATGAATGGAAGCAATTTTTGGAAATCTCTCCAAGTCACCTGGAGCTCAGTCCAGAAAACAATAGATCTAAGGATTCCCAAGTACTAGCAACTGAAAGATAAAAGCATAAAGACCTAGATTGATTTTTAAAACCATAGTACACATGACCCTGAAATGAACATTTTTTTTTCTCTGACATACAAAGTGCATTAGACCACCTCTCTGGCACTCTGCCTCTCAAATAGTTTAACTGAATGTCAAAGAACTTAATGTTGACTCTAGATTAAATTAACCTGTGAGCACTAACAGATGTGACATACTAAATATGATACAACGATTGCACTTTACAAATTAATTAGAACACTAAAGTGATTTCTTTTTCCCAGAGTTGCGTTTGGCACTTATCAATACCAGCAGCCCCAGCCCCGGATAAACACAACCACACCACTTTCATCATCTACTGAGCCCTGGTACTACTTTCTCTCCTCCGTCATGCTTCCCTTCCTCTTCACTTCCATGAGGCCTTGCTTTCCTCTCCTCCTTCAATCTATTAGGATCATAATAAATATTATTTTCTAGGTAACTATACTTTTATATATGGCAAATGAATAGTTTTGTACAGGAAGCACTACGTATGTCAGAAGATACAAGTATACCTGTCACACACTTTCAGGCACCTTTGATTTCTGTGGTTTAACTCAGCCGGAGAACTGCTTATCTCTCTGAGGAGCAAAACTGTCATAGAAAATAGTCTAAGTCCGTGGTACCTGGGTGGCTCAGTGGTTGCCTTTGGCTCAGATTGTGATCCCGGGATCCTGAGATTGAGTCCCACATCAGGCTCCCCCCGCAGGGAACCTGCTTCTCCCCTCTGCCTATGTCTCTGCCTCTGTCTCTCATGAATAAACGAATAAAATCTTTAGTAAAAAAAAGAAAATGGTCTAACTACTCGAGCCTGAAAGCTGATGAAAATGGGTGTAAGAGGGTGTAACTTTGCCCTGGCTCACATCCAGCTGCCTTTCTTCCTCTACCCACAGGCCTAAGGACACAGCGGGTTCCTTCTCTTCGTGTTGCTGCCTCCACACACTGCTCTGTGGGGACCTCCTCCCCTCTACTCTTATTGCCAAGGGGGATGCAAGCTGCCCCCAAAGACACTGACAAGGACCTTTCATGGTCTAAAGGACTTTACTACAAATCATTACAAAGATCACAAGGTGTAAAGCTTTGGGGGAAGTTAGAGCCTCCACAGAATCATTAGAATTGTGGTCCCTCAAGCTACAGTTTCTATTCTCTACCAGCCATTAGTTTAACAAACCTCCTCCTTATTGACCTCCAGAATTCAGCAGCCAGTAAAATTTAAAAAGGAAGGAAGAAAAAAAAAAAAGAGGGGAAAAAAGGGAAGAAAAGGCACATAGCTTTTAAAAAAAATTTTCTTTTTCTGGTAAAGGAAAATAAAAACAAGCAAAAATCTCACCATCTGCCAGTACCACAAATGAAATAATTTTTATTACATGTACAAAAAAAGTCCATCCTTCAAACTACAATAAATTACTGTTTTAAAAAATCTTGTTATATTGTTCTTTTTCTCTTATTTTGAGATGGAGAATTGAACAGGACATTGAGGGGCTGGCACTTGGCAGTGATTTAACTCAGGTCCCACACTCAGTCATGGTGAAAAGATAATATAACCTCTTTGCCTCGACTACACAGCTTTTCAAAAATATTCAACCCATAGCAATGACCCCTTACAAGATACATGGAACAAACACTGCCCAGAACCAAGCTGGAGCATACACCTGAAATCCTGGGAGGCTGGCAGCTCCCAGTGACTGGGAGTACTGGAGTATCAGTGACTTGTCACTGATTAGATACTGGAGTATCACCTTGTTCCTAAAAACCCTTTGCAGCTGTATGAAAAGAAAAGAAGTATCACTTTGATGCCATCAAGAAATGACAAATCGGGTCCAAATGCTGATTTGGACCCAAATTTTTATTATGCACTTTAAAGTGTTGCAAAACCCCTCAAATGTATCTGGACTTAACTTGCCCTTAATCAAGAACAGCTGGGCAACAGGATTTGTTTTTTATTAGTTAAAATCAGGCCAAAAAAGTGGCAAAAAAAATCATAAATTGTACACATCCTCCAAAATGTGTTTTCCAACACAAAAGCTATTTAAGACTGAAATTTACAAAGCTAAAATTTCTTTTTCCACAGTTAATATGTAAAGAATGGCTCAAATGCCTTTCTTTTGAGAAAGCCCCTTAGCAAACTCTCTTGTAGTACCTGAACCTTCAACAGAAGGCCTTAATCCAAGTATAAATGTAGGGCATTACTTCCTTTTACAATCCAGTGGTAGTTTATGCAAGTCATTACTTGAAAGCAGTAGGGAAAAAAAAAATTTAAGCAATGGATTTACATGGATGGGTAATTACAATGTTACATTATAAACTTTTAATAAACAAAAGCATTTTACTTACGATGTTCCCTGCTGAGAATTAGTGTGGGTTTTTGAAGATGTATCATATTGTTCTGTGGGGAAAGGAAAATGATCAGAGCAGCACAATGAGATATACCCATGAGTTTGCTAGTTGTAAGTGCCCCCCCTTTTTTTTGCTGTCCCCCTCACCCGTCTTCACCTAAACACTTAGTATAAACTCCGTCAACCATACTGCTTGCTATACACACTGCACTTGGTACAATCTCACCATTACATAACAACATATTACCTCTAGAAAGAGGACTTGCTCAGAATTGAAATATCCTGAACAGAGCAAAAACCACAGAAGAGCACCGCTTGCAGCATACCCCACACCACCTGGCTGATAAGTTCCCTACATGCTGGGGAACTGACTTTCCTTGACATCCAGTTGTGGTGGACTCACATGCAAGCGCAATGACAGGGCTGCTCTCACGCCTACCCGGTCTGCCCTTACCTACGCATCAGTGATTGCTAGCAGTCCCTTTATATGTTTCTGCCCTTGGTCGAGTATGCTCTTCCTCTCAACTGCCGCACCCCCCACCCCGCCCATCATTTAACACCTGCCCCCAATCATTTCTTCACACTACCGTACAGATACAAGATGTTCAAGGCACTGAACCCTACCCTCAATGAGCTTACAATTGCCTGAGGGACAGGTGACAGGCACACAGCTATCTACAACGTACACAAATCAATCAAATAAATTAACAGTCTAATCTAAAGAACAGTCTCTCTATTGGGAGTGACTAAGAGGACAAGTTAGACAAAGAGCAAAATGAATTGTGCCACAAAGGATGGATGAGATTTTGACAGAATGACTGCTGGCCCAAGGGAGGCGGGGGAGGGGGAGGTGGAAGGCAGAAGAGACAGTGTGAGCATAGGCACAGAAGAGGGAAGGATTTAAAACAGCACAGATTTGGAAAGGGGAAGGATGGGGTACAAAATGTGTGGACACCGTGGTAAGATGAGTAAAGGTCAGACTTCAAAGGGTGCTGAATGCCAGGATGCTAAGTTATAACTCTGTTAGGCAATGAGACACCACCAAAGGGGGTGTGACAGGAGATTACTCAGAAAGATTAATCTAGTGGTACCACCCGGTAGAACCTAGAAAGGAATGGGGAAATATTAAATGTGGAGGCAACAAACCATGTGGGTAGTTGCTTTAGGCATGATATAGTAGGGACCTGAAACAGAACTTGAAATGGCATGGAAATACGGGTGCCTTTTAAACAGCACTGAATGAGATTTCCCCAAAATGTCATGTGGAGACCTTGCAATGAATCACTTCATCCTCATGGTGGCAGCAGCTCTTATGCGATATTTGTAAATGCTTCCCTTTGGGGCTAGAAAGCTAGAGGTAGGATTACAAACTGGAGGGGCTAAAGTCACTCTTCTAAGCATTCACAGGGACTCTTCACTGTGTTTTAAGTGCCACAAAGCTCCAGTTATCTTCAGGCATACTTCATTCTCTACAGACTCCAAAGCCTTAAGATAGCTCCCTCTTCATCTGACGTAAAACTAGAACTCTCTAGCATAAAACGAGGCCCCAACTCTCACAAAAGTAAACAAGGTTCCCCGGAACACTAACAGAGTGGCAAGCAGCATGAAAATCCCTAGGGTAAGTATCTATGGAGCCAAGGCCTACTGGAGACCTGCCAGGGTCTGAAAACATCTCGTGGCAAAGAGATATCAGCCCACACTACTCCACTGGCTGAGAGTGCCATCCATCCTCAGCCAAGAAAGCGCTTACCTACTAGCTCATCTTGAACCATATTTTGCTAAAAGAGGAAATCAAACAATTTAAAGGATTAAAGGGTCTTTCTAAACCAGGAGTGAGCAATCACCAAACCTGTGAGCAACCCAGTTGAAGAGATGTGATCTGCCTGACGGGCAGCCCTACCTAGCAAATGGGGAGCAGGGAGAGCAAGAGGTAAAGGAGCATACAGCAATCCTGTCCACAGCTGAGTTGGTGATCCATCCGAGACTTGTGCCACTTCACTGCTTATCTGTCTCTGGATAGGCTGCCAAGATGTTGAGAAAAAAAAAAAAAGATTTCCCAATCTCCCTAAGAAACTATCAAAAAGATTTCCCAATCTCCCCCCAAGGAGCCATTAATTTATGTTCATTTTACCTTGCTACTTATAAAATACTGTGGCAGGATGATTGGGTTTATTTCTTTGCATTTGGGGGAAATTCAGTTGAGTTCTTTGCAAGATCTTATTCAGTATCGAGAGGAGAGGATGGCAAACTTTCTCTACAAAGGTCAGATAGTAAATATTTCAGTCTTTGCATGCTGTACCTTGTAGCATAATAATAAATGAATGGGCATGGCTGTGTCCTAATAAAACCTTTACAAAAACTAGCTGCAGGGATCCCTAGGTGGCGCAGCGGTTTAGCGCCTGCCTTTGGCCCAGGGCGCGATCCTGGAGATCCGGGATCGAATCCCACGTCAGGCTCCGGGTGCATGGAGCCTGCTTCTCCCTCTGCCTGTGTCTCTGCCTCTCTCTCTCTCACTGTGTGCCTATCATTAAAAAAACAACAACAACAACAACAAAAAAAAACAAAAAACTAGCTGCAGAACAGAAGGGACTCTCAGGCTAAAGTGGGTCCACCCCGGCTCTAAAGGAAAGTGTATCTGTTTCTTGATTTCCTCATCTTTCCTACTCTCCTCACATACTGTAATTTATTAACTGTGGAAAAATAAAGGGGAAAAAATATGAATGAGGAAAAGGAATGGGGTGGGGAGAGGTGAGGAAGAGTCACCTCCAAGGAGTATCTATGTGCAACCTTCTCCCAACATACAGACAAACCCTACTTCGGTTGTCCTATTTTTTTTGAAGACTAATACTTCATAACTTGGACACCTCACCATATATTCATAAACTAAATGACTGCAAATACCCTAGTCATTTTTATAAGGTTTGAAATGCCTTGTACGTAGCCAGAACACAAAAAATTTATTGAACCAAGGGGTTATCAATGAAGAGAAAAGCTGGATCCAGTTAGCTTACTTCTGTTTCCCTCTGAATTCTCAACTACTTACAATCCATAAAGAGGGACCAAACAAGAACTGCAGGACAAACACACTGAGAAAAACTAAAGAACCTATGTACTCTATTCCTCACACAAATTTCTTACTTTTGAGAGGGAAACACACACACACACATGAACCACACAAAATATCCCAATCTGTTTTATATACTATTCCTGGGTTACAATGCTTTGAGAGTCACATTCGAGATATGTACATATGTCAGGGAATTATATTTGTTACAATTATGACACATTTTATTTGCCAAGTATTTTACTAGGACATCTTCATTAGCTCTTCCTAACAATCTGAAACTTCACTTAAAGAAGTTTTATGTTTGCACTCCATTCCTACTCTTTCAACATAGGAAGCATCTCATCTTGTGCTGGGCTATTTTTCACTGTTTTTTCATATTACAATAAAAACCATGCTTTATTCTCCAATGCAATAATCAGTTCCACTTACTTTGATTTTGGGTCACAGAACTAATGTGCTGAGAATCCTAGAAAGAAAAAAATCTCTAGTTATTAAAATATTAAGGGTTATAAATCTAAGGCTACATCACTGCTAAGTCTAATGAATACTGATAAATCTAATTTTTACATATGTAAAATGGGTTTTTACTTCTTCTACTTATTTCCTCTTCTATTCTATCCTAGAATTTATTTTTCCTGTGGCATTAAGCAAAGACTGACTGATTCAAAGTCTAATGTTTTACCTTAAAACCAGTAATAACGAACATTTAAAACAAACAAACAAACAAACATCCTATCATGAGAAAATATGTAACCAAATTCTGGTTTGAGTATGAAAATAATACCATGGAAAGGAATAGCTATATTAACAATCTGCCTGCATACCAAGCTGAACAGAATACAGATCTGAAGGTGCTATTTCTATACTCTGAAGGTTATACAAAAGTACAAATGAGAAAAGGAAAATGGCAGTGTTTAAAATGCATTGTTCACAAATACTTCAGTGGAAACATCCAAGTTAGCAACTGATTCGCCTGTTATTAAAACCAGCACTAATACAAATGATCACATCAAACTTTATAAAAATTAGTAGGCATGAGAAGTATAAGATTTATGTGTTACGCATATATCTAAATTCCAAATGAGGAATCAGACCTCTACCTCTCCTACTTTTCCTGTACTTCTGTTTTCCCATGTCTAAGTAAAAAATCTCACATGAGAGAATTTACTGAAAAGTGCTGAATGCTTTCATAAGCTATAGAACCTCATACAAATATAAGACATTCTTACTGACATAGTTTGGAGAGTGAAGTGTTTGAAAACATTATGAAGCACTTCAGAAGCTAAATTAGTTGCAATTTTAACCTAATCTGCAGAGATTTCATCAGCGAGTGCTAGATCCATCTAGCTCCCAGGAATACTTCAGACTTTGCACTGGTGTGGATACAATGCCTGCTGGACTTGTAAGGAATTACCTTTGTGGGAAAAGGAAATTTGGAGGGCTCAGCAGTACTAGGCGTGTGTATTGCTGTCAAAGGAGGTGGCCATGAATGGGTCATTTCCTGGAAAGAGATTTGGAAAGGGAAGAAAAAGTAAATTATAAATAGAACATTTACAGCTAAGTAAGTTAATATTTTACACTAAACATAGAGTGGATTGGTAGTAAATAAAAAGAGAAATCATAAAAGTTATTTTATTAAAAAAAAAAAAAAAAGACTCCTACTTAAAGGACTATGTTCCAGCGCTGACAATCTCCAACTCACAAAACAGAGATCAGTTCAAAGAAGAAAAAAACGAGAATACAGAACATGAACAGTCTTAACACTGAATATTATAAAGCATATAAAGAGTAATAGGTATTAACAGAGCTTATGTAACTGTGACCACGGAGTCTCTACTCAATGCTTTCTTTTTCCCCTCAGCTTCTTTATTGAATTTCCTGGAATTATTTAAGTTCAAAGGAAGAAGAACTTTCCTGTTTGACTTAAGCAAACAAGTAATTCAGGTCACTTGTTCCACTTGGGAGAGTTTTAATGGATTTGACCCTCCCCTGATAAACACTATTAGGACATACGAACTTTTTTTTTTTTTTTTTTTTTTTTTTGAGGACAGGACCTTAAGAAATTACCTTCCCTTTCCAGTAACAAGTTTTACTTCTATTCACTATTTTCATGGAGGCAAGATTTCTCTGTCTTACAAATTAATACACTTATCTTGACATGAATTCTTTTCTAAGCACATTTATGACCTATAGTCTGCTTTGCTAAAAAAACTGGCAGAAAACAATGTCAGATTAAACATGTCTAATCACAAATATGTGTGCGCGCGCGCACACACACACACACACACTTATGCATGCACCCACTTTGGTAAAGAGCTAAAATGTAACTGGAGATCATTAATATCAATCCCTTCGTTTTTCCCGAGGAGAAAACTGAGGTCCAAAATGGGTGGATCAGGCTGATGGCTGACAACGCACAGTGTGGGCCTCTTGGCTCATCTAATCTAAGAGCAAGAAATCCATTCCCATATGTGTCCAACTTGCCTGGGAAACTGGCTTAAAGAATGACAGACAACTCCAGCAAGCTGGTGGCCGGAGACTGTGCTGAATTACTTCAGGTGTACAACACTGTGTATTATAACGCTGCATTCTTTTCAAAGTGCAGACCAACCAGCCCATTACCACAGAAACGCCGTCTGATCCTTGAGCAACCAGAGAGGGATCTCCAGCAAGTATTTCCATTGCCAGCCACTGTACCTTTTCTCCTTGCCTTTCCCCACGGCCACTATCTGGGTGGCTATCACCCCAGGACAGACAAATGATCTGGCACAGTAGCAAGCCAAGTAAGTGATGCTGGCTTTCTTAACTAATTTCTGCTAAAGGTAAAGACATGCCCCTGTCTACTGACTAACCTTCTGCTTTGTTTAGCACAAAGGAAGAATTCTGTCCTCAAACGGAATGGAAAGAGTAGCTTACATTGGAGCCAGAGGCCCAGACTGGAATCTGAACTGTGATCCTTACCAGCCCTGGCAGTCTCACATGCCTGGGCCCTCTGAACAGCTGTGCTCAGGGAGAAGCGAACCAAGACCACTTATTTTCCTAAGTGGAATGAGGGCAATTTAAGTAAAGAGTTTAGATACATGGTCATAGAAAGTACTCCATAAATGAAAAGCATCACAACTTTTAATTAAGTCTAATTTTTAAAGAATTTCAATACTGCACCAAAGAGAGTTCCCTGCTGTTTCATGTATTTGACTATCCTTTAAGGAATGGATCATACCGCTACAATATGAAAATGTAATTAATGCAGGTGTTTGAAAGTATTCTTCCCCTCTTCTGTTTTCCAAGAATTTCTTTAGAATCCCAATGGTATCTATGACTTTTTAGTCACCAATTATTCCCAGAAAACGTCCATTGTACTCTCAATGCCTAAGGCTGCCCCAAGCTATTAAATTAGGCAGTTGGAAAGTGCATAAACTCTTTCAGGCCCTAAGTGGTTTGCCAAAGGTCTGAAAGAATTTATATACTTCCCTAAATGCCTAGCTTACTAGGAGTTAGGCCTTGGGAGAATTGGGGTCATCAGTCAAGGAGGCTGGCCAGAGCTACATACAAGGTCATGAATTCACTACCCACCCTAACAGTGACTTCTCACACCTGCCTCAGGCTCCACTTCTAGGTGCCATGGCTGCTCTTGCTCCTTCCTCCCTCTCCACCTGGGTCATTGTGCTCTAGGCACACACATGGTCTGGCTCTTGGTGCTTTTCTAATACACCAATCTGTTCCCACCTCAAGGCTTTTTGCAATCTTTCCTCTGTCTAGTCCTCTTCATTTGTCTGCTATAGGACTCACAGCAGACATTTTTATTATATAATTATCTTCTCCCTTTTGAGCGAGAACTCTTAGTCATATGGAATCCCCAGTGCCTAGAAAAGTATCTGAGGCTGAGTGGCTATCTGTTGCATGAATGAATGAATGAATGAATGAGTGCTGCCACTCATTGTACCAACATCACTGCAATGCTACACTGAGGTCATGCCCACGAGTGCTGCACTGACTTCCCCAGGAGGCTGTCCAGGCCAGGCCACTTTAAGTAGAAAATGTGAGCTGCTTCCAAATGCCCATGAGGACATGAGGACATGAGGGCACAGTGCCCTGTCTGGATCCTGTGTGTGACCATTTCCTAGTTTCTAGTAGTGTCTATCTGCTGTCTTCTTACCCCACATCAACTGCAGGAATTACAGGCCACCGCCTCCCCTTCATTAAAACACTTCCACTCTTAATATTTCCACCACAGAACCAAACAATATCCCCTATGATTGATTTTTTTTCTGTTAGGTAACTATTTACTGCTTCTATTGCCCATCAGAAAGATTTGTGTTAGGACCTCTGGCAATCATCATACATTGTTGTTATAAGAGAAGAACAGGAACCATGAGGAGGAGGAAAGTATCTGGATCAGCACCAAAGAGTGGGAGTTAGATTAGACCCTAGAGATCATCTATTAGCCCAGGGCCTTCATTTTACCAACAAGGAAACTGAGGCCCCAGCAGTACACATGATGTAGCTGGAGCTCCAAAGAGAGGAGAAAAGAAGGGGGACAAACTCTAAGTCTCTACTATGTCAAGACCTGTGCCCCTTCCTCAGTCCAGGACAACCTTCTGTTTGCTTTCTGTATGATTTCCAAATGAAAATACTCATCTGTTTGCTTGCATTAACCATTCATTTTCATGTATTTCCATGTAAGGAAAGTGATGTGAAAGTGATGTTGGCTGAGAAGGGAGGGAGAGTGAAAGGGTTCATTAAATTAAAATCACTTATCTGGTACTCTACTGCCATCATCCTAAATAAGATATTTCACAAGTAGTATACTAACACACCACAAAACCTAAGAGTAGCATTTGACATATATAGAAGACAAACTAACTATATTATTGCATTTGCTTTTGAAATAACTATAAAACAAATCACATATACTCTTAGAGAAAATGCTAAGGCCGTATTTTCGAAGTCATTTGTTGTTTTTATGACTCATCATACCAAAGGATTTCAGAAATACCAGGAGAAGATAAAACAAAAGCTTAATCAAGATAACCTGTTTATTATTAATCTTCCTTGCTGGTTCACAAAAATTGCTCAATTCTAGCAGTATAAAGTGTGTTTCCTTAGAGATATTTCTTTCTCAGAAGATCCTAACTGCAAAAGTAGGGGATAAAGAAAACAAAAATGATGAGACTACTTTCCAAACAACCTTTGTCAAAAATGTTGCAAGTGAGAAGGTAACCTATATAATTACTGGTTTCAGGGGCACCTAGGTGATGCAATTGGCTAAGCATCTGAGACTATTGGTTTCAGCTCAGGTAGTGATCTCAGGGTTGTGAGATTGAGCCCCACGTTGGGCTCCCTACAGTTTGTTTAAGGCTCTCTCTCCCTCTACCCATCTCCCGATTTCAATCACTTTTTCTCTTTCTCTCTCTCTCCCTTTTCTCTAAAATAAATAAACAGGGATGCCTGCAAGGCTCAGCTGGTTAAGTATCTACCTTAGGCCCAGATCATGATCCCAGAGTCCTGGGACAGAGCACCACATCAGGCTCCCTGCCCTTTGAGGAGTCTGCTTCTCCCTCTCCTTTTGCCCCTCCCCCTGTTTGTGATCTGTCTCTATCAAATAAATAAAATCTTTAAAATAAATAAATCTTTTTTAAAAATGTTGGTTTCAGTGCCGCCTTACTTTACAATGAAAAATTAAAGGGAAAAATTAAAGGGAAAATTTGGGTAAGTATAGTTTGAGGAAAAGTGCGCAGTGAAGATACACATGAATAGGTACCTGTGACATATATATTCTACTTCAAAAAAAAAATCAGAAAATAAAGTAAAAGATAAAAGCAAGGTTATCATTAAAACCCACACGGAAGTTAGAAGCCAAAAAAGAGGAATGAGAAATAAAACCCTCAGTTATTACAATTGCAGTACTTGAACATTAAATTTAGCTCTAGATTTCCTGGAAATTAAAGCCAAAATGGGAAACAACAGTTTAATATAATTCTTCTCTGATAAAGCATGCCCCCCCTCCACCCCCAAAAAAGCATGCTAGTTCACAAGGAGAATTTATTTTTTCCTGGAGCTTAATTCTAGGAGGCATTTGTTGTGCTTGTGCAAAAAAACCTTGAACCCATAGATAATGGGGGTTCAATGATGTATCTGTAGCTGAATAAATGATCATGGCACCATCTCAAGAAACAAGAGTGAAAAATAACCCTTTAAGGTAGGTTTATAGATGTCCATTTACTATGTTATTTTTTTAATTCCCTTAAAAATTCATGGCCCCCCTGAAGATGAGGCATACATATCAGGTATCACCTTACAAAACACCAAGAGGTATAAATCAAGCACTGTTTCACCCCTCAGATACAGAGGACTTTCCTTTCTAAGAAGTGAGCAACTCTTGTGGGTCTTTATGAACAAGCAGGAAAACCTGAGGTCTTAAAACACTGGTCCAAATAATGCCTTGCAGCTTGTAGACTTCATTTTAATAAACAATCTGTCAGAGAGCTCAGTAAGGCTCTTAGGATCCCTCTGTTATTTCTCTGGTTTATTTTGTATTGGGAGGTGTGAGGAGGGGAACCGTTGAAAGGGGTTTGGAATGGCAACTGCTCATTAAAGTCAAAGTGGATATATGTCTACCTCCCTCAATAACTCTTCAAATGGAGAGTGAAGATGAACTCTTCAAATGGAGATTGAAGGTAAATGAACTCACCTTCAAAATCTCTTCAACACAATGAACTTCATTGGAGTAGGTCTGCTGAAAGTGAAAAACAAGGAAAAGGTTAGCACAAATGAACAAAACCCAATTCCAATGACGGTTATTAGTAGATGCTGGTATTATTACAGCAATACTCTTGCAGGGGTTGAATCACCCCAGGCGCCATCTTTGAGTGGTTAAGTATTGGAACTTCACATTCTCGATGAAAACAGGACTGGAGACTAACCTGACCTCATCAGTTGGGAAAGGGTTCTGCTGGGAGACTGTGGCAGACTAATATGGACTCTCAGGTCAAAGTTTCCAGAGGAAAATGCAGATCTTAAAGAAAATTAATAAATTAGTAAATCTAGGGGAATAACAGATACTAACAAAAATGGAGGCAGAAAGAAAGAAAACTGGGGTCACAGTTTGCTGCTTCACAGCAACATCTGTCCAGCCAGCCAAGGAAAATGAACACAAAGATGGAAATCATCTGAACACCTCTGTGAGCCCACGGTAAAGAGGCTAACATCGAATCAAGGATAGGTTAGAGTTGTGGTTTTTTGTTTTTGTAGTATTCTAGCTGGCCAAAAATTGGCTTTAAAGTAATGACATTCACTTTAATGTCTCTCCCTCGACTTCAAGTCAGTATTTTCATTGTATATATGTACATATATATATATATATATATGCACATGTATACACAAACACCCACACAGTAAATATTTCCCCAGAGAAAGACCCCAGGAAGAGAGATTTCCTAGTGTCTTGGATGAAAGATCTATTTATACTTCTTCCTTCTCCACACCTAAACAAATGACAGCTGCTGCCACTAGTATTGTCACCATAGTGTCTAGGAAATGTCCTATTACAGTCTTTATAACTTTAAGTGCAAAGAAAATGGAAAAGTTAAAAAACAAAACAAAACACTTTTCCTTCACTAGAGACATGAAACAAATCCCATGACCTCATGCTTTTCCCTGGAAAAGCAACTTCTGGCTCTGTGTCAATTGAGAGCCAAGTGCTCTGGGCAAGTTCTATACAACAACCTCCCTCCCCCCCTTCCCTCAGTTACTGCCACTGCTATGTGCATAAAGCACTGGTCTTCCTAGTCTGTCTGGTCCAATACCTGCCTCCAGCTGGAGAGGACATGAAAGGGTTCTTTTCCAGGCTCTCATTTCTAATCCGAGTGTAATTTAATACAGCATTGGTTGCTAATTCCTGATCTAGGATTCATTAACGCACCATTTCAGTTTAAGGATGAAGGAAAAGGAAAGAAAAGAGCACACAACATTCACACTGTTGTGGAATCAAATCGAATGGAAATGTCAATGTTCACATGTAATTTAACCCACCTGGGTCTGGTTTTAAAACATGTAAATTTCACGGAAACAATTTTGTTGAAATGTCTGCAGTTTGGTATTTTTGAGGAAGGAGGTATAACCGAAGAATCAGGGTAATTCCTTTTATCTGAGTGTCCTATCAGATCTGCCTGTAAGCATTATGCATATCACAAACTACATTTGCTTACCTGCTTTTTGTTATTCAAACCTTGAAGGTGAATCAATACAACAGAGCATATAGCATATTACTACTGACTCTGATCAAACAATTCCCTTATCTCATCTGTTCCTGGAATGGGAATGGGAATCTGATTAACATGCTTGGGAATCAATGAAATAGTAGTGAAGCATGTCGGAAAGAGAGAGAGAAAGATTTGCCTACCACTTCCAACAGAATGAGATGAGAATGCTAAAAGACCTTTGGATCTTTGTAATTATTCAAGGAGTCAACACTTAGCCAAGGTGCTTCACATCACTGAAAGATTCTTTTTTTTTTTCTAAAGTCTTATTACATCAGATGAAGCAGAGCTAAGGAAATTTTTCTATAGCTCATTATTTATTAGTATCTGGATAAGATAAATATTGCTAGGTAGTCACCATTTAACCCATTTAAAATTGTAAAATAAGGTCTTAAGGTTCAAGTATTAATTCGGTTAATTTACTGTGAATTTTCCTATTAAGTCCATTATGAGAGTGGGAGTATTTCAATGGAGTGTAGAGATTCCATTCCAAATACATGAGGGTATTATCATATTTAAGGACCTCCAAGTGGCACTGTTTATAATTGCAAATACCTGTTAATAATCAAATGCCCAACAACAGTTTAGCTCTAGACCTTCACAGTACATCCATACAGCAGTATGATACAGAAAAATAAAATAATGTGAATGCATGGGCTTGCATGGGAAGATGCTCAAGATATTTTCAACTTTTTCTTTAGAAATAATTTTATAGATACAGCAGAATTATAAAAATAGTAAAAGGAATTCCCACAAACTCTTCACCCAGAGTCCCCAAATGTCAGCATTCTACCACATTTGTTTTTTATTTTTCTCCCCGACCCATCTATGTGGAACTGTTCTACGAATATCTTAGAGTTAATGCCCCTAAATACCTCTATGAGTACCAAGACATATTTTTATATTAACAGAGGGGAGGTTACAAGATAGTCTATATAACATGAACCCATTTTATGTTCCATCTGAGATTCAAATCGCTACTCTTCTTCTGACCCAAATTAGAGACTCTTAAGCTAGAGTATAAGTACTTCAAATGTGTCTGCAGAGAAAGATCTGTAAGGACAGGCTCCTTTGTTTAATAAAATACAGTCTGGCACCTCCAAGTCTGCCACTGGAAGGAGACCTTCCAAAAAGGGAGGGGAAGTTCAACAAGCCATCATGGCCTAATCCCTTCCTTAAAATCCACTTTGGCCACCCGGTCTCCAGCTGAGGACTGCTACTCCTGCTCAGAGAAGCCAGGCTCCCGGGAACACACACTGCAGCCAAAGAGTAAACAATCAGCCTCTCTAAACACGGTCTAGTTAAGGCTAAAGATCCTCCGGTAAGACCTCCACAAACAGTAAGAGGTGACAAAAAGCAACAACAACAAAAATCTATGCTAGTTGCATCAATAAGGAAGTTCTAGTTTGCAGGTCCTTCCTTGTCCAGTTCTGCTTCCAAGGTGCAGACGGGCCTTTAGCACTTACAATCACAAATCCCACTTCTGTCTCTCACATGCAACATCTAGGTGCCTACGGGAGTGCAGCTCTGCCCTCCTGCCTGCTTTGTGGCTGCCTCACAAATCTGGTGTCTTGTGTGTAGACTGACCTCGCCTCCCCACTAGGGAATGGCCTTAACACAAGAACCAGAATTCTGATCAATTAAAAATAAAATGAGAGCAGATACTTACTGAATACATATTGTACCTGACACTGCATTAACCTTTTTACACGCCATTGTTTCCTCTGATTGATACCATCTGTTATAAGATGCAAAATCATTAGCTTGTAGGGCAGGGGTAGGGTGGGGGTGACTGTACTAAATGTACCCATCAATTGTAGATACAGCCCTCATTACAGAACCTTAAAAACGAAATACTGGAGCTTACATTCAACTGTGAGAAGCTGAAAGCTTTTCCTCTAAGACGAGGAAGATGTGGATGCCCACTCTTGCCACTTTTATTCAACACAGCACTGGAAGTCCTAGCCACAGCAATCAGACAAGAAATAAAAGGCTGGAAAAGAAGTAAAACTCTATTTGCAGATCACATGATACTATATATATAAAACTCTAAAGACTTCACCAGAAAACTATTAGAATAAATGAATTTAGTAAAGATGCAGGACACATGGGCAGCCTGGGTGGCTCAGCGGTTTAGCACCGCCTATAGCCCAGGGTATGATCCTGGAGACCCGGGATCGAGTCCCACATCGGGCTTCCCTGTGTGGAGTCTGTTTCTCCCTCTGCCTGTGTCTCTGCCTCTTTCTCTCTGTGTGTCTCTCATGAATAAATAAAATCTTAAAAAAAAAAAAAAAAAGATGCAGGACACAGAATTAACATATATAAATCTATTACACTTCTATATACTAATAACTATCAGAAAGAGAAATTAAGAAAACAATCCCATTTGGGGTGCCTGGGTGGCTCAGTTGGTTAAATGTCTACTTTTGGCTCAGGTCATGATCTCAGGGTCCTAGCTAGGATAGAGCCCCGCATCAGGCTCCTTGCTCAGTGGGGAGCCTGCTTCTCCTTCTCCCTCGACCCTTCTTCCCTTGCTCATGCGCACATACGCACTCTCTCTCAAATAAGAAACAAAATCTTAAAATAAATAAATAAATAAAAGGACAAAGCTGAAGGTATCACACTCCCTGATCTCAAACTATACTACAAAGCTATAGTAAGCAAAACAATATGGGACCAGCACAAAAGTAGGCACAGAAATCAAGGGACCGGAATAGAATCCAGAAATATAAACCCATGCTTGTACAGTCAATTAATCTTCAACAAAGGAAGAATATACAATGGGGAAAAGACAGTCTCTTAAATAAATGGTGCTGGGAAAAACCGGACAGCTACATGCAAAAGAATGTAACTGCATCACCTTCTTACATCATACACAAAAATAACCTCCAAATGGATTAGAGATTTAAACCTAAGACCGGAAACCATAAAACTCCTGGAAAAAAAAAAAAAAAAAAACACAGGCAGTAATCTCTTGGACATCAATGTAAGCAGTATTTTTTTGGATCTTGCTTAGGCAAGAACAGAAGCAAAAATAAATAAATGGGACTGAATCTAACTAAAAAGCTTCTGCATGGTGAAGAAACTATCGACAAAACAAAAAGGCAACCTACTGAATGGGAGAGAGTATTTGAGAATGATATAACCAATAAGGGGTTAGTATCCAAAATACATAAAAAACTCACAACCACTATTCAGAGAACAATCCAATAAAAGAATGGGCAGAGAACCTGAACAGGCATTTTTCCAAAGACGACATACAGATGGCTGACACATGAAAAGATGCTCAACACCACTAATGATCAGGGAAACACACAATGAGATACCACCTCACATCTATCAGAATGGCTAGTATCAAAAAAGACAAGAAATAACAAGTGTTGGCGAGGATGTGGAAAAACGGGAACCTTCATGCATTGTTGATGGGGATGCAAAATGGTGTGACTACTATGAAAACAGTATGGAGGTTCCACAAAAAAATCAGAAATATCATACAATGCAGCAATTCCACTTCTGGGAACTTACCCAAAGAAAACAAAACACTAACTGGAAAAGATAATAAGTACCCCTATGTTTACCACAGCATTATTAACAATAGCCAAGATATGGTAGCAGCCTAAGTGTCCATCGATAGATGAGTAAAGAGGCAATGTAGCTGTACAATGGATTATTAGCCACAGAAAAACGTAAACTTGCCACATGCCACAACATGGATGGACCTAGAGGATATTATGCAAAGTGGAAGAAGTCAGAGGAAGACAAATACTGTATGATTCTACCTACCAAAACAAAACAGAAATAGACTCATAAATACAGACAGCAATTTGGTCACCAGAAGGGAGGAGAGGAGGGAGGATGGCTGAAATAAGGGGAAAAGATTAAGAGATACAAACTTCCAGTTATAAAATAAATTTGACACAGGGTGCAATATACAGCACAGGGAATATAGTTCGTAACAGGTAACAACTTTGCAGTGACAGATGTCAGCTAGATTTATTGTGGTGATCACTCCATAATGGAAAGGTTGAATCATTATGTTGTACACCTGAAACTAATATAATATTGTATGTCAATTATACTTCGGCAACGACAACAAAAATCTCTGAGGGAATTCTGTATGATGCTCCAATTCTCCTATCAACCTCGGTGGTAGCTATTATCCCATTTTCTAAAAACGAGACTGAATTCTAGAGAAATTTAGTTACATCTCCAAAGTCACACAATGCTCTGAAGTGACTGAGCTTGGGTTTGTAATACTGTTAACACTACCTTTCCAAAAATCTCAACCTTCAGGCAAGAGACAAATACATTAGCATCTTTTTAAAAAAAAATTATTTATTCATGAGACAGAGACAGAGACAGAGAGAGAGAGAGGCAGAGACACAGGCAGGGGGAGAAGCAGGCTCCATGAAGGGAGCCCAATGCAGGACTCCATCCTGGGACTCCAGGATCATGCCCTGGGCCCAAGGCAGGCTCTAAACCACTGAGCCACTCAGGGATCCCAAATATATTAGCATCTTAAGGAGGGGATGGGACTCCAGTTGTCCTATGCATGACCAAAAACATTTTTTTTTAAAGAACAATGGTTTGCCTCTGTTTGTGAAAAGCAGCAGTTTGGTGTTCAGATCTAACCGCCTCTCTGTACTACAGGTGAGTCAGACCAGAAAAGGCAGCAATGCTGGCCTCAGTCTGATTTCTCACACCTCATGGAATGACGCTATAATCCTAAGGAAATGCATTGATACCAAAATAAAATGTTAGTAAATGTCAGTTTGTTTTAGTAAGCTAAAAAGAGCTGAACCAAAGAACCATACCTCACCACTGAGACCAGGGGGCCCTCACAACACTGTGTTTTAAGTATCTCAAGTTTCAACAGAGCAGCGCTTTTGTGACAATGCTATCCTCAAAAAGGCTTAGTGGCACTAACTGGGGAACCCAGGGGGCTCAGAGGCAGCATGCTGATGAAGGAAGCCAAAAGACCTTGGATTCTAGTTCTGGCCTGCTGAGGGCTGGCTCTCCAATTACGCATGAGAGTCAACTTCTTGACTATTTCCTCATGGTGATTCTAAAGGGACAGTATTACCCATCCTAACCCTCTCCACAGGATTGGTAAGAAGGTCACATGTGAAACCTGAAAGGCCATCATAGGCACAGATATGTGAAATAATGCACGGTGCCAGCATTACTGGGGCATTCTTGAATGGTGTGGATGGACGGAAACCCCAAGAGGATTCTCTATCGTTTAATTTTTAAAAGATTAAAGCTCATGCTATTTTTCTTCAAATACATGTCACCTTTTGGATTATGGATCAACCAGCAGTATCTACTTGCTGCACACTGATCTCCATCTAGGTAGATGAATCATACTTTTCTTGTCCCTATCTCAGACTCTCTTCCTTCTCTCACTGGTGACCACGTAACTTCCACCCAGACTTCTAGTAGCAGATTAAAAAACATCTTTTGGAAAACATTCCCCGAGCCTGTCGCTCCTGAAACTGCGCGCACTCCCACACCTGGCTATACGATCCCTGACAAAGCACCTCCTGCAGCAGCATCTCTGCTGCTTCTTGATTTCAAGTTCCAGGAGAGTAGGGGCCAGTTCTACCTTGGTAAATCACCAATCAGACACTGCTGCCATACGGAGGCAACCAATAAATGTTTGTTGGTATGCCTTCAGGCTCAGAACTCAGAACATGAAAATAAATTTTCAGATTTTAGCTTAGAGCCTTATTAAACACGGTTGTTTGTCTGAATTGTAACTCAAAGTCTTAAGTAACAAACTACTGGAAATAAACATACTAGGGACAAAAGGGAAATTGTTTCCTCCTTTAAAACATTAGGATTAAATAAAAATAAAAATAAAAATAAATAAATAAAACATTAGGATTACTCTTAGAAACTCTTTTCTCACATATTTGGCAAAACAAAAAAATGACGATACTATGTCTGTAAGACAGACATGAGGAAACAAGCACTCTGATACCCTGGTTGGGGGAGGGTAAAGGGTCAAAACCTCTGAAGACATCAATTAGGCAACAGCCCCCAAATTCTAATTTCCCATACTCTGAAACAGCAATATGACTTCTAGCACCAACTTCTATATGTACACAAAGACACATGTACAGTTATTCATTTCAGCCTAGTGGAAACAGTCTAAATGCCCATCCAGCGGTAACGAAGAAAACTGTGGTACATGCCCTTTACGCAGAAATACCATACAGCTATGACACAGAATGAGGACCCTCTCCACGTATTGATTTGAGGGTAATCTCCAAGATACACTGTTAAAAGCAGGAGGAAAAAACATAGGTGCAGTATACGCCAGGATCTAAATAAATGAAAAGGTGACAGAAGAGAACATCTATGTGGAGTAACTGATTACGAATGAAACATCCCTGGGTATACAGATGAGGAGAAGCCTCTAACATCAATAATGACTTCTAGAAAGGGGAATTCGGTGGCTGGGGGTGGGGTGGGGTATAGCAGTGGGAAGATGTTTAATGTAAAAACATTAACCTTTAACCTATCCTTTAAATCCTGAATCATGCAATATATTATCTATTCGTAAATAAAAACATCATTAGATTTTTTAAGTGATAAAAATGTTTACTCAAAGTACAGTCAAATGTCTTCTACCACATTTATCTTTACTTTCATCTTCCTCTAAATGACTTTCCTGGGGATCCCTGGGTGGCGCAGCGGTTTGGCGCCTGCCTTTGGCCCAGGTGCGTGATCCTGGAGACCTGGGATCGAATCCCACATCGGGCTCCCGGTGTATGGAGCCTGCTTCTCCCTCTGTCTGTGTCTCTGCCCCTCTCTCTCTCTCACTGTGTGCTTATCATAAATAAAATAAAATTTAAAAAAAAGTTTAAAAAAAAAAATAAATAAATAAATGACTTTCCTTCTCTCGAACACACACCTACGTGAATCTATTCCCAGCTTCTTCCTCAGGGTTCTGGGCTTGCCCCACCAAGCACTCAGCACACCGAGCTGTTCACAGATCACGGTCAGTCCTCCATGAGACTGTGAGCTGTTCCTGTGGAAACTGGGGACTGCTGTGCAGGCCTGGTCCAGTGTTTGCTAGCTAATTCACTCTTTCTTCCCAAACTAACTTACAAAGTCCTTGAAAGAGGTGTATTGTTTGGATTTGCTTTTTAAAAATCAGTCATACTTTAAAAAAAAAAAAAAAAATCAGTCATACTTAAATACTGAGCAGGCACATATGAAATACACAAAACCTCACAGGATTGTTGTGAGGAAGAAATAAGACAGTACATGTTGAAGCCAATGCCAAACAGATAAATGCAGGCATTTATCAAGAAGATGCTACAATCAGCACTTCCAAGAGACAGATTAGAGGAGGAAACCAAAAGGCCTGTCTGAGCAAGGTTTTGACACAAAATTAATTTTATTCTGTGAATACACCATAAATTACCTACATAGCGAGGCCTATTACAAGGACCTGCTCATTCTGCCTGGGTGTGCCTACTTAGGCTGGGAAAGGTATAAAGTTGCTAGGAATAATACTTCTTCAGAAGCATCATGCCCTTTGGGCAACTATCTAAACGTCTACTTCCATACCCAGTATTTTAGAAGAATTTTTAAGATCCCTAGACAGATTTAAGGCACACTTAATAGTACACATATTTTTAAAAAGAAAGCTATAGACTGTTAATATGAAAGGAGGGAAAGTGAGGTAGGAGACAGAAAAGGCACTCTTAACAGTATTATGTAACTGTAAACCAACTTTAACTGTTAAATTCTAAAACAATTACCCTCCCATCTCTTCCCAAATATGTTCAAATAATGGAAAGGTTTGGAATAGCTTTTAAAATGTGATATGCTCTAATATGCAGCAAAGAATCACTCATGTTTCCTTGGAACCCTTTTTTAATGCCAAACTGTCTGCTGCTACACACGAAGGCTACCACAATTAATGTCATGCTAACTGCAGAAATCTCTATGGCTCCTCTCCAAATTAATTTTTCAAGGAAAGAAGGAAAGAGATTGATAAAGCACAAGATTATATTTTAAATGATGAGGGATCTACAGATCACCACCAGTTATCATCCAACAAAAATTTACTGCGGAAAGACCATGCTTTCTACTCTTATCAGGGGATCTAGGAAGAGTGGTAGATGCAAACAGGGGCGTCACAAACACTGGCAGACCTTTCCTGGAAGTCTTCTTGTTCATTGACACTCTACCCACCTTCAATTCTGAAACAGCCCTTGGTGCTTCCATTTGTTCTCCTAGGCTCATTTCCTATTTGGTAGGATCTGGGGGCTTATCCAGCTCTGTGTCTCCCAGGACCCTGGCATAATTCTGAACTAACACAGATGTGTAAGTAGTAGTATTTGTGAAATGAATTTGATTTTGTCATTTCATGGCATCGCTGACAAAATTCAGAAACAAGAGCACCAAAAGTTACGCAGTATTTTATGGTGAATTCTTTTTCCTACATACTGGAAAAGCAATACGTTTGTTCACATTTGTAATATTCCAGACATCCTCACAAAACAATGATTTAAGATACAGATATCCTCCGTGAAAAAAAAAAAAAACTATTATAACAAAATTCCATCACCACCCCATCAGATGTTCTTCACCCAAGGAGTAGTTTCCTAAGCTCAATTTAGGGATGTGAATTTCTCCGAGCAAAGTTTCAGATCTGAGAGTTACAGGAGATCATGACAGGTGGGAGAGGGGATATCAGGTATGCGTGGGTTGGGGTAAGGGAAGGCATGTGTCTTCTTGAGACAGGACATTAAGAAATACTCTAAGGATAAACACAGTAGAAGAATGCTGAATGCTTGGAGGATGTGGTGCCACCCCAATTCATTTATTAAACATGAGCTAATATCCCTGGTTTTTAAAAGTTCACCCTTAGGTAAACTGCTTTTTTATAGGCAAATTATTATTTCCTTGTCTTTCACAAACTAAAACTAAAAATGAAAAGAAGCCTAAACATCATTAAGGAAACTTATAAAAGCTCACAAGAAGTATTTTGAACTTTTAAAGATCAATATGATAGTTTGTTTCTTTCCAGTCACATGGATTTTACTACAGTTACATGCTTTAGTGTCACTAATATATTTTTCTAAAATGTGTAAAATTTATGAAAGCTCTTAATTTGTGTTAACTGCTACTTAAAATATTCTGGAAATTCTATTTTGATCTCTGTTAAAGTATCTTTTCATTATAGAACCTAGGATCTAGTTCTTAAGATCTGGTTTAAGTAAAAATAAGAGAAGTGAGCAGCTGTTCTCCACATATAGAACCGTAAAACCTTACTTCATCTAAGTGTACAAATGACTATGAGGGGAGTACTAAAAGGATTGGTTTCACTTATTTGATTACTATTATTTTCCTAAGATCCCTGAATGTGTACATTTTAATGTATTTCCAAGGTTTCTGTAGAGCTACATGAAACAGTTGCTATTTTTTTAAAAATACCATTTTTGTTTATGCATTATATACAGAAATATCTTCAGTAGATATTATTTATAACTATATGTCAACTAGTTTCTTGGTGTAAAAGTTAAGGGGGCAAGGGGTACACCTGAAATAGGTTTAAACTGACTTAAAAACAAAGTTATCATTGTTTGATAGTACTTACGTTTAATCTCGGTTATTCACCTACTTTCTAACTTTTGACTGTGAACCACTACCATTCACCATGTAATAAGGTATCAGAAATCCCCAGTGCTCTTAAGACTTGAAAACACTGTGCCTTTGATGAAAGATCACTTGAGACCCCATGAAGCCCATTGTGGGCATAGCAACCGTGAATGATTTAAGTAAGCCTGGCTACAAAGGCACTGCTATTAAAAAAAGAAAAAGAGAAAAGAAAAACAGAAAGAAAGAAGGAAAAAAAGGAAAGAAAGCAAAAAAAAGGTTGGGGGGGGGGGGAGTATCTCAAAGAACAAGTCTAGACACTGGTTCCATGCTAGTGATAATAAACTGGCAAGTTCTTTCAAATGGACCAAACTATGTGATCCATTCCTTCCACAACCAATTCTGTTCACTAAAACCATCTTCAGTATTTTTTTCTGAGAGATCTAATTTTTATTTTTGAGTGGGTACATTAACATGAAGTCTTTCATTAAAATATGTCCCTGTAGGGGAGGGTGTTACACTGCAGTGTGATGTTCTGTGATCATGCTTACTCCAATCCCCATCCCACCCTTCTCTCATGCATGCTCCCTCTCCCCTCTCGCTTACACACACACACACACACACACACACACAAGTGCTCTCCCACAAATCACATGAACCAATGGTTTTGAGTCAAACCACACTACTAAATTACTTTGTCAACCATGACCGGATTTATAGATACATAAACTTGTATTACTGTTCCTCCTTTGAGTGTATGTGTCTATCAAAGTTAAGTGGCAAACAGTGTTCAGGAACCATATCTAATTCTATGTTACATAGGGTGCCTGGACTTTTTTTTTTTTTTTTTCATAGCTGAGCATAAACTAAGACTAGAGAGGCACCAGGAAAAAGAAAAAAAAAAAACTTTCCATCAGTTTCTGGATTAGGTTGAAAGAACCTGAAGTCATATGAATAAGATAAGCCATTTAATCTATGCTTTGTCTGAAAGAACATAAAGATTTTATCTTGGGTTTATTCCAGCAGTAATCTCAACAGTCCCCTCTGGGCTAGGTGTTGGTTGCCTGTCTCCTGGCATGATGACTTTTAAAAACAAAAAGCAGAACCTAGTGAAAGAAAAAAGGAAAGAAAATTATTGAAGCAGGCGTATATGCTCTGAGGAAGCAACCTGAGCTTCAAACCACCTTGGGGATTACTGATACTATAATAAACAGAGGAGAGAAGGAAAATAAAGATGGCCTTGCCCTTTACATCCAATTCCAAACAAGTAAATTCTCCCCTTTCTTGGGGCTTTAATATTAGGTAACAAACCACCAGGTTACTTGCCAGGGTCTACAAAACTGACCAAAGATCATTCTTGGAAAGTACAATTCATCTAATACTGCAATATTATGAATGGTTACAAATCACTTCTTTAATCCTATCATCAAAGAACATCTAAATTTAAGAGACTGTTCTGCTTTTCTATAATGTATTAAGAACGAGATTCGGTCACTCTCTTTAGGAAAAAAAAAAGTTTGCTAATTCCACTGACATTCTGGTAGACTAATAATCTTTCCCTTTTCCTGCATTATCTTTGTATGTAAATTTGGTCTGAAAGTTTAGATAAATTGCCTCAAGATTCCAATAAAGCTCATCTTATAAAGTAATTTACTATATTGCCCAAGATGAAAAAGTTTAATAACAGTGTTTGGAAAAAATATTTAGTCACTCAACAATTGCTAATATTTATTTATATTATATTATTTAATAATTTTAATAATATTTATATTATTTTATTTATGTTATAAATAAAATAATCCAAAGCATGGAACCTGCCTGGGATTCTCTCTCTTCCTCTGCCCCTCCCCCAACTCATGCTCTCGCTCTCCCCAAAAAATAAATTTTATTCTTGCATATGTCTTAAGTAGGTATTTTATATGTGCCAAGGAAAAACATTCTTTGCTTGTAAAATAAATGTACTCTAATACCCGCTAAATTTTTTAAGGTTTTATTTATTTATTTACATATGAAAGAGAGAGAGAACGCGGGCGCACACAGGAGACTGGCAGGAGGAGCAGAGGAGAGGAACCAGCAGACTGTGCTGAGTGAGGAGCCCGACAAAGGGCTCAATCTCACGACCCTGAGATCATAACCTGAGCTGAAATCAAGAGCTAGATGCCCAACCGACTCGCCACCTGGGTACTCCCTAATAGCTGCTGAATTTAAAGCATCTAAGCATTCACACTATGCATGATCACAATTCTAAGAGTTGCAACAGCAAACAGTTTATATCCATTCTGAACACATGAAACAGTGACTCTACTCACTTTCCCCATCTCAGTCTCCTTGCTCTTCTCATCCCCTCACACGTGCAGTGAAATTTTAAAAGTACTTTCTGACTTTTAACGCAGAGCCCGTGACCCAAGACTCCAGCTTTTTGGATGATTTAAGGCACAGGGTAGGTCAACCCCATGTGTCCTAACTACTAATATTCTTGCATTTACTGCCATTCCTGTTTTCCTAGAATATAGAATCTAGGTGCCAGAGAAGAGATACTATGAAAAACAGTTAACCATTCTCACAGCTGCAACAAAACCAATTCCTCTTGAAAACTGCCTTTGAGAGAGGGGGAGGGGGAGTGCAAATAGCTGGGGGAGGCAGGGGCGGAGATGATGCTCTTGGAGGCCAGGGCACTTTTTCACTGACATTAGCATAATCACAATGCTGGTTTGGGGGATGCCGATGGGAAGGGACACATGCTATTTAAAAAGTCCTTTCAATTTAAAGTTCTTTAATTGGTAGACAGACGAATCCTCTGTAAAAATATGCAGTACTGGGACGCCTGAGTGGCTCAGTGGTTAAGCGTCCGCCTTCAGCCCAGGGCATGATCCTGGAGACCTGGGATCAAGTCCCACATCAGGCTTCCTGCCTGGAGCCTGCTTCTCTCTCTGCCTCTCTGTGTGTCTTTCATGAATAAATAAATAAAATCTTTTAAAAAAATAATAAATAAGCAGTATTATTTATACAGCCACAATGCTGCCTACCAAGTAACATTAAATGAACCTGAAGGGTTTTAGACCAGCTCCGGAGCAGGTGAGTCTCATCTGTTTTATTATATATTTTAGTAAAAAATGTTTAAAGAGGCATCTCAATGTCAAATGTTTCCTTAATAAAACTCAAAAACTTTTTGTAGGACAAAGTAAGCCAGTTTCTTCTGGGCTTAATTACAACAAGTTCTTTGAAAAACAAACATACTTGTGCCCAGTTTCTCTGCTCTCTCCTCATTGACGAAGATTCACTGCTGCTTAACTGTAAACAAATTCTATCTTCCGAGGGGGAAAAATGGAAACACTGTCACCTTCTCTAGCCTTTCATCACATAAATTTATATCCCACAAAGATACAGACTATGTGACCATGAACTGTTCTGAATCAATTAATAAAAACCAAGTAACTATAAGAACATTAAAATTTGTGTCCTGCCTGCCTCACCAAAGTAAAATTACTTCAAAATACTCTTTCATCACTGAAAATCAAGTATTACTACTTATCAGTTAGAATTTGGGTAGGAGTCCCACAATCATTTGAATTTGACTCAAATTCCATCTGTCTGCTAAAAAACAAAAGCAAAGCAATAAAAGCCAAGGGGAAAAAGAGATAGGGAGAAGGAGGGAGAGGCAAGGGAGAGAAAGTGGAGGGGGAGCATACACATGTACACACACACACACACACACACACACACACACACGTAAGCTTTTAAGCTGTCAGTTATCTTCCATTTGTACCTTTACAAAGACGAAAGAGATCATCAGTATTTGTCAAGAGATCTAGAGGTTCAAGACCGGAGTTTGAAAGATGGACCAAAGAAAGATCTAAGTGGTAAGGAACTGCTAATTTTTTAATTTCTTTAAAATGCATTGCCAAAAATAGGCTATGATTTCATGCAAATACGAAACGATAATGTACTTTCTCTACTTTTACACCATTATTTCATTAAAAGAGACAGTGACAGAGAGAGGAAAACCCATAATCCAAACCAACAACCATGAAAATCTCAAGGGGTATTCGAAGTCTCTAGTGGCAGCCAAAAGGGGAGAAAAAAAAAAAAAAAAGAACGAACGAACCCATACCACCTGTAGGCTACCTATCAAGTGTATACCAAGGGAGGGGCCATGGGAGGGGCCGAATACCTGTGGCTGGTGAGCTTATTTACCTTGTTTAGAAGGTCACACACTGCAGCACTCAACTATAGAGGTTACTCGGATCCTTCTCTTTGATGTTAGCCCCTAACAGAGGAAGCAAAAGAGAAGGAGAGAAGAGAGAAAGGAAGGAAATGAGGGAAGGGCAGGATGGAGAGAGTAAAGGAGAGGGAGAGAGATTTTTCTTATGAGGCCTCACTTTCTCACCTCTTTCCCCACCTGAAACCTCAGGCGTACACTTACTCGTACTTACTGTGGGGCAGCTGTTCACTGGGGGGCACTTACCTCTGTGAACATGGCTTACTGCCTTCCTACATGGCAAAAAAGCTTTTCTGTTTTCATACATCCCTTTGCCAGCCCTAACTGGTGCCCCTAGGTCACTGTCTTTTGTGCTGGCGGTTGCAATGGCGGCCCTGACAGGAAACAACTTTTCATCTCTTCCCTTGTACTGAGCCATAAGAAGCAGCAAATGCTCCCAGGCACAACTCCCCTGGCTCTGCTCCTAAAAATGCTCTCTCAAGTACACCGTTGCTTAGCAATATTGGCCTTCCCCCTGTACATCTGAAATTGGCAACATCTGTCCCTTTAGCAGTGTTTTGACTTGTGCAAAGCACCATGCTCATAGTTTAAAAACATACGGCTTTATGAAATGGGCAATCCTCCACTCTTCCCATCAAAACCAGGGATGTGAAGACCCCCAAGATGGTTTAAATCTTTGCTTTCAAAGGTCGATATAAAAATCTTCGTGATTTAAAATTGACAATAGCACAAAAGCAAAATATTCAAGCCACCACTGGGAGTTCCTATTAAACCCCACCTAATAAGTGCCTACACAATGACACCTGAGGACGTGTCTGAAGTAAATCCCATTCTGCTCAAAATTTTCTATATAACTAATGCTATCACCAGGTATTATATGCAAATACGTACTTGATAAGACATAACGCTTATTAGTAAATACGTATAAGATATAAAGGCAATGAAGTAGATAACCCAACTTCATAATCGAAAATAAACACCAACACAGACAGACAGACAGACACACACACACACACACACACACACACACACACACAGAGATCAATGGCAAAGGAAACTAAAGAACCTAAAGTCTTGAGAAAGAAAATTCATTTAATTCCAACATTATGTATTTCAAAACAAATGATCTTAAGTTTCCTAAGTTTTTTTTTATCCCTCAACAGTCTTCTTAGTATTC
The DNA here is from genome assembly GCF_048164855.1 of Canis lupus baileyi. NCBI lineage: Eukaryota > Metazoa > Chordata > Mammalia > Carnivora > Canidae > Canis > Canis lupus. The sequence goes on along the minus strand of NC_132870.1, from coordinate 10,608,317 downwards.
TGCTAAAGTTACTCATTAACACGAAAGTAGTTCATAATGCTGTAATGTTACACATAAGAAAAAACCTAACATAAAAATTAGTGTTTTTATGGGTAGTATGTATGTTCTGCAAATAACTTTACTCATCTAACACACTGATGGGAAATAAAAATCAGAGTAATAAAAAGCAAAAAGAGTCAACGAAGAAATGAACCATGCTCTGTACACTGAAACTTTGGTGTGTAGTTATTTTTGTTTCTTTAAACAAGTCAGGCTACAATTTTCTTTTTGGCCAACCAATTTTGACAGATTAAAAACACATGTTTTCAAAGACATTCTATAGGAACAGCTTCAGCTATAAAGGGCAGGGTGACCTACTGGTCTCATCAAGTCTCTACCTGGCACTCATATGAAGCAGAAAAGACTGGGTGATGCTTATGGCCACTAAAAATATACCCTAAAACGTCCTTGATTCTGCAAATTTAACCCCTAAAATCCCATTAACATGCATGGATTTATAATCCTGCTTAGCCAACAAACATGAATTCAATACTCTAGAATCCATTTCCCACTGTAGCTCAACATTCACTACTTGCCCAGATGCATACAGTAATTCTTGTGAAGTTAGGCTTTTTACTGCAGTTTACTTTTTTTATTTTTATTTTTTTAAGTTATTTATTGCAGTTTATTAAAGAAACTTGAGCAGACTTTACAATTGGGGATTCTCAGAAGTCTCAGATGTTCCTCCAAGTCATCCCCAGTGATTCTGGCCTTGCAGGATTGTGCTTATGAGCAAGGGCCTGAGTTGGACATAACTGGCTTTCAGATAAGGCTGCCAGGGACCAACTACAAGCCCCCTGCATGGAGAGGTCTTAAACACCGTGCCTGGTACCCAATGCATCCCCAATAAAATATATCATTTTTACTCTTATACTCTTACCATGACACAAAAGCCTGAGTCTCTTAATTTGTTCCTTTTTTTCTGTTCTACTAAACTTTCCCACTTCTCCACCCCATCACCCAAACACAACCTTTATTAAGGTAATCAATGTGTATGAAAACTTCCTCTGGAAGGGAGAAGGGAATTCTGAAGGAATGAATGACAACAAATTTTATATCTTTTAATAACTATATAGTACTATATAGTACAAACCTTGCTTGCATCTTCCTCTGATTTATCGTTAAACAGCCAAAGTCTCTTCAGCTTTGGAGCAGTCATCGCCTATGGACGCTTTTGTCTACTTACATTTCTAATAAATTCTAAATGAATTAATGTGGGCAAAAACATTTGTAGAGGCTGGATCCAGGGTCCTGGGCCTTTGGGACGGGGGACTGGGAGGATGAAGGGAGCCAGGGCAGGGGCTGTGGTGCTGTCCACTAGCCAAGTGCTGATAAGCCTTGAGGGTTCAGTTGAGCCTGCCTCCAGGATACCCCCCATGTCAAGCCATTTATTGGACAAGGAGAAAGCGCAAAAAAGCTTTCCCTGATAAGAGTTTCAGGGCCAGCAGGGGAAAACAGGACTGGCCATGTCAGCACTGCCCTTCTCCATGACTGCCCTTTTACAGAGTCTACTAAATGGACAATCAATGAGAGGCCACTAGAAAGCTAAACCCTGGGTTTACTTAACCAGCCAGAGCATTATTGAGAATTTCTCCATTCTGATGCTTCTGGCATGAGACTTGTTCTTCAGGATGAATGCCATCACCTATCCCACAGTGCCAATCAACAAATAATCATTAAGTCTTCAAGCAACGGAAATAAAACACAGTGTGTAATACTCATCAAAATCAGTTGTATCTTCATTACCGTGTAGTGATCCTCTACCCTATTCTGATATGCTTAAAAAAATAATCTATGGAGGATCCCTGGTGGCTCAGCGGTTTAGCGCCTGCCTTTGGCCCAGGGCGCGATCCTGGAGTCCCGGGATTGAGTCCCACGTCAGGCTCCCAGCATAGAGCCTGCTTCTCCCTCTGCCTGTCTCTGTCTCTCTGTCTTTCTCTCTGTCTGTCTCTCTCTCTGTCTCTCTGTGTGTGTCTATCATGAATAAATAAATAAATAAATCTTTAAAAAAATAATCTATGGCCCTTGTACTACCTTCCACCTCTCAAATAGAGCTAAGCCCCAACCTCCTTTAACTCCTACATACCTAATAACTTTGTAGGACAACTGGATGGCATAGTCAGAAATAAATTTCAAACAATACTATCATAAAAGTCTTCTAAAAAATATTTCTCACTCAAGAAAAATGTTAATAGTATGATATTAGTAGGAGCAGTAGCTGCTGTCAGTAGTAGAAACATTTTTAAGCACCAGTTGAATAGAGGAGATGGAAGAAGGGGGAAAGAAAATAGTGGACAAAATTTAGTTCTGATTCGAGGGAAGAAGCTCTTCATGTATGAAGAGGTCCTTCACTGGAGAAGACAAAGAAATGTTTTATTTATTTATTTTTTTTAAATTTTTATTTATTTGTGATTGTCACAGAGAGAGAGAGAGAGAGAGAGAGAGGCAGAGACACAGACAGAGGGAGAAGCAGGCTCCATGCAGGGAGCCCGACGTGGGATTCGATCCCGGGTCTCCAGGATCGCGCCCTGGGCCAAAGGCAGGCGCCAAACCGCTGCGCCACCCAGGGATCCCCAAAGAAATGTTTTAAGTCACCACCAGGCCTTAAGCTTATTTTCCTTCTTTGACACTGGCCCATCTCTAACCAAACTTTATAAAAATCTTTCCTTCATGACTCAAAGTACAGTCTATACCACTTTTACCCAAACTTTAGTCATTCCCACACTATCTTGACAAGGATACCATATTGTATTGCAGTACCACCTGTACTATTTTCTTTAACTTATGATCAATTCAGTTTCTCACTTGCCTCACCGTAAGTTACAGTATTTATGAAATCCTGAATTTGATGAGCTGGTACATATATTTTTTCTAATTTGCATTACGATACATAAAATAAATATTGGCGTCCCCATACTCTTAGAAGTTCAGATACTAATCAATATTATTAGAACCAAAGACTGAATGGATGTCCAGACATTTCACTGATGTTTCTCAGTAAAGCTGTGGTGACTTCCCTACTTCGTAAAGTCACCCTATTTTATTAATTTATTAAGATGCCCATCCTCTGTATCAGACTCAGGAAGCCTTCACAAATTACATGAATATGCCTACTCATGCCTATCCTTACTGGATTTGTGACCCAGACCACAAAATTAATACTATATGATCTGCAGTTCAGCACTGTAATTCCCTGCCCCTTCCCCCCAATCCATATGTTTCATGATGCCCAAAAACAACTAAAAGCTCTTCACAAGGCTGGAATTACCCCCCATGGAGTTCTTATGACAACTAGTACAATTCTAAATCCTGAAAATACGAAGGAAGGAAGGAAGGAAGGAAGGAAGGAAGGAAGGAAGGAAGGGAGGGAGGGAGGGAGGGAGGGAGGGAGGAAAGAAAAAGAAAAAGAATAAATAAATCAATCCTGAAAATACACCAGGTACTCAATACTTTACTAGTGGTACAAAATATTCATTCAAATCTCTTATTTTAAAAAGCCTATTTTAAAATTTGAATAAAATTAAATGCATGACATAGAATTTCATCACTTCACCAAGACACCCGAGAAACACAATCAAACCAACCCAAAACATTAGGACACTTATTAGGATTCCAATGACTTCCAACCATAGTTATAGTCAATAAAGACAACTGGAAGACGGGTAATATCTACAGAACCATTTCCTACAATGTGAATTTGCTTTTACTGTCACTGCAGGTCAACAGAAGTGGGACATCATGCAGCCTACTATATGCTAGGCAAATGTATATCCTGTTTCATTCTCACACCAGACCTGTAGTTCAAGTAGAAATGTCTCATTTAAAGATATAGGAAAATGAACGTAAGTATTCTGACTCCATAGTGCCATCCATCATTAGATTACCTCCCACTTGTATTTCTTTAAACCCTTAAAATTCAAAACTATTGGGGTGCCTGGGTGGCTCAGTTGGTTGACCCTGGATTTTGGCTCTGGTCCTGATCTTAGGGTCGTGAGACTGAGCCCCACATCGTGCTCTGTGCTTTGCATGGAGTTTAAGATTCTCTCTCTCTTGGGGATCCCTGGGTGGCGCAGCGGTTTGGCACCTGCCTTTGGCCCAGGGCACGATCCTGGAGACCCAGGATTGGGCTCCCGGTGCATGGAGCCTGCTTCTCCCTCTGCCTGTGTCTCTGCCTCTCTCTCTGTCTCTGTGTGTGTGACTGTCAAGAAAGAAAGAAAGAAAGGAAGGAAGGAAGGAAGGAAGGAAGGAAGGAAGGAAGGAAGGAAGGAAGGAAGGAAGGAAGGAAGGAAGGAAGGAAGGTTCTCTCTCTCTCTCTCACTCCCTCTGCCCCTCCTTTCCCTCCCTCCCACATGCATACAATATCACTCTAGAAAGAAACAAACCTAAAACTATTAAAACTACCCAAATTTCAGATTCTAAGCTGAAGCAAAGAGGTGGATCTGTTACATTTACTCATACATTTAGACAATGTCAGAATAACTATGATAATGACATAGACACAGCAGCTATTAAATATTTACTACATGCC